>NC_133527.1:45357414-46575668 GCF_048544455.1 Silene latifolia
TACCCCATACTCCAAGTGCCTTACCAGGACCACTTAAGGCATGGAAATGCTACCATCTCGGTTACCAGAGGCAATGTATATCAAATAGACAATAACGAAATGTACTTTATTAAATAAAGTTTAAGCGATACATGTCCAAAACTAAAACTGTTAAAATGAAATACAACTGTTCAAAAAAGCTAACTCAAATGAAATGAATAAATGTTTAAGACACATCGGAAGACTTCTAGACATCTCGTGGCAACTCAACCCAGCTATCCCATGTGCATCATCCCATACCTACTCAATAACTGCTCACCATCCCCGAATGGATCACCACAGTTTTCAAAATATTTAAACGGGGTCGGTACTGATTACACAAAACAATACAACAGAAACAATACACAATCATCCAATTCTCCAACATAACTCCACACACCTGACTACAAAGTCCTGCCAGAATACCGCCGCAACGAGTATTCCACGCCGCCACTGGGGGACCGCAACCGTTCCCACCTAAGCCCCGCTCATCTCATCCGAGCGATAACCCATGTTCCTTAATGTGCACATCCTCTTCTGTGGCGGGTTCCACAGAGGGCGAATCAAGGGCGTGAAGCCACTCCCGCAAGTGACTCCACTCAGCCGAGGGTGCACCTCGCGAACCACAGACAAACAATCACAACCAACTATACAATCAATAATCACCAATTTCAATTCCAATTTCAATATAATATGAATCAACAACCACACACAACATTATGTAATCAATACTGAGTAGAAAAACCCTACCTGGAATAGCAACCACAAGACCGTCACAACAGCTAATCAGTAATGCTCCTCTACAAAACCTCTTCCTATATTAACATATTCATACAATTATCACCTAATCAATATAATCCTCCCAAAATCTCCAATTCTACCCAATTAGGGTTTTAAACAAACTCAATGAAACAGTATAAAAATTATACAAGAATCTTACCCTTGACACGACGAACTCAACGCGTAAAGAAGAAGACAATCCGACGATCCTAGCCCTTAGGATTTGTTAACAACACGAAGAACAATACAACGTAACTCTTTTTCTCTCTTTGAAAGGTTTAGAAAGTGAAAAATGATTAAGAAGAATGACGGAACCCTTAAATATTAATCACGCGTTATTAACAAAACCCGACTAAAACAACCCGTATTACCAACTTACTCGATCGAGTAAGTGACTTACTCGATCGAGTGCCCCTTACTCGATCGATTGTCACACATACTCGATCGAGTACCCATCAGGTATCCTACTGTTCTGTATAAAAACATACTTAATCGACAGAGTAAGCCCCACTCGATAGAGTACCCATAGACATAGAAAACCGTAGTATTACAGTCTTCCCTCCTTAAAAAGAACTTCTTCCCCGAAGTTCAACCCAAACACAAAAACAAACACACTAACTCAAAACACGACACAACAACGCAACTAAAACTCAAAACAAAACTCCAAACCAAAACTCAAACTGACTCGAAACAACTACTAACTATGCAAAACCAACATAAACCATACCAAAACCTTATGCGATCACCTCCTACCCCCCCTAAAAGAAACATGGTTACGTCCCTGTAACCACATACCTAATAAAAAAGAGACGGATACCGCTCCCTCATAGCCTCTTTCGCCTCCCAAGTAGCTTCCTCAACCTCATGATTAGACCATAGAACCTTAAGCAACACTGTTTCCCTGTTCCTAGTTTTCTGAACCTTGCGATCAAGAATCTGTTTTGGCACCTCAAGATAAGACAAGGACTCGTCCAACTCTATGTTCTCCACCTCTAACACATGTGAAGGATCGCTCACATACTTCCGTAACTGAGACACATAAAACAGATTATGCAACCTATCCAAAGCCGCTGGTAATGCTAACCTGTAAGCAACCTCACCCACACGATCCAAAATCTCATATGATCCGATAAAATTCTGACTCAGCTTCCCTTTCTTACCAAACCTCATAACCCCACGCATAGGAGACACTTTCAAAAGAACCTTGTCCCCAACCTGAAACTCTATGTCATGGCGATGTAAGTCTGCATAACTCTTTTGTCGATCCTGGGCCGCTTTCATCTTTTGCCTGATCAGCTTAACCTGTTCTATCATCTCCTGTACCATCTGTGGTTCTAAAACCACGGCCTCAGCTCTATCATCCCAGCAAACCGGACTCCTACATCTCCTCCCATACAAAGCCTCAAACGGTGCCATACCAATACTCGTGTGATAGCTGTTATTATAAGAAAACTCAATCAGATCCGACCTATCCTCCCAGCTACCACCAAACTCCATCACACAAGCCCTCAACATGTCCTCCAAGGTCTTGATAGTTCGCTCCATCTACCCATCTGTCGCAGGATGAAAATCTATACTCATCTTTAAGGTAGTTCCCATCAAATCCTGCAACTCTCTCCAAAACCGTGATATAAACCTCGCATCTTTATCTGACACTATATTCTTAGGCACCCCAAGTAAACGCGCCACATGTTTCCTATAAGCCAAAGCTAACTGTATCTTGGTCCAAGTATCTTTTATTGGAACAAAGTGAGCTGACTTAGTCAGACGGTCAACTATCATCCATATCATGTTGTTACCCTGTTGACTCCTCGGCAAACCCACTATCAAATCCATAGAGATAGACTCCCATTTCCATTCAGGTACCTCAAGAGACCGAACCTTACCTTGTGGTCGTCGCTGTTCTCCCTTAACCCTCTGACATGTTAGACATCGAGCCGCAAACTCAGTTGTTTCCTTCTTCATCCCATGCCACCAGAAAGTCATCTTCAAATCTTTATACAACTTGTCACCACTTGGATGTACCGAATATGGTGTGTAATGAGCCTCTATCATGATCATCTTCCTCAACTCCTCATCACTAGGAACACACCATCTCCCATTAAATCTCACACTGTCATCTGTATGAATAGAGAACCGAGACACTATCCTTTTCTCTACCCCAACTCTCCACTCCTCAATCTTAGGATCCAAAGCCTGTTTTCTGCGAATATCATCATAAAGATCTGGTTCCACTGTCAAGTCACCTCTAGCATCCCATTTCTGTATCATATGTATCCCCATCTTCCCCACCTCATCTCTCAACCTCATCAAAGACATAGTTGTGCATAGAGAATGCACACTCTTCCTGCTCAGCACATCTGCAACCACGTTTGCCTTCCCTTCATGGTATATAATATCCATGTCATAATCCCCTATCAGCTCTATCCACCTCCTCTGTCTCATGTTCAACTCCTTTTGAGTGAAGATGTACTTGAGACTCTTATGATCTAAAAACACCTTAAAGGTTGCCCCATAAAGATAGTGTCTCCAAATCTTGAGAGCAAACACAACTGCACCCAACTCTAGATCATGTGTCGGATAGTTCTCCTCATAAGGCTTCAATTGCCTAGAAGCATAGATAATTACTTTCCCATTCTACATCAACACACATCCCAATCCATTCTTTGAAGCATCTGTATATACCTCAAAGTTCTCACAACCTTCAGGTAATGCTAAGACTGGAGTTGTGGTCAAACACTCCTTTAATGTTTGGAACACCATCTCACAACTTTCATCCAAACGAAACCTGTTCTATTTCCTCATCAATGTTGTCATAGGTCTGGCTATCTTAGAAAAATCTTTCACAAACTTACGATAGTACCCTGCCAAACCAAAGAAACTCCTGACCTCTGCCACATTCTTTGGTGCCTCCCACTTAGACACTGCCTCTATCTTTGTCGGATCCACAGCTACCCCATCCTTGGAAATCACATGCCCCAGAAAGGCAACTTCCTCTAGCCAGAACTCACACTTAGACAACTTTGCATACAGCTGATTGTCACGCAAAGTCTGCAACACTAACATCAGGTGCTCCTCATGCTCCTCCTTAGTCTTGGAATACTAAGATATCATCTATAAACACCACCACAAACCGATCCAAAAACTGACTGAAGACCCGGTTCATCAAATCCATAAACACTGCAGGTGCATTAGATAACCTAAACGACATTACAACATACTCATAGTGACCATACCTCGATGTAAAAGCCGTCTTTGGTATGTCCTCATCCCGAATCTTTACTTGATGATACCCCGACCTCATATAAATCTTGGAAAAGACTATTGCCCCATTCAACTGGTCAAACAGATCATCTATCTTTGGCAAAGGATACTTATTCTTCACTGTAACCCTGTTCCGCTCTCTATAGTCGATACACAACCTCAAACTCCCATCTTTCTTTTTCACAAACAGAACTGGTGTTTCCCATGGTGATACACTAGGTCTAATGTATCCCTTATCTATCCAGCTGTTTCTTCTGCTCCTCCAACTTCTTAGGACCCATGCGGTACGGGACCTTAGAGATTGGTCTCGTCCCTGGTTTCAGCTCCACACTGAAATCTATCTCGCTCTTTGGTGGTAAACCTGGTATCTCATCTGGAAAAACATCTGGACACTCTCCCACCACTGGTATCTGATCAATTGTCGAACTCACCATACTATGGTCTCTTACATGGCATAGGATCAAAGGACACCCCTTTTTGAGATAAGACTTCAATGTCACCGCTGCAATCACTTTGACTTTGGGTTTGACAACAAACCCACGATAAGACACACTAACTCCCTTAGGACCCCTCAAAGAGACTCTCTTTTGGTGACAGTCTATCCTAGCCTTGTACTTACCCAACCAGTCCATGCCAACTATCATCTCGAAACCATCCATAGGAAACTCTAACAAATCTACTGGAAGGTCAACCTGCCCAACTATCATAGATACACCCTTATATAACCTTCCACAAGATACAGACTCACCCGACGGAATAAAAACTTCATCTTTTATAGACTCAAACTCTCTCAAACCCAAAAGCTTAGCATGACTCGATGATACAAATGAATGTGACACCCCCGAATCAAACAAAACAAAGGTAAAGACACCATTAACAAGAAAAGTACCCGTGATTACGTGAGCATCATCCTCAGCAGCTTTCTTGTCCATCATGAAAAGCTTACCACTGGTCTTCTGTCCGCCTCCCTTGACAGTACTAGCAAAAGTAGACGGCTTGGCAGCCGACCCCCGGTTGTTGTTCGTTGCTGATATCTGATATGAATTACCGCCATTGTGGTTAGCCCCACCGTTGTTGTTACTCTGACCACCCTGATTGTTCCATGACCCAGCCGGCCTGTTACTAGCATGACTCTGAGACGGACCCTGAGGGAAACTCCCATGTGATGGTCTTTAAAAACCCCTGCCCACAACATTGGTGCACTCATGTCTCTTGTGGCCCATACCGCCACAGTTAAAGCAAAATATCCCTCAGCTGCTACTACCACCACCCCGGCCATGCCCAAAAGAAGCTCCACCACTAAAGCCCGATCCCGACGAATAAGCCATTGCCTGGTTATGGCCTCCCCTATTGTAACTGGACTGACCACCACCCTCACTCTCAGCCTTCCTCTTCTCGGAACCTCTCTCCCTATTCTCCTTAGCCATCTCCACCAATCTCTCAGCTCTTCTTGCTCTCTCATACACCTCCTTAACATCTGTAAGGACCCCAGCCGGTAAATTTTCCATAATCTTGTATGTCAAACCCTTCTCAAACCTCAATGCTAAGTTCTCCTGACTCAGCCTCATATCCTCTGCGTACCTAGACTTCTCATTGAACTTGTGATAGTACTCAGCCACTGTCATATCCGGAGCCATCTTGAAATTATCAAACTCCTCTCTCAACTTACTACGGACATGTTCCGGCACAAACTCTCGACGCATAGCTCTCTTGAACTCATCCCAAGGTATAGCTGACTTCCCATCTCACATACAGATCTAAGGCACTCTTCCTCACCTTATCCCACCATTCACCGGCCACATCTCTCAAGTAGAACGCAACTTGTTCTACTCTAAAATCCTTAGGGCAATGCACCATATTCAAAATATTCTCCATCTCTCTGTGCCAATTATCAATTAATATTGGCGCACCTGTACCCATATATTCCTTTGGGTTGAAACAAGCGATGTTGATGCTCATCTTAGCAAAATCCACCCCAGCCTCCTTATCTTTTCCAGAATTCTTTAAGGCATCTGTAAGAGCGTCTTGATGCTCTATCATCTTAGCTATCTCATCAATACTCATCATCTCAGCCCTAGCATACAACGCAGTTCTCTTTGGCGGCATCTTTGAACTATATAAGGGAAAAGGTAAACATAAACATACATCCCACAACTTAAACATGCAAACGACCTGAGCTACTCAAACTCGACCGAGCACAAAACCTACTCGATCGAGTTGAGGCCACTCGATTGAGTTACCCACTTACTCAATCGAGTTCCTCGACTCCAGAACCTAACCAGAATGCATCAAAAACTTCGCTCGATCGAGCCCTATACTTACTCGATCGAGTTGACCTCGCTCGATCGAGTCCCCCTACTTACTCTGTCGAGTGCCCAAAAACAGCACACTGTCGAAAAACGATATACACCCCACTCGACCGAGTTATACCTACTCGATCGAGCCCCTCACCAACTCGATCAAGTGCCCCTCACTCGATCGAGTCATGCTGACTCGTACACTACTCGCATGCTCAACTCAACTACTTTTCACAGCAATTATATGTATATAAAACGATATGTATAATATATATACACAAAAACAACATCTTATTTCACATGTTTCTATTAAGCCACATCATAAATCAATTACCATGCAATTCCGTTTTCATATCAACACATATATCATGTTACTTACTCACCTTTTCGCCACCACATTCTCCACCCTACACATGCATTCATCCACCAATTCATACAACACATTCCAACATAGATATGAAACATAACTTAAATAAACACATTGGTCCGGTTTAAACTCGTTGTCAAAAGCTACCAACCAAAACAATATTTATAACTTCACAAACTACTCTTTAGCAAAGAATCAAGTAAAGGTCGGGTCCCAAGGGACGGGTATTGATGTAGGATTCTTAATTGCAAATGGTTATGTCTTAGGGTGTCACAATTTGGGTTGATGTAGGAGATAAACTAAACTAATCAACAAGATGAATAAAAACAAAGTAAAGCAAATAGAGGGGTTGTAAACAATTGATTAAAGGCACTAGGGTGTCATGGGTTCATAGGGGATTCATGGGAGTTGATCATACAAACATGTTCTCAATTATATAGCAAGTAATTATTGTTGTGATGGGATCGAGTTGGTGTATAAGCTTACAATCCTTAAGAAGGTTTGGGTCCCGGAGCCGAATCGATTAGATTGTACAACACCTACAAGTCGACTTAATCCTTCCTATTCAACTATATGCATGGTCTAATGAGGCTCGAGTTGGTGTATAAGCTTACAAGCCTCATTGAAAATATAGGTGATGGGTAAAAAATGCAAGGTTCATAGGCTCGCATTTCATCAAACATAAAATGTGCATAAGTTGGAATCACAACAAGCAAGCAATTTAATTATGAAAACATATTAGATTAAGCATAGATCAATCCCCATGTTGTTTTCCCCTAATTCCCCATTAACCCTAGCTAAGGAAACTACTCACTCATGATCAAGTTTAACATCTTAATAAGGTTGTCAATCATACTAACAAGGCAAAACATGATGAATAAATGAACAATAATTAAAAAAGGTTAAGAGAGACAGAATGAAAGAAGAACAATATAGAAATTAAGGAAAGATTAAGATATGATTAATATTGAGAATTGTATTACAACTAAATTAAGACTAATTTGAGAGTATTTAGAGATGATTACAACTAGATTAAGGATGGATTAAGAGAGCATTAAGATTGGATGCCAATCTAGGTAGTACAAAGGGGTATTTATACTAAAGATTAGGTACAAGGATTAGGGTTACTAAGGGCTTAAATTACTATTAAGACCCTAAGAAAAGTTGAGGAAATGCTACTCCCGAAGGAAATGAGCGGATCCTCTAGCTAGTCCCGTGTTGATCTGCTCGTCCCGTGCTGAGGCACGGGTTGTTCTGAGTTGTGACCCGCTCGGATCCTGGGGAAGACACTCGGATCCAGCTGCTGCAAGCCGCTCGTCCTGGGCACAAGACGCCCAGATCGTGGTGTTCAGAGACGCCCGGATTGTGCTCAGTCCGCTCGGATTCTTGGACAGACTACTTTTATTCTTTTGCTCCTTAACAATCCTCAAGGATCATGTCGGGGATGCAAGGATCTTTTCATCATTGCCCATTTCACTTTATTATCTACTTAGGCCTCTAGTGTCGGTCTCTCTTTGATGCTTGGTCATTAGGTGCGATCCATTTAGCTCCATTTCGCCTCATAAATGCAAGGTTAGCACTCCTTTCCTACCAAGGAGACAAAACCTCAAAGAATATGCGAAATGGGAAACTAAAGATAGTAAATGACCCAAGTAGGTGCTATAAAGCATAGGAACGAGGTTAATTCGGGGACTAAATGTGCTCAAATATGAGTCACATCAAACATCCCCAAACCAAACCTTTGCTCTTCCCGAGTAAAGAGGTGACTAAAACTAGGACCTTTTTTTAAACTAACCTACTAATATTAGCCGATATTAGACAATTAGCGGGTCTCACTCCGCCCTCAACTCACAACAAGACAACCATGAGGTAGGATGCCTTCTTGCAAGGCAAGGTGGGGCTTGCCAAAATGACGACACATCCAAGCATTAAGCACACAAAAGCAAGTAATGGATGCATCTACAAAAATGAATAGGCACTTTCCTCATCTAAGTGGCGGAAATTATCTATAAGGGAAGCAATCTAAGGGTACACACTCCGTCATAGATATGGTTTCTTCAAACTACTAAGCCTAGAAGGATACTAATAAATCACCTCCAAATCGTGTCAAGCTAGGGTACCTTTGTCCTCAATCGTTAAATGCATTCGTCAAGAGTAGACTCCATATGTGTAGATACCTCATTTCCGCACCTCCCGCAAACCACCCGGTGATGATTAGGCCGCATGTTTGGTACACGGAACGATTTGTGACAGTTCATAAGTTTATCATCAAGTGATCGCTAAAACATATATGTCTACCTCATAGTCGCCATCTACTCGCCGATACGGTCGTTTTGGCAGTAATTAGAGTACATTTGGAGTCCGGGTCAAAAACCGTCTTCATTTTCTAATAGCCGTTTAAAATGCCGAGTCAGAATGTTCTGGAATGTTCCGGATATTTCTATTCCATATATTTTCCAATCTTTTGATCTTTGGTAACATATATCCCGAGATTATCATAAAATATTAAGGAAATAAGATTAATCCGCTATTCCATAATAGAAACACGGAAATCTTTCTTCCGCAGGAGGAAACCACTGAGGAAAAGACGCAGCAGGTGCTGCGCCTCTTCCAAGAGACGCAGTGCTTGCTGCGCCTCTTCCTCAGTCCTTTTCTGCGTATTTTTCGTATCTTTTCGAGATTCACTTCCAAAGTTTCTCCGAAAACCCTAATTTCCTCCGTGTGATTAGTATAAATAGAGACCTTCGGTCTCACATATTTCTCACGCGTGTGTCCGCCCTTCTCTTCTCCATTTGCATTCTAGACCATGTTCTTACTTTTTGGCGTCTACGTGCTTGAACTTTCGACTACGTAAGCTCGGATCCTTCTGAGTACCAGCCTCGTTTTGCATGACCGACCAATTTGACCAACTCCACATCAATCAACTTAATCAATCTTATTCGTTTTCCTCCTAGAGGGCACTTTCGTCGTACATTCGAGTCGAGCATCACTAAGCGTTAACTTAGTTCATCTCGTTTCATCAAACATGTAAGTCTGAGGGTGTAAATCCTTGTTTTTATTATTGTTCTTTATTTTTGTAATCACTATTGTAAGATTTATGTCGAAAATACGCTTAAAACCGATTTATAAAATGTTGTTTCAAACCCTTTTTACGGATTATCAGGAGACAAACGTCGAGAAAGGACGCAGCAACTGCTGCGCCTCTTCGAAGGGACGCAGCACCTGCTGCGCCTCTTCGTGAGGCTGCCGCAGTTCCTGTTTCCTTTCTTCTTCCTTCGTCTTTTGTTAATCCGATTATCTTTGTTTCATTTTCATTTGTTCATTGTTTTATTGACACAATAATTTGAGTATGATAATTTTAACATGTAATTCATTGTAGACTAATTCATCTTTTAAATTCCCGGCTTAAATCCCTTATAATTCATATTTACGGTTTTTCGTCATTAAATCAATTCGGGTTTTAGAGGTTCGATTCATCCATATTGAGTCTCTGGAATTCATCATTGGTATATTTTCATCTGTTTATCATCTCCATCATTAACAACCTGTTTAGCATAATTAATTTGATTAATTTGTATTTATAATAACCTTGTTAATCTTATATATAATTCGTTCTAATTAGTTTTTATCCGTGTTTTATTGTTTTTATGACCTCAATCACATGTAAATAATCTGTTAACCACTTCCATCCGAGTCAAGTAATATAATCAAGCATTAAAATCACCAATGAATATTAACGAGATGCAATTCCGGCTTCACAGCCAGAACTGAGCTCAGGAACAGACGCAGCGTCTCCTGCGCCTCTTCCAAGGGGACGCAGCTCTGCTGCGCCTCTTCCCGGTTGAGTTATGTCTCTGAACTCCCGTTTCTGCCTTGACCTAGCTTATTAATTACGTATTTAATTAACTATTATTCGTATTATCACCTAATTTTTGTTTGTTTATTTATTTATTCTTTCTTTTCCCAAATTATCCGTTTTAGATGTATTTTCGACATAAATCAATTAATCTAATGTAATTATTGTAATTTTGTTTATTGTATTTTTATTGTATTTCTTTTATCGTATTGCTTGTATTCTCTCACATGTAATCAATTTAAATTCCTACTTTGATATAATTGCATGTTAAATTACGTGTTCACCGACTTAGTATTAATTCTCACATGCTAGGATTAATCTAATGGATGTTGCATTGCATGCATATAATCGACAACATATCGAGTATAGATAATTTCCCTAATCATTAGTAGAGGTTGCTATCGAGGCGGGCGGGATTAGGTGTTCGATCAAAAGACCTTCCTAATACGTACCCTCACCCCTTATCGAGATCTCTGTGAACATCCATGTTCATTGGCATCCACGAGAGTCATTCTAGACATAGAATGCTAAGGGTAACGAGTTCTTGGTGTTCATGTCACTACTTTGTGTCTTGACATGGCACGAGTATTCGAACGGTTTCCAATTTTCCACAATAAATTGGTGGTGAATCCACAAATGCAACAAAAGAAAAGCTTGCTTCGCTTTTCGCCCCCGTGGGCCCGCGTCAACAGTTTGGCGACTCCGCTGGAGATTAATACACTTACGTGTAGCCAAGGGTGAAACTTGAACAAGGTTAGGGAATAGTTTGTACAAGACAGTTGTCGATTTTCATAACTCGGTCTTCCTAGATCGTTTTATTCGGCCTTCCTAGGCCCAACCCAACCCATTCGACCAATCGTCTCGTCTAGACGGTCCAAATTCTTATTTGGGCCTAAGGATGGATAGCGATTGACGTCATCTATACCATGGTACCTACTCTTGTTTGTATCAAGAACTTTCACTACTCGAGGAAATGGACTAGGAATCGGCCTTACTCTTATTCGGTACGAACCTCTCCACAGACCCTGGGTTTGATTGTTCGGTATGGCTACCCACCTTTAAGCCAAAACCCTTTTAAATGCACTCAGCATCCCGTTATAATGCCAGTATAAATGCTTGTACCATACGTGACCACCATTTATAAACAAAACCATGACGATTTTTGAAAAATCAAAATTTCTTTCAAAATGCAAAATTTCGAACATAAGCCTAATATTAGCGCAAAACCAGTCAAAACTCTGTCCAATTGTCGAGTCAAAATCCGGGCCTTAAAGCCCATTTTAAAACCTCACCTCGAGTCCACTCCTACGACTACACTACAGTTGACTAGGACCAACATTTTCAAACTTTGTCATTTCTTCAAAAATTCCACTTGACACAAGTGGCACACCCCCACTTCACAAGTCAAACCTTTTCTTTGAGTAAGTGTGCTAAAATGGTCGATCGTGTTTTGATTCGTCGTCGATCTCTTATCCAGTTTTCAAGATGCCTGGAACTAGTCACGCAAGTGTCAATGGACAACCACCGAATGGTAATGATCTAATCCTAGCCGCGCTCGCTCGTCTCCAAACTAGCCAAGACCAAATGAATAATCGCCTCAACACGATCGAGGGCCGAATTATTGTTGTAGAAACTAGGTTGCCTCCTGCAGAAAATGAAATACTTCATGATTTTGTGAATGACTTCGCACGTGAAGATCCACCACCTTTTGTGGGAGCACAAGAGGTCAACCCTCCCATAGATCCGACTGCAGCTGAGAAGCGACTCCAATACTTGGAGGAACAACTGATGTTTCTCAAAGGGGATGATATCTATAGGGAAAACAATCGCAAGTATGAGGCCCTAAGCTCCAAATTACCAACCAACTTCAACATGACGGATATCCCGAAATTCAAGGGACATGAAAACCCTTTGAACCATATCCGCGCTTTCAAGGATTACATATCTATCAAAGGCATTAAACCCCAGATGTTCCTAAGGATCTTTCCTTCATCTCTCGACACCATTCCTAAACAATGGTTTTATTCTCTAGAGCATAAGAAGATTGCCACTTGGGATGATGCCGCGATTGAGTTCGCTAAGCAATATGTGGATAATGCCGAAATCCAAGTCAACATGCGCACTTTAGAGGTTCTTACCCAAAATGACAAAGAAGTTTTCACCGACTTCCTAAGTAGGTGGAGGAAGACTAGTACCCAACTTGTTGAACGTCCAGATGAAGCTACCCTCATGGAGAAATTCATGGACAATCTAAAACCCATCTACGCGAGTCATTTGAGATACCAAAACATTAAGACCTTCAAAGACTTAATTGTACTAGGAACAAGGATCGAGGATGACATCCGTAAAGGGCTCTTGTCCAAAACGGTAGGTCGTGGATATCAAGGCTCAACAAGTCGTTCTTACGGCTCTACTAGCAAGACTGATGAAGTTAACATTCTCGAGCCATCTAAGAAAAGTACCCCACCACGAAAATTCACAAATATTGGGGACACATACTCTAATACTCTAAAGAGACTGATGAGACAGGGTAAGCTTCAACCCATAGGCCCTACACCTGAACCAAAAAAGAAATCCAAGTTCTGGGACGAGAATTCGTATTGCGAATATCATAGGGGCAAGGGACATGATACAGAAAAGTGCTACAAGCTAAAGAATGTGCTTCAAGACATGATTGAAGACGGTCGCCTACCAATACCACCTGGAGGTAAGCCTAATAATGCTCAGAATCCTCTTGGAGTTCTGATGATTACAAGTGAAGAATCTACCTTAGATTGTTCACACCTCATTTCTCCAGTCGAAGATGAGATCTATGCCATAGATGAAGAAGGGAACTACTCTACCATTTCCCCTACCATCACCGACTTTATAGCGTGGGCAAATAGTGTGAATAGGCAAGTCTCAGAATTAGAAAGCGTAGTGGCAACCCTACGTGATCCACGTGCAACACCCAAAGAACGTGCGCCACTAAGTTTCTCTCAAAATACTACAATGCAAGAAGTAGTAGCCGTGGTTGATGAACTAGTCGACCAAATTATCCAATTGGAGGCCGAGATCATGAGGATGAGAGAACTTGCTACCATCAATGGAGTGTGGGCCGACGATGATGAAGATGAGTATCTCACTGAATACTACTTAGTCAATGTCTGTGAGGAAATAGTCCAAAATAGTGAGGATCAAGATGTAGACCACCTTACTTGTTCAGGGCATCCATACCAAAACACTTCTCAAAGTGGTCCCATAGCAAATGGTCCAACCAACGTTGTCACATTAAATGATAACGAAGATACCTCTACTGACCATCTGCTAAAGCAACTACAGAAGACAAAGGCTGATCTTTCAGTCTGGCAACTAGTTGCAAGCTCATTCCCACATCGCCAGGCTTTACTACAAGCCTTGGCCAAACTCACTGCGGCACATAATTTCACGCCCGATGACGTAGTCAACTTGGTCTTCCAAGAATCACCTAAGCTAAGTAACCCTGTTACTTTCTCAGATGAAGATTTACCACCTTTTAGCGCTAATCACAACTTGGCCCTTTACATCACTGTCATTTGCTTGAAGAAGAATGTGCCAATAACTTTGGTAGATGATGGCTCGGCAGTTAACATTATACCTTTGAAAACGGCATACAAACTGGGCATAAAAGAGTCGGATTGGACCCCTACCAACCAAGGTGTTCGCGCATATGATGGTACACGACGAAAAGTGGTAGGACTTGTTAACCTGACCATTGCCACAAGGCCGATCGAACGAAAAGTCAACTTCCAAATAGTAGACATTGAAACATCCTTCAACATACTTCTGGGAAGACCTTGGATTCACGCTTCCAAAGCGGTAACATCCACCCTCCACCAGAAGATCAAGATCCCACTAGATGGTAAAGTGGTGACAATCACCTCATCACCCATCAAGGCAGTAATAGAAAAGAGATCAAGTAACCAAGTACTCGCGGATCCAGTGCATGAACTTGGCGGCTTCCATAGCATATACGTCATAGAAAGCGAGTTGGCACCCTTGTACTTCAATCCTTACTCCAATTTAGTGGTCAACCACATACTCAAATCTCAGGGATACTTCCCAGGAATGCCTTTGAATCCAATCCGAAGGAACACCTTTGCACCCTACAAAGAAGGCAACTCACAAAAGATACCACTTGGATTAGGATACAAACTCACTAAAGAGGAAGCTCTCAAGATGCTCGCCCAAGTTCAAAACCGTAAGAACGTGGGAATCCAAATGCAACCCTATCTCCCTACCCTAAATGGATACTTCGTTAGGGAAGGAAATCAAATGCAACCCTATCTCCCTACTCTAAATGGATACTATCTCGAAAGGAAGTTAGCCGGAATCGAGATCTTTCACGATTGCTACTTCATTCCTCCAAGAACGGTTCCTACCGTCAAAACTCATCAAGCACCCTGCTTAGACGAACAAGCTGTTAGCCTACTGTTTGGGGAAGATCGATTTATTAGAGTCGCGCAGGATGAGATCATTACCATGATACTTCAAGATGATCATTTCAAACCTACCGCTTTGATCACAGAAACCAACTCAAATCAGCAGAAAGGAGGGAGAAAGTCGATCAAATGGACGAACAATCAAGGAAGACTCTTCAAGCTCACCACTGGAGAAGGAGAGATGTTCAAAGGAGAACCAGAAGATGATGAATTTGAGTCAGTATCAGAGTCGGAGTCAGAGTCGGAGTCTAGAGAAGTCCCTAGAGAGTCTCCTCCTGTCGTCACTCCCACTCCCCTTATTTCTCCTAGCTTAGCATCAAATAGTAACAGTAGTTCGGGAAATGTCCCAACAGTTGTCCCTTTACTGCCACTGACTACAGAACAGATGGCTTCTTTGTTTCAACTTTTCTCAAATTTTAATATGAATAAATCAGGTTCTGCTTACTCTTTATGCAATTCTGTTTACGATGATAATGAGGATGACCCAAACCCAGACTCAATCAAAATACCTCCCTAAATAGCCAAAGAAATACTACAAGAGGGGGAAGAGGGACCACCAATAGAAGATACTGAACCCATCAACGTAGGAACCGAACTAGAACCCCAAGAACTTAGGATAGGGACGACCTTGAGCCCCGCTGAGAGGGCCAGTTTCATAGACCTCCTACACGAGTTCAAAGACGTTTTTACTTGTTCCTACAAAGACATGCCAGGAATCGACAGGGACATCGCAGAACATAGGATCCCAATTAAACCAGGTTTCAAACCCGTAAAACAGAAGGTTCGACGAATGAGGACAGAATGGGCTCTTAAGATCAAAGAAGAAGTCGACAAACAATTCAAAGCCGGGTTCATCAAAGTTTCCGAGTACTCAGACTGGGTAGCTAACATAGTACCCGTACCCAAAAAGGATGGGAGAATCCGGGTTTGTGTGGATTTCAGAGACCTAAACAAAGCAAGTCCCAAGGATGACTTTCCTCTACCACATATCGACATATTGGTGGATAACACAGCAGATCATGCGCTACTATCCTTCATGGATGGATACGCAGGATATAACCAGATCAAGATGGCCATAGAAGATATGCATAAGACCGTCTTCGTCACTCAATGGGGCACCTATTGCTACACAGTTATGCCATTTGGGCTAATCAATGTCGGAGCTATATATCAACGCACCGCGACTACGCTCTTACATGACATGATGCATAAAGAAGTGGAGGTATACGTAGATGACATGATTGTCAAGTCCAAGGATATAGAGGGACACATTGCGAACCTTCGCAAATTCTTCTCAATTTTACGAAAGTACAACATTAGACTCAACCCTCAGAAATGTGCATTCGGGGTAACATCTGGTAAACTCCTGGGATACGTTGTTAGCCAACGAGGAATAGAAATAGATCCTTCAAAGATCAAAACTATAATCGAAATGCCGCAACCTCAAACAGAGAAAGAAGTTAGAGGATTCTTAGGTAAGGTGCAATACATAAGTCGATTCATATCAAACTCACCATGATTTGTGAGCCTATCTTCAAAAAGCTAAAGAAAACAGATCACACCATGTGGGATGATGACTGTCAGAAAGAATTCGACCAAATTAAGGAGATACTAGCCAAGCCACCAGTGCTCATGCCACCTCAACGAGATCAACCTCTTGGTTTATATCTCACGGTAACTGAAACAGCCATGCTAGCCCAAACCGTAGGAAAAGAAGAAAGAGCTATCTACTACCTTAGTAAGAAGTTCTTGGAGTACGAGTGCAAATACACACCACTCGAGAAGACATGCCTCGCTCTTGTGTGGGCAACGAAGAAGCTACGCCATTACATGCTTAGCTACTCCGTCAAAGTATACTCCAAAATGGATCCTGTCAAATACCTCTTCGAGAAACCCGTTCTCAATGGACGCCTAGCAAGATGGACCTTGATGCTCTCAGAGTTCGATCTCAAGTATGTACCCCTGAAAGTTATAAAAGGGCGCGCCGTTGCCGAGTTCTTCGCAGAAAATCCCATCAATGATGCACAAACAATAGACACCTGGTCATTTCCGGACGAGGATATACTCCAAACTGATGTATACTCCTGGGACCTTTACTTTGATGGGGCATCGAACTTGAGAGGATTTGGAATAGGAGTGTTGCTCATTTCTCCTGAAGGCGAGCATACACCAATATCTGTCAAACTCGACTTCGAGGTAACAAATAACGCGGCAGAATATGAAGCTTGTCTCATCGGATTGCAAGCAGCAGTAGGTTTAGGCATCAAGAATCTTCGCGTACATGGAGATTCATCTTTGATCATCAACCAAATTACGGGATCTTGGAAAATTCGAAGTGAAAGCCTCGCACCTTATCAAGCCAGAATAGACCAAGTTGCCCAATTCTTCGATCAAGTAACCTACCTACACTTACCTCGAGAAGAGAATCAATTTGCAGATGCTCTTGCAAAACTTGCATCTTTGATTAACATGCCAGATAATATGGTAGAAATGCCTTTATGCATCGAACGACGGTCAGAACCAGCTTACGTGCACCAAATTACAGAGGAAGAAGACATTACAGAGGAACCTTGGTTCCAAGCAATCCTGAACTTCAAGCTCAATGGCACCTATCCACCAGATATGGACAAGAGGGGACAATGTGCTATACGCTTACTAGCTTCCCAATACGTCCTCATGCAAGGAGAATTATACAAAAGAACGCCTCTTGGTGTAATCCTACGTTGCCTTGATCATTCACAGGCACGGAAAGTAATGGAAGAAGTCCATGATGGAGAATGTGGCCCTCACATGAGTGGACAAATGATGGCAAAGAAAATCACACGTCTAGGGTACTATTGGACCACAGTGGAATCCGATAGCATCAAGTATGTCAGACATTGTCATAACTGCCAGATATGCGGGAATGTGCAACACGTCCCTCCTTCATTACTCTACACCATGACATCTCCTTGGCCATTTTATGCTTGGGGAATCGACATCATTAGAAATATCACGCCAGCCGAAACAGGAGGTCACTGTTTCATTCTAGTGGCTATCGATTATTTCACCAAATGGGTAGAAGCGGCTTCCTACACTAGTCTCGCAGCCAAGAACGTGGCCAAGTTCATACAAAGCAACATCATCTGTCGATACGGTTGCCTACATGAGATCATTAGTGACAATGGGTCACATTTCCAGGTTGAGACTGAGCAATTGCTACCCAAGTACAAAATCAAGCATCACCACTCCTCGCCATACAGACCACAAACTAATGGCGCGGTAGAGGCGGCAAACAAGAACGTTGTCACAATCCTCAAGAAAATGATTAAAAACTATCGAGATTGGCCAAGAAAGATACCATTTGCCTTATGGGGATATCGCACATCTGTTAGGACGCCCACTGGGGCCACCCCTTTTTATTTGACCTACGGCATGAAAGCCGTACAACCAGTCGAGCTCGAGATACCATCTTTGCGTATTTTACTCGAAAGTCAAATCCCGGAAGCCGATTGGAAGAGGGATAGGTATGAAGAACTCATCCTCCTGGATGAACGAAGATTGCGCGCATTACATAATGTGCAAACATATCAGGCATGTATCAAACAAGCCTTCAACAAAAGGGTTAAGCCAAGGAACATCAGAGAAGGAGACTTGGTCCTCAAGTCAATTAGAGCTCTTTTACCTGTCGATCCACGAGGAAAGTTCAAACCCAACTGGGCCGGAACATTTCTAGTCAAGTCCATACTTCCAGGGGGTGCGGTTAGGATCACAGACTTAGATGGGAATGAATTTGCCAACCCGACAAACCTCGACCAATTGAAACGTTACTATGCCTAGAATAGGAACAAAACGCGCCTCGCGTAACCCTCCTGTGGCACGAAATAAACGGCCCCTGGCCAAGCTAAATAAAGCTAATGTCACCTTGCTCTTGCATTTTGACAATTTGTCATCCTCATATCATCAAATAAATTGAATTGCACTTTAGGAGTAAGTAAAAAGCTCATGCATATTTTCTAGTTCGCTACAAGCTCTTGCTTAGAACAATTATTCTTTTACGTTTACTTGAACTACGCGCAAGGGTTTGATTTCATTTTTTTAAATGAATACGTAGGCAATCCTTCACAGGATACAACCCATTATTTTAAATGTAAATAGAAGGACATTTGCATATGCATTTGGAATTCGACAAGAATAATAATAGAAAATCCCAAAGGTTTCATAACCAATCAACCTCTTTTATTTCATTTCTTTTAATAATAATACGCTACATAATAAGAAAAATAAAAAAAAATAGGCTAGGATTCTAAAAACCTCACCTTCTTATTACAAACAATAATAATAATAATAAATAATAATAAAGACGCAGGCTATTCTTCCATTTTCCCTTTGCCTTTGTCATTTTTATCATATCTTTTGTCTCGACCTCGAGCCGGACGCTCTTGCGCCACTTCCGACCTAATCACCAACGGTCTCTCTCGTGGTCTTGCCTTGCCATTCTTGTCAACCACCTTTTCCACGGCAGGAGAAGTCTTCGGTTTCTTCGAAGGATGAACAACTCGAAACCCGGCTTCCTCCTCTCCCTCAGTCAGATGCTTCTCTTTCTCCTTCTCTACATCACGAACCTTGTAGTCAACAGGCTCGCGCTTCCTCAACCTCTCGTGCTCCTCCGGAGTAGTAGCTCCCCTCCTTTGCAAGTAGGAATCAGATACCCATAAAGCACTAACAGAAGAATTCAAGAACCACATGTTTCTTTGAGCCCATTTGATGGCCCATTCTCTTCGAGCTCTCACTGGTAAGGGCCATAGCGGTCTGCGGGACGGTATCAAGCTTCGGAATCATCTGCTTCAATCCAACCTGCCTCATCAACCTCTCCGGGAAGATGCATATCATAAACTCCAAGCCAGGAATGCGCACCGATCGGGTAGGATCCAAGGACGATATTCCAGTACAGATTTAAGATGCCACCATGGTACGATCCATCTAATCAGTGGACCATCATCACTCTTCAGTTTGTTCTCCCAATAGTTGCAGAGTCGAGTGAAGTCCACCATGTAAAGTCTAGTCCTCATTGCAATGGAGCGAGCATGATAAGCAGGAACATTAACTGGGGGCTCGATCAATCGAAGACGTTCCATAAGCCAAACCTACCAAAAGTAGGCATTAGAAAAAAAAAAATAGGAAAAAAAAAAAGAAGAAGAAAAAAAAAGAAAAGACAAAAAAAAAGAGAGAAAAAGAGTTCTTTTACCTGCAATATGATGGGACTTCCTAAATAAGGAAGGTCACGGTTGGCTTTTCAGTTATCTAACCCCAACAGGATCTCTCCTAAACACAGGCAAGCTGGACTCCTGCGCAGCTCCATTTGCTCAATTAAGCTCAAGTGACGAGGGTCGCCTCTCAAATCCTCATCAACATGCCCTTGAAGGACATATACATGCAGTAGGCAAAATCTGAATGCCCTTCGCCTTGCAACATAGGAAATGGTAGGATCTGCCCTGTTTATGAATCGATCGATGAAGTCCAACATTCGCATTCCTTTAGAGGTCACAAGACGGTCAACCTTAGATCTTGTCAACCCAAGCAAATCTCTGAACTTATTCTTATACCCTTGAGAAATAGAGGGTATAGCAGGCAAATGCTCCGGGTCCCAACCACCAATTGCAGCAATTTCTTCGGGAAATAGGCAAATATCGCCTCCATGAAAGGCAAATACATGATAATTCGGGTCCCAGTAATCCAGACAAGCATCTAGGAACGGTTTGACTACCTTGACCAACTTCAAACTCAAGATCGATCCAAAATCATAGGCACCCATATCGTGTTTCTCCACATTAGAGAACTCATTTGTCCACTCTTTCAGACGGATTTCAAGAGTATTCATGATGTATGCTTAATTAAAGAACTTTTATGTAAAAAGACGAGAGAAATACGGAAGAATTACGTGAATAAAACCTCTCTCGACGTCTATATTTATACTAAAAGCTGTTTCCTAAAATCTGTCAGGACAGACACACTGGGGAACAGACGCAGCACCTGCTGCGCCTCTTCAAAGGGACGCAGCTCCTGCTGCACCTCTTCAAAGGGACGCAGCTCCTGCTGCGCCTCTTCCTAAGCCTTCTCTCTTTGATTTTCCGCGTTGGATATTTCCTAATTCCTCCAAGAATAATTTCCTATTCATATGGGTTATTGTTTTGGTAAATCCGACAAATTACCATGTTGCGCGTTTCCTAAATTCCACGGGCAGGCATTTCGAGGCAATATCGGCATTTTCGTCATTTCAGCACACTTATACATTTCTTTTTTAAATTTATTTTTGGGGAATCATTTCACCAATTTAGATATTCATTTTCAAACTTACACATTTTCTTTTAATTTTTCTTTTTTTGGGAATTATTTCACTCCCATTACATTTCACATTTCAAACTTATATGTTTCTATTTTTTTTCTTTTTTAGGGGGTAACCCTCCCTACCGTCCGGTCATTTTCAGTAAATTTTTTGCATTTTCGAGTCTTTGTCTTGCGCTAATTTAGGCATTGTGTACAAATATGTATATTCTATTTGAATTTCTGTGTAAATTTCGGTAGCATGACGGCGTAAACCGTCATCTACCAAACCTGTTCAAAGCTAACTTTCAGGTACAAACAAGGCAACCCAACAGCAAAGGCACTCAGGCCATCATATATACAACCAAAAAGGGAATATGTACACCAAACTGGGGGCTCGAGCCCGAAACAAAAGGCAAAAAGTGCAAAATGAAGGTTCCAAAATGTACAAAATGTATAAAGTACAACAACGAAAAACGACAAAGACCAACAAACTACAGCTGGTCGCCGCCTAGCTCAGTGACTCTCGCCTCGAGAGCAGCGATCTCGGCGTCGCGGATCTCTAGCTCCCTCAACAGGCGAGCTGTCTCCTCTCGATACTGGGCAAGCTCTCGCTCCAGGTCACGCTCCCTCTGCAAACGACAAGAATTGGCTCATGTCAATCACTTCAAATATAAGGAAAGTTAGAAAATCCGAAAACGAAGTAAATGGAAGGTTTATACCTGACGTCCTCGACCTCCAGCAAGTGCCTCGATGGCAGTAGCTCGTAGCCGGTTGGCTACCCTCCACAAAGCCACAAACCGGGATGGCGTAACTTACAATTCAAGGATCCTTAATAATTTGATAGGTTTAAACAAATGTATTCTTATACGAAAGCTGATTAAATTAGGAAGCATACCCTCCGAATCAGATGCTGACACTCGTCTAGACCAGCATCTCTCACCACCGCATCAAAGTCGCGAAGCTCGGAGATCGTCGTCATCCCCATCGCGTCAGTGTATTCAAGGGTCTCGGGGTACGCTGGGGGCTCGATGCCCGCCACCTCAACCTCCTGCAAAATTTAAATGGTTTTCATTAATTGATGATCATTCATCATGTTTTCATGTCTATTGAAAGGGAATAAAACACTTACCACGATTGGCCAGTACGCCAGCCTCCCGTAGAGGAACGTCGAGTAGTTCTCAACAGAAAGAAGGAGGGCATCGCCACCGACGCCAGCTAAGTCAGCCTCCCTCTCAGCATCGTAAGGCTCCCTGAACATCGTCCGAGGAGGATCGATGGGAACCGTCAGGACATTTCGGGAGCACTGATGAGCCAAGCGCTCACCCAAGTACCACACAGGACCCATCGACGTCCTCAAAAGCAACCGGCTTGAGCTCCTAGGTCGAAGGACCTCGGCCACAAAAGGAGGAGCGCCAGTGTAGTCCGCCCAAGGTCTAGGCACCCATTATGAAAAGCAAACAAGAGGTCACTCGTATGATCAGTTCCGAAAGGAAGCAACGAAAAGTAAACAAAGAAAAGTGGCTCGAAGATACTCACGCCGTCCAGCTGCGGAGCGTTCACCTCCCGTCGACAGGCGTCGTGGAAGGAACGCTGACTCTTCGTGCGACACATCACCCAATCCCTCACGACAGGATAAGCTCTCTCCCCTGGCTCTACCCTCTTGGGCGCGAGGCCTGTAAAGTAGGAGTACACCCACGCCTGTAAAACAAGATAGTTAATGACGATCTTTCGTGATTCGATAAAGAAATGATATTTCATGAAAAGAAATGGGGGTTCATACCTCCAGCAACAGTCCAGGGCCAACAGTGGCAGGAGAACTCCTCTTCTCTATCAACTCCGGACGAACCATGGCCCTCATATAGCGAATGAGGACCGCAAAGCTAGCAGTGACCCAGTCCCAACGGCCTAGGCCACCCAAGTCAGAAAGGAAGGGAAGAAGCTTCGTCGATAGCCTCTCTCCCTTGTCTCCGAGGTAGATCGAAGACAAGAACCACCAGAGCCACAAACGAGCTCTCTGCTCGGCAGTGCAAGGAGGAGGAGCTGTCTCCCTCCCATCGATCACCATCATCGCCGGTCTCTTCCCAGCAAAATAATCCCGAACATAGGAACTAGGCACCAACCCGGGCACCGCGGCAGCCTTCGGCATCAAGTTCCAGCCGATCAAGCCCCTAGCCTCAGCCAAGTCTACCCTCATGGCTGTCTCCGGCCACGCCACCGCCTCAGTCCCGCACGGCAGGCCAGAAATCATGCCGTAGTCCTCCAACGTGACCCCAACCTCACCGAAAGGCATGTGAAAGGTAGAGGTCGTATCCCAAAACTGATCCAGGAAGGCTCGAACCAGGCTACGGTTAGCCCGAATCTTCCTCCTCGTGATGTCCCTCCAAGCCTGTACCAAGGCACCTAACGCTCCTCGCTCGATGATGGCCCGCTCCTCTGCTGACAATTTCTCGTAGGCCCCCATCATCGTCGTGTAACCCGAGAACGACCTGATTTTCCCGGCCTCCTATTTTGATTCAAAGTAAGAGCTATCTTTAGCTCGAATGAAAGGAAAAGGAATAGCAAATAGAAATAAAAGAAGATGAGTGAAAGAGTGATGAGTTCGAGTTACCAAGCTCTTCACCGTCCTGTAGGACAGGTGACCCTCTGCAGCCCAGATGAGGTGCCTGTTGTCCCAAGTCTCAGCCCACTCTAGTGCTCCCCTCAACTGGTGACCACCTCGTCCGACGGTAGCCCGCCTCGGGGCCTCCTCCTCCTCAACAACCTCCTCCTCGACGACCTCGTCCTCATCAGCTGTCACTGCGCCAGTGAAAGCCTGCTCTAACGCCTCCACAAGCGTACGAGAAGGGATAAGAGCTGTGTCCACGTCTATGGGAGCTCTCCCTGACGTAGAAGCCTCATCACCTGCAAAATTAAAGTGAATTTAGGCCGCGTCAAGTGATGACAAGCCTTAATTAGGGGATTTTCGAGTTTTCGAAGCTCCGAAATCGCTCTTTTCTCGCCATCTTTGGCCAATTTTCCCACAAACTCGTCTGCTCATGTGGTAATTTGGGTCAATTCAAGCCTAAGTTGAAGCCTAGTCATGGGTTCGAATCGAAATTTCGACAGCATTTCGTTATAACGGCGATTATGCCCTAGAAAAGTGACCTGAAAAAGCTGTCACAAATCAAAATTCCGAAATGATAAGAAGTTTACCCATTATACAAGGATTCCAAATACCAAATTGCATAGCAAATGGGCAATCCTAAGGCTATTTTCGAAGCAATATACGGTTTAGCTGTGAGACCGTCTCAATTTCACTCAAATGCTCAAAACTCAACGAAAATTCAAAATAAATACATGGTTATGATCCTTATACTACCAATTATCCATTTGCAAGGTCAATTTTACAAGGCAAAATCATTTGAGGGAAAAGCCCCAAATTTTCGACCTTTTTAGGGTTGGAAACCTTGATTTTCTCGATCCAATTTGATCAAATACGGATGATTAATGCAGGATTAATACACATACCTCGATTAGTCATGGCAAATGCAAGCTTTTGGTCGAATTTCAGCAAGAAATGGTTGGAATTTGAGAGAATATTTGAGGTTTTTATGTTTCGAAATTATGAAGACAATCCCGTGTTTCATCGAGTTTTTACTCAGAAAAGCCACACTCAGGAAAAGACGCAGCAGGTGCTACGCCTCTTCCAAGAGACTTCCTCAGTTTCCCTCCAAGTGAATTTTTGAAGATTCGTTATAAGTTCGTTATTCGTGGGCCCATCTTTGGTGCGCCTCTTCCTTGATGCCACGCATCATATATTTGGTTCATTCGACATTTGTTCTTCGCCCGGACCCGCATTTCCAAGCCAACAACAAACTGTCGTAATATTTATCTTTTTACCAAGACTTAGCTTGCCACAACGAACGAATATTCTTTGACAGGTGTTTCGACACGCCTCTATTCTGTTCCCCCAGCGAGAGTACACGGACAACCAATCGCCTCTCTCGAGACATGGAGATCAGTTCCCGATTATATTCCCCCGATGAGAGTACACGGACAGACATTTGCCCCTCTCAACACGTGGAGATCAACATCGACCCCAAGCTCTTCCGAAATTTATTTGAAGCCGACCCAAGCAGATTTCTCCTAGTAGTTCCTGACTACATCCTGCTGCCCCTTCCAATATCGCGTTTTATTTCCTCTTGTAGTTTCAAGAAACTTCAGATATGATCTCTTCTTATGGCTGGCGAGCCTCCTTACGTAGTCTAATGGACTTTAAACGACCCTCCCCGATAGTCGACAGGCTCTAAAATGTTCCCAACGACAGGTTCTTGGCTCAGACTCCTTGAGCCGCCTCGCGTCGCCATAGTCGTCAGGTTATAATCTTCGATTGACCTGATGGCTATACTTTGACTTTCGCCTTGTCCAAGCCTCAGTCAAAGTGGGGGCTCTGTAGATACCTCATTTCCGCACCTCCCGCAAACCACCCGGTGATGATTGGGCCGCATGTTTGGTACACGGAATGATTTGTGACAGTTCGTAAGTTTATCGTCAAGTGATCACTCAAACACGTATGTCTACCTCATAGTCGCCATCTACGCGTCGATACGGTCGTTTTGGCAGTAATTAGAGTACATTTGGAGTCCGGGTCAAAAACCGTCTTCATTTTCTAATAGCCGTTTAAAATGCCGAGTCAGAATGTTCTGGAATGTTCCGGATATTTCTATTCCATATATTTTCCAATCTTTTGATCTTTGGTAACATATATCCCGAGATTATCATATAAAATATTAAGGAAATAAGATTAATCCGCTATTCCATAATAGAAACACGGAAATCTTTCTTCCGCAGGAGGAAACCACTGAGGAAAAGACGCAGCAGGTGCTGCGCCTCTTCCATGAGACGCAGTGCTTGTTGCGCCTCTTCCTCAGTCCTTTTCTGCGTATTTTTCGTATTTTTTCGAGATTCACTTCCAAAGTTTCTCCGAAAACCCTAATTTCCTCCGTGTGATTAGTATAAATAGAGACTTTCGGTCTCACATATTTCTCACGCGAATGTCCGCCCTTCTCTTCTCCCTTTGCATTATAGACCACGTTCTTACTTTTTGGCGTCTACGTGCTTAAACTTTTGACCACGTAAGCTCGGATCCTTCTGAGTACCAGCCTCGTTTTGCATGACCGACCAATTTGACCAACTCCACATCAATCAACTTAATAAATCTTATTCGTTTTCCTCCTAGAGGGCACTTTCGTCGTACATTCGAGTCGAGCATCACTAAACGTTAACTTAGTTCATCTCGTTTTGTCAAACATGTAAGTCTGAGGGTGTAAATCCTTCTTTTTATTATTGTTCTTTATTTTTGTAATCACTATTGTAAGATTTATGTCGAAAATACGCTTAAAACCGATTTATAAAACGTTGTTTCAAAACCTTTTTACGGATTATCAGGAGACAAACGTCGAGAAAGGACGCAACAACTGCTACGCCTCTTCGAAGGGACGCAGCACCTGCTGCGCCTCTTCGTGAGACTGTCGCAGTTCCTGCTTCCTTTCTTCTTCCTTCGTCTTTTGTTAATCCGATTGTCTTTGTTTCGTTTTCATTTGTTCGTTGTTTTATTGACACAATAATTTGAGTATGATAATTTTAACATGTAATTCATTGTAGACTAATTCATCTTTTAAATTCCCGGCTTAAATCCCTTATAATTCATATTTGCGATTTTTCGTCATTAAATCAATTCGGGTTTTAGAGGTTCGATTCATCCATATTGAGTAATTCATCATTGGTATATTTTCATCTGTTTATCATCGCCATCATTAACAACCTGTTTAGCATAATTAATTTGATTAATTTGTATTTATAATAACCTTGTTAATCTTGTATATAATTCGTTCTAATTAGTTTTTATCCGTGTTTTATTGTTTTTGTGACCTCAATCACATGTAAATAATCTGTTAACCACTTCCATCCGAGTCAAGTGATGCGGTCGTTTCTACACCAAAAATAAAATACCTAAATTACTGCTAACAGAAGTCAGCGGCAAGTAGGGTCGATCTCCACAGGGAGGCGGTGTACTATCTATTTGTCTATCTATCTGTCTAATGTCACAATGGGGGTTGAATTGATTGTGAACTAAACTACTGAAGCTAAAGCAAGAGAAATAAATAAGAAAAAAATAACAGTAAGAGAGGGAAAGTATGCTAAGAGTCGGTCCACCGTGGCAGCTATCAGATCTATTATATCAGGAATATTAAGGCGATTAGACTATTGATAAGAAGAGCTATGGTCGTCACCTTTCGGTCCTTAAACCGCCCTAGAGCGTAAAATGACTTAACTTTCACCCTCACCGCAATACCCTATTGTAATTAAGCAAGCCTTCCCTTCCAATCTTTCGATCTAGGTCGGGGTTAACTAGGTTTATGGTCTCCTGCATGCATTCATTCGACCGGATAACAGTTAAATTGCCTAATACAATTCCTACCGCAAGGCTAATCTATTTAATACAGTTAAAGCATCGCTACCACGGCTTCCCTAATCCTAACATACTACGGGATTTAGCTATGCATGATAAAATAAACAAGAACAATAATAAAAGAAGAAATAAACATTAAAAAGTGAATAAGGGAAGAAGAATTACTGAAATTAAGCGATCCGGAAATAAGAGAACAAAGTAACAGTGTATAGAGAAAAGGGAGAAAAGCAACGTGATCCCCGGATTATTGGATTATTGGATGATTACAAAAGACAACCCTTACTCCTATTTATAAGAAATTAGGAGTAAAGTTAAACCTAATGACGGAATATAACTAAAAAGCCCAGCCCGTCAGCAATATCCACTCGATCGACCACTTAAATCACTCGATCGAGTGAACTTCACTCAGAAACAGCTCGATCGACCTAGAATAGTGCTCGATCGAGTAAGGGCATATAGAGAACTGGTCGATCGACCATATAACTGCTCGATCGACTGTTTATTCATCCTAAAACCACTCGATCGACTTAAGAATGTCCTCGATCGAGTGATAATTAACTTCAGCAGCTTAGAATTCTCGTTAGTTTGACTTTGACTTGTCCTTTTAGCTCCCGAAACACCTTCACGCATCCCAAGACAGCTATAATTCCCGCTCCAAATCTACTCTTTCTCCAAATGCATGCTAAACGGACGGTAAATGACTTGATTTCCCGCTACTTTCGGGTCCATACCTGCAAATAAGACATAATAACCCAAAGTAGCATGTTCGGGGCATTTCGTAGCATAAAACCACGATAAAAGCATAGAAATACGTGCATAAAATAGGCTAAAAAGACTATATAAAATGCACGTATCAAATCTCCCCAAACCAAACCTTTACTCGTCCTCGAGTAAACTCAAAACTATACGCTAATGGAACGGAAAAATAACTCAGAGCTAGCTACAAATGCCCACTTAAGCCAATTTAATGCAAGCAAACTAACACTTATAGCAGACAGTCAAATGCAAACGAGTTATAGGATGTTTATAATAAAGCTGAACCGTCGACCTTGCTAGGCCGTTAATAATGGACTCTCACGGGTCACTCTTTCTCTCATGAAGCAAAGGGTGAACATATATATGTAAGAGAGAAAGAGAAATAGTCGCTCACCTAAACTACGACCCACATAAACATGCATGCAACTAATATGATAGACAATTCTAGCTACCGTACACACATTCCAACCAACAAGGTCTCACATCACCGAGGGCTTACAAAAATATGGTAAAGTGAGGCAATGGGTAAGAAAAGGCAAAACATTTATGGGAATGTGGAGGTATAGGTGATCAAGCTAGTACCTAACAAAACCATATGAAACAAATCCAATTCTCAACTCAATTATGAATTAAGCACATGCCCTTCATTTGGCATAAAATCTCACCAAACCAAACTGAACTCACTCCTCAAATAATGTAAGATAGAACATAGGAGCAGAAACCGTCAACCATTTTTTCTCTTTTTTTTCTTTCGAATTTTTTCTTTCTTTTTCTATTTTTTTTTTTCGGTTTCTTCTTTTTTTTTTTCATCTTTTTTTTTTTCTTTTTCACGTCTTTTTTTCATCATCCTCTTTTTTTTTCATAAATTACCAACTCCGAATCAATATGATATGAGCCAAAATTTGATACAATGAAATATATACCGCAAAACAACAATCTAAACTAGCTTGACAAGGCAGGCTAAATTTGGATGTAGCTAAAGGGTCAACTGGCAAATTTGGCTAATGTGGAGTTAAATGGGTAAAAATGAAAGAAAGGGAAAATGTAAGCACCTCCCTGCATGTGACACCAACCACTAACCCGAATGTATGAAGGCAAAAAGCAATTGAATTTCATATATGTGCAAATTGGTGATACATGTTATGCAAGGAGTAACTACTCACAATCCTACATGAAACTGGTCACAAATGACACCAGTTTATAAGGCTCTAAATCTTAGAATTTATAAGTAGGTTGCCAAAATCTCAGGTCAAGTCTATTCGTTCAGCTAAATTAAATATTAACTCGTAGATTATGCAACAGACAAAGCTAAAAGATAACAGTTTAATGCAAGGCTTAAGCAAAAAGACAGTTATAGAGCAATATCATCATGGAAATCTACCGTTCTGACTCAACCTATATGCTAAAATAAACGTGAATTTTTTTGAATTTTAACAATTTTCTGATTTTTATTGAATTTTTTTTTTTTAATTTTTATGAAATAAAAAACAATGCAAGCAGAAAATTAAACGTGATAACAGAAATGCAATAAAAACAATATGCAGACGTAGATATGGATGCATAACCTCCCCAAACCAAACTGTACAATGCCCCCATTGTACCAAAACATGGAAAGGAAATGCAAACTGAAGGAGAAAAGAGTAAAAAGCGGAAAACTCACCAAATGCGTGAATAAGAGGACCTCCCCAAACCGACCATGAAATGGGAGGTTGCTAAGGGCCCGGAAAACCGTCTCAGGAAGCTAATCCAAGTCAATAACACTCGATATACGTCCAACAGTGGTCGATCGAGTGAAATGGGCATTCAAAGCTGCTCGATCGAATGGTGCACCAGTCGATAAAGTAATTTCCTTTCTGCAGGCACTCGATCGAGTGATTAATCAGTCGATCGAGTGAATCCCCTTGCTACAGTGTTCGATCGAGTGAGCAAAACCACTCGATCGAGTGATGCTCGATGAATTCCTGCAAAATGCAATTGAAAACGACCCCCGCAACTAACCAAAACAAGCATATCGAGGAAGTTTTATGGTATAAAACCATTTATTACAACTTAAATAAAATAAAGAACAAAATAAAATCTCCGGGTTGCCTCCCGGGTAGCGCTAGCTTCAGTCAGGTCCCAGCTCGACCTTCTTTTTCTTCGAGCCACTATAATTAATCATGATCAAAACAGCTCAAAGCGCGCAAAGAACTTTGTCAAATAGCTGCGCATGTGCTACACAAAACGATAAGTAGCACCGAGTGGAATACGAGAAATAGGAAATAAAAATGTTTAACTTTTTAAGCCGAACAAATTTCCTATGGGCGCTCCTAAATTTATCCACAAAATAAAGGAGCGCGGGAGCAATCGTCAATATATGGGGGTCCCGATTCAAATTAACAGTTTTGAAATGACGAGGACGGTGAAAATTCGTTAAATTATGCGTCCACATATGAGGGGGTATAGCTTTGAAAAAGGAAGCATGAATAAGACGAGGCAATTTACAAATAATAATGAAATTACCGTTTACTACCTCAGGTTGGTCGCTCTTAATGACGGAATCATAAGTAAAAGAATTTATTACCTCTTCCGTGCTAGGAGCAATTACCGTCTCAACTGCTTTTTCATCAACCTCCTCAGTGGAAACCATCCCGTAGATTGCAGCTTCGAGTGTATCCGACTCGGCTGTGAATAAGGGAGGTTCACCGTAATCATCGTCAGAGTCGTCATCCATATCAAACCAAAATGACGAACCAAAGCTCCCAATGGCCAACTCCGTCGATCGAGCAGAATAATCACTCGATCGACCAACTTCCTCCTGAATCCCACTCGATCGAGCAAGTTCTTCTGGGAAATCACTCGATCGACTAGTATAAGTCACTCGATCGAGTGATTCCTCCTGTACAGCGCTGAAATCCTCGTGTGGGGCAGTGAAATATGATAGAAACTCGTCATCCGAGTCATAGAGGTCATGCTCCGCATTGGGTAACACGGTTTTCTCAGGGGAGAAACCACTCTCAGCAAGGTATACCTCTTCTTCTTCCATCTCAGCTGCTAGCTGAGCAATTACAGACTCGAGCTCAAGGATTTGAGCATCCGCACGTCTATCACTCTCTTGCCTCACTCGATCATAATTCTGTATTTGAGATGCAAGTATCTCCATTAAAGACCTCAGTTCTGCAACCTCTTCTTCTTGTATCACAGCTGCTAACTGAGCAATGTCAGTTTCGAGCTTTTCAAGTCGCGAAGAAGTGCGTCTATCATGATCTTGCCTCTCTCGGTCACGATCTTGCAATTGAGATGCAAGTGTCTGCAGCAAGGATTTCAGCTCCGCAATCTCTTCTTCTTGTATATCAGGGGGATCTTGTTGCGGCGGCCATTGATAGGGTGGATGTGGCGGCACAACTACAGCTGCATTATGCTCAGCAGGACCACATCTCCCGTAGCAGATCACCGGCTGTTCCATATAATGGGACATCGGTGATGGGTCAAAGGTACTCAAGCCTTCCCTTTGACTGTCTTTCACCTAGAACTGTCTAGGTAGCACCTGTAAGGCCTATCAAAACAGCACTAAACGAGAGATTAAAACGGCCTCAAGGGATAAATCCCTTGAAGCTAAAAACAGATAAAATTAAACAAATAAATAAATAGATTGCCTCCCCGGCAACGGCGCCAAAATTTGATGCGGTCGTTTCTACACCAAAAATAAAATACCTAAATTACTGCTAACAGAAGTCAGCGGCAAGTAGGGTCGATCTCCACAGGGAGGCGGTGTACTATCTATTTGTCTATCTATCTGTCTAATGTCACAATGGGGGTTGAATTGATTGTGAACTAAACTACTGAAGCTAAAGCAAGAGAAAAAAATAAGAAAAAAATAACAGTAAGAGAGGGAAAGTATGCTAAGAGTCGGTCCACCGTGGCAGCTATCAGATCTATTATATCAGGAATATTAAGGCGATTAGACTATTGATAAGAAGAGCTATGGTCGTCACCTTTCGGTCCTTAAACCGCCCTAGAGCGTAAACAGCTTAACTTTCGCCCTCACTGCAATACCCTATTGTAATTAAGCAAGCCTTCCCTTCCAATCTTTCGATCTAGGTCGGGGTTAACTAGGTTTATGGTCTCCTGCATGCATTCATTCGACCGGATAACAGTTAAATTGCCTAATACAATTCCTACCGCAAGGCTAATCTATTTAATACAGTTAAAGCATCGCTACCACGGCTTCCCTAATCCTAACATACTACGGGATTTAGCTATGCATGATAAAATAAACAAGAACAATAATAAAAGAAGAAATAAACATTAAAAAGTGAATAAGGGAAGAAGAATTACTGAAATTAAGCGATCCGGAAATAAGAGAACAAAGTAACAGTGTATAGAGAAAAGGGAGAAAAGCAACGTGATCCCCGGATTATTGGATTATTGGATGATTACAAAAGACAACCCTTACTCCTATTTATAAGAAATTAGGAGTAAAGTTAAACCTAATGACGGAATATAACTAAAAAGCCCAGCCCGTCAGCAATATCCACTCGATCGACCACTTAAATCACTCGATCGAGTGAACTTCACTCAGAAACAGCTCGATCGACCTAGAATAGTGCTCGATCGAGTAAGGGCATATAGAGAACTGGTCGATCGACCATATAACTGCTCGATCGACTGTTTATTCATCCTAAAACCACTCGATCGACTTAAGAATGTCCTCGATCGAGTGATAATTAACTTCAGCAGCTTAGAATTCTCGTTAGTTTGACTTTGACTTGTCCTTTTAGCTCCCGAAACACCTTCACGCATCCCAAGACAGCTATAATTCCCGCTCCAAATCTACTCTTTCTCCAAATGCATGCTAAACGGACGGTAAATGACTTGATTTCCGCTACTTTCGGGTCCATACCTGCAAATAAGACATAATAACCCAAAGTAGCATGTTCGGGGCATTTCGTAGCATAAAACCACGATAAAAGCATAGAAATACGTGCATAAAATAGGCTAAAAAGACTATATAAAATGCACGTATCATCAAGTAATATAATCAAGCATTAAAATCACCAATGAATATTAACGAGATGCAATTCCGGCTTCACAGCCAGAACTGAGCTCAGGAACAGACGCAGTGTCTGCTGCGCCTATTCCCGGTTGAGTTCTGTCTCTAAACTCCCGTTTCTGCCTTGACCTAGTTTATTAATTACGTATTTAATTAACTATTATTCGTATTATCACTTAATTTATGTTTGTTTATTTATTTATTCTTTCTTTTCCCAAATTATCCGTTTTAGATTTATTTTCGACATAAACCAATTAATCCAATGTAATTATTGTAATTTTTTTTATTGTATTTCTTTTATCGTATTGCTTGTATGCTCTCACATGTAATCAATTTAAATTCCTACTTTGACCTAATTGCATGTTAAATTACGTGTTCACCGACTTAGTATTAATTCTCACATGCTAGGATTAACCTAATGGATGTTGCATTGCATGCATATAATCGACAACATATCGAGTATAGATAATTTCTTTAATCATTAGTAAAGGCCGCTATCGAGGCGGGCGGGATTAGGTGTTCGATCAAAAGAGCTTCCTAATACATACCCTCGCCCCTTACTCCAGATCTCTGTGAACATCTGTGTTCATTGGCATCCACGAGAGTCATTCTAGACATAGAATGCTAAGGGTAACGAGTTCTTGGTGTTCATATCACTACTTTGTGTCTTGACATGGTACGAGTATTCGAACGGTTTCCAATTTTCCATAATAAATTGGTGACGACTCCACAAATGCAACAAAAGAAAAGCTTGCTTCGCTTTTCTCCCCCGTGGGCCCGTGTCCACACTATGGTGTTAGAAACACTGGAGGATCACGAAATTCCCCTTCTTGCCTAGACAAGAAGAAGGGTCGTCCCCTCTCTTCTATGCACAAAAGTGGATTCGATGGAAAAAGGGATCAATAGGTTTTGAGTTTCATGTGGGAGTTTGCTTTTGATGTTGTTATTCCTCCCAATTTCTTGTGGCATTTGACATTTGAGAACACTTTATTTTTGCCATTTCTTTGATGTTCGGCATTCCAGTACTTGACAACTTTCAACTTTTTGCATTTTCTTTTGGACATTTTCAAAGTAACCCCATTTGTAGCGAGGGTGCTTATATTTGAAGCATAGGAGTTCTTATTTTTGTACTCCTCTTTTCTTCGATGCAAATTACAAACTTCTTGTTTTTCATTTCAATGCTTGAACTCAAATTTTGATAATTTTTGTGCCCATTCCCTTTTTGTTGACAAAATGTGGTAGAATGTGGAAGGAGGTTGCATGGTTTCAAGGGTCACCTTGGAATAAATGGTAGCCAAGGAGTTATCACACCACAAGGTACTCTTGACTAGGCCTTAATTCATGGGTCAAAGGATACTAGCATGACACATTCTAGGGTGTTTTACAAGCATTATAATGAGCAAAGTCTTAAGAAGAAAAAGTATCTACAAGGGCCTTATATACACTTGTCAAGCTTCCCAAATAGATGTTTTCACAAATTATTTCTAAAATGCAACTACATGCCATGATGCAACTAACATTTATACAGCCTAATGCATATGCTTCTACCAACTAGTATGGCATATAAACTAAATGCAACTCCTAGAATCACATTGGTTTGTACCGCATCAATCAAAATAAAGCCACATAGTCATTAACATAGAGAGGAAAAAGTAGATTGGAAAGATCATACCATGCGGTCTTCATAATCCTCATGTCTCGGATATGGCGTAGTCGATCAATGTGATAGAAGGACAAACAAACACAAGCAAGTATATACAAAATATATACAATTCTACACTATAAAGGAATGAACATGTTTTTGGGTTTTTCAAAAAATTTCAATTTTTTTATGGTTTTTGTGTTTTTGTGAAATAAAAGAACATATTTTTGTATTTTTCAAAAAAATTCAATTTTTATCATTTTTGGTTTTAAAAGTCAAGTTAGAATTTCTCATCCCCACACTAGTATGGGCATTGTCCTCAATGGCCAATACGATAGGAAATTATGCAAGCTAAATGAGAATGCATGATTTCTACACTACTATTCAAGCTACGTGACATATATGCAAGTGATGCAATCTATACTACACTATATGATGCATGAATTTATTGGTTGGAGAGCTAATTTAAATTAACTCCCAATGCTTGTGCTTGATCTTCCCCAAACCAAGTAAGACATTATTTCTAATGTCAAAAATAGGAAAGTTCATGCACAAGTATGCAATGCATGAAACTAATTTGTCATTTTGGATTTTCAAAAGTGAGAAAAATATATTTATCATCACCTAGATGTTGTTATGGTGGAATAATAGTCCTTCACTTTTACAAGGACAACACTAGAGATTGAAACAATTAAATGTTAAACAAGTTAGAAAAGTATGAAATGTTTGACAAGAAAAATGAGGGGGAAAGAAGAGCTTCACCTTGGCCATGGGGAGTAGCACATGCCCACTCTACCTAGCTCATGAACATCTTCATTGGTTAATATCATCCCCTCCAATATCACTATCCCATTGTGCTTGTGATGCATCGCTTTCATAGAAGTCCATAAATTCGTCCCCCTCGCTATTAACGTCAACCGTATCACCGCCACTTAACCTTTCTCCTTCTCCTTCTCCATGTGTTCCACCGTTGGCATGCTCCGAGTTTGGAAAAAGGATATCCATTTGAGCCCAAGAGGGAAGCATTCCCTCTTCACTAATATGCCCTTGATGGGCCAACCGGTGAAATTGTGGATAGAGAGCGTAGTAATTGTCCACTCTTGCTTCATATTGCTTTTGGTGCATGTCTTGGAGTATACCCGTGACAAAGTCGTCTCTTGGAAGGATGAAGGGATTTGGGTGATTATAAGGTTGATATGGAAAGGGGTAAGGCGGGATGACAACTTTTTCTTTTTCATTTGTTTGAGGTTCATGTTGTTGAGGTTGAGGAGGAGGTGGGGTTTGATTTGCTTGGGTTGCACTAGTTGGGATGAGGTAGGATGGTACTTGTGAGAGGGGACCCCTTCGAGGTGATATCCTTGTTAAGCCTTCCATGGGAAGAAAAATGGGGGTGCTCCCCTTGGTGATCCACTTAATCCTTTGCTCAAAGCCTTCAAGGGCTATCCAATGGTGTTGTCGGAGAATCAACCTTTCATCAATCTTGGTGTTGCCCGAAAGAGGTATATAAGCATTGTTGTTGTTGAAGTTGGGGTTAAAGAATTTTGCAAGCCTTGTTATTAATCCCCCATTGACAATGTGGATCATACCATCATCATCTCCATTCCGGAACTTTGCCCATCTTTCAAGAAGTACTAAGGGGGCGTTGAACTGATAACCGCTCCTCCCTTTTATCTTTAGGTAGGACTCCATAAAAACAAGATCGAGTTCATTCACTACCGCGGGATCGCGACGGGCTAAGAGAGTTCTTGTGATAAACCGGTAAGTAAATCGAATAATGGGGTTTTAAATGTAAGAGGCCGAGCATTCCTTAATGAAAGAGAAATCGCGACCCATCATGGCTCGCCATAGAGGTGCTATGCTATAATTCCGCGGCTTTGATGTACGGTTAGGCGATACATCAAGACCCAACACACTAGCAAACTCCACAAGAGTCATCATTCGAGTTATGTTCTCTAGTCTAAACTCCACACAAATTGTCTTTTTCAAGGTAGAAATCTTTAGAAAACTCAAGAATTCAAGAATTAAGGACTGATAAGTGAGCTGTTGAGGAGCTTCCAATTACCCTTGTTCTTCTTCTTTCTCTAGGCAAGGATCCTCTTGGTCTCATCTTAAAAGTAGATCTTGAAATTTTGCTTGTGAAAGATGAGAATATTCTTTGTTATTGAGATCCTTCTTGAAACCCTAGGTTTTGGGGGTTTTTAATTTAGAGAGGTGAATGAGTGCTTTTGATGTGTTTTGAGTCATATGGGAGGGGATTTTATGTTTTATAGAGGAAAGAAGGATGAGGTGTCATGAAATGTGTGGTGGGTAAAAGATTGCATTTGTCGAAAATAGGAGAGCAAAATGGGAGGGAGACGCTCGGGCCGTGTCCAGGACGGGCGGATCCTTGCTCTGCAGTAAATCCATAAGATCAGGTAGGGACGGGCGGATCGAGAAAAAAAAGCTTGGATCCCTAGTCAGTGCACTCTGGGATTTCCAACCTGTGTTGGGACGCACGGATTTTGCTCCAGACGAGCGAATCACCGCTGGAGAGGACTCCACCAAACTCTCTCTTTGATGGTCTTTTCAAGGTGGGGGAGGCTCGAGGCGGATGACCTCTACTTCTCCGATGAATGCTCCTTCATAATATGGCTTTAACCTTTGGCCGTTGACTTTGAACTTGTTGCCATCTTCCGACTTTATTTCGAAGTCGCCATATGTTCCTACTTCGGTGATCACATAGGGCCCCATCCATATTGAATTTAACTTCCCGGGAAAGAGTCGATATCGGGAGTTAAATAGAAGGAATTTGTCTCCCTTGTGCAAGGCTTTTTGTCTAATCCTCTTGTCATGGAGCATTTTTGTTCTTTCCTTGTAGATCCTTGCATTTTTGTAGGATTTTAGTCGGAATTCCTCCAACTCTTGGATTTGCATTATCCTCTTTTGGCCATTTAATTTGAGATCAAGGTTGAGAGCTTTGATTACCCAAAAAGCTTTGTACTCCAATTCAATTGGCAAATGGCATGCCTTTTCATAGACTAGCTTGTAAGGGAGGGCTCCTATGGGAGTCTTATAGGCCGTCCTATAAGCCCAAAGGGTGTCATCAAGCTTCATGCTCCAATCCTTTCGAGTCTTGTTAACAACCTTTGCAAGAATTTGCTTGATCTCTCTATTTGAAACTTCAACTTGACCGCTTGTTTGAGGATGGTATCCCAAGCCGGTTCTATGTTGAACACCATACCTTGCCAAAAGAGATGTGAGCTTCTTCTCATGGAAATGTGTCCCTCCATCACTTATGATTGCTCCAGGGACTCTGAACCTTGGGAAGATTACTTTCTTGAGAAGTTTGGTAACCGTTTTGGCATCATCGGTTGGGGTAGAAATTGCTTCTACCCACTTTGACACATAATCAGCGGCTATAAGAATGTACTTGTTTCCTTGAGATGACACAAATGGTCCTTGGTAGTCAATTCCCCAAACATCGAAAATTTCTACCTCCAATATTCCTCGTTGTGGCATCTCATTTCTCCAAGAAATATTTCCGGTTCTTTGGCAAGGATCGTAATAGAGAATAAATTCTCTAGCATCTTCGAACATGGTAGGCCAAAAGAAGCCCGATTGGAGGACCTTAGCAATAGTTCTTCGTGCTCCATGGTGTCCTCCATAAGGTGATAAATGACATCCCTCTAGAACGCCTTGAACTTCCCATTGGGGTATGCATCTTCGGTAAAGTCCATCACTACATTCCTTGTAAAGGTTGGGATTGTCTCAAAAGTATCTCTTTACTTCAAACAAGAATCTCTTTTTTTATTGTAGTTCAAGTTTGAAGGAAGAACTCCTCCAACAATGTAATTAGCATAGTCGGTGAACCATGGTGTGGTGTGCTTCTCAAGTTATGAATGGATGGCAATCAAAATAGCATCGGGGAAAGAGTCGTTGATTGGTGTCTCTCCCTCATCCTCATGGAATCGAATTCTTGACAAGTGGTCCGCTACTACATTCTCGGCTCCCTTCTTATCTCTTATCTCCAAATCGAATTCTTGAAGTAGCAAAATCCATCTCAACAACCTTGGTTTCGCCTCTTTCTTTATCAAGAGATGTCTAAGAGCGCGGTGATCCGAGAAGATAATCACTTTTGATCCAAGCAAATAGGAACGGAATTTGTCTAAAGCATAGACAATGGCAAGGAGTTCCTTCTCGGTGGTGTCATAGTTCACTTGGGCGGCATCGAGAATCTTGCTTATATAATAGATAGCATGCAAAGCCTTTCCGACCCGTTGGCCAAGAACCGCTCCAACGGCGTAGTTACTCGCATCACACATGATCTCAAATGGTAGTTCCCAATTTGGTGGTTGGATGATTGGTGCCGAGATTAGTGCTTCCTTGATTCTATTAAAGGCTTCAACACACTCATTAGTGAATTGGAATTGGGCATCTTTAAGCAAAAGTTGAGTGAGGGGTTTCGCGATTTTGGAGAAATCTTTTATAAAACGGCGATAAAAACCCGCGTGACCGAGAAAGCTTCTCATCCCTCTAACATTCACGGGAGGTGGGAGTTTCTCTATCACCTCAAATTTAGCCTTATCACCTCCGATGCCCTTTTCCGAGATTAAATGACCCAAAACAATAACTTCATTGACCATAAAGTGACACTTTTCCCAATTCAAAACAAGGATAACATCTTCACATTTTTTCAATACAAGAGAAAGGTTATGCAAGCAAGAGTCAAAGTCTTTTCCATATACACTAAAATCATCCATAAAAACTTCCATTATGGTTTCTAGATAATCGGAGAAGACACTCATCATGCATCTTTGGAAAGTAGCGTGGGCATTACATAAGCCGAAAGGCATTCTCCTATATGCAAAAGTACCGTAAGAACATGTGAAAGTGGTCTTATGTTGGTCATCCGGGTGTATCGGGATTTGGAAGAATCCCGAATACCCGTCAAGGTAGCAAAAGAATTTGTTAGAGGCTAACCTCTCAAGCATTTGGTCAATGAATGGTAGGGGAAATGATCCTTTCTTGTTGCGGAATTCAATTTACGATAGTCAATACACATACGCCAACCGGTGATCTTCCTTGTGGGTATTAACTCGTTTTTATTATTTATTACCACCGTTGTACCTCCTTTCTTAGGTACCACTTAAACGGGGCTAACCCACAACGAATTCGATATATGGTAAATGATTTCCGCATCAAGTAATTTCATAAACTCCGCTTTTACAACTTCTTGCATATGGGGATTTAGTCTCCTTTGGGATTGGATGGTAGGCCTATGGTTCTCTTCTAGATGAATTCTATGCATGTAAAAATTGGGGCTTATTCCTTTAAGATCATCTAGACTATAGCCTATAGCCTTTTTATGTTCTTTTAAAACATTAAGCAAGCTTTCCAATTGATTCTTATCAAGTTTGTCATTAACAATCATGGGTTTAGTTTTAGATTCATCAACGTAAGCATATTTCAAATTTGGGGGAAGGGGTTTTAGAGTTGGAGTTTGTACCTCACTTTCTACCATTGAAGGTTCACTAAGGACATGCTCCATTTCCATTATACATTCCATTCTCATGGCATATTCGACTTGTTCCTCAAGCTCCTCATACCCATCATACTCAAATTCCATGACATAATCGTCCATCTCTTCTTCTTGCAAGGTGTGATCTTTGGTTGCTTGTTCAACTTTAGTGGATTGTGATGCTTCCTCGAGAATGTCATTTATCAATATGGATTGCTCATATGTGAGCTCCTTGCAAGCTAGAGCGGCTTCAAGTAGATCTACTTCCAATTCCCAATGCTTATCTTTGGCCTCACTTGCTTCTAAGGCTTCCCATGCTTGCAAAAGGTCTTTAATGAGAGTAGTACCCACATGGTCCTCTATACAACAATCTATAATATCCATCTTGCAAAGTACACTAAGAAAAAGGTGAGAAGTACCTTGAGGAATTGCTCTCCCCCAAGGTAAAAAAAGACACGACTAAAAACAATTAATGAAAATCAAATCAATTTAACACCATCCCCGGCAACGGCGCCATTTTTGGTCCGGTTTAAACTCGTCGTCAAAAGCTACCAACCAAAAAAATATTTATAACTTCACAAAATACTCTTTAACAAAGAGGCAAGTAAAGGTCGGATCCCAAGGGACGGGTATTGATGTAGGATTCTCAATTGCAAATGGTTGTGTCTTAGGGTGTCACAATTTGGTTTGATGTAGGAGATAAACTAAACTAATCAACAAGATGAATAAAAACAAAGTAAAGCAAATAGAGGGGTTGTAAACAATTGATTAAAGGCACTAGGGTGTCATGGGTTCATAGTGTTCAAAATCATATTTTAAATACATATTTGGTTCAAAGTTTTAGTCATAAAAAACTTAAGGATCTTATGCATGCAAAACAATTACAAAGTATAAGAAGAAAATCAATTCTTACATTGATTATTTCGGTTAAATGGGCACTAGTAAGTTCACCTTCTTACTAGTTCTTGAGCTTTCCAAAGATGGAATAATAAGATTCAAGTAGAGAATCTCTCCTAAGGAATTATACCCAAGGCAATACTCTTAATAATACTAATTAATATGATCTAGTATTAATTAAAATCTTACATAAACTTGACACAAAATATTAATTTTGTTCTCCTCTATTTCGGTTAAGAGGAGAGGAATTTGTGAGTATTTCTTACTCTAAAATATTTCACAAAATGTAGAGAGTAGTCATTTCTTACACTAGAAAAACAAATAATGAAGTAGTGAATAATAATGGAGGAAAAACCCTTGGCCTTGTTCCTCTAGAAAACCGGTGGGGAGGGGGGAAATAGGCCAATACATGGTCTTTGTTCCTCTCAAGATAAGACTAGGCATGCAAGGCTACATGTAGAGTATATCATTGTGTTTTTACTTATATAAAATAAATAACACAATATAAACTCTAATACTCCCTCCAATTTTCGGCACACACATAAAATGGAAGGTCCATTTTATTTTGTCATTTGTCAATTTTGTCATGTGTCACATGTTACATGACATGTTACACTATAGTGTATTTTTAACATATTAAAAATCAACATATTAATAAAATATGTCACATACAAAATTTAATTAGTAATTCTTGATTACTTGTACCAAAATGGTTTATCGAATTATAAATTACAACGACTTGTATTTATAATAAATTATTCAACCTATTTCAATTGTTTCGTAAACAATAATTCAATCTAAGTAATAAAACAATTCGATTACTTAGACCGTATCTCATTTAATCGAATTACAATGAGACACGTTAATTTTACTCACAAAATCATCCGTCAATTTTAAGCAATTCAATTAACTCGTATCGGCATACGATTAATTAAATAATCAATTAAGAATATTACCCTATAGGTATGACCTCAGGGTATCAACTGATCACCACCGTCGCACGACAGTAATGTCAAACTCTAGTCAGCCAATCATTACTTATATGTGTGGACCAGTTGACTGTAAAATATTACTTTCCCACATGTATTCTTGAAAATGAGATTTAAACATGTGATCATCAATGATCGACAATTGTGATCGCATTATTGTCGGGGACACTAACTCCAACAATCTCCCACTTGTCCTCGATAAGTGTGCGTCACCAATTCTCTTGTCCTATTACTATCTCCCACTCAATGCAAGGTGTCTTTCAGGTCGCACTTGCAAGTGATCATATCGAGAGTGGTTTCCTCGATCTGGAGAATAACTGATTGACCAGAATTATCTACCATAGATACCTTCCGAGCGTGGCCACGCATTTCTAGTTCATTACTCCTCGAGTGGCCCTGAGATATTGTTTTAATCCTGAAAAGGAGTGGACAATTCCTATCGCACTATTCCCTTCGACTAGCCACATCCATCATAACCCAAAATATGCCCATTTGACCCCATTTACGAAGGTCGTAGTAACATAAATCAAAGTTAATGCAAAACGTGCCACCTTAGGCGACAGTCTTTAGTCAAAGAATTGACTCATTAGAATACTATAGTAGCTCTCGCCACGACCAGGCTATATAAATTTGCGAGAACTCTATAAGCGGTCATAAGGCCCGACAAAGTGTTCCTAACAGTTTGCCTATGTGATCGACTAGTCATCTCACATGACTCTATGGCACTTGAACTTGCCATCAATCGCATCACTCTAGTCACTTCGAGACGTCACCTCATATAAGTGATTATGGGCGAATACTATGTTAATCTGGGTTCACTTTAACGGGGTTATATATTGTCTTCACAACCCGTTTGGATGTAACAAAGTATAAAAGAAGTTTTTAGATTAAAAACGCGAACGACAAATGTGATTATCACATATGAATAGTCAATACTTGATTACTATTTCATATTCTTATAATCCTATCTGATCTTGTATGTAGTTATTCATCTCAATCCAATTGAAATGACATGACTCATCATGTTAAGCCTATGAGAAGGCTTTGGTTAGTAGGTTTTATCAACTTCTTGTACCTTACTTAACCTTACTACATACTCGTTTTCCTTTGTAATGTATACATTTGCATTACAAAACTTTCTGAGTACGTGTCTAGATCCAATCTAGACATAGGCTCTCTTGCCTTAGAATTAGCTCCCACTGTTTTTATAGTGTGCGGGACCCATCCTCTTGCATATCTCATGATTGCAAGTGTACTCACTTTCCATTGTAAGCATCTCTCATTGTTCTTTATTGCTTAGAACAATTCTAACAAATCCATTTCTTAAATAACATAGCCACAATGGTTCCTTAACCATCTTTAGGTGTTTTGAATACGGTTTTTGTCTGAAACCTTATACAATCTCAACAGTCATTAGTGTAAGCCCTTACACAAATTTGTGAATTGCATTAAAAACACTTAACTTTACATCCTTAATGCTTCCTCAAGCACTTAAGGATAATCTATATGGCTACTAGGTAACTATTACTTAAATTCGATTTTAAACATTTCATCATAATCAAAGTATATGAAGTGTTATACATCATTGCTCATTTAATTGATCCGGCAGTGGAAGCAAATGGAATCAATCAAATATGTTCAACTCGATTGAACTAATCATGAATCTTATCAACATAAGACTTCTTATTTGGCGCTAATATCATGTGGATTTATCTCCATAAATCTGGATATTAAAGATGTATTATATTACTCCAAAAGTCTTAAATCATTCCCAATGATCAATATGTCATCCACATATAAGACTAATTAAAATTTCCGTAACTCCCACTAAACTTCATGTATAAACACAACTTCTCAACCTATCGAGAAAAGTTTTATAACATGATCAAAATGTTGACTCCAACTCATTGATGTCCTACTTAAGACAATCTCTTAAGTTGCACATTATTTTAGGATTGCAAGAATCTACAAAACTCATGACATGTATTGAATACATTCCTTCTAATTGAAGAAGTGGGTTTTAGATTCACTCGCTATATATCATCATAATGAAATACAATCCCTAAGAAGATCTGAATAGTGCAAAACACTTTGCAACTAATCAAGATTTGATATCTCTCTTTGATATCCAACCATTCCACTTGGAATTTATTTCGGATTTTCATGGCTCTAAGCCTTGTATTGAGTTGTGACTTAAACACTCTCATGTAAGTCATATGTTCATTACTTTCCAGAAGTAACTTGAATCAAATAATTTCTTTGTAAGTTGCAAGCTTTTTACTTTCTAAAAGTAACACGAATTCATCATCTTCAACAAGTGATGAGTTCAACCTCCTAGGTTTCTTCGAAACAACGTCGAAACAATGTCACGTAGCCAAGAAGGATCAGTTTCTCACGACATACAATTTTTTTGACACAATTATTTTGTGGCTCTTGAATATTTTCTCCCACTCTGTCTTCTAGAAATAAACTTGTATTCTAGAAAGACAGCTTCACGAGCCACAAACCCGTTGTACTCGTGATTATTGTAAGGAAAAATGAGCATTTGTTTCTTGTGAAAACTTACAAGCATGGTACCCTACCATTTCATATCTCATATGAATCGTTTTAGATTTAGTGGAAAAATAATTTAGACAAATGATAAAATCCCCAAAAGGATCAAGTAAGTCAAAGTAACTTGATTGAAGTCCAAACCATATCGAATAGGGTTTGATTTCTTTATCCAACCACACATTATCCCATAATGCGTGCAAAGAGAGATTAACTTGTGATACTATATCACATTTCCTTTGGCTTATATCAAAGTCTTCACTTTGATAATCCCATCACGATTAAATCGTGATTCCTGGAACTCTTTGAACTTCTTAAAAGATTTCTCTATGTTCCTTATTAAGTTAACACATTAGTGTCAACTTAAATCGTTGGTAAAAGAAAATGATCAACCTATTCTGGATCAATGATTTACAACCTCGATCTCCTTTTCAACCAAAAACACGAGACATCTTGCTTTGAATACAAGATACGCATATACCCTAAGATTAACAATCTAATGGTTCCAAGAGTACTCGATAACTCTTTGCTTTCATCATTCCAGAATTTAAGGTTTAATCATGGGTTACCAATTTGAGTCTTGCATCATCTACATGATATATCATTCTAGTTTGGTTTAGAATATAATCACCTTTGATAATGGGCTAGCCATACATAAAATCATGGTATATAGGGTCACAAAATTGAAACCTCTTTTGTATCTTAACAAATTTATATTCTTATTTAGAGTTTATTCACTTAATAGTCATAATTAAGGTATAAATATAAACCCAAAACTAGATTGAGTACACAATGACTCTATCTCTCGACATCATTGTTGCTAGTCGTCATATTCTAATCATCCTATGTATCAAATACAATGATGAAAACCACCATCGGTTTCTAATAATGACGAAGTAGTACTAGCAAAACTTATGTCAATCAAATAAACATTTAGAGAAGAAAGTCTCATTAGATGTCCCACAACCAATTTGTTTATTCATTCAATAATTTGGGGTAGTTTCCTTTCTAGTGTCCAACACTTCCAAAATGGAAACTTTATCGGTCGGGATTGATAGGTTTAGTATCGTTATTCTCAATAACTTAACTTTTACCATTACCTTGTATCAATTCCATTCTAATTTTACTTCTTTGAACCTCGCCCTTTTCTTAATAGTTAAGAGAATGCTCCCACTCATTTCAATGAGTCTTTGCTTAGAGAAGCAAAATTGAATTTCATGAAGACTACTCTTCAATTCATTCGTTTAGTCTTAAAACTTTCATTGAAGTGGTTGCGGTATTTTGGTCAATTTTGATTTCCAACAAATATAGTCACCAAAATGAATTAACGTTTCAAAGTACTTAACTCAATTAAGCATATGAGAAACAATTATTCATTGTAAGTAAATATGTTAGTCAAGAATCAAAAACCCTTTTGATCACGAATAACTTTTATCTATACTCTTCACAAGAGATCCTTACAATGGATAATACGAGGTTTTTAGAAGAAAATTCAAATTTTGTCTTTAGTTACGATGTTTTAATGGAGAATTGAACTAAAATCGAAATGATATCGTATAAATTGAGGTAAAGAAATAGAACAATATGACAACGGAATAATGAAAACAAAACATTTATCGTTATAATAATACTTGTAAATAATTTAACAAGATATGAGCATTTATATGGTGACCTCTACCCAACTATTATAAATGATTCCAAGATCCAAATTCATATTAACTTGGGCACGATTTGGCGATACAACCCTCATCAATATAACTCGGTGGATTAACTTTTTAATCGATTCTACTTTTAGAACTCTTGATCGATAAAATTACATTAATATTTATCTTTAGCCCAAAACACATCCGGCTATGGTCGAGAATACTTTTGTTGAGTTCAACCCAAATTTCGAATAAATGTGTCCATGATCCAAATTCACATTAACTTGGGCACGCTTTGGCGATACAACCCTCATCAATATGAATTCGGTGGATAGACATTTATCACCCACTTCCCCTACGTAACAAGGTTTGTACCCCGGTTTGGCCGAGTGCACTCCCTCACGAAATAGGTTTTCATAGTTTCTAATTTTTGGTAAGGCTAAGTCTCAATTGTTTATTTAGCGAGAGGTCATGTCAATTTATTATCTATCACGTTTTAAGTGAACTAAAGCGGTGAACTACGATAATTGTAATTGACACGGTCGATAAACTCGATATTAAAATGCATGTTTAGTTATGGCGATTTAGCGATGCATGCAACATATAAATAAAATGCAAAGCATAAAAATAAAGTCCTAGTATGGCCTTCCTAAAATAGTAAATCTAATAAACTATTACAAATTCGGAAACCAACTCCTTTGGTCCCTTGAACTTCGGTCTTGGCACACATCTCGAGGTAACACCGTCTTCATGGAAACTCCGGGAAATTACAAATAATAAATAAAAATTACATAATTTCCTATTATACATTTGTAATAAAAATAAATCTATTAAATTACAAAACGGTAATACGAGATCACAAAAATTACAACCGAATCGATATTCCCATAAATTTCGGGTAATACCAATTCAAAACTAAGGCCATACTAAGTAAAATTACATAATTCAAAAATTATATAAAATAAAAATATGACAATCATAAATAAAATGCAGCATTATAATATGTATGAACATGCTTAATTTTATGCTAAATCGCCTTTTAAGAGCCATTTTTGGTCCGGTTTAAACTCGTCGTCAAAAGCTACCAACCAAAAAAATATTTATAACTTCACAAAATACTCTTTAACAAAGAGGCAAGTAAAGGTCGGATCCCAAGGGACGGGTATTGATGTAGGATTCTCAATTGCAAATGGTTGTGTCTTAGGGTGTCACAATTTGGTTTGATGTAGGAGATAAACTAAACTAATCAACAAGATGAATAAAAACAAAGTAAAGCAAATAGAGGGGTTGTAAACAATTGATTAAAGGCACTAGGGTGTCATGGGTTCATAGTGTTCAAAATCATATTTTAAATACATATTTGGTTCAAAGTTTTAGTCATAAAAAACTTAAGGATCTTATGCATGCAAAACAATTACAAAGTATAAGAAGAAAATCAATTCTTACATTGATTATTTCGGTTAAATGGGCACTAGTAAGTTCACCTTCTTACTAGTTCTTGAGCTTTCCAAAGATGGAATAATAAGATTCAAGTGGAGAATCTCTCCTAAGGAATTATACCCAAGGCAATACTCTTAATAATACTAATTAATATGATCTAGTATTAATTAAAATCTTACATAAACTTGACACAAAATATTAATTTTGTTCTCCTCTATTTCGGTTAAGAGGAGAGGAATTTGTGAGTATTTCTTACTCTAAAATATTTCACAAAATGTAGAGAGTAGTCATTTCTTACACTAGAAAAACAAATAATGAAGTAGTGAATAATAATGGAGGAAAAACCCTTGGCCTTGTTCCTCTAGAAAACCGGTGGGGAGGGGGGAAATAGGCCAATACATGGTCTTTGTTCTTCTCAAGATAAGACTAGGCATGCAAGGCTACATGTAGAGTATATCATTGTGTTTTTACTTATATAAAATAAATAACACAATATAAACTCTAATACTCCCTCCAATTTTCGGCACACACATAAAATGGAAGGTCCATTTTATTTTGTCATTTGTCAATTTTGCCATGTGTCACATGTTACATGACATGTTACACTATAGTGTATTTTTAACATATTAAAAATCAACATATTAATAAAATATGTCACATACAAAATTTAATTAGTAATTCTTGATTACTTGTACCAAAATGGTTTATCGAATTATAAATTACAACGACTTGTATTTATATTAAATTATTCAACCTATTTCAATTGTTTCGTAAACAATAATTCAATCTAAGTAATAAAACAATTCGATTACTTAGACCGTATCTCATTTAATCGAATTACAATGAGACACGTTAATTTTACTCACAAAATCATCCGTCAATTTTAAGCAATTTAATTAACTCGTATCGGCATACGATTAATTAAATAATCATTAAGAGTATTACCCTATAGGTATGACCTCAGAGTATCAACTGATCACCACCGTCGCACGACAGTAATGTCAAACTCTAGTCAGCCAATCATTACTGATATGTGTGGACCAGTTGACTGTAAAATATTACTTTCCCACATGTATTCTTGAAAATGAGATTTAAACATGTGATCATCATGATCGACAATTGTGATCGTATTATTGTCGGGGACACTAACTCCAACACATAGGGGATTCATGGGAGGTTATCATACAAACATGTTCTCAATTATATAGCAAGGACTTATTATTGTGATGGGATCGAGTTGGTGTATAAGCTTACAATCCCTAAGAAGGTTTGAGTCCCGGAGCCGAATCGATTAGATTGTACAATACCTACAAGTCGACTTAATCCTTCCTATTCAACTATATGCATGGTCTAATGAGGGTCGAGTTGGTGTATAAGCTTACAAGCTTCATTGAAAAGATAGGTGATGGGTAAAAAATGCAAGGATTCATAGGCTCGCATTTCATCAAACATAACATGTGCATGAGTTGGAATCACAACAAGCAAGCAATTTAATTATGAAAACATATTAGATTAAGCATAGATCAATCCCCATGTTGTTTTCCCCTAATTTCCCATTAACCTTAGCTAAGAAAACTACTCACTCATGATCAAGTTTAACATGTTAATAAGGTTGTCAATCATACTAACAAGGCAAAACATGATGAATAAATGAACAATAATTAGACAAGGTTAAGAGAGAATTATACCTATGAAGATGATTCCAAATAATAAAGCAAAGAATAATAGAAGTACTTGATGATTGATGGAAGGTTGTCAATCCTCCAAATAAACCCAAATAATCTTCTAATTACACAAAATGAAAGAAGAACAATATAGAAATTAAGGAAAGATTAAGATATGATTAATATTGAGAATTGTATTACAACTAAATTAAGACTAATTTGAGAGTATTTAGAGATGATTACAACTAGATTAAAGATGGATTAAGAGAGCATTAAGATTGGATGCCAATCTAGGTAGTACAAAGGAGTATTTATACTAAAGATTAGGTACAAGAATTAGGGTTACTAAGGGCTTAAACGACTATTAAGACCGTAAGAAAAGTTGAGGAAATGCTACTCCCGAAGGAAATGAGCGGATCCTCTAGCTAGTCCCGTGTTGATCTGCTCGTCCCGTGCTGAGGCACGGGTTGTTCTGACTTGTGATCCGCTCGGATCCTGGGGAAGACGCTCGGATCCAGCTGCTGCAAGCCGCTCGTCCTGGGCACAAGACGCCTGGATCGTGCTCAATCCGCTCGGATTCTTGGACAGACTACTTTTCTTCTTTTGCTCCTTAACAATCCTCAAGGATCATGTCGGGGATGCAAGGATCTTTTCATCATTGCCCATTTCACTTTATTATCTATTTAGGCCTCTAGTGTCGGTCTCTCTTTGATGCTTGGTCATTAGGTGCGATCCATTTAGCTCCATTTCGCCTCATAAATGCAAGGTTAGCACTCCTTTCCTACCAAGGAGACAAAACCTCAAAGAATATGCAAAATGGGAAACTAAAGATAGTAAATTACCCAATTAGGTGCTATAAAGCATAGGAACGAGGTTAATTCGGGGACTAAATGTACTCAAATATGAGTCACATCACACATAGCGATCCCAAGACATACCCTATAGTGACCGGTTCAAAGTTGTAGGACGAGATCACGACTTTAGGACGTCTCCCAAGCCTTTGCATTAGCTCCTAACAACTGCTAACCGGGTTCATTTTATTTGACTCCCTAGATTCATTGGGTTCATTAGTTACAGGTTTCAAAATCGTCGCTCTGATACCACTTTGTAACACCCTCATACTCCAAGTGTCTTACCAGGACCACTTAAGGCATGGAAGTGCTACCATCTCGGTTACTCGAGGCAATGTATATCAAATAGACAATAATGAAACGTACTTTATTAAATAAAGTTTAAGCGATACATATCCAAAACCAAAACTGTTAAAATGAAATACAATTGTTCCAAAAAGCTAACTCAAATGAAATGAATAAATTTTTAAGACACAACGGAAGACTTTTAGACATCTCGTGGGAACTCAACCCAGCTATCCCATGCGCATCATCTCATACCTGCTCAATAACTGCTCACCATCCCCGAATGGATCACCACAGTTTTCAAAACATTTAAACGGGGTCAGTACCGATTACATAAAACAATACAACAGAAACAATACACAATCATCCAATTCTCCAACATAACTCCACACACCTGACTACACAGTCCTGCCAGAATACCGCCGCAACGAGTATTCCACGCCGCCAGTGGGGGACCGCAGCCGTTCCCACCTAAGCCCCGCTCATCTCATGCGAGCGATAACCCATGTTCCTTAATGTGCACATCCCCTTCTATGGCGGGTTCCACAGAGGGCGAATCAAGAGCGTGAAGCCACTCCCGCAAGTGACTCCACTCAGCCGAGGGCGCACCTCGCGAACCACAGACAAACAATCACAACCAACTATACAATCAATAATCACCAATTCCAATTCCAATATAATATGAATCAACAACCATACACAACATTATGTAATCAGTACTGAGTAGGAAAACCCTACCTGGAATAGCAACCACAAGACCGTCACAACAGCTAATCAGTAATGCTCCTCTACGAAACCTCCTCCTATATTCACATATTCATACAATTATCACCTAATCAATATAATCCTCCCAAAACCCCCAATTCTACCCAATTAAGGTTTTAAACAAACTCAATGAAACAGTATAAAAATTATACAAGAATCTTACCCTTGACACGACGAACTCAACGGTGTAAAGAAGAAGACAATCCGACGATCCTAGCCCTTGGGATTTGTTAACAACGCGAAGAACAATGCAACGTAACTCTTTTTCTCTCTTTGAAAGGTTTTAGAAAGTGAAAAGTGATTAAGAAGAATGACAGAACCCTTAAATATTAATCACGCGTTATTAACAAAACCCGGCTAAAACAACCCGTATTACCAACTTACTCGATCGCGTAAGTGAGTTACTCGATCGAGTGCCCCTTACTCGATCGAGTGTCACACATACTCGATCGAGTACCCATCATGTATCCTATTGTTCCGTATAAAAACATACTTACTCGACAGAGTAAGTCCCACTCGATAGAGTACCCATAGACATAGAAAACCGTAGTATTACAGTACTTCTTAGTATGTTATATGTCACACATTGAAAAATAATGTAAGTGTGATGAACATACTACGTATAAATTATAAAATCGTCCCACATCGGAAAATTACTATAAGGTGGGGTCATCCAATTATAAATAATAGAATTATCCCACATCAAAAGATTAACATAAGGTGTGATGATCCTATGATTATATATATGAGTCATCCTTTGAACTTAAATATTAACCCAAAATCTTTTGAGTCTCTTAAGTATTGTCTTAAAGAGATCTTATATGTTACATTTGTTGTGCTCTAACAGTTAAATTGATACAAGTGACCTTGATTTTCTTGATTCAATTATCTAATTATATTATACTTTAATCTAACAATCGAACACCGATAAGACTAACTAACAAATGTAACAATAAGTATGCATGATCTCCATAATTAATAAGTCTTAAAAGCGATTAATATTAATTAATTCAATTTAATGAGAATGAGAATATAAAAATGAGTTAGGTATGATTTCATTACAATGGGACCAACTCACTGAATATTAGTCAAACAATTAAGCGGACAACAGTTGAAGAAATCCAACTATAGCAAAGAGCTCAGGGTTCAACTACCATATTAGCTCTAAGAACTGTCAACACACTCATAATAAAATGCTACAAAAACATTTTTCTAAAACATCCATAGGCCATAACAGCTTATGTAGTCTTAATACCAAATTTATTTGTATTTTATTATCCATGAATTTTTTTTTAAGACAGAATTATCCGTCTTCAACCTTTTTTTGTTTAAATATGTACTTAAATTAAAAGACTTACAAAAAGAGTTCATACATCAGTTAAGGGGAAAAAAATCCAAAGAACAAAACGTTATTAAATCGAGTTGGATATCGAACTAGGTGCGAAAAAGATGATGTAATTCTTAGTATATTATATGTCACACATTGTAAAATAATAAGATGTGGTGAACATACTACGTATAAATAGTAGAATTGTCTCACATCGGAAAATTACCATAAGTTGTGGTCATCCTATTATAAATAGTAGAATTATCCCGCATCGAAAGATTAACATAAGGTGTGTTGATCCTATTATTATAAATAGTAGAATTGTCTCACATCGAAAGATTAACATAATGTGGGGTGATCATATGATTATAAATATGAGTCATCCTTGGAACTTAAATATCAACCCAAAATCTTTTGAGTCTCTTAAATATTGTCTTAGGTAGCTCTTATAAGAGTTTATATTATTACCTCCACAATAGTGAAATTTATTTGTATTATACTTTTAATTTTGATGGTTTCACAATTATATAATTATATATTGCTATATCATCTCCTTTTCTAACAAACTAATCTTATTTATCTAGAGTCTAAATTTTATCTTATTGCTAACAAACTAATCTTATTTAATGTTGTGCAATTTTATATAATTGTGAAAAAAACTAATCTTATCTAGAGTCTAAAGTTTTTCGCACGTATATAGGTAACATTTGTGCAATTTTATCTTATTGCTAACAAACTAATCTTATTTAAAGTCCAAAGTTTTTCTTACGTATAAAATTAACATTTTTTTTCACAATTATATAATTATATATTGCTATATCATCTCCTTTGCTCATTATTAATCGGATTGGATGTTGAATGTACGAATATTAACATATAATATTTGCTCATATTATTAAATATTAAATATAACTACTATTAGATATAATGAGTAGCAATTGTCCGTATTTCGGGATTCGGGTTGGATGTCGAGGTAGATGTGAAAAAGATGGTGTATTTATTAGTATGTTATTTGTCCCACATTGAAAAATAATTGAGGTATTGTGAATATACTACGTATAAATAGTAGATTTATCCCACATTGAAAGATTAACATGTATAAGGTAAGGTGATCTTATGATTATAAATAGAAGCCATCCTTGAAACTTGGGAATCAACTCAAAATCTTTTGAGTCACTTAACAATTGTGAAAGAGAGCTCTTAAGAATTTCTGTTATTAACGGTTAAAATTAAAATTTAACAAACTATAATTTTGTTGTCACTAAATTATATGTTTGCTTATAGTGGCCAAAAACATAGACTGATTTATCTTTTACGCCTTTACGGTGGAATGATAATAATAAGATGATCATAGGATTATACATTACATGTGCTTTGTGAAAGAAATAACATAAAAATGAACTCTATGTATCAGTAATTAGAAGATTAATTATTATTATTATTATTATTATTATTATTATTATTATTATTATTATTATTATTATTATTATTATTATTATTATTATTATTATTATTATTATTATTATTATGTAAGACGGTCTTATTAATTGAACAAAAAAATTTGAAATGACTAACTTATAAGAATGACATGTGTAAGTAAATTATCCATATTTGAAGGGTACGTAGTTATGGTTCAAAAAAATATATATCCTCCGTAAAGTAAAAGTCGATAGTTTACAATTGCTTTATTCTCCCTACCAAAATATAGCAAATGTAAACTATTCATTAATTTCACACATGTCTTTGTATTAATCATAAGGGTTATCAAAGCGTCCCCATTGGCTTACACTTATGATGATTAGTACTTAATAAATTTTGCTAGAATTCGAGATAATAAAGTTATAGAGGCTACTTAATACTTAGAATCAAGTACGTATCAAGAGACCACAATGGATTAGGATATTTCATTTTTTTTTTGAATTATGTGACACCCGAATTTGAACTTCGAAACACCTATTCGATAATGTTCTATAACTTAGTTTTAAAATAATCAAGGTCATTATCTCTTGTAAAAGTACGGGCTTTCAACTAGTAACCGTATGAAAAGAGACTTTTGTTAGTGGAAAAATGAAAGGGAATAACAAAAGGAATAATTGGCAAGTGAATGGCGCAAATGCTATTCCAAGATTGCAACTTGCCTCCTTTTCATGACATACATATATATCACTCAACAATCAACATACTTGGTAGAGTAATTGAATTGAGATAGTGAAATTCAAGAAAAACAAAACAAAAATCGTGGGAAAGCTAGAGCCATAGATGCCTCCTACACATTGCTCAACCTTTCCTTCAACATCACCCACTAATTTAACAACCCATTTTTTTCTTAATAATCTACCCTCTAATTTCTCAGTTTCCTTGTTTTCTACTAAAACATGTCATCACTCTTTTCCATCATTTGTTAGTAGGATAAACTGCAATAAAGCTGCAATCATGGAGGATAATAATAGTAATTTCAATTCTATGATAAAGGATAGTACAAATTTATTGTCCAAGGAAGATAAATATTGTAAAGAATTGGAAGTTGCTGTTAAAGCTGTTCAAATGGCTTCTTCTCTATGTCAAAGGGTTCAGCTGGGTTTCATTTCTAAGCCTGATTCCTTTGTGAAATCTAAACTTGATCATTCCCTTGTAACCATTGCAGGTATTTCTGTCATTTTTTATTTTGTTTTGTAATTTTAGCTTCATTTTTTATGGGTTTTAAGATTCTAGGTGAGTAAGTGAGTTTATATGGCTAATGATGAATATGTGAGTTTTGATGTTATGTTGAGATAGTTGAATTTTTGGGTCTTGAAAATTACTTGTAATATTCTAGAATAAGGGATCATATGGTTGCTTCTTAGATAAATTATACTTGGGATATTCTACGTGTAGCCCTGAGTTTTCCAGTTTTTTATACTCCCTCCCAGTCGCTATAATGTTCCCTCTTTCCCAAAACGGATTATTCAAGTAATGTTCCCCTTTCTATTTTTAGAAACTTTTACTCTTATTTTATTCATTTCTCTCTCCTATCACCAAACCCCACACAACTCTTTTACTCCTATTTTATTACTTTCTTTTATGTTTTGGCCCCACAATTCTTTATTTAACTACTAATAATTCATCCCTCTCTCCTACCACCAACCCCACACAACTCTTTTACTAATATTTTAATACTTTATCTTAAGTATCGTGCCCATATCAAAGGGGAACATTATAACGACTGGGAGGGAGTATTATATATACTCCTACATTTTTTAAATTCTACGGTGTATCCCTAAACTCTATATATTAGTCTATACCATGACTTTATTATTGGATTTACTAACTTAGTTTCTTAATTGATCTATTAAATCATCTATTTACCATCTCAATTACTCGATAACCTACTCATTTACTTATTAGTTCGCCGAATTACCAATTAACCCACCAAATAGTATACGAATTTAACTAAAATTCATCAAATCTCCATTATTATTTCATGCTTCATAACGGAGGTTTTTAATAGTAGAATGTGAGTATTAAAAGTGATTTGTGATGCTTTTCATATAGGATGATTATACAACATTAATGAGTCAAAATAAAGGTCAAAGTACGGTTGTTTGATAGTGATAAAAGTTAATGGAGGTCATGATGGAGAAATAAGTAATAAGTTTAGGGGTACACCATAGAATTTCAAAAATGTAGGGTACAACATAGAAAATCGAAAAACACGGGGTATACCGTAGAATATCCCATTATACTTTACACTCCCTCTAATTCATTCCAATAAGTCTCCCTTAAAACGGATATATCTGTCTTAACACTAAAACGGGTTGCTTATTCCCTGCATTCTGCTTTTCTTTTATTCGAACTACTTGACTCGTCTTAAGCTTATGGCGAATATACCCGTCTTGTGAGAATTTGTTTATACGTACAATATTTGTTTTTGACACCTATAGTAAGGTGTCAAAAACATGCCCAAATTAGAAAGGGTTATTCCATAGGAATAATCCAACCTATACCTCCCATTCTCATATTAATCAAAGCCATTGTTTAACTCAGAATAATCTGAACTATGGCCCCATTTTTCTTGTATTGAACTTATGCAATTTTTGACCTGCGAGAACAGGTAATGTAAGAGGTGAAGGGGGTCGTGGGTCTCATTCTTCATCTTCTTCCTTATTCTATTCTTCTTTGTTCTGTTCTTAACCCAAAATCGTTTTTTTCTCCCCCTTTCACTGCCACCACCGCCCTACACTTCCTCCCCTGGCCTATACTTCCACCACCACCATCATTCATATAAACAAACTCCATTAATTTCCTAAATCTCCATTAATAATAATAGCACCATTTGTATCAAACAAAGTAACAATGCTTTGACTCAAATAAACTCTAATCCACCGTCTCTTTTAATACCCAAAATACAATTTACCAAACCCATAAACATTTTCTCAAACCCAATAAATACCCTTAAAATATGTTCTTTATTGATTATCATTAATTCATTATCATTTGTATCATCTTCACCACAACAACTTCTAGATTCATCCACTAATTTGTTGATCTACCATTTTTGGAATAGTAATTAAACTACTCAAAAAATATCGACTTGAGAAAAATACCGACTGCAACATGTGCATCACTAATTCATGTCGAAATCAAATCTGTCGTCTTTCGTTTGTTAATTTTGTTTTTGATTGATTTTACTGCTATTGTTGTTGCTGTTGTTGTTGGGTTGTGGCGGAGATACGTTGAGGAGCGAGGAACATGAGATGACGGGATTGGTGATGAACGGTGGTGTGGGAGTTATTGTTTGTGGTGTTTGTTGATTAATTGATTGGAGGAGATATAGAGATGAAAGGTGAAGTTAGACGGTGATTGTGTTGTTTTGATGATTTGTTTTTTTTTTAAAAAAAAAGGGTGACCTGATTAACAGGTAGTCGGTCATTGAGTGCATTATAAGAAGAGGAGGTTAATATTTTGACTTATTCTGAGTTAAACAAGAGTGTGGATTAATATGAGAAGGAGAGGTATAGGTTGGATTATTCTTGTGAAATAACCCAATTAGAAATGTGACAAATCATGAAATTATACTTACTACATACAAAATGGAGAAATTTGAGTTGAATGGGTCTGGGTCTGACTGACTGACTCAAATGAAATATAACATGAAGATATTTGCTGAGTCAAGTATAATAATGGCCTCAAATCTCTGGTTTAGAAGTTAGGTTACTGATGAATCTACATTGTGATATTGAATCAGACTGGAGTGTCCAAGCTACCATTAGTTGGGTACTGTCTGAAACTTTGGGCAGTACTAATGTCTCTATTGTAGCTGAAGAAGATGTCGAAACTCTATCCAAGCATGAAGCAACTGACCTTCTAGAATGTGTAGTACAAACTGTGAATGAATGTTTAGCTGAAGCACCTAAATTCGGACTTAGAATTCCAAAGTTCCCTCTAAGGAAAGAAGAAGTTCTTGAGGCGATCAGGAGATGCAACTCAGTTGGCGGGGCTAGAGGCTCATTTTGGGTACTAGATCCTGTTGATGGCACTCTAGGTTTTGTACGTGGGGACCAGTATGCCATCGCGCTGGCTTTGGTGGAGGATGGAGAAGTCGTACTCGGGGTCCTCGGTTGCCCTAATTACCCTCTTAGAAAGGAATGGCTGTCTTATCATCATCGATACTATAGAATTATTTCCAAGCTGACACCTTCAACATCTGATTCTTGGGATAAAGGTTTTGTGTTGTATGCTAGGAAAGGGAGTGGTAGAGCTTGGATGCAGCCCTTAATTCAACAATCTAACAATTTGGCGTGGCCAAATTCCGAGAGACCTATCTATGTGTCTCATGTTCAGGATCCAGCCTTAGCTACCTTTTGTGAGCCAGTTGAAAGGGCGAATTCGAGCCATTCTTTCACTGCCGGACTTGCGCATAGCGTTGGCGTTAGGTGCAAGTCTCTTCTTTCTTCTGGAACATTTTGATCACTACTTGAAATTCAGTTAAAACTATTTGAAATTCTTTTGTTGCGAATTAGCTGTTGGTCAATGCCAATGACGACTCCATTTTTGTATGGGTTGTTCGAAGAAAGCCCAACTATTTCAACAGCTGTGTAAGGGTGCTTACATCGGACCCCTGCCATAGGCATGCTCATTTGAAGTATTGGGTTATCATAAATGTTGTTAACTGATGTTACTTTCTACAATTACAGGAAGCAGCCATTACGGGTGTACAGCATGGTAAAGTACGCGGCCATAGCTCGTGGAGATGCAGAGATATTCATGAAGTTTGCAAAGTCGGGGTACAAAGAGAAGATATGGGATCACGCAGCTGGTACAGTAATCATACAAGAAGCAGGAGGTGTGGTCACTGATGCCGGAGGACATCCCTTAAATTTCTCCAAGGGAATATATTTGGAAGGTCTAGACCGCGGTATAATAGCTTGTGCTGGTCTCCAACTACATGAAAAGATTATCAGAGCTGTAAATGCTAGCTGGGACTCTTCCTGCTTGTAACCTACTCCCAAAACGACAACTATAAGAGCCCATCAGTTTTCATGGTAAGTAAATTCATTTTACTGATCATTTTGAGAATGGTAGTGGATTAATACAGTTACCCAAACCTTGGACTGAAAACGCGTCGACTAATATATGACCATTAACTCGTATAAAGCCATTAAATCGGGGTACTTATGAGTGTACCTAGGTTTCTAAGTCCGTCACACTCAAAAGTGTCCTCATGACTCTTTCGTTGCCAAGAAGGAAAAAAAAGCGCAATTCTGAGTTATCCAGTCGCTGAGGGTGAGTATAAAGGCGGTCAAGTATGAGTATAATGTGCTACCTAGTTGGGTACCTTACGTTGTTGCTGGTAGAACATTGTAAGTTATTATCCTGCCGTTGTCAAAAAAAAAGGCTATATAAATAGAAGTTTGAGGGTTAAAATGTACTATTACTACTGTATCTATATGTGGAACATCAGTGATGAATTAGCCTATTTTTTCTCCTCTAATTACGCTAATTAAATTTCATTTTCCACTTTTTTTCTTGGTGTACTTGAAGCGTAAAATCATTTTTGTACCACAAACTCATGTGTTTCAATTATCACGCGTTTAACCGTGTCTTAAATATCCTTCATAATTCCTTTACAAACAAATCAACCTGAAAAATTCTTTTTTAAAACAAAACACAATAAAGTTAAAAAAAAATACCAAAAAAAAAAAAAAATCATTATGAGTTTCAGCCAAAAACATGATGCAACCATCATTATCATCCTTACTATCCTCCTCTTAACAGCCTGCACTTCCACCTGTGCAGCGCGACCTGATCCAGATGATACCGCACCTTTGGTAATAGTCCAGGATGGTAACAATAACGGAGGTGGCAGTTTAGGAGGAGAGACACATGGGGTTGGTGCTGGGGTTGGGTTTGGATTTGGAGGCCCAAGTGGTGAGCAAATCGAGGGTGGCGATTACAGGCCTAGCATGGTATGTCAAAACCAGGGACCATGCTACATGATGAAGCTGGCATGCCCGGATAACTGCTTGTCATCGATTAGTAGGTCTGCTTTCGGTATCAGTGGGGGTGGTGGAGGTGGTGGCTGCACTATGGATTGCGATACAAATTGTGTTGCTTATTGCTGATGATAAATCACAGTATTCTCTTCTGGTTTTAAAACAATTTTGATCATTTTTGTTATCGATAAATGTAGGAATAGAGTGCAAGTTAGTATAACTTTCTTGTGAGAATCACATTTTAGTGTAGTTACGAATATCTTGACAGTTAAGAAGTAAAATATAAAACATTGCATATGCATGTTTCCACTGAAAAGAAAAAGAAATAGACAATGGGGGTGAGCTTTGTTGTCCTTGTGGTTCCGCCCAACAAAATTCCGTATTAAATAGTGCAAATCATTAAAAAAAAATTGGCCTCACAAGTGACCTGTGGGCTGTGGCTTCCTTGCCACAAATATCAAAAACTAAAAACTTTCTGCTAATAAATAAATTTGTACATATGCGACTCAATAAGTAAAAAACGAAATCCGACAATGGAAATGTACGAACAAGAAATTATATACCTAACCCGCTCAAGCACAACCCTCAACAGTCCAGTTCATCCGCCAACATAATTGTGAAAAATACCATGATATATATAGCATGTATTGAAAATAAATGTCGAACTGAAAGTAAATGGGTTTTCTACCATGCACAATATCGATATTATCGAGTCGGGTCTTAAAAAGCAGCTCTCATAGCGCCTCTTGCAGCCTCCTGCCTCATTTGTGTCCCCTTCCCGCTTCCCCGGAAATACATGTACACTTGCTGCAAATTGATACAATGATGCCTAATGTAAGAGGGCGGTAAAAGCTTCAAGAATATGGAAAGTGAAATTATAATTATTAGGAGAAAAACCTGTATGACCCATACGCTCAGCAACGACTCCAGGCAGAATAGGCCGAAACCAATGAAGTAGAAAATCTGAACCAAAAAAAAACCGATTAGAACCAAGATTTTACGAAATCTACCTCATCCTGACAAAGATGGGGGGCAGGACGTGAGGAAAAGAAATCAATCTTACCCCAACTAAAGCATTGCCGCCAACTAGATCGATCGCTGGAAGGATACCACTGTTACAAAGGGAAAATATTATAATCAAATTCTCAAACAAAACCCTGGTTTTGAGAATCTCATTTAACATAATCAAGCCAATGTCCTGTCTTCAAAGATCATAGTAAAAATGTAACTCAAATATGACAAAGCCAATGTGAAATTACTTACGCTAGAGATTTCCCTTTAAAGAAGATAGGAGGAGCGACAGCAGCAAAGATGACAAAGCCAATGTGAACCTGCATCAAAAGAGGTAAAATCGCAAAACAAAGTAACTAAATGTGCCTCTACAGAATTAGAAAGCGATAAGCCTGAGAAAAGTAAAAACTTTACCAAGTAGAACAGAAAAAACCATCCAAAGTTCATAGCACTATCGGTCCTGCAGAGAAAGGGTTCCGAAATATTACCAGCTGATCGTTGTAATGAAATATATAACTTTTCATAGTAAGCACCCAGTAATTTCACAATACCTGAAAGCCCGGTAAAGTGGGCGATACCACAATACATATGCACAAGGGACACCAGATATGAAGTAGATAATAGCAAGGAACCAAATTGTCCCATCTGTTTGAACACAAAAAGCATTTCTTGAATTAAAATGCCCACTTCCAAAGTCAAATATGAACATGTGAATCAGCGAAAGAGAGGACAAGTACCAAAACAATAAACTTACCTCCACCCTTTATCCAAGCTGTAGTAACTGCTACAAAATTCCAGGTGAGGCATACCGTCAACCCTGCACATAACCATATCCTCATTTATTTTGAACCACCAACAGCATTACATCTTGTCTTGTCACATAGGGCTATTTCTTGATGACCTATAATTAGATCCTAGCAAATAGAGCAAGTTGCCCAAACAGCCCAATTACACAAGCAGGTCTTATGCATGATGACCAAAACCTAACTCATTTATTTCCCCCCCTCACCCAACCTACCTATCTAACCCAATTGTTCAAAAGCATATCTGTCTGATCCTCTCAAATGGCAAGGTACAAGGGGGTTGGAACTTGGAAGTATTAAACCTCACCCCAGCTTTAACAACACTAAAGATTGTTCCGTAAGGACACGTTTTGAACATTACACTAAGAATTGCAAACATTTTGCTTTATTCCAGCCTGAAGCAGAATCGAATAATTGCGAGTGTTTGTCTCCATTGAATGAAAGCAATATTTTCAAACCATCTAGTCTGGAAATTTTTTGAGACGCTGATGAAAATTTACGGGAAATAGTAAGACTGCAGTTAATGGAACTACACTGAAGTTGAAAGTCATAGGAAGAAGAGATGTAAAAGCATGATAATGATTTGAAAATTTCCACCCAATATCCACCAGCTAGTGTATTGTTTCTAAAACTGAAGATTTCACAAAACAAACTGCTAAAGAATTTCATGCGTTATGCAAACAATAAAGCTAGTAATAAGAATACTACAGCAAGCAAATTTAATAAAAGGTTTAATAAAGCCTATTTGTTAAGGACCTCTTATAAGGGTCGTAATTTATGTCATAAAAACAGACTTAGATGAGAAGAACATACCTAGAAGTGTAGCAAATGCTGAGTAACATAACCTCTGGAGATGAACAGGTATTTCATTACCAATATCGTGATGGATGATTGGGAAAAATGGCGGCCAGTTCTTCTCCTCGATAACAATTCCAGCTGCATATGACAAGTGAATTAAGGTCCAAGGTACAAACCAGAAGATCAAGAGGATAACGACCTCGGCAAATAACTAAGAGGCAACACCCACGGAGCTGATATCAGGTCTAGGCAAGGTCTAAGGCACAAACCAGAAGATCAAGAGGATTACGACCTCTGCAAATAACTAACAGAGGCAACACCACGGAGTGATATCTTAAAGACGGTATCAGGCATAAAATCTACAACAGATTCACTCTTACCAGACCACCATACACCACCATACTGAAGCAACAAGCCACTAATTATTATCCTCTGGAAGGGGACCAGCGGGATATAGGTTCCATACCCCATATAAATCTACAATAATGGTTCATGCGCAGAAGCTATGTCAATATATACCTCGTTGTGCGGCATCTTCTTTCCGCTTAAGTGCCTGCATAGTTTCAAGAAAATTATTCGATCATAAGATGGCAATGAAAAATAATAGAAACCTTAGAATTTTAAAGCCCTTTTATGATATGAATATCACATGCCATATTATGTCTATATGCAATTATGCATAAGTGAGTTGTAACACAAGTACAAGCTTCGGTATGCTAGAAAGAGAACCATAAACCTATCACACCAGTAACATCCACGGCTCAAAAAACAAAGTCTTGGCAAAAGCTCGCAAACATAATTACCTCCTCTCTCTTTCTCAATTCAGCCTCTTTTGCCTGAAGCTCTATCTCTTTCTTCTTCAAATCCTACATTTGAAGGACAAAATCACTGCAAATTAAGTCATGCGTAACAAGAATTAATACAGAGTAGTAGTTAGCAGTATAGCCAAAATATGGATGGGCTAAATTTGTTTTGAAGCGTATTAACCCTAGCCAGTAGCCGCACCTCTTTCCCTCCCTTCTCTCTGAAAAAAACTCAAAAAACTCTATTCATCTAGGGGCTATCATTCACCATATTTTAGTGATGATAATCCCCAATTTTTCTTTTACATATATATCTAGTTATATGTTAAAAAAAATTACGTCTCATTATAAGAGTATTTCTTCCCATCTAATGATGGGTTTCTTCTCTCGACATGAGAGTATTCTTCCCACCTACTGATGGGTTTCGGATGTGTTGTATTAGTATGTGGAAGATTGGCCCTCTCGCAGTTATTCATACAGTACTGCAATTGATGTCTGATTTTCAGGTACATGTAGTTAGGTCAGACTTCGAAACTATGCCACATCCAAAGACCCCATCGTGGAAGGTTGTAAGAAGAAACAGTGATAAAATAGCAGAAGCCATATTCATTCAATTCAGTGATAATAGCATTAAGAGGTTGTGGTTTTGCTTGATTTAGATCGATTTGTATTTCACCAATTCTATGTCGTTTGAAGATATGACATTTAATTAATGAATCGGCCTTTCACCCAAAAAAGAGAAAACCTAATTAATACAGAACAATTAAAAGAGACCAGGAATAATAGATGTCAGACAGCATTCAAAGAAAATAAAAATATTCGCATCTACCTTTCCTGAATCGAGGGGGATATCAACAGTTGCTGTAGGATTATAAAAGTCAGCAGGCTCAGGTGAAAGAGGTGATAGCTTTGAATTAGCGGCTGGGGCAACACTTCCAGGATTCTGTAGGCAAAAACACAGTAATATCAATAGCTTAGAGAAATAGAACTCCACTACTTCCTCGAAGGCTACTGATGGAAAAGATCAAATGTACGCAGGACTTTAAATTCAAGTATTCAAGTGTTTAAAGCCCACAAGTAAACTTAAAAGGCAACCAAAATATCACTACCAGCGATACTTGGGACATAATTCCTTTAACTATCCAAAGTGCAACATATATAGACTGGACTAGCTGCAGACCTTCAGGGCTCTCAAATCATTGTACCAAAGGTTTATGGTGACCATAGAAATGCCTACACATTGTTTTGAGGCAAGCCAAACATGACATACAATTGATGTTATAAGTGAACTTGACGCATAGAACTACTCTCGAAAAGAGTTATACAGCAGCACATGCACCTTCAATTTCCCCTCCGATCAAATATGCCACATTTCCCAAATGATAGAGCACATATTACTCATTTATCGATCATGACCACGCATTTTGACACTCAATGGAAGAAGGTGCAGAAATCACACGAAGATATTTATGATCAGAAAAAGATAAAGGATTCAGTACTCACAGTCATATAAAAGGCTCCTACACCATAGTTAGGTTGACTTGAAGACTTGTCCTTTCCTCCTTGCTGTTCATAGGAAAGCAAAAATTATATATTATATGGATATAGGGAACCTCCTTTCAAAATAATGCTAAAAAGATTAAGCAAAATGAGTCATCATCACCAACAACATCAGACCTTAATCCTATAAGCAAAACGAGTCATCTTAAAAAAAAATGTTTAGCACAATATGGCCCATGTAAAATCGGATTTTCTGTAGCTGGCTATTTGGCTAAGCAGAAGAAACGCTACAGTGCGTGATGGATTCATTTTGAACTGCCACCATTAGCATGTTTTGTGCAAAGTAGGCCAACAATATAAAGAATATAAAAAAATACAGAACTTGCAGTGGCACAGTGATCTAGCGCTTCCAATGTAAGTTAAAGGTCCCATCTTCAAGTATTCTATTGAGATAATAAGGCTAAACAAATTTATAATCTTCACTTATTCTAAAGCTTCAATATATGTAGGCTCGGATAGTTACATTTCAAGTTGCAAACTTCGCTGACAGTCGTTATTGAAAGCCAGAATGCCCATAAATCCTACCATTTTCCAATGCTGCGGATGAAAACAAATGACACACATTTAAAATTGTCAATCAAAGCTCAAACAGTTGAGGGAAACATCCGGACTCCCAATTGCCAAATCTAATGACAAAAGAAAGCACTGACAGCCTGGTTTGGCTAGGAAGGGTCAATCCTCAAACCTAAATGCCCACATTGAACTATGGAAGATAGTTTAGTCTCCTAATAGGTTGCCAACATTATTTATATTGAACCCGATAAGAGTTGTGCAACTATAACCTGTTCACCAATCCGAATCTAACACCGAAACCACGTAAGATTGCACCACATGGAACTACAGAAAAGACTAACTCTCAAAATTCGCACATACACCTTCAGCAAGTTCTCATCATCTCAAACAAAAGAATTTTTCAACAGGCTCTTGAAATCCAACCCCATTAAGAATGAAACTCAAGCCTGCATATACGGAGCATGATCCCGACATGAGCGTGGATCTCATCATCACGTGCAGATATCACATTCCAACCACTTCCATTTCTTCTACAGAGTACTTAAAATGGCAAATTCCATGATAATAGTGTATCACAAATCCAAAAGCTTTTCCTCGAAAATTTAACTGAACGACATGAACATCAGCAATCACCGTCCAAATTAAATGACCCAACTCAAACAACCATCTTTTAAGGGTCTTCTACTTGATTTTAAACCAAAATTTCAATAAAACTCGGTTTATTTCATGTAAATGATTAAATCATACACCAAAAAGTTGCAATTTATCTAATTTCTTCACATCAAACTAACAATAATAGTTAAAAAATTAATCAATCACTCCACTTAATTTGACTCAGAGATGACTGAAAACTAATCCCGATCTGACAAATTAAAACATCAACCATCAAAAACCCAATAATCCCAAGAACTAAAAATCAGAATGTATATAAGATACAATAACAAAAAATTAAAACTTCAAAAGAAATCAAATAAAACGGTAAAAAGGGCTTATAAAGATGCTTACAGAAAAGGGATTAACTTCTTCTTCCTCCTCAAAAGGGTTTGGATCATAACGTCCTGCCATTTTTTTTTTTTTTACTGAATTACAAAAATAATTTCCCAATAAAATCTCAGATTATCAAGTGATAGAAATAGAGAGAGAAGGAGAGGTTGATTAAAGGGGAAGGAAAGGAAGAGGAGAAAAAATGTGAAAGTGCACCAAAAATGAAGCAGATAGTGTTCAAGGTCGGTAGGATATCAATGTTTGTTTTGGGTATTTTCACAAATTCTAGACCGGGTTTCTATAATGCAAGTAGCTGGGGCCTGGGGATGGATGCTCCCACCTATCTTCTCACTTTAATTTTGTAGAAATGTTACTATTCATTTATAGTTACTAGTTGGTTGCCCCGCGCGCTTTCGCGCGCGGTCCCAAGATATTTTCATTTTTTCCATCTTCATCGTTTCATGTTATTAATCCCTCCGAACTAACAATTTTAAACTATGTTTAGCAATTTCCAAATGACCTGTTTTCATTTTAACTTGGATATTATTCTGTAAAAAAATCTATCGTTAGTAAATGGGTATCTTTATTGTTTGCATAGTTGACTTCTATTTAGGGATAACCGAATGACGTTTTATTTAACCTTAATCGCCGTGAGACTATTTGTTTGATAGGCGTATTTTGACTTTGATATTTGTCCTTGCTTGCCAATATAGTTTGATTGTTAGATAATTTGATTTTGCGTCAAAATTGTATGTACATTTCTAACACATGTTTAGGAACTTTAAACCTGGTTATTAAGGTACTTGAAATAATTAACATTCCAGATTGACCGCAAATGCATTTCTTAGAACAAGATTGTTTGTTAAAAAGGACAGATAAAGGAAATTGAGGAGGCTTATTAATTGGGTAGGACAACTTTTAATGGTAGAACATCTTCTGATCGAAACTGTCGTGCCATTTCAGCAACGAAGTGTGCAAAGTGCTATATTGATACTGCTGTAGGTGCAAACATTATCCTCATCAGCAAATTTCCGGCCTGCACGTTTCAACGCGTACGGAATTTTCCTTAGTTGGGTGTATTGTTGAAGTATTCTGAATCCTTTTTGGATGCCACCCATAGGTATGGGCCTTTTTCTGGTTTGTACGTGCTGAACCAATCATCCCGGCCATGAATCATTTCCTCAAATTTCTCCTGTAACTTAAAATCGATTTTGCAGTCTGTATCACTCGAACCGATTTGAATCCGCACAACTCCCGTGAAATGAAAAGTTCTGCTCCATGTAACAGGGCACAAAGCTTCAACATGATAACCTCCTTGTGTCAGAGCGTCTGCCAGTTTTGCCAGATCTTTGCAAACGTATCGGCCATCCTTGTTATAGCCGGGAACGTTGGTTAGGATACATGTGTATGGATACACAAATGGATTTGCCATTGTAGTTTTTAAAGTTAAGGATTATTTCTTTGCTATGTGTTTGTATAATGTTTTCAGAACCCTCCTTTTATAGGTGTTTTACTTTGACAGTTATGGAATTTGAACCGTCCTAATTGTTGAACTGGTGAAGGGAATTGGTTGAGATTAGTCACATTCATTGCATTCCTATTTGCTTCAGCGCAATTGTATTTTTTTTTTGGTGTTGGGTTTTGATGTTGCCTTTTCATTGCCTTGTTATTAATACATCATATTAATTTTTTTTTAGTATGCCTGTTGAATAATGTCAGATTTTTGTTTGTTTTAAATGCTGATTTTTTTTTTTCCAAATGATTGATATATTTTTATTAATTCGTATTATGCCAATGCCGCTCCTGGTTAATTACCCTGATTACCGTTATTTTAGTCGATTTTACGAACCCGTTGTAACTTGTAACTGTGTAACATCTCCAAATTAGGACGAGGATAACTCATGAATTCTATGATTGGACTTTTTGGTAATAATTTAATTTAGTAAATGTAACTATATGACTGATTATGAATAGAACATGCATATAGATTTTCTTATAGATTAAACATTACACTTGCAATGGGCATCGTTTTTTGGAAACACCGTCACTCATTCCCTGTTCTAGCACGCTAAATAATTAACGATTGACATAATATTATTTAGGCTAGGCTCTTATCGCACACATTGAAAATTGGGCATCTTAGTTATCGATTCCCCCTAATGTAACCTTATAACTGCAGCCTCGCTTTTGGATACTTATTATGGGACGTTGTTTTTGGGTGTATGCTTAGTTGTACATCTCAAAGAATGAGACGATAACATTAGCATATGCACTGACTGTTTCTGAATGGGCTTGTATGCCTGCTTCATTTTTCGTAGCATCCTGTACCTGCACATAGTCCACACTACCTTTACGGATGTAGTGATCATCAGCCATTGTAGCAACCCAGAGGTAAGGTTGCAGCTGAGTGTGGTTGTTGTTTGACCACTGATTGTACCCATGATTTGCCTTTTCAAACATTTTGGTCAGCTTTAAAGCTGAAATGCAATGTTCAACGGTTGTACCAAACTCAATTAAAACAACCCCTGTGAAATGATTTCCACTCCAAACTGGTTTAACTTTGCTGACCAAATAGCCCATGTTAATGAGGCTATCTCTGAGTTTGGTGAAGCTCTTGCAGATGTAACGACCTTTGTCCTCATGGCGGGGTGCACTGACCAAAATACAGGAGTATGACCGGGCAATTAGGATAGACATTGCAATTTGTTATGCAGTGTCCACTTTTCAGAGTTGTTTGTTGGTTAAAGAGCAGTGTTTAAAAATTTGTTTATTAATTTGCGTTGTTGGTTGTGTCTTCACATAATGTTTGAGGTCTATTTATAGGTAAATACTATGGAGAGGGCATTTAGAGGGGGACTGCTGAGGAGATTCTTTCCTAGAATATGGACATACATTAAATTTAAGTTTGCATTGTACTTGCGTTTGAATGAGACATGTGTTGTGTAAACTCCTAAAGTACCAATGATGTTGATGTATGCTTTAAAGTGTTTTAAAAGCATAGGCTTGACATAAATTTTGTATTAATCGTGGTGTATTTGGTACTATCAATGACGCCTTATACCTTCTTTATAGTTCAGTTGCACATATTGGCAGTGATTTCTTGTTGGTGGTTGTTCTTCTTTAGGTTTCTTTTTGGCAGTGCGTTTACTTTTGTAGACAAGACATAGCTCTACCTCTCTTCACATATTAGTAAAGTGCTAAGCAACAACTTATTAGTTTAATGGTGAGTATTTATGGTAGCTTTTAGTTGATGTGATTAACTCCCAAAAAAAATTGTAGAAGCATCTATTTGATCAGGCCACAAAACTTTTGGGTGGGTGTATGTTTGCTATTTAGATGTTGTTTCAAAGATATGCTGTAAACCTTTCATGGTGATGTTTGATCATAATTGAGCACTTTAGATGCATGATGTTAGACAGCTTGCATTGTTTCAAATCCGTGTTAACTGTAATATAATAGATGGTAGTGTAAGTAAAGAAAGCAACTGATTAGGGCGCATAAATCACATAGCTTGTGCCTTTGCCATGATACTGCCTGGGCACGAAGTTGCAGTTGTTATTCGGTTATTTAAATAGGTAATTATACAAATTATGCAACCGAAGTTTGAGCAGGCACATAGTACTAACAATCTATTAAGTTCAGTAATAAAGTACTGAATTTATTGCCTTATTGGCCTAGTGCCATTTCTAGTAGACTAATTAACCGTTAAACATGCGCTTGTCGTACCTACCCAATAGCATTGGCAGCAAAAGTGACACAAAAGCTTCCTAACATCCTTTGAAAAGTGGAATTTAGGTGAGAGAGAGCTGTTTGAGAATCCATTCTAGCACCTGAGTTCTGGAAAGGGACTTTGCCGAAATAACTTAGATGTAAATGTGAGCACTTCTTATTTGTCTCCCAACTTGCCCAAGGTAGTCTTCCCTTTCCTGTATGGCAACATGATTTGCTTGAATTAAGGTTACATTACAACATATATGCTGCCCTATGATACTGTGGTGTGAGTTGTGCATTCCTTTGTTAGTTTGCTAGGGGACATGTTATAGTTGACAGTAGTGAATACGCGTCAAACATTGTTTAGATGTGCATGAGTCTCTGATCATTTTGAAGACGAATGTTGAAATTGTACCTAAAACTTGTTTAGGTATTTTTATATGGAAAGTACCTGAGGAAGCATGCAGTATAAGGCTGTTGCATTCACTTCTAGTAGTTTCTCTGCGTTTTGGGTTAATGCAGTGAAAAAATATGTTCCAGTTTCATCAGTGGCCTCAAATGTTATAGCCATCCTGCAGTTGTAATTGGTTTTGTACATTAGAGTTCGTAGGTTATGTGTATATTATGTTGAGTTTACAATTTGTTTACCTAGGAGTTGAAATTGCCTTTTCTGTGAAGCATTCAGTGCATATGTATCCAACTCCAAAGTCCTCATTGTTTCCTGTCCCGCATTCGCTGCAACCTAGATATAATCACACCTTTTTATGATCAAAATCCTTAAGCTGCACCCTTAGCCAATGCTGTTCTTCTTATAAGGTGTCCTGAACCTGCTATTTTCAGTAAAAACTTGCAATATTCCGTATAGCGTAAAATAACATGACGGTGTCACTTCGTAGGGTATTTATTGAGAGAAAGATGTACCCTTACCCTCTTCTGTAGGAAGGTTTGTATTGTTGTTATGAAACGCTGAGTTTCTGGACAGCGCACTTCATAGATATGTTGGTGCTTAGCAGCTAGTAGTTCCTTATTCGCCTCCCCCCTGTAATTTTTGGTTGTTTAGTATTATTTTTAGGCAAATATATTCGGTCATGAATTTGGCTTTCCTCACCAATTACGAAGTGCAGCAGCATCTTTCCCTTGTGGATCTAAGTTTATGAATGTTAGGTATGTCGTTGCAAGTGAAAACCCTACATGATTGGCATAGTTAGTTCCGTGAGTTTACGTTTAATTTAGGACTCCTGCAGTCCTTAAATTTGTGATTTCAGTAGGACCCACCTTTTTGGTAAGATGTCATTAGAGTCGTGAATCCAATCACAGGGAAGTTGTGTGCAGTAGTTTTCAAAGTCATGCAGACATTGATGGTTGGCTCCCCCCAAACTGTTACTATCACCATCTGTTCAAAACTACACCACCAAAACACATTATAGGTGTTTATTCTTTAAACTTTGTTTGCTAGCTCTAGTTTACAGGTTAATGTCTATACCTTTGATCAATGATGAAAATATCAAGGACATCCCACGGGTTGCGGTTATGCCTAGGAACTTTGTATTTCTGACCGACATATACAACAATACCCAAGACATCTGTAGTTTTATAGGTAGTTAGTCATAAACAAAACAGGTACATATACTATTTTTTTTCCTGGCAATACTGATATTTCTATTAAAGAATCATTTCATAATTTCTTACCATATCGACCATCAAGTGAGGGTTCCCTTGGGATGGATGCAAGTAATATGTATTGAGGTGAACATGTGGAATTCGGTCCATAAACAGGTTGAATGGTTGTCTTACTATTGAAAGAAATGTAATACACTGGTTTTTCTGGACTTGCCAAGCTCTCATCCGCTAACACTTTAATCTCTGTATTATTAATTTCATATTCCATTTCATCCTGTATAAAACCCTCAAACATCACCAGTTCCTCAGTGTATAATATAGTTTTCAACTTAGCTCCCTGCATTATGTGTCCAAACTTTAGGTAGAAATGGAAGTTTTTGCTTTTGAGTTATTAGTGTTAAATGTGCATAGAGAAGTAGAAGCATAACAGTAGCATGGGGATTCATTTTCTGGTCAATATATATTGGTCACCCTTTTTTTAAAACGATAACATAGTGGTCAATAGATATAATTTCGCCACTGCTGTATAACATTGGCTATATTGCAGACATTTTGGCATACATTATTATACAGCAATTATATTTCAGCTAAAAGGAATATACCTCTTGGTCTTCAAATGTTATTATCTGGAATTCCAAGCAACTGCCCTGTGTTGAAGTATACATTTCCTCTTTTTTGATTACTCTGACCTTAATAGTATGTGGAGTACGTGTGCCTGCAATCTGCCTGGCGAGCCGGCTCATAGTATTCATGGTGACCTTCAGAAGCAACACATATATCAACGAATAATTTAAGAAGGTAATATAGATATGTAAACACAAATCTAATTATGACATTAGAATAGATTTATAATATGTAAAGAACTCTTACTTACAATTACAATGGTAGCTTATGTAGTAGTATATGGCTAGAGTATAGAAATGATGTAGTTATAGTAGCTGAGGTTGCTTGTAATGTATGATAAGTTATTTTAGTTATGATTATTTTACTTACACATTGAGTACCTTAAATGTATGGTAAGGGTTATCCAGTTCTGCCACAACATTACTTTGGTGCATGGCTGTGCTGAATTTGGTTGGAACTGTTCAATTGAGTTGTCATGTCCATTGATAGTTAACTTATAATTAGTTTATGTACTTTTTAATCTCCCTTTTTTTGAGCTAGTTGTTAAATACCAGGACGTTTTGAATTTTTTTCAGATGATGATCATTTATTTATAATTTTCTGTTATTTGCAATAACTTTGTTCCTGTGAATTTTGTTTTTAAATTGCTTTCTTAGAAATTGCGAAGAAGCATTTAGGCATTGTTAGAGATAAACATGTTAAGAATGCTTTGCAGGCGTAGGCACTGGATGTTGCATAATATGTTTCGCATAAGATTCTGCTCCGAAAATAGCTGTTCAAGATAATAACCACGGATTTAAAGACGTTGAACATAATATATTACAGATTCATAGGAATGTTTTTGTTTCAGAATCTCCTGCTAATTAGCTATGACAGTAGCAAAGGGTAGATCTGGTCGTCGTTTTCGTTTGTCTAATTATTTATTACAACCAAGTTATTACTCTACTAATGCACCACAGTTTTGTCTCGATTTCGGCAGCATTCAATGATGTCGCCTGATAAGGAGGCTTGGCCTTGCAGAAGCCAACATGTTAATCAGTTTAGTTTCCACCTTCCAAAATGTCCAAAATGTGTACATTCTACCCCTGCAGCAATGTCATTCAGTCAAGGGATAGTTGTTTGAGCACCCATTTGAGCACTCCATTCCTTGAGAGAGCAGTAGTTGGCCCCACCTGAATGTAGAATTTGGTTTCACGAATCCTGGCTTCAGCAGCTTGTAGGTACTTTTCACGATCCTGTAAAGTTGTATTCATGTATTTTAAAGATAAGTGCGGAGTTAGGTCTTAGCAATGCTGAGTAAAGTAAGCAAGGGCACATTTTTTAAGTGCACGGTTTGACCAGTAAACTTACCTCTGGATTCATTTTCATACATGTCTGCAGCTGTTTTTTCCATCAATTTCTCAGCATCAATGGTGAATGCAGTAAACATGTAAGATCCAGTTGCGTCAAGCGCCTCAAATGTGATGTTCATCCTACATTTTTCAAAAGGAAGAACTGTTCAATTTTTTTTTGGGTGTTTTTGGGATTAACATTGTTCTTTTGTTAAAAAAAATGATTGCGCACCGAGGTACAAAGGTGACATTTTCTCTCTTCCAGGTAGTGCATTTGTATTTGACATTAATGTCTTTCTTGCTTCCTGTCCCGCAGTGGCCACAGCCTAGGTATAAATGGACATCCTTTCGATCGAACTCAGGGCTTGAGACATGAAGCCAATGGCGCTCTTCTTGCAGGGTATTAGAAGCCTGTGAATTGAATCCCATATTGAAACAGATTCAGGCTAGACACATTTAATTTGGGTACCCTTTTTTAGATATTATTATTTGCGTGGGACTGTTCTCATGTTTTCTGTCGTAGTTGATAACTTGATATGCAAACTGGGCACCTTTTACCTTTTTTTGCCGGAGTTTTTTTGTTGTGGTGGGAACCCTTCCTGTTGCTGGAGAACGTATCCCTAATACTTGCTGGTGTTTATCCAAGATTGTTTCCTTATTTGTCGTGCTCCTAATCACAGTGTTAAATAATTTAGTCATAGTTTAACGACAACCTCTTAGTTGCTGTTATTGTGTAAATTGTGTTTATGTGGGCGTGGGTAGGTGTGTCACTGCAGCTGGTGTTTTATTTGATGGTTGTATCTGTGGACAGCGGGGGCCCACGGGGGCGCTTGGGAGAGAGAGAGAGAACAAGCGTTTGCATTTTGTTGGAGTCGCCACCAATTTTTATGGGAAATTGGAACCGTTCGAATACCTCGTGTCATGTCAAGACACAAAGTAGTGACATGAACACTAAGCAATCGTTACCCTTAGCATTCTATGTCTAGAATGACTCTCGTGGGTGCCAATGAACACGGATGTTCACAGAGATCTGGAGTAAGGGGTGAGGGTACGTATTAGGAAGCTCTTTTGATCGAACACCTAATCCCGCCCGCCTCGATAACGGCCTCTACTAATGATTATGGACATCATCTATACTCGATATATCGTCGATTATATGCATGCAATGCGACATCCAAGTTTTAATCCTAGCATGTGAATTTAATACTAAGTCGGTTGACACATAGTTTAACAATCAATTGGGTCGAAGTAGGATTTAATACTCAATTACATGTGAAAACATACAAATGATACAAAATACAAGGAATAAAATTACAATAATAAGAAATTACAATAATTACATTGGGATTAGCGATTTATGTCGAAAATACCTTTAAAACGGATGATTTGGGAAAAGAAAGAAGAAAAGAATTAACGAACATAAATTAAGGTGATAATACGAATAATAGTTAATTATACGTAAGCTAATTAAACTAAGTCAAGCAACAACGGAGTTCAGAGACAGAACTCAACCTGGAACAGCGCAAAGAGATCGCGCCCTTTGAAGAGGCGAAGAGTTTGATTCTTTGCGTCTGTTCCAGTGGTGAGTGAGTTCTGGCCGTGAAGCTTAATCGCAAATCGTTAATGTTCGTGGGTTAATTTAATGATTGATTTATAATATATACTCGGATAGAAGTGATTATCAGGTTATTTACATGTGAATGATGGTCATAAAAGCAATAAACATGGATGAGACGGAATTAAGACGAATTATTTACATGGAAGAATGATTGATTAGTGACATAGGTGAAAAAAATAGACTAAACATGATGAATTAATGACGAATTAATGACGAATATCATAAATAACAGATGGAAAATATATCAAGGATCGAATTCCAGAAACCCGATTTGAACAAATCGAATTCCTACAACCCGGATTGAATTTAATGACGAAAACCCGCAAACATCGGATTATAAGGGATTTAAGTCGAATTTAATGACGAATTAAACATGTGAATGAATGATAAATAATATACATGTGAGATGATAAGCTATTATGTCAAAGAATTAACAGGAAACAAACGAAACAAATTTTGACGAACGAATTACAGAGGACGAAGGAAGAAGAAAGGAAGCAGGAACTGCGGCAGCCTCACGAAGAGGCGCAGTAGGAACTGCGCTCCTTCGAAGAGGCGCAGCCGTTGTTGCGTCCTTTCTCGACGGTTTGTCTTCTGGAAATCCGCAAAAAGAGATTTTATAGTACGGTTTTAGAAATCGGTTTTAATTGGTATTTTCGACATAAACCTTACATTAATGATGATGCAAAAGTAAAGAACAATAATAGAAGAGAGATTATACACCCTCAGACTTACATGTTTGACGAAACGAGAAGGACTAAGTTATCGATTAGCGATGCTCGACTCGAACTATAATGCAAATATGAAAGTGCCCTCGTAAGAGGAAAACGATTAGATTAATTAAGTTGATTGATGTGGAGTTGGTCAAATTGGTCGGTCATGCAAAACGAGGCTGGTACTCAGAAGGATCCGAGCTTACGTGGTCGAATGTTCAAGCACGTAGACGCCAAAAAGTAAGAACAAAGGTCTAGAATGCAAAGGGAGAAGAGAAGGGCGGACACTCGCGTGAGAAATATGAGGAGCGAAGGCTCCTATTTATACTAATCACGTGAAGGAATTAGGGTTTCGGAGAGTCTTTGGAAGTGAATCTCGGAAAGATATAAAAAAAATACGAAAAAACACGCAGAAAAGGACCTGGGAAGAGGCGCAGCAGTCACTGCGTCTCTTGAAGAGGCGCAAAGACTGCTTGCGTCTTTCAAGGGGTTTCTTCTGCGGAAGAAAGATTTCCGTGTTTAAGTTATGGTAGGACGGAATATTTTGGTTTTCCTTAATATCTTGTATGAATATTACGGGAAATTGTTTACCAAAGGATAAAGATTGTGAAATATTTATAAAATATGGAATAGAAATATCCGGAACATTCCAGAACATTCTGACTCGGGATTTAACGGTTATCAGAAAATGAAGACGGTTTTAGGCCCGGACTCCAAATGTACTCTAATTACTGTCAAAACGACCGTATCGGCACGTAGATGACAACTAAGAGGTAGAAATTAATATTTGAGCAATCACTTGACGATAAACTTACGAACTATCACAAATCGTTCCGCGTATCAAACATGCGGCCCAATCATCACCGGGTGGTTTGCGGGAGGTGCAGAAATGAGGTATCTACAGAGCCCCCACTTTGACTGAAGCTTGGACAAGGCGAAAGTCAAAGTATAGCCACCAGGTCAATCGAAGATTACAACCTGACGACTATGGCGACTTGAGGTGGCTCAAGGGGTCTGAGCCAAGGACCTGTCGTCGGGAACATTTTAGAGTCTGTCGACTATCGGGGAGGGTCCTTTAAAGTCCATTAGACTACGTAAGGAAGCTCACCAGCCATAAGAAGAGACCATACCTGAAACTTCTTTCTCGAGACGCTTCTGGAGGTGCATAGGAGCTAAGGGTAAGACCTGAAAGATATATAAGGGTTGGTGTTAGGGTATGGGACCCTAAAGGAAAGCATCGGCGGGAAGGAGACCCGAATATAAGTTTAACTTAAGGGGTAAATAAGGCTCGAGTGTAGGAACTCTACTGGTCTGGGAACTCATGGAGAACGACATCTTTATCGCACTCCGAGGGGAAACAAGAAATATTGTGAGTAGCAGGACACAGGCGGGAACTGCTGGGAGAAATCTGTTCGTGTTTAGCTTCAAACAAACTTCGGAAGAAATAGGGGCTGATGTTGATCTCCATGTCTCGAGAGGGAAAGTCTATCCGCTTACTCTTGTTGGGGAACATAATCGGGAATTAATCTCTGTGTCTCGAGAGGGAAAGTCTATCCGCTTACTCTCGTTGGGGAAATATAATGAAGGCGTGTCGAAACACCTGTGAAGGAATATTTGCTCGTTGTGACAAGCAAAGTCTTGGAAGCAATAAATAACGTGTAATAGTCTGCTGTTTAGCTTAGAAATGCGGGCTGGAACAAAAGATAATCGTCAAACGGACCAAAAGGATAAGATAGCAACGAGGAAGAGGCGCACCAAAGATGGCCCCACAAATAACGAACTCATAACGAATTTTTGAAAACTCGTATGGAGGGAACACAAGGAAGAGGCGCAGCACCTGCTGCGTCTATTCCCCAAAGCGTATTTTCTGCGTAAAAACGCGATAAACAGAGGGTTTAGGATCATTCGTTCGAAACACAATTTCTTCAAATTCTCTCTCAAATCTTAATCGTTTCCGCCAAGGTTTGATCCGAAAGCTTGCATTCATCATGACTAATCGAGGTATGTGTACCATTCTTGCATTAATCTTCTATATTCGCTCAATTTGGATCGAAAAAATTAGGGTTTTCAACCCAATTATTTCGAAAATTTGGGGCTTTTCTCCCAAATGGATTTGCCCTATGAAATTGGTATTAGAAACGGATAATTGGCAGTATAAGGAACATAACCATGCATTTGTTTCGAATTTTTTTTGAGTTTTGAGCATTTGAGTGAATTTGAGACGGTTTCACAGCTAAACCGTAAATTGCTTCGAAAATAGCCTTAGGATTGTCCATTTGCGATGAAACTTGATATTTGGGATCCTTGGATGATGGGTAAACTTTATATCATCTCGGAATTTTGGTTTGTGACAGCTTTTTCAGGACACTTTTTAGGGCATAATCGCCGTTATAACGAAATGCTGCCGAAATTTCGACTCGAACCCAGAATTAGGCTTCAAATTAGGCTTGACTTGACCCTAATTACCACATGAGTGATTGGATTTGTGAGGATATGGCCAAATATGGCGAGAAAAGAGCGATTTCAGGGTTTCCGAAGGCTCAAAAATCCCTTAACTAAGGCTCGCCGTCACGTGACGCGGCCTAAATTACCTTAATGATGCAGGTGATGAGGCTTCTACTTCTGGGAGAGGTCCCATGGATATAGACTCTGCCATGATCGAGGAGGCTTTGGAGTAGGCTTTCACCGCTGCGGTGATGGCTGCTGGGGACGAGGCCCACGAGGAGGAGGCTGTTGAGGAGGAGGAGGCCCCTAGACGGGCCAACGTCGGACGAGGAGGTCGTCAGCTGAGGGGAGCTCCCGCGTGAGCTGAGACCTGGGAGAGCAGGCACTTGCTGTGGGCTGCAGAGGGTCACCTGTCCTATATGACGGTGAAGAGTTTGGTAATTTTGAATTCATTGCTCACCACTCATCTTCTTTCATTCATTTCAATTGCTCACATCTTATCCAATTTTCATTCAAAACTAAAATTAGCTTTTTGTTTCAAATCACAATAGGAGGCCGGGAACATCAGGTCGTTCTCGGGTTACATGACAGCGATGGAGTGCTACGAGCGGCTGTCGGCGGAGGAGCGCGCCATGATCGAGCGCGGAGCGTTCGGTGCCTTGGTGCAGGCCTGGAGGGATATCGCAAAGAGGAAGTTGCGGGCTAACCTTAGCCTGGTCCGCGCTTTCTTGGACCGATTCTGGGATACGACTTCCACTTTTCACATGCCTTTTGGTGAGGTGGGAGTCACTCTGGAGGACTACGGCATGATTTCTGGTCCGCCGTGTGGGTCCGAGGCTGTGGAGTGGCCGGAGACGCCATGAGGGTGGACTCGGCCGAGGCTAGGAGATTGATCGGCTGGAACTTGTCGCCGAAGGCTGTCACAGTGCCGGTTTTGGTATCCAGCTCCTACGTTCGAGACTATTTCGGGGGAAAGATCCCGACGCTGGTGACGATTGATGGGAGGGAGACGGCTCCTCCTCCCCTGTACAGCTGAGCAGAGGGCTCGCTTGTGGCTCGGTGGTTTTCGTCTTCGATTTACCTCGGAGACAAGGGAGAGAGGCTGTCGACGAAGCTTCTTCCCTTCCTTTCTGACCTGAGCTCCCTAGGGCGTTGGGACTGGGTCACTGCTGGTTTCGCGGTCCTCATCTGCTTCATGAGAGCCATGGTCCGTCCGGAGCTGATGGAGAAGGGGACTTCTCCTGATGCTGTCGGTCCTGGACTTCTGTTGGAGGTGTGAACCTTCATTGAGACTTAAAATCAATTCTCTTCTTTATCAAATTACGAAAGATTGTTATTGACTATCTTGCTTTACAGGCGTGGGTGTACTCCTATTTTCCGGGCCTCGTGCCCAAGAGGACAGAGCCGCTGGAGAGGGCCTATCCTGTGGTGAGGGATTGGGTCATGTGCAGGATGAAGAGCAAGCGTTCTTCTCACGGTGTCTACCGGCGGGACGTGAACGCTCTTCAGCTAGACAGCGTAAACATCTCACTTATATTCATTTGCTTCTATATTACTTTTTAACTCGATCGTAAGAATGATTCCTTGTTTGTTTTGTCCTAGTGGGTGCCCAGGCCTTGGGCGGAGTACGCTGGAGCACCTCCTTTTGTGGCTGAGGTTCTTCGGCCTAGGAGTTCGAGCCGGCTGTTGTTGAGGACGTCGATAGGTCCTGTGTGGTACTTGGGTGAGCGCTTGGCTCGTCAGTGCTTTCGGGATGTATTGACGGTTCCCATCGATCCTCCTAGGACGATGTTCAGGGAGCCCTCTGAGGCTGAGAGGGAGGCCGACTTGGCTGGCGTTGGTGGTGACGCCCTCCTTCTTCCTGGCGAGGACTACTCGGCGTTCCTCTACGGGAGGTTGGCGTACTGGCCGGTTGTGGTGAGCATTTTTATTCTTCTTGATTTTTGATTTTAAAACTACGATGAAGGATCATCGATCAATGAGAAACATTTGACTTTGCAGGAGGTTGAGGCGGCGATCATCGAGCCCCCAAAGTACCCCGAGACCCTCGAGTACACTGATGCGACTGGGAAGACGACGATCTCCGAGCTGCGTGACTTTGACGTGGCTGTGACGGATGCTGGCCTGGACGATTGGCAGCATCTGATTCGGAGGGTAAGCCTTTAATTTGCCTAATTCTTGTGTAAGAACACATTTGGTTGAACTTATTCAATTATTGAGAACTCATTTTGGAAATGCAGGTTGCGCCGTCTCGGTTCGTGGCGTTGTGGAGGGTGGCCAACCGGCTGCGAGCTACTACCGTCGAGGCACTTGTCGGCGGTCGAGGTCGTCAGGTATGAACCTTGTGCTTATTTCATTTTTGAATTTTGATTTTTCCAACTTTTCTTGTAATTGCTTGAAATGATTGACATGAGCCAATTTTGTTGTTTTACAGGGGGACCGCGAGCTGGAGCGAGAGTTGGCTCAGTCTCGGGAGGAGACAACTCGCTTGTTGAGGGAGCTCGAGGTTCGGGACGCCGAGATTGCTGCTCTCGCGGGAAGAGTTGCGGAGCTGGAGGGCGACCGACAGTAGTTTTGTTTTGTTGTATTTTGCACATTTGTACATTTTGGTCCTTCATTTTGAACATTTTGGACTTTGTTTGGGGCGAAAGCCCCCAGTTTGTTTTACATTTCCGTTTTTGGTTGTATATAAGATGGCCTGAGTGCCTTTGCTGCTGGGTTGTGTTGCTTGTATCTGCAGGTTAGCTTTGAACAGGTTTGGTAGATGACGGTTTACGCCGTCATGCTGCCGAAATTTACATAGAAATCACGCAAAACATACATTTGTATATACACATGGCCTAAATTAGCGCAAAACGAAAGACTCAAAGGAGTGTGAAAATGCAAAAATTTGCAAAAAATTTGCCGGAAATGACTTTGCCGGAAATGACCGAACGGTAGGACCCCTAAAAAAGATAAAAAAATAGAAACCTATAAGTTTAGAAATGAAATGAAAAAAAAGAATTAAATTGGTATGAAACTTATTTCCTAGAATGAATTATAATGAAAATTATTTCCTAAAATGAAAATGTGCAAGTGTGGTAAAATGGCGAAAATGTCGATGTTGCCTCGAAATGCGTGCCCGCGGAATTAGGAAACACGAAATATGGTAATTTCCACGTATTTGCCAAAATAATAACCCGTAGGAATAGGAAATTATTCATCACGGAATTAGGAAAGATCCAACGCGGAAAATCATAGAAATCAAGCTGAGGAAGAGGCGCAGCATGAGCTGCGTCCCTTTGAAGAGGCGCAGCAGGTGCTGCGCCTATTCCCAGGTGGTTCTGTTCTGGCAGATTTTTGGAAACAGAAATTAGTATAAATAGAGACGTCGATAGAGCTTTTATTCACACAATACTTCCGTCTCTTCTTCGTCTTATTACATAAAATTCTCAAAATAATTCCTCATCATGAATACTTTGGAGATTCGCGTAAAAGAATAGACCAACGAATTTTCAAACGTGGAGAAATATGATGTGGGCGCCTATAATCTTGGATCATTGTTGAGTTTGAAGCTTATCAAGGTTGTCCAACCATTCTTGGATGCTTGTCTTGATTATTGGGACCCGAATTACCATGTTTTTGCGTTCCCTGGAGGCGATATTTGCCCATTCCCTGAAGAAATTGCCGCGATTGGTGGGTGGGACCCTGAACACTTGCCTGCCATTCCTTTTACTTCGCAAGGGTATAAAAGCAAATTTAGAGACTTGCTTGGGTTGACTAGACTTGAGGTGGACCGTCTAGTGACCTCGAAGGGAGTGCGAATGTTGGACTTCATTGACCGATTCATTAACAAGGCCGACCCCACCGTTTCTTATGTTGCTAGGCGAAGGGTATTTGGATTTTGCTTGTTGTATGTATATGTCTTCCAAGGGCATGTTGATGAAGACTTGAGAGGTGATGCCCGTCTTCTGGGCCTTGTTGAGCAAATGGAGCTGCGCAGGAGCCCAGCTTGTTTATGCTTAGGAGAGATCCTGTTGGGCTTGGATAATAGAAAAGCCAACCGCGACCTACCGTATTTGGGAAATCCCGTCATGCTGCAGGTAAAAGAACATTTCCTTCTCTTTTAATTTTCCTTTTTTTTTTTTTTTTTTTTTTTTTTTTTTTTTTTTTTTTAATGTCTAATACCCGCTTTTGGTGGGTTTGGCTTATGGAACGGCTTCGATTGATCGAGCCCCTAGTTCATGTTCCTTCTTATCATGCTCGTTCAATTGCGATGAGGACTAGGTTGTACATGGTGGACTTCACCCGGGTCTGCAATTATTGGGAGAACAAACTGAAGAGTGATGATGGCCCCTTGATTAGGTGGATTGTACCATGGTGGCACCTCAAATCTGTCACTGGAGTGTCTTCCTTGGATCCTACTCGATCTGTGCGCATTCCTGGCTTGGAATTTATGGTGTGCATCTTCCTGGAAAGGCTGATGAGACAGGTTGGACTAAAGCAGATGATCCCGAAGCTCGATACCGTCCCGCAGACTACCGTGGCGCTTACTACAGAGAGCCGAAGGGAATGGGCCATTAAATGGGCCCAAAGGAACGTGTGGTTCTTGAACTCTTCTGTTAATGCCTAATGGGTGTCGGATTCTTATCTGCGATGGAGGAAAGCTACTACTCCGGAAGAGCGCGAGAGATTGAGGAAGCGCGAGCCCATTGACTACATGGTGCGCGAGGTGGAAAAGGAGAAAGAGAAGCATTTGACTGAGGGAGATGAGGAAGCCGGGTTTCGAGTTGTTCATCCTTCGAAGAAACCGAAGACTTCTCCTGCCCTGGATAAAGTGATTGACAAAAATGGGAAGTCTAGGCCTCGAGAAAGACCGTTGGTGATTAGGTACGAAGTGGCGCAAGAGCGTCCGGCTCGAGGTCGTGCCAAGAAATATGATAAGAATGACAAGGGCAAAGGGAAGATGGAAGAATAGCCCAAGTCTTTGCTATTATTTATTATTAGTATTATTATTGTTGTAATAAAAGGTGGGGTTTTTAGAATCCTAGCCTATTTTTATTTCTTTTATTATGTAACGTATTATTATTATTAGAAGGTGAATGAAATAAAAAAGGTTAAGTGGTTATGAAACCTGTTGTGATTTTCTATTTATTATTCTTGTCGAATTCCAAATGCAATGCAAATGTCCTTCTATTTACATTTTAAAATAATGGGTTGTATCCCGTGAAGGATTGCCTACGTATTCATTTAGAAAATAAAATCAAACCCTTGCGCGTAGTTCGAGTAAATGTAAAAGAATAATTGTTCTAAGCAAGAGCTTGTAATGAACTTAGAAAATAAGCATGAGCTTTTTACTTACTCTGAAGGTGCAGTTTAGTTTATTTGATGATATGAGGATGACAAAATTGTCAAAATGCAAGAGCAAAGTGACAATAGCTTATTTCAGCTTGGCCAGGGGCCGTTTATTTAGTGCCACAAGAGCGACACGTGAGGTTACGCGAGGCGCGTTTTTGTTCCTATTCTAGGCATAGTACCGTTTTAGTTGGTCGAGGTTTGTTGCGTTTGAAAACTCATTCCCATCTAGGTATGTGATTCTAACAGCCCCCCCTGGAAGTATGGACTTGACTAGAAATGGCCCGGCCCAATTAGGTTTGAATTTTCCCCGTGGGTCAACAGGTAAAAGAGCTCTAACCGACTTGAGCACTAAGTCTCCTTCTTTGATGTTTCTTGGCCTAACCCTTTTGTTGAAAGCTTGTTTGATACGTGCTTGATATGTTTGGACATTATGCAAGGCGCGTAGTCTACGTTCATCCAGGAGGATGAGTTCTTCATATCTATCCCTCTTCCAATCGACCTCTGGGATTTGACTTTCGAGTAAGATACGCAAGGATGGTATCTCTAGCTCAACTGGTTGTACAACTTCCATGCCGTAGGTCAAATAGAAAGGAGTAGCCCCAGTGGGCATCCTAATAGACGTGCGATATCCCCACAAAGTAAAGGGTATCTTGCTCGGCCAATCTCGATAGTTGTCAATCATTTTCTTGAGAATTGTGACAACGTTTTTGTTTGCCGCCTCTACCGCGCCATTAGTCTGAGGTCTATAGGGCGAAGAGTGGTGATGCCTAATTTTGTACTTGGCTAGCAATTGCTCAGTCTCAGCTTGGAAATGTGTTCCATTATCACTAATGATCTCATGTGGGTAACCATATCGACAGATGATATTGTTTTGTATGAACTTTGCCACATTTTTGGCCGTGAGACTAGTGTAGGAAACCGCTTCTACCCATTTGGTGAAGTAGTCGATTGCCACTAGGATGAAACAGTGACCTCCTGTTTCGGCTGGAGTTATCTTCCCGATTATGTCGATTCCCCAGGCAGAAAATGGCCAAGGAGATGTCATCGTATAGAGCAATGAAGGAGGGACATGTTGCACATTCCCGAAGATTTGGCAATTGTGGCAATGTCTTACGTATTTGATGCAATCGGATTCCATTGTTGTCCAATAATATCCCAAACCTGTGATTTTCTTTGCCATTATGGGTCCACTCATGTGAGGACCGCATTCTCCGTCGTGGACTTCTTCCATCACTTTCCGTGCATGTGAATGATCAAGGCAACGGAGGATTACACCAAGAGGTGTTCTTTTGTATAACTCTCCTTGCATGAGAACGTATTGGGAAGCTAGTAGGCGTATAGCACGTTGTCCCCTCTTGTCCATATCAAGTGGATAGGTACCATTGAGCTTGAAATTCAGGATTGCTTGGAACCAGGGTTCCTGCGCGATTTCCTCTTCATCGGTGATTTGGTGGACATACGCCGGCTCTGACCGTCGTTCGATGCACAAAGGCATTTCCACCATGTCATCTGGCATATTAATCAAAGATGCAAGTTTTGCAAGAGCATCTGCAAATTGATTTTCTTCCCGAGGTAGGTGTAGATATGTCACGTGATCAAAGAATTGAGCAACTTGGTCTATTCTAGCTTGATATGGCGCTAGGCTTTTGCTTCGGATTTTCCAAGATCCCGTAACTTGATTGATGATTAGGGATGAGTCCCCATGTACTCGGAGGTTTTTAATGCCTAAGCTCACTGCCTCTTGTAGTCCAATGAGACAAGCTTCGTATTCTGCAGCGTTATTTGTCACCTCGAAGTCGAGTTTGACAGCAATTGGTGTATGCTCGCCTTCAGGAGAAATGAGCAACACTCCTATTCCAAATCCTCTTAAGTTTGATGCTCCGTCAAAGTAAAGGTCCCAGGAGTCTACGTCAGTTTGGAGTATATCCTCATCCGAAAATGACCAAGTATCTATTGCTTGTGCGTCATTGATGGGATTTTCTGCGAAAAATTCGGCGACGGCGCGACCTTTTATAACTTTCAGAGGCACGTATTTGAGGTCGAATTCTGAGAGCATCAAAGTCCATCTTGCTAGGCGTCCGTTAAGGACGGGTTTCTCGAAGAGGTATTTGACTGGATCCATTTTGGAGTATATTTTGACGGAGTAGCTAAGCATGTAATGGCGTAGCTTCTTCGTTGCCCACACAAGAGCGAGGCATGTCTTTTCAAGTTGTGAGTATTTACACTCGTACTCCAAGAACTTCTTACTAAGGCAGTAGATAACCCTTTCTTCACTTCCTACAGTTTGAGCTAGCATGGCACCCATGGCTGTTTCGGTTACTGTGAGGTATAAACTAAGAGGTTGATCTCGTTGAGGTGGCATGAGCACTGGTGGTTTAGCCAATATCTCTTTGATTCGGTCAAACGCCTTTCGACAATCATCATCCCACATGGTGTGGTCTGTTTTCTTGAGCTTCTTGAAGATAGGCTCGCAAATCATGGTGAGTTTCGATATGAATCGACTTATATATTGCACTTTCCCTAGGAATCCTCTGACTTCTTTTTCTGTTTGAGGTTGCGGCATTTCGATCAGAGCCTTGATCTTGGAAGGGTGTATCTCTATACCTCGTTGGCTAACGACATATCCCAGGAGTTTGCCAGACGTTACTCCGAATGCACACTTCTGAGGATTGAGTCTCATGTTGTACTTTCGTAGTCTTGCGAAAAATTTGCGAAGGTTTGCAATATGCCCCTCTCTATCCTTGGACTTGACAATCATGTCGTCTACGTATACCTCAAATTCTTTGTGCATCATGTCATGTAAGAGTGTAGTTGCGGTGCGTTGATATGTAGCTCCGGCGTTGATTAACCCAAACGGCATGACCGTATAGCAATAGGTTCCCCATTGAGTGACGAAGGCGGTCTTATGCATGTCTTCTATGGCCATTTGGATTTGGTTATAGCCCGCATATCCATCCATGGAGGATATGAATGCGTGGTCTGCAGTATTGTCCACCAATATGTCGATGTGTGGTAGAGGGAAGTCATCTTTAGGACTTGTTTTGTTTAAGTCCCTAAAATCAACACAAACACGGATTCTCCCATTCTTTTTGGGTACAGGTACTATGTTGGCTACCCAGTCAGAATACTCAGAAACTTTGATGAACCCGGCTTTGAATTGCTTATCAACTTCTTCCTTAATCTTGAGAGCCTATTCCGTTCTCATTCGTCGAAGCTTCTGTTTTACAGGTTTGAAACCTGGCTTAATCGGGATTCTATGTTCGGCGATATCTCTGTCGATCCCTGGCATGTCTTTGTAGGACCAAGCGAAAACGTCTTTGAACTCGTTTAAGAGGTCTATGAAATCGGCCCTTTCGGTAGAGCTCAAGGTAGTCCCTATCCTAAGTTCTTGGGGTTCTAGTTCGGTTCCTACATTGATGGGTTCAGTGTCCTCTGTTACTGGTCCCCCTTCCCCTTCCTTTAGTATTTCTTTGGCTACGTAGGGAGGTATTTCGATTGAGTCTGGGTCTTGGTCATCCTCAGTATCATCGTAAGCAGAATTGCACTCAAGATAACACAAAGAGTAAGCAGAACTTGATTTATTCATATTAAAGTTTGAGAAAAGTTGAAACAAAGAAGCCATCTGATCTGCGGTCAGTGGCGGCAAAGGGACAGTGGTTGGGACATTTCCCGAACTACTGTTACTACTCGAGGCTAAACTAGGAGAAATAAAGGGAGTGGGGATGAAGACATGAGGTGACTCCTTAGTGACTTCTCTAGACTCCGACTCTGACTCCGACTCCGACTCGAACTCATCGTCTTCTGGTTCTCCTTTGAACATCTCTCCTTCTCCAGTGGTGAGCTTGAAGAGTCTTCCTTGATTGTTGGTCCACTTGATTGACTTTCTCCATCCTTTCTGCTGACTTGCGTTGGTTTCTGTGATTAACGCGGTAGGGTTGAAATGATCGTCCTGAAGTATCATGGTAATGATCTCATCCTGCGCGGCTCTAACAAATCAATCTTCTCCGAACAATAGACTAACAGCTTGTTCGTCTAAGCAAGGTGCTTGACGGGTTTTGACGGTAGGAACCGTTTCTGGAGGGATGAAGTAGCAATCGTGAAAGATCTCAATTCCGGCTAGCTTCCTCTCGAGATAATGCCAAGGCTCGAGAAATCCGTGAAAGAGTTCTAGACTTCCTTCCTTGACAAAGTACCCATTTAGGGTAGGGAGATAGGGTCGCATTTGGACTCCTACGTACTTACGGTTTTGAACTTGAGCGAGCATTTCGAGAACCTCTTCTTTAGTGGGTTTGTACCCTAGTCCGAGTGGTATCCTCTTTGAGTTGCCTTCCTTGTATGGTGCGAAGGTGTTTCTTCGAATAGGGTTCAAAGGCATTCCAGGGAAGTATTACTGGGATTTGAGTATGTGGTTGACCACCAAGTTGGAGTAGGGATCATAGTATAAGGGTGCCAATTCGCTTTCTATGACACTTATGCTTTGGAAGCCCCCAAGTTCATACACTGGGTCTGCAAGGACTTGATTGTTCGACTTCCTTTTGATTATTGCCTTGATGGGTGACGAAGTGATCGTCACCACTTTGCCATTTAATGGGATCTTGATCTTTTGATGAAGGGTGGATGTCACCGCTTTGGAAGCGTGAATCCAAGGTCTTCCTAGGAGTACGTTGAAGGAAGCTTCAATGTCCACTATTTGGAAGTTAACATTTCGCTCAATTGGCCCTGTGGCTATGGTTAGGTTAGCAAGTCCTACTACCTTTCGTCGTGTACTATCGTATGCGCGAACACCTTGATTGGTAGGGGTCCAATCCGACTCTTTCATGCCTAATTTGTATTCCGTTTTGAGGGGTATGACGTTAACAGTGATGTAAAGAGCCAAGTTGTGACTAGCGCTAAAAGGTGGCAAATCTTCGTCTGAGAAAGTAATACGATTACTTAGCTTCGGTGATTCTTGGAAGACCAAGTTGACTACATCTTCGGGTGTCGAGTTATGTGCTACATTTAGCTTGGCTAAAGCTTGCAGTAAAGCTTGGCGATGTGGGAATGAGCTTGCTACTAATTGCCAGACTGAAAGATCAGCCTTTGTCTTCTGTAATTGCTTGAGCAAATGGTCAGTGGAGTCATCTTCGTTATCATTTGGTGTGACAACGTTGGTTGGACCATTTTGAGTAGTACTTTGATATGGACGCCCTGAACGAGTTAGGTGGTCCACATCTTGGTCTTCACCATTTTGGACTATTTTCTTGACTAGGGAGTTTTCAATGAGGTACTCGTACTCATCATCATCTGCCCATACTTCATTGATCGTAGCTAGTTCCCTCATTCTCATGATTTCGTCTTCTAGTCGTGTGGTTTGTTCGACTAACTTATCAACCATGGTGATTATTTCTTGCATAGTAGCGTTTTGAGAGAAGATTAGTGGCACATGCTCCTTGGATGTTGCGTTGGGATTATGTAAAGTTGTCACCACATTTGTCTATCCACACTCCTTGCCCATGTGATGAAGTCAGAAATGGTAGGGGAGATAGTAGAGTAGAACCCCTCACTCTCGATTGCATGGATCTCATCTTCAATTGTAGAAATGAGGTGTGAACAATCTAATGTAGATTCGTCACTTGTAACCACTAGAATCCCAAGAGGGTTCTGACTGTTGTTGGGTTTACCTCCCGGCGTTATTGGTAGTCGACCATCTTCAATCATGTCTTGAAGCACAATTTTCAATTTGTAGCATTTTTCTGTGTCTTGCCCCTTGCCCCTATGGTACTCACAGTACGAGTTCTCGTCCCAGAATTTGTATTTCTTTTCGGGTTCGGGAGTAGGTCCAATGGGTTGGAGTTTGCCTTGTTTCATTAACCTTTTTAGAGCGTTGGAGTAAGTGTCCCCAAGATTTGTGAATTTCCTTGGTGGGATACTTTTCTTGGATGGCTCGAGAAGGTTAACTTCATCAGTCTTGCTAGTGGAGCCGTATGAACGACTTGTTGAGCCTTGATATCCTCGACCTACCGTTTTAGACAAGAGCCCTTTACGGATGTCATCTTCAATCCTTGTCCCTAGTACGGTTAAGTCCTTGAAAGTCTTGATGTTTTGGTATCTCAAATGATTGGCATAGATGGGCTTGAGATTGTCCACGAACTTCTCCACAAGGGTGGCCTCATCCGGGCGTTCAACTAGTTGGGTACTAGTCTTCCTCCACCTACTTAGGAAGTCGGTGAATCCTTCTTTGTCATTTTGGGTAAGAACCTCTAGAGTGCGCATGTTAACTTGGATCTCAGCATTATCCGCGTATTGCTTAGCAAATTCGATCGCGACATCTTCCCAAGTAGCGATCTTCTTGTATTCTAAAGAGTAGAACCATTGTTTTGGGATGATGTCAAGAGATGAAGGAAAGATCCTTAAGAACATCTCGGGTTTGATGCCTTTGATAGACATGTAATCCTTGAAGGCACGGATATGGTTCAAAGGGTTTTCGTGCCCCTTGAATTTAGGGATATCCGTCATACTGAAGTTGGTTGGCAATTTGGAGTTGACGGCCTCATACTTGCGGTTATTCTCCCAATAAATGTCATCCCCTTTAAGGTACATCAATTGCTCCTCTAAGTATTGGAGTCTTTTCTCAGCTACAGTTAGTCCCATGGGAGGATTTTCGTCCTTGGATTCACTCGCGAAATCACCTACTACATCACTTTCGTGAGGAGGCAATCTCCCCTCTACGGCGTAGATCCGACCCTCGATGGTGTCAAGGCGATCATACACTTGGTCCTGAGTAACTTGGATTTGAGCTAGCGCGGCTAGGATTCGATCATTACCATCTTGAAGTTGGTGGAGGTTCGTGTCGCTGGTTCCAGGCATTTTGAAACTGGATAAGAGATCGATGACGAATCAAAACACGATCGACCATTCTAAGACACTTGCAAAGAGAAGAAATGTTTTGACTCTTGAAGTGGGTGTGTGCCACTTGTGTTGAGTGAGTTTTGAAGAAAAGACAAAGTTTTGAAAATGTATATCCTAGTCAACTATAGTGTAGTTGTAGGAGTGGACTCGAAGTGAGGTTTTGAAATGGGCTTGGGCTCGTATTTTGACTCGACAAACGGACAGAGTTTCGACTGGGTTTTGCGCTAATCGAATGGCCTTTTTCGAAATTTTGATTAAAAAAAGGGGTTTTGATTTTTGCAAAAATCGTCATGGTTTCGTTTAGAAATGGTGATCACGTAAGGTACAAACATTTATACAAGCATTATAACGGGATGCTGAGTGCTTTTTTTAAAAGGGTTTTGGTTTAAAGGGTGGGTTGCCATACCAAACCATCAAACCCGAAGTCTGTGGAGAGGCTCGTACCAAACAAGAGTAAGGCCGATTCCTAGTCCATTTCCTCAAGTAGTGAAGGCCCTTGATACAAACAAGAGTAAGCATCATGGTATGGATGACGTCAATCGCTATCCATCCTTAGGCCCAAATAAGAATTAGGACCGTTTAGACGGGACGATTGGTCGAATGGGTTGGGTTGGGCCTAGGAAGGCCGAATAAACGATCTAGAAAGACCGAGTTATGAAAACCGACAATTGTCTTGTACAAATTATTCCCTAACCTTGTTTACGTTTCACCCTTGGCTACACGTAAGTGTATTATCCCCATCGGAGTCGCCAAACTGTGGACAGCGGGGGTCCACGGGGGCGCTTGGGAGAGAGAGACCAAGCGTTTGCATTTTGTTGGAGTCGCCACCAATTTTTATGGGAAATTGGAACCGTTCGAATACCTCGTGTCATGTCAAGACACAAAGTAGTGACATGAACACTAAGCAATCGTTACCCTTAGCATTCTATGTCTAGAATGACTCTCGTGGATGCCAATGAACACGGATGTTCACAGAGATCTGGAGTAAGGGGTGAGGGTACGTATTAGGAAGCTCTTTTGATCGAACACCTAATCCCGCCCGCCTCGATAGCGGCCTCTACTAATGATTAGGGACATCATTTATACTCGATATATCGTCGATTATATGCATGCAATGCGGCATCCAAGTTTTAATCCTAGCATGTGAATTTAATACTAAGTCGGTTGACACATAGTTTAACAATCAATTGGGTCGAAGTAGGATTTAATGCTCAATTACATGTGAAAACATACAAATGATACAAAATACAAGGAATAAAATTACAATAATAAGAAATTACAATAATTACAATGGGATTAGCGATTTATGTCGAAAATACCTTTAAAACGGATGATTTGGGAAAAGAAAGAAGAAAAGAATTAACGAACATAAATTAAGGTGATAATACGAATAATAGTTAATTATACGTAAGCTAATTAAACTAAGTCAAGCAACAACGGAGTTCAGAGACAGAACTCAACTGGAACAAAAGAGATGCGGCGCTGCGCCCTTTGGAAGAGCGCGGCGATTTTTGCGTCTCATTTCCAAGGGTGAGGTCTGGCCGTGGTAGTTTTAAATCGCAAATCGTTAATGTTCGTGGGTTAATTTAATGATTGATTTATAATATATACTCGGATAGAAGTGATTATCAGGTTATTTACATGTGAATGATGGTCATAAAAGCAATAAACATGGATGAAACGGAATTAAGACGAATTATTTACATGGAAGAATGATTGATTAGTCACATAGGTGAACAAAATAAGGAGACTAAATATTCTTATTTTGGTAGTATGCAAAATGTATAAAATGTATTATTTATAAATTGTCATTTAGTGAGGATCGATCCCATAACCTCTTGGTTTGAGTACCCTTACTATTACCACTATGACACATTCATCTTGTTGATTAAATATAACCAATTACATTTAATTACGAATTAACATATTAATTCGTCTAAGCTAACATTATATACATTAATTAAATATAACTTATTATATTCAATTTACGAATTGACAGTTAATTTGTCTCAACTAATATTATTTAATCGGCATTAAATAATCGTCTCATCAACACATTGACTAAATGTTTAGTCATATAAGGCATCAATGTGATTACATTTCCATAACCACATCTCTCAAACACATCCTTTAGGTGTGACCTTTAGGGACCAGTTGATCACCGCCATCTGTATTTTAATAACGTCAAACTCTCTAGCAAGCCAACCGTTATTAGGTAATCGTTAATCAACTGATTAAAATACAAAGTGTACCCTTGTGAACCTGTAAGAGATTTACAAATGTTATCACACTAATTTGTGGAGGCCACAAGCTCCAACAAACTGCCACTTGTCCTCACAAGTGTATGTGCGATAACCGATTCTCATATCCTAAAATTTCTCCCACTCAATGTAAAACAATTTGCAAATTCCGTATTCACAAAGGTCGTATTTTACAAGTGATCTGCATCAAGAGTGGTTTCCCCGACTAGAGAGTAACTTAACTGATAAACGAATCAACATTCGAGCATGGCCATGCATTTCAGTTACAACTCCTCGAGTGGCCCTGAGAAATAACTATACCTGATAAGGGTTGGATATTTTTCTCAACTCGAATCCTGCAGATGTAAGCACAGTATGAAATGACCCGGAAAAAATCTACTTAGCCTCCAGTTATGGCGGCATCGTGAGAAAGAAACCAAAGTCACCCAAAAACTGCCTTAATCTCAAGAGACAGTCGATAGTCAAAAGAATCGACTCTAGGAACACAATGGATGTCCTATCCACGACCTGGCACCAAATGTTTTGAAACATTTAGGACTCCATTACGTTGTCACAAAAATTTGTCCTACGAGGTATCGTTATAATCTCGCATTTGTGATCGATCAGTCAACAGTTTGACTTATGGCTCGTTGAACCCACCATCAATCGACTGCACAATATAATAGCCGAGTTACCAGCTCTTGTAGGCGGATTACAGACCAAAACAAAATATAATGTAATTCAGTTCACTTTGTGGCGTTCAAAGTTGTCAGTACAATCCACATGAAAAACAAAATATTATATTAAAACGATGAAGTTATAAATAGTATATGAAAAAGATAATGTATCAAATCATAATAAACTACTACAACTCAGGAACACGTTTAATTCCCATGGAAATAACGTGCCCTTCATGCTTATCAAAATTCAACGGTTTAGTGAGAGGGTCCGCGATGTTATCATCCATCACAATCTTGTCAATCACTATCTCTTCTTGCTCCACATAATCACGGATCAGGTGAGCTTTCCGATGTACATGTCTAGATTTGTTGTTAGACTTTGGCTCCTTAGCCTGGAAGATGGCACCTCTATTGTCACAATAGATGGTGATCGGGTCATTCGAACTAGGAACTATCGTAAGTCCTTGTAAGAATTGACGCATCCATATCGCTTCCTTAGCTGCTTCCGAAGCGGCATAGTACTCGGATTCAGTGGCAGAATCTGCTACAACACTCTGTTTGGAACTCTTCCAGGTGACCGCAGCACCATTAAGAGTGAAGACGAACCCGAGCTGAGATTTTGAGTCATCTCGATCCGTTTGGAAGCTAGCATCTGCGTAACCGATTGCGCATAGCTTAGTATCGCCTCCATAAGTAAATACCCTATCCTTGGTCCTCCGTAGGTACTTGAGGATATTTTTGACAGCTATCCAGTGTGTTTCACCTGGATTCTTTTGGTACCGACTCGTCATACTCAATGCATATGCCACGTCTGGACGTGTGCATATCATGGCATACATGATTGATCTTATTGCAGATGCATAAGGAACACGACTCATGCGCTCAATCCCTTCAGGCGTCGTGGGTGACTGAGACTTGCTTAATCGCATCCCGGACGTCATTGGAAGGTTCCCCTTCTTGGAGTTGGTCATGCTGAACTTCTCAAGAATCTTATCCAAATAAGACTCCTGACTAAGTGATAACGTCTGTCGTGATCTATCTCGGTAGATACGGATTCCCAAAATGCGTTGTGCCTCACCCAGATCTTTCATCTGGAAATGGTTCTTCAACCATTCTTTAACCGAAGATAGGAGAGGAATGTCATTCCCAATCAAGAGTATGTCATCGACATACAATATCAAGAATACAATCTTGCTCCCACTCGACTTGATATACAAGCATGGTTTCTTGACCGATCGAGTGAAACCATACTCTTTTATCACCTGGTCGAAACGATGATTCTAACTCCGAGAAGCTTGCTTAAGTCCATAAATGGAACGCTTAAGCTTGCATACTTTCTTAGGATGTTCAGGATCTATGAAACCTTCGGGTTGCACCATGTACAACTCTTCCTCCAAATAACCGTTTAAGAAGGCGGTTTTCACATCCATTTGCCAAATTTCATAGTCATGAAAAGCGGCAATCGCTAAGATTATCCGAATGGAACGTAGCATGACTACAGGTGCAAAAATTTTATCATAATGCAATCCGTGCACTTGAGTGAAACCTTTTTGCCACTAGTCGTGCCTTATAGGTATTTGGTTGCGCGTCTACAGAACGCTTTATTTTGTAAAGCCATTTGCACTGTAGAGGTTTTACCTTATTAGGTAAATCAACAAGATCCCATATGTCATTCTCATACATAGAGTCCATCTCGGATTGCATGGCTTCGAGCCATAGGTTTGAGTCGGAACAGGCCATAGCACCTTTATAGGTAGCGGGTTCATTACTCTCTAGGAGTAAAACGTCATTCTCCTCGACCATACCAATGTATCTGTCCGGAGGATGAGAGACTCTACCCGACCTCCTAGGTTCCTCAGGAATATTAACTGTATCATCAGTTGGAGGAACAACTTCCTCCATCTGTTCCTCGGTTGTTGGTTCTGGAATCTCCGACAGCTCGAAGGTTCTATTACTTGTCTTGTTCTCGAGAAATTCTTTCTCTAAGAACGTCGCACTAGCCGCAACAAAAACTCGATGTTTGGTAGGCGAATAGAAGTAATGACCAAATGTTCCTTTTGGATAACCTATAAAGTATGTCTTGACCGATCACGGGCTGAGCTTATCCTCGTGTCTCCACTTGTCATAAGCCTCGCAGCCCCATACCCGAATAAAGGACAAGTTAGGGACTGTTCCCTTCCATATTTCATATGGAGTCTTGTCGACAGCTTTAGTCGGACTTCGGTTAAGTATAAGAGCGGCTGACAAAAGAGAAAAACTCCATAATGAATCAGGCACTACCGTGTGACTCATCATGGATCGAACCATGTCAAGTAAGGTTCGATTTCTACGTTCAGACACACCATTTAATTGAGGTGTTCCAGGTGGAGTTAACTGCAAAACGATTCCACAGTCTTTAAGGTATTGATCAAACTCATTTGAAAGATATTTGCCACCCCGATCTGAACGGAGTGCTTTAACCTTTCTACCCAGTTGGTTTTCAACCCTGTTCTGGTATTCCTTAAATTTCTCAAAGGTCTCACTTTTGTGCTTCATTAAGTAGACATATCCGTATCTACTCAAATCGTCCGTGAAAGTGATAAAATATTTATAGCCATCTCTAGCGGTAATGGACATAGGTCCACAAACATCAGTATGTATGAGTCCTAATAGGTCACTAGTGCGCATTCCAACACCTTTGAAGGAAATTCGAGTCATTTTACCAATGAGACATGATTCACACGTGCCATATGTAGAAAAATCGAATGCGGGAATAGTCCCATTATCGACGAGTTTCTTTACACGTTTCTCATTTATGTGTCCCATTCGACAATGCCATAGATAAGTTTGATCTTTGTCACCAACCTTTAATTTCTTATTATTCACGTGTAATACTTCCGTGGTTTATTTGATCTAAGATATAAATTCCATTCATGGAAACCGCTTTGCCATAAATCATTTCATTGAAAGAGAAAATACAGCTATTATCCTTTATCAAAAATGAAAATCCGTCTTTATCAAGTACAGAAACTGAAATAATGTTCTTAGACAAACTGGGTACATAGTAACAGTTATTTAAAAATAACTCAAAACCACTAGGGAGTTGGATTACATATGTTCCCTTCGAGACAACAGCAACTCTAGCTCTATTCCCGACTCGCAGGTCCACATCACCCTTTCCGAGAGGTGTGATGTTTCTTAGACCCTGCAAATGATTACACAGATGAGAACCACAACCAGTATCAAGTACCCAAGTTCCGAAACTTGCATGGTTAATCTCAATCACATGAATATAAGATGACATACCAACAGGAACGACGCGGCCTGCTTTGATGTCCTCAAGGTAGACGGGACAGTTCCTCCTCCAATGTCCAGTCTTGTGACAATAGTGGCACTCAATGTCACCGCCCTTGCTCTTTGCCTTACCTTGTGAGCCACTAGTCTCACCGGGCCCACTCTTACCATTTCCTGGCTTCTTGAATTTCGGCTTACCTACAGTTAGGTCGCCTGGAGCTTTGCCCTTACCTTTACCCTTGTTGGAAATCGTGAGAACATCCTGCTTCATGCTCCCACTCAATTTCATATCCTTCTCGGTCTGTACGAGAAGGGAGTGTAGCTCATGAGGACTCTTTTTCAAGTCATTCATGTAGTAGTTCGTCCTGAAAAGGGCAAAACCATCGTGAAGAGAATGAAGCATTCGGTCAATGACAATGCTCTCACTGATTTTGCAATCAAGTGCCTCCAACTTCTCGACATTCTCAATCATGTTAAGAATGTGTGGGCTAACCGGTTGGCCCTTTTGGAGTTTCGCATCAAAGAAGCGACAGGTATGCTCATAAGTAACGATCCTCGGTGATTTTGAGAACTCGTTAGTGAGCGTGGTGAAAATCTTGTTCGCACCTTGGGCAATGAAGCGTCTCTGCAAATTGGTTTCCATTGCAAAGATGAGTACGTTCTTTATCGCACCCGCTTCCATAACGAAATCACTATAAGCAAGTGACTCGTTAACTCCCGCATTGGGGCCTGGGTTTACCGGTATTGGCTCGGTTAAGTACTTGAGCTTACCGTCAAGCAATGAATGACATTCCGTAGTCGCCTTCCGATCCGCAAAGTTGGACCCATCATTCTTGATCGCGTGTCTTGATTCATGTTGTCCATAAAAACTTTCAGCCAGGATTCGCGTCCAAGTGTGGCACTAGGCATTGGGATTTCGTTATTTCCAGCCATGTTGTAACAGTAATATAAACGTGTTCTACACTGCGAAAAGAAGAATAAATAATAAGCATGTGCATCGATTTTAATTTAAGTCTAATGATCTAATGTCATAACGCGAAGACTCAAGCATTTATACAATTGACCTTCCTCAAGAATTATATAAATGATCCCAAGACTCAATTATCTGTAAATTGATAAGCCAACCTTTTGGCTAATTCTACTGTTAGAATTCTTGGTCGATAAATTTCTGCAAATTCTATCTTTAGTCCATCATAATCACGAGAAACTCTTCGGACTATAATGTTGAGATAAACTAAGTCAACACAAACTACTTATCCAACGTAGAAGGGGTCATATTATGCCTACCGACGAAGAAGGGATTCATAGTTGTTTGCCCTTATAAAGACTAATCTCAATTTTCGTTTTAGAGGAAGATCCCATCAACTTTATTTTAATTCATTTTAAGTGAACTAATATCTAGCATACGAGAATGAATAAACTAAGGTGATGGCTTAATAAGTATGTGACATCTGTATGTCCATGAAAAATAACATACAATCTATATGAGTTAATTTTCATGCATTTTAGTAGTTGGTGGTTTGGTTTTAGGCGGAAAATGATGCATAAACTATCATGTGAATGAAAAGCAATAGGAATGAAAAACGTAAAAAAAAACAATAAAAAGGTCCTAGTGTGGCCTATCCTATCAAAATGAACATTAAATACAAATTTGGAATCCATCCTTGGACCCGAGAAGCTTGTCTCGATGTTCCATCTTGATCCATGTAGCGGGAGTGAGCTCCAATCTCCATCTTTAGTCTTCTTTGAAAAAAACAATAAATAAATTTACATAATAAACCTATTTATTACATTCTAATTTCAAAACCCAAAAACTAAAGAAAAATAAAGGAGATTCGAGATCTCATAATTACATAAAAATTATGTTTCCTTCATTACGAAAACATAATTAACTAAGGCCACACTAAGTATTACAAATTACAACCGGTTGCAAAAATACGTAAATAAATTCATTCAACGATTCATTCAACAAAAGAAAAGCATCAACTAAAAAATTAAATATGCAAGACATAATTCTTTAATTATGTTGATTAATTTTATCCAAACCACCTATTTTTAAATTATCAAATTAAGTGACAATTCCTCAATTAATCACATTAATTTCAATCTTAATTCATATTAAACTTGTAATATGAATTTAATCCATCAATATTTTAAACTGCTTTAAAATAATTAGGTATCTTTATATGTGAACCTTTTCACTACAAATAATTATACATTAAAATGTATAATTATAATTATTGGCCAAAATCAATCAATTTTTTTTTTTTTTTTTTTTTATAAATGTTCTCGGCAAAACCAAGAAAAAACAAAAACAACCCGTTTTTTTTTTCTTCACGGTTTTTCTGTAAAAACCATAACAAAACAATTTTTTTTTTTTTTTTTTTTTTTTTTTGTAATATGGCCACTGTGAACAGTAACCGAAACAAATTTTTTTTTTTTTACGGCTCAAATTAAAACAAGAACCCTAATGCCTCTTTTATGTCTCTTTTGCGGCAAAAAATGCCCTAAAACAAAAATTCGATGAAGAAAATCGTTTATGGTTGCTATTAGAACATGATTAACATATGAATGAATAAAACATGATTAATCGTATATGCCAAAAACTATATAGCAAAAACAAATTTCTATATCATCGACATGACGATTCCATTTACAATTTTAACTTAATCTTCATTAAATAAAAAACAACCAATTTATCGTATGTTTATTTTAACTGATTAAACAACAATATGAAAAATCGAAATGGAAATAATCATCAAAATCAAGAACAAAATCTCGGTAGAAATTTTTTTTTCAAATCGGCAATTTTTTTTTTTAACCGAAACCCTTATATTGTTTACATCCAATTTTTATGAAAATCATCAAAATAAAATTCGTGGCCTTGGCTCTGATACCACTTGTGAGATTTATCTGTATGCATCCCTTTAAATTTAAGGATTATAACGAATTATAATGATGAATACTAGTCATAAAATTAAATTACATAAACAAAAAGGTAAAGAGATGAAGAATCAACCTTCGGTCCTAGCAAATTCGGTCTAAGAACAATATCGCAATGATATTCGCCTATTAGTTGCACCCAAGACGATATGAGATATGCCCTTCACTTGTTGCTAGAATCGATCCCTCAATTTCAGTAAATTAATTAGGGTTTTCGGTTTTTGTGTTGAGATGAGAGGCAAGAATGAGTTGAGAAAAATTAGGTTAGAAAAATTCCTCCTTCATCTCCCTATAAACCGATTATTAGGAGTAATTAGGTTAGCTTTTTCTTCTTCTAATGTTTCGGCCCATTTCCGAAATTAGGAGAATAAATTTCTCCTTTTTTTCGGTTTTTGTATTTACCCAAAATAAGGAGATTAAATCTTCTTATTTTGGTAGTATGCAAAATGTATAAAATGTATTATTTATAAATTATCATTTAGTGAGGATCGATCCCATAACCTCTTGGTTTGATTACCCTTACTATTACCACTATGACACATTCATCTTGTTGATTAAATATAACCGATTACATTTAATTACGAATTAACATATTAATTCGTCCAAGCTAACATTATATACATTAATTAAATATAACTTATTATATTCAATTTACGAATTGACAGTTAATTCATCTCAACTAATATTATTTAATCGGCATTAAATAATCGTCTCATCAACACATTGACTAACTGTTTAGTCATATAAGGCATCAATGTGATTACATTTCCATAACCACATCTCTCAAACACATCCTTTAGGTGTGACCTTTAGAGACCAGCTGATCACCGCCATCTGTATGATAATAACGTCAAACTCTCTAGCAAGCCAACCGTTATTAGGTAATCGTTAATCAACTGATTAAAATACGAAATGTACCCTTGTGAACCTGTAAGAGATTTACAAATGTTATCACACTAATTTGTGGAGGACACAAGCTCCAACATTACAATCAACTACTTACCTTTTTTTTACAAAAATTGTTGGTGTGTTAATACATTTGTTCAACAAAGGTGCATTTTTGCTGTTGAAATTTTCACTGACATGGCTAGTTACAGTTATCAAATTGATAAGGAACATTACATTTATAGAATATTCAAGTTTGCTGTAGATACATCTTTATCTTTGTCAGTTAATGTCAATGTTAGCTTTAAGAATTCGGTTGTACCTGATAGTAAACCATTCTAAATACAGGTACTGCACCATTCTTTAGATATGATTAGATACTATATACATGAAAACCAAGTTCCTTAATTTTTAAATACCTCTTCATCTTGAAATACGATCCTCTGGAAATTAACTTGTTTTTCGGTGAAATTTGTGTATTACCCTTGTCTATAACTTTGAGGCGAATTGAATGTGCTCCAACTTTATCATCTAGGTCCTTGACATGTTTTTTTTCAGGTTTCATGGCTCCTGCAAGAAATAGATTCATAGTTCATTTTTTTTGGGAAGTTGATAACATTTACATATAACTCAATGCTGCAAGCTTACAATTTTTTTGGATTTTTATTAAGATCATCTTAGAACACCTGAAATTGATAGGATTGCTTACCTGTTTTGTTCTCTCCCGTTATTGAAGGTCTGCAATTCTTGTAGCTGTTTTTTTTTTGGTGGGAATGTTGATAAATATTTTGGGGAGCTCTGACTGCTGATTGTTATTTTGCTGGATTTTGGAAGGTTGTTTTGGTATGGTTGATTTAACCACTCAGTCACTCAACCATGCCATTGTAAGATTAACAGTTACACCTCACCACTACCTCCTGTCATTTCTACCATGCTTTTGACTGCCAAGTTACTGATTTTCAGTTTCAGTGGTAGACCCTTGTCCTATCTAGTTCAATTTTTATGGTTTCTACTTTTTGGATTTGCAATATTACTTCTTCTTTTAAAAAGTAAAGAAAGTACTATAAAATAAAGTACTTAAAAGTTTGGACTAATGAACAGGAAATGACAACTCAACATTGCTTTTTAAAATGGATTACCTAATACAACCTAGGCTACTTTAGAATAGTACTTTATGAATTAATTTACTCATCTCTATTCTATTTAGTTGCCCTTGTACAGTTAATGAATTACCCTTTTTTAGTGAGGGTGAGATGATTTACTCATCTCTATTCCTTCAATTAACAACATTTACTTTCAGAGCCTTATGTCCATGTAAATGTAATGTTTGATACTAAATCTGGTGTAAGGCTGTCTCATTGATCTGGCCGTATAGCCTTAGCTGTTAATTGGTCGTTGTGTGGATAGTATTTGCTGCTCCTGTTAACAAATTAACTGGTAAACAATATTGCATTGTAACAAACTGTCTCCATTCATAAGAATTCTAGTGTGGAATGGACAACAATCAGCAAAACGTGTTCCTTAATTTCAGAATTAAATGGTAATTGGGTTAGCGCAGGTAAAACCCTTAATATTAAACAGGCTGCAATGTAAGTTGATTAGTCTTAGCACACATTCATAATTCAATAGGTGAAACTAATATTGGTATTGCAATAAATCTTAAAGACATACTCCATCTACCCCACACAAAATACAAGCTTCATTAGTTTTCTTACATAAATCAGCTGAAATTTTATTTAGATGTCGATTTGTACAAAGCAACGAAGGACAATTTTCGAATACAACGTCAAGAACCGTTCTTGTTTGATTTGCATTTCACCCAAATCGCCTAAGTAGCCAAAATGTTCCTCAACAGTCATGAGTGTCTGTATCTTATGGATAGCAGTTCCTAAGACGGATTCAGATGTAAGCATCAACTGAATAGGTGCATGCCATGTTTATTTCCTGTAACATTAAAAGAGTAACGACGTTAGATTTGGATTGTGGAGAACGTATTAATGATTGATGTATGAATGATTATTTCCTCAAAATAAATGCACTGATCTATGTCACTCACCTGGCAAAGTTATCTAATCCCGGCCCTCTGCAGTACTTCAAAGGACACCACATTCTTCACTAAATTGCATGTTGTATCAACAGCTTTTGGATTATGAAGCACCTTTAGTTCCTGAGCAGATCTAGCGTGTGATAAAGCCACATATAACTGTCCATGGGAAAAACAAGGTTTGGGTAGATATACTCCAGCGCGCTGCAATGTCTGACCTTGAGCCTTGTTAATGGTCATTGCAAAACTCAGTTTGATAGGAAACTGTTTCCTTTGGAAATTGATTGGAAATTTGGAGCTCTTAGAGGGCTTCAGGGTTATCCTTGGTAGGAATACCCGTTCCTCTGTGTAAAAACCAGTAGATATTTCGCACTCAATCATATTTGGGAAAAAACGCTTGCAAATTAAGCGCGTGCCATTGCATAGCCCTGCTGCCGGATCCAAGTTCCTTAATAGTATTACTGGGGAATTTTCCTTCACAACCAGCTCATGAGGAGTCGTCATCCCGGGGGGACAAAGTGAGTTAAGAAACTCAGCAGGATAGACATTTGAATTGTCATCAATAACACTGTCAAAGCTCTTGTAAATATGATAAATATGACTCTGGCCTGGGAATTTATCTATCAACATACGATTTATTGAGTCAACATCATTATTCCTTGGCGTTAATATGGCCCTCTCAGTAAATATGTCTATACTGAAATTTTGTTCTTGAATTTCTGGGAATACAGCATCAATCAGTAGCTGCTCTGGTTCTTTTTCTCCATCTGGTGTAATCATTAAATTATCGGGCAGCTTAATTAGGCCATTTTCAGTAGTCTGTACTTCTCCATTACCTAGCTTGAGCAAGAATTCTGAGAATTCAGGATCAGCCCTAGCCCTGATGTTTTCAGTCAGGCTAAATTTGGTCAACAGTGGCCAAATAGCTGAACTTACAATGCTCGCATCTACAGCCTCTTTCTATGTACGCCGTGGAAGAACTGGAAGCACCTGCCGAAACTCACCGCCAAAAACAATAACCTTCCCCCCAAATGGTTCATCACTACTGCAAACATCTTTAAATAACATATAAACTGCTTCAATATTCTGCTTTTTAGCCATTGACGCCTCATCCCAGATTATCAATGCTGCTTCCCTTAGCAAGCATACTAAACCACTCTGTTTAGACACGTCACAGTTCAATGCTTCATCAGTATCTAGTGGTATTTTAAATCTTGAATGAGTTGTCCTGCCACATGATAAGTTTGAAGCTGCTATCCCTGAACTTGCTGTTGGCAAGCATATCTTTCCCATTGACTGCACCTTTGCATATAAGGCTCCATATAAAAAAGTTTTCCCGGTTCCACCTGGTCCGTCTATAAAAAAGGCACCTAGTTTGCTAGTTTTAATGCAATCCATTATAGCCTTATATGCAGTGCGCTGTTTTACATTGAGTTGTTTCCTGGCAGCTAATTGCAAGAGAGGTACTGGAGCATTAAGAGCATCAATGATGTCTCGCGTGGCCTGTATTGCTATTTCCTGGGTAATATGTAAATGGTCCAAATTGAAATGTGCTAGACTCTTTCCCATCCTTTCTAAAAACTGTTCAACTTTCCCGGCTGTTAACTGTAATATTTTAGCGGCGTTGCCTGGATATTGCTTAGCAAAATCCTCTGAAAGGGCTGAGTAATATTGCTCCCAAAATTTGGCTGGATTGTTGGGGCAACTGAAAATTAGTATTGTCGCAAAAAGGCGGCGTAGGGCATTTGGCATCTCCACATTCACAGCCTCATCCATACACTTTTCAGCTGCATTATCTTGCTCCAGTATCCCTCTTTTTAATGCGGCCTCCTGATAAGATGCACAACAGACACCGTTGACTGTCTTTAGATCCTCAAAAGATTTAGGACCCCTTACATGCGCAAGCAACAATCTTAGGTAGTAGCGTTCACCCTCTCCAGGTGACGCATGTGCCACCCTACCAATGACTATACCACAGTTCCTTGGCTTCCAGCTTTTTTTTTCTTGTCTACCTAGACAAAATGCTCTGGGAACTCACTATACAGATAGCGTTCCCCTTCAGGTAATCTTGCATTAGTGCTGAAAAATTCAGTTAGCATTGTTTTCGTCCTGTGCTCGTCTGCTGCTATTGTGGCAAGTTCTTCATTTGCTGCAAACCTGACCAACTGATTATTTGGAGTATGTACTGGGAGAGGCTGTAAAGGTGGGTAAACGTCAAAAAGGTTGAACCCAAAAATTCTCCAAGCAGCTTCCGGTGGTGAAACCCATCTACCAGATTGGTACCTGTGTATCTCATCAACCAACGGAGCAACCCCCCCACTTTCCACGTTGAATAAGACCCGATCATGACCTTTATATACATATTTATATAAATACTTGACTGCGTTAATAGTTGAACAAACTTCAACATTCAAGTGGCAGTCAAACATGGCCAACAGATAAGGGTTGTAAGAGCATCCGCAAAGGTGGAAACGGACCTCCCCATATACACTCTCTTTCCTCATATGAGGCTCCTCCTTATTGCACTAAGCTCCCCAACATTTGGGGTTCCTTTATTTTTGGAGGAGCTTCCCAAATGAAAAAAGTGGGCCAATATGTACTTGATTCTTGCACATGGCTGATTGCAGTAGATTAATTAGAAAAAAGTAGCACTTTGCACTTAGCTTAATTAGAAAAAAGTAGTCGTTGGAAGTTTCAAAATATCCGTTTGTACTTAGCTTGGCTACATATGCAGAATGCAGTATACAAATACCAAACAATCATCCACTCTCTAAATTATCTTGTTTCTTAAATTATTCACATACCCTCTAAATTGCTATTCTTTTAATTATGAATCCAAATAACTCTAATTATGGGAATATACCTTCAAGAAATCAAAACTTAACTCAAAATCCAAACAACAATATTACTTTTGATCCGGCTTTGCTTAATAATCCCGAATTCTTATATTCTATCCAGTCTTTTCTTATTAATAATCAGAATGTTATGAATAATAACGATTGTTCTCGAAACAACAATATGTGTACTTCGTCATCTATGCATAATTCATCGCCAATAGTTCTTTTTCCCATGTTTCAACATGTTGATCAATATCCAACAACTCCGGGAGGAGATGGGAGTAGTAATAGAACACTAGTTGAAGAAAATAACCCATCGCAAGAATATGTTGAAGACGGTATTGGTGGGGAGGATGACGATGAAGATGAATCGACCCTAGGAAAGGGTAAAGGCAAGCCGACGACGAAAGAAAGATGGAATAAAGAAGAAGATAAAACTCTTGTATCCGGTTACTTGAATTGTGGTGGTGACCCGGAGGAAGGAACTGATCAAACAAAGGCAAAGTTATGGAAAGAAATAAAGCACATTTATGATTCGGAAGTTCAAAAGAGAAAAAATATTATTCATCCAAGAACCATGAAAGCGATTAGGAAACGGTGGGCGACTATTAACGAAGATGTCACCTTATGGGTATCACAAATTGGGGAAGCCGACCGTATGCGCACAAGCGGGATGGCCATTGAAAATGTAGAGGAAAAAGCTCACGATCTCTACAATCAAAAAAAGAAGGGTAAAATTTTTACATTTTATCATTGTTAGGTAGCAATGAAACACCTTCCAAGGTGGATGCCCGGTAAGGATGCTACTATTGTGAGTCGAGAAAGCTCAAAAAGATCAAGTGAGGAAGCCGGGATTCCACGTCCGGATGGTGTGAAAAAAGTAAAGGCTCAAAAGAAATTAAATGAAGCAACTACAAGTTTAGATAAATTCACAGCCACTTTGAGCGAATTGCAAGCCGATCGAGGAGCAATCAAGCAACACATAGGGAACCTAATTGATTACCAGAAAGAACGAGATGAAAAGAAATTGAGATTTAAAATGTTTTCATTATTGTTGAACAAAACATCTCTTGAACCATTTGAGGTAGAATACCTTCAAAGGCTCAAAGAGGAATTTATGAAGTAATTATTATCATTTGTAAGCTATTGAAACTGTTTGTAAGCTAATATCATTAAAGTGTCCCCGTCGTTAGCTTGTGTCTCATAAATTAGTTAGACTTGTAAGCTATCTCCGTCTCACTCGCTATTTATTGTACTCCTTCTGTCTCACTCATTAGTTATTTATTTTACTTTCTCCGTCTCACTCAATTAGTTACCGAATAAAACTTGTAAGTTATCTCCATGGCACTCGTTATTTATTGTACTCCCTCCGTCTCGATCACTCATTAGTTATTTATTGTACTCTCTCTGTCTCATTCATTAGTTATTGAATAAAATTTTTATACTATCTCTGTTTCAGTCATTACTAATTGAATTCCCTCTTGACTTTGTTGAACAAAACATGATTATTGGTGTTGAACAAAAGTATAGCTCTGCAAAGTGATAAAAATAGTCTTTGTTTCATCATTTTTGAACGAATAAAACAACAAATAATGGCATGGTAAATGTGTTAGTCTTTGTCCTCATTATTATGTATAGTCCAATCTCAAAATTTCTATACTTGTACATATTTAGAGCTCTTTGTCAGTATCTCGCAAAACTCATCTCACTGTAAAAAAGAAAATGAACTCAAATTCTAATTCCTCTTGTTCTAGTGATGATGTTTTTGATGATATGGTGACCTTCATTATTACTATGAACGAGTGTGTTGAGCAAGAAGAAGATTATATTATTGAGAATGTGGTTAGAACAAGTGTTTCTCCGCTTATTACCGCTACATACGGGAGGCCTCCATCTGAAAAAAATAAGAGATGTTATATTGATCAAGATGTGGGTGGTGCAAACGAAAGGCTATTGAATGACTATTTTGTTGATCGTCCATTGTACCCTGAAGCTATGTTTCGGCATCGATTTCGTATGCGACGTTCTCTTTTCCTTCGGATCGTTGAAGGTGTCGCTGCCGTAGAGCCATACTTTCAACATGAACCGGACTGCACCGGAAAACTACATGCTAGTCCTATCCAAGAATGCACAGCTTCCTTGAGACAGTTGGCATACGGAGTAGCAGCTGACTCAATGGATGAGTACATCAAAATTGGTGAATCTACTGCAAGAATGTGTTTAAAGAAATTTGTGGAAGGTGTTAGAAGAACATTCACCGACCAGTACTTAAAAAGGCCGACAGTGGCAGATTCACAACGTCTCCTTCGCGATGGCGCGAGGCGAGGTTTTTCTGGCATGATGGGCAGTATCGATTGTATGCATTGGCAATGGAAAAATTGTCCACGAGCATGGAAAGGATTATACCAAGGAAGAAATAAGTCGGCGACGGTAATCTTAGAAGCGGTAGCCTCGGGTGACTTGTGGATTTGGCATGCGTTTTTCGGAACGCCTGGAGCTTGCAATGACATTAATGTGTTGAATCGCTCTCCTGTATTTGATGATATCTATCAAGGCAAGGCTCCCGAGGTTACATATAATGTAAATGGCCATACATACAATATGGGATATTACCTCACAGATGGGATATATCCTAAATGGGCTGTGTTTATGCCTGCTATTCGACTCCCATTATCCGAGGAAGACGAGTTGTTCACTAAACGTCAAGAGTTGGTTAGAAAAGACGTCGAACGTGCTTTTGGTGTTTTACAAGCACGTTTCGCAATAATACAAAGGGCGTCTCTAATAAAGAATGAAAATCTATTATGGGAAATAATGTTAACTTGTATTATTCTCCATAATATGATTGTGGAGGACGAGCGAGATACATACCAAAATTATCAAGATACAACGGAATTTGAGCAAGTAAATGTTGAGCATATTGGTGAATCGTCTAATGCGGGTAGGACGCAGTCATTTACCGTACAACCGGGTCGATACAATAACTTTAGTTTGCATTCGTATATGCAGAGAAGGGCTACAACGTGGGATAGAGATGTTCACAACACATTGCAAACAGACTTGGTTCAACACATATGGCAACATTGTAGGAGATCGTAAAACAATTGAAATAACGACTTACTTAATCAACATTGTGTTTGTAACTTTAAACCTATTTAGTGTGTTTGTTTTATCTTTCTCGTGTTTAAATTCAAGTTTAAAAAAATTATCTTTCTTGTCTTATTTTCGGGATTAATCAACTTATTAACTCAATTACTTAAAAATAAAAAATATTTAACAATAATTAATTAACAATGTAATTTACTAATTAAAATTGTTAATTAAAATCTTAATAATCGATTTATTTAAAAAATTCTAATCATCCATGTCCATTATTAAATATAAATATTTGTTGGGGAACCCCATTGTTGCATAGATGTAGTTATGAAATGGGGAGGGTAAATGGAAAAGTTAGTGGAAAATGAGGTGAACGAATAAGAAAAGGAAAGAGAAAATATGGGGAGCCTCACCTTTGCGGATGCTCTAAGGAACAACTAATCTATTATCCAATTCACCTTTTCTCACCACAATTTTTTCACCAGTGTCTCGGCGCCTATATAATGGATAAGAGTCTGTTCCATTTGTAGTGAAGTCCCGAAATTTTTGGGGGTAAGCTTTACTACATTCTCTTTTCCCATTTTTGGTTTGTATACAGGCGCATTTTGGGAAAGCAGCGCCACATGGACCATGCATCATATGCCTTATTATAGCTGCCCTCAGATGAGGGTTTTCAGTTGACGGTATTTCTGCTGACACATATTTATCGTATTTTTCTGGCGACGTTATTTTATTTCCTGGTTTCAGAATTATCAGGAAATGTGCATGTGGGAGTCCACGTTTCTGAAACTCAACAACATTAATCATAGCTGCTACCTCGCCAAATACTTTTTTTTTCCCTAATTTGTTTTCTCAGCAGTATCAGCTTAGCATAGAAGATGCATGCAAGAAGAACTGGCCTGTTCTGCGTTTGCTCACCAGGTGCCAATTCCTCCTTGATCTCTGCCTAGTTTGGATTACATGTTATAGTTATGAAGAGATTTGGTTTCCCATATTACTGGACGAGAGCCATTGCATTTAAATACCATCTTCTCATATCCCTAGGTCCCCCTAGGAATGACAGTGGCAGCACTATTCTTTTACCAACATTACATGCGTTGTTTTCACCTAGCTCTATCGTATCAAGGATTCCTTGGTAAAGATCTGCACGAATGGTGTCCTGGTTTAATCACAGAAAATCCAATCTTATGTTTTCAATTTTGACGTACATGTCGACAATGAACCGTTGAAACAGCCTTCCTCCTCTAATAACCATGTTTCCTGGCCGTACCTGGAATTTGTACGCATAGTATTCTCTACACGATATGCGTTTGTCAGCTCTTGTCCGTCTCCTAGCTGCATCTGGCACATTTTAAAGAAAACCTCAATATTAATAGTTGGTGCCTGCCACTCATAAAAAATGGTAATAGTAATAAACGTAAACTTACTCGACACTTCTGCTTGTATGAGAGTTTCAGGTTCATCATTCAAGGCTTCAGATACCGGGAATGAAGAATTGGCTTCACTATCAAAGTTAGGACTTGACTGTTTTTTTAATCCCTGATGCCACCCACAATCTCCGCTAGGCAACAGTAGAGGATATTGTATGGGTCATAACACCCATAATAATGCCTAATGTTATATGTATGTGCACCCTTTCCGTAGGCAATGATATGAGGACCTGCATTTCCTTGTATAGCTGTATTATTTGTCCAAACAACAGCAACTTCGTCAGCTGTAGGTGCATTATACACACGTTGATCATGACCTGGGTCAGTCGTAAGCACTATCCTTGTATCCTGAGTGAACTCTATCTCCTTCAAAGATCTAAAGAATTTGCCATATGGATTATCATCCATCAGGCCCATAAGAAGGGTAATTATTTCTTCCTTCAAATTAGGGAACAATCCCAAACGATTTTCCCTTTCATGCTGAGCATCATAGAAGTATAACTGTAGATATCTAGGAATACTATCCATGGGGATTAGATCTGGCAAATTATGATAAACTTGTCCCTGTGCCTTGAAAACAAATATCCCCTTCACAGTCTTTGAATCAAAAGTACCTCCCAAAGAGCTAAAAGCAAAGAGGTTATTATACAACCTTGAAATTTTTTGAAAATACAACAATTCCTTATCTCTAGCAGTACAAACCCGTATCAGTTCTTCTGGATATTCATTAAACGCCAGTTTGATATCACCATTGCAACAACACATACCCTTTGCTTCATATTCAAATTTCTTTGCTCCACATTATGCACAATAGGTTGGTGCTTTCAATTTGTTTGGTTCTGATGGCACTGGTTTGCCACCCATTGCAGCTGGCGTTTCTATTCAATAGCAAAAGTCAGTTGTTCTGCACAATGACTGATTAAATACCTCTAATATTATTTATTATAAGTAATGTGTGCTATAGCCCACAATATAATTTTTAGATGTTTATTAAGGAACATTACTTTTCTTTCTCTGGCGTTTCCGTTTGGTGCCTGATTTTGAGTTTTATCTAGTTTGTTGTATAGGCGTTCTATTTCTTCGAGAGCTATAAGGTTGGCTTGCCCCTGAGCCTGCATCTTGCACAGCGTGACCTGTATTCCACGACAAAAAGCAACCACTGCTGTTTAGTAGGACGTCTTAGTTTTGTAACGTTAATTACATACATTTGTTTTAATAGCATATTGAAAACTTTCAATTTGCAGATTTTAAAGTTTTTTGTACTTTTGTTTTTGCTGCCGATGCCGTTTCCCTGAATGATGAGGCTTTACATTTGTTGTTGTTGGCTGTGGAATTCTCCTAGATTTATATGACTGAGTATTCGCCTGTTGCTGGTCGTTTGATGCATGGGCTATCTTCCGTTTCCCAGTTAAGCGGCGTCTTTTAACGGTTGCAGTAGGAATATCTGTGTTCACATCACCTGAGACGTGAAACAATTATCAACTAAAGTTGGCATGTAAATCAAAAGCTTGGATAATTTTGGTTATACAGGTATAGCTTACATTGATATTGCTGTTCTGATAGATCCTGTGTAGGTTGATAGGCTTGTTAAATTTGCAACCATTTTTGTAACTCAAATGATATCTGCTTATTTATGACATCCTGCATCCTGGCCTTAGACAATGTATACGCACACTAAACAATACTATGTTCTTGGTCGGACTCCCTTGGGAGGTTTAGTTTTCGGTACTTGTCGTTAGGAGCACCTAGACTAAAACAATATTTATAACTCCACAAACAACTCTACAATTAGTAAAGAGGCAAGTAAAGGTCGGATCCCAAGGGGCGGGAATTGAGATGAGATTTTCAATTGCAACTAGCGGTGTCTAGGGGTGTCACAAATTGGGGTTTGAAGTAGAAGATCACTAAACTAAATAGCAATGAAAGTAAACAAGCAAGATGATTAAAAAGGGGTGTAAACAATTGATAAAAGGCACTAGGGTGTCATGGGGTCATAGGGGATTCATGGGAATTGATCATACAAACATATTCTCAAATTATAAGCAAGCAATTATTGTTGTGATGGATCGAGTTGGTTTATATCTTACAATCCTAGGAAAGTTTGGGTCCCGGAGCCGAATTGATTAGATTGTACAGCATCTACAAGTCGACTTAATCTTCCCTACTCAACTATATGCATGGTCTAATGAGACTCGAGTTGGTTTATGTCTTACAAGTCTCATTGAAGAGATAGGTGATGGGTAAAAAATGCAAGGATTCATAGGCTCGCATTTCATCAAACATAACATGTGCATAAGTTGAGATCACAACAAGCAAGCAAATAAACTATGAAAACATATTAATTTAAGCATGAATCATCCCCCATGTTGGTTTCCCCTAATTACCCATTAACCCTAGCTAAGGAAACTACTCACTCATTATCATGTTGAACATGCTAGCAAGGTTGTCAATCATACGAACAAAGTAAAACATGATGAATAAATGAAGATAATTAATAATAATTAAAAAGGGATTAAGAGAATTATACCTACTAATGATTCCAATAATAAAGCAAAGAATAATAGAAGTACTTGATGATTGATTGGAAGGTTGTCAATCTCCCAATAATAACCCAATTAATCTTCAATTACCCAAAATGAAAGATGAACAAAAGAGAGATTAAGGAAATGAGATTTGTATTAAGACTTGATTAAAAGTTAATTACAAGATTAAAGAGAGATTAGTTTGGTATAAACTACACTAGAGATTGCTAAGAAGAACATGATAATCTAATTAGACTAATGGGGTATTTATAGTGGGGATTGGGTACACAAATTAGGGTTTACTAAGGGCTTAAATGACGATTAAGTCCTTGAGGAATCGCTCCTCTCAGAAAAATATGCGAGTCTCCTTTTTACTAGTCTTTCCCCGAGGTATGCGCATCCTTAATAGAACAAGTAGAAGACGGATTAGCTGTCACACAATCCGAGCGTCCAGGGCACGGGACGGGCGGATTGTGGGTTTTTTGGACGAGCGGATTCGTGGGGTGGACGGGCGGATTGTGGTGGTTTTGGACGAGCGGCCTTCTGAGGAAGATGCTCGGATTGCTTGTCTTGGATTGTAGATCAGCTTCTTCCTTTCTTCTTTTTCTTCCTTTCTCTTCATAAAATCCCTGAGGATTTCCTCGGGGATGCAAGGATCTTTTCTCATCATTGCCCATCTACTATAGTATGTACAAAGGCCTTCTAGTCTTATCTTCTCTTTGATGCTTGGTCATTGAATTCAATCAATTTAGCTCCATTTTGCCATGAAAATGCAAGGTTTACACTCCTTTCCTACCAAGGGATAAAAACCTTAAAGAATATGCAAAACAAAGGACTAAAGACAATAAATGACCTAAATATGCACTAAAAAGCATGGGAACAAGGCTAATTCGGGGACTAAATATGCTCAAATTATGGTCACATCAAATATCCCCAAACCGAACCTTTGCTCGTCCCGAGTAAAGAGGTGACAAAGACTAGGACCGTTATTTAAACTAGCCTAATAGCATAGCCGATATGAGACAATTAGCGGGTCTCACTCCGCCCCTTCAACTCACAACAAGACAACCATGAGTTAGGATGCCTTCTTGCAAGGCAAGGTGGGTCTTGCCAAAATGGCGACACATCCAATCATTAAAGCACATAAAACAAGTAATGGATGCATCTACAAAAATGAATAGCCACTTTCCTCATCTAAGTGGCGGAAATTATCTACAAGGGAAGCAATTCAAGGGTACACAATCCTTCATAGATGCAATTTCTTCAAACTACTAAGCCTAGAAGGATACCAATAAATCACCTCCAAATTGTGTCAAGCTATGGTACCTTTGTCCTCAATCGTTAAATGCTTTTGTCAAGAGTAGACTCCCTATGGTGTTAGAAACACTGGAGGATCGCGGAATTCCCCCTCTTGCCTAGACAAGAAGAAGGGTCGTCCCCTCTCTACCATGCACAAAAATGGATACGATGGATAAAGGGATCTATAGTATTTGAGTTTCATTTGGGAGTTTGCTTTGTTGTTGTTTTTCCCCCCAATTTCTTGTGGCATATAACATTTGAGAACACTTTCTTTTGCCATTTCTTTTGATTTTTGGCATTTCAATACTTGACAACTTTTCAGCTTTTTGCATTTCTTTTTGAACATTTTCAAAGTCACCCCATATGTAGTGAGGGTGCCTTATATTTGAAGCATAGGAGTCTATTTTTGCTCCTCTTTTCATTTGATGCATTTTTCAAACTTTCTTTCACTTTTCATTTCTTGAACTCAAATTTGAACAATTTTTTTTGTGCCCATTCCCTTTGATGACAAAAATGTATTGTAGAACATGGATGATGGATGCATGGTTTCAAGGGTCACCTTGGAATAAATGGTAGCCAAGGAGTTATCACACCACAAGGTACTCTTGACTAGGCCTTAATACATGGGTCAAAGGATACTAGCATGACACATCCTAGGGTGTTTTACAAGTATTCTAACAAACAAAGTCTTAAGAAGAAAAAGCATCTACTACGGCCTATATACACTTGTCAAGCTTCCCAAGTAGACGATTTCGCAAAATTTTTCTAACATGCAAACTACATGCCATGATGCAGCTAACATATATACAACCTAATGCATATGATTCTACCAACTAATATGCCAAATAAACTAAATAAAACTCCTAAATTCACATTGTTTATACCGCATCAATCAAAATAAAGCCACATAGTCATTAACATAGAGAGGAAAAAGGAGATTGGAAAGATCATACCATGCGGTCTTCAATATCCTCATGTCTCGGATGTGGCGTAGTCGATCAATGTGAATAAGGATAGACAAACATAATATATACAAATAATATATACAAGTCTACACTTCAAAAGAAATGAACTTGTTTTTGGATTTTCAAATTTTTCAATTTTTTTGATTTTTTCGATTTTTTTTTTTGATTTTTTTGGGTTTTTGAATAAAAGTTAAGTTAGAATTTCCCATCCCCACACTAATATGGGCATTGTCCTCAATGGCCAATATGATAGGAAATTATGCAAGTATGATGCATGAATTCAATACTAAATGCAAGCTACACTAATCTACACTACATGATGCATGGTTTTTTTGTTTATGACGGAGAGCGTAATTTTGATTACCTCCCGTTGCGTATGCATGTACTTCCCCAAACCGAGATAGACATTATTTCTAATGTCTTAAATTTTGGGGTAGTTCATGCACACAAGATGCAATGCATGAAACTATATATTGTCATTTTGGATTTTTCAAATGGGAACAATAAAAGAACACCTCAATGTGGCCGAGGTGTTAGTCCTCATATTGCTAGGACTCTCCAAACTAGTCAAAGTAAAATATTGTACAAGTTAACAAAACATTAAATTCTTTCATGAAAATTGAAAATAAAGAGAGGAGATGAGGAAACTTCACTTAAGCTTGAGATGGGTGCCTCATGCCCGCTCCATCTAGCTATGAAGAGATCTTCTAGAGATCGCCATCATCTCCCACTAGGTCACTATCCCATATTTCCTTGGATGCATCACTTGTATTAGGGTCCATGAACTCATCTTCTTCGCTACTAAGCTCCACCGTATCCCCACCGCAAGATTTGTCGCTCCCTTCATCTTGTCTCCCATTTGCCCCTTCATTTGCTCTTTCCGAATTTGGGAAGAGTATATCCATTTGTGCCCAAGAGGGAAATGCTCCCTCCTCACTAATCTTCCCCCTTTGAATCATATCGTGGTATTGAGGGTAAAGTGCATAATAATTGTCCACGGTAAATTCATATTGTCGGAAGTGCAAGTCTTGGAGAATTCCCGTTACAAAGTCATCACGGGGGAGGATAAAGAGGTTAGGGTGGTTGTACGGTTGATATGGAAAAGGGTAGGGAGGTACCTTGATTTTCTCATCTTGTAGTTGTTGCTCTTGTTATTATTGGGGATTTGGTGGTGGTGGTGCTTGCCTTGCTTGGGTTGGGTTTGCGGGGATGAGGTAGGATGGGATTGGTGATAAAGGTCCCCTTCTCGGTGAGATTCTAAGTAGACCGGTCATTGGTAGCTAGATTGGATCACTTCCTTTTGTTATCCACTTGATCCTTTTATCAACCCCCTCAAGGTTTATCCAATGATGATGCACAAGAAGGAGGTCTTCATTTATCCTTGTATTCCCGGAAAGAGGAGTGTACTCATTATTCTCATTAAATTTTGGATTGAAATGCTTAGCAATCTTTATAATGAGCCCTCCATTAACGATGTGTTTCATCCCATCATCATCACCGTTTCTAAACTTAGCCCACTTATCAAGTAGCACAAGAGGCGCATTAAAATGGTACCCACCCCTTCCTTGGATATCGAGATAAGACTCCATGAACACAAGATCGAGTTCGTTCACAATTGCCGGGTCTCGGCGAGCAAGGAGGGTGCCGGAAAGGAACCGGTAAGTGAGTCTCAAAATAGGATTTTGAATGTGGAAAGTTAGACACTCTTTGATGTACACGAAATCTCGGCCGGTCATGGCCCTCCACCATAGGGGTGCAACACTATATCTCTTCGGTTTTGATGTCCGGGTAGGCGAGACATCGAGACCAAGCACATTAGCAAATTCCACTAGAGTCATCATTCTTGAAACACTCTCCAACCTAAATTCTATGCATATCGTTCTATTCAAGGTTGTGATTTTCAAGAAGCTTAAAAATTCAAGAACAAGGGATCGGTAAGTTTGCTCGTGCATGTGGAATAGGGTAGAGAGACCAAACAACTCAAAAAGGGCTTCCATTTGATGGTAAATCCCAAGCTTCCTTAAAGTTCTATGACATAAAATTTTAGTAGGGAGAATGTTCTTACGAAGAAGTCGGTGAAAAATGAGCCTTTGCACATCATTGACGAATTCAACATTTGAGAAGTCATCAAGCCTCGTAAGATCCACAATTTCTTCATGCTCCTTCCTTAGAGTGTTGATGTGAGAGGTAGAAGAGCTTACTCTTACTCTTGGTCTTCTTCTATCCCTAAAGGAAGATCCCTTTGGTCCCATTCTTTGACTGTTGAGTTGGAATTTTTGATTTGTTAAAGTATGAAGATGCTCTTTGTGGATTGAATGTTGCTTTTGAAACCCTAGAAATTGGGGCTTTTTGATTTTGTGGAATAAAAGAGTGTTTGGGATATGCTTTGGAGTCATAAGAAGGTGGGTTTTTATAATACAAGTGGAAGGAAGGGTGATGTGTCACAAATTGTGTGGTGGGGAGAAATAAAATTGGGAAAATCGGGAGTGAAGACCGCAGGAAGACGAGCGGATTCGGGCTCGAGACGCTCGGATTCTCTCATTCTGGGACGAGCGGATTCCTGGGAAGACGCTCGGATTCTCTTACAGTGGATTTTGCAAAATTTTGAAGCAGCCAAGACGAGCGGATCGAGCACAAGACGAGCGTCTTTTCTGAAGCAAGACGAGCGTCTTTTCTCAAAGCCGAGCTGATTCTTTTACAGGAACTTTTCTTTAAATGTTGCAGCAAAGAGACGAGCGGATTGGTCATCGGACGCTCGGATTCCCGCTGGACGAGCGGATTCTCAATAATACGGGCGTCTTTTTTCAAACCGAGCGGATTCTCTCTTTAGACGCTCGGATTCCTAGATACGGATTTCCCTTGAATTCCTTGACTCCGATAAAAGCTTCTCCACACTTGAAAACTAGTTCCTTCATCAAAAATCATTAGTGACCCTCCCTCACTTACTCTCATGGAAAGAATTTATGTTTATGATAAAAGGAATGCAACAAAATGATAAATACAAGTTAGAGGGGTTTGTATATTTACAAGTGGTGGTTTAGGGAGGACTCCACCAAACTCTCCCTTTGATGATTCCTTCAAGGATGAGGAGGCCCGAGGTAGGTGACCTCGACCTCTCCAATAAATGCTCCCTCATAATATGGCTTCAATCTTTGACCATTGACCTTGAATTTGCTTCCATCTTCCGCCTTGATTTCAAAATCCCCATACTTTCCAACCTCGGTGATCACATAGGGACCCATCCATCTAGAGTTCAACTTTCCCGGAAAGAGTCGATATCGGGAATTGAATAGAAGGACTTTATCCCCTTTGTGCAAGGCTTTTTGCTTGATCCTTTTGTCATGGAGCAATCTTGTCATTTCCTTGTAGATCTTGGCATTCTCATAAGATTGTAGTCGAAATTCTTCCAACTCTTGAATTTGAATCATCCTCTTTTGGCCACTTAATTTGAGATCAAGGTTAAGGGCTGGGATTGCCCAAAAAGCTTTGTACTCTAATTTGATTGGCAAGTGGCATGCTTTTCCATAGACAAGCTTGTAAGGGGAGGCTCCTATGGGAGTCTTATAGGCCATCCTATAAGCCCAAAGAGCGTCATCAAGCTTTGTGCTCCAATATTTTCGGGTCTTGTTTATAAATTTCTCAAGAATTTGCTTGATCTCTCTATTCGAAACTTCAACTTGACCGCTTGTTTGAGGATGATATCCTAAGCCGGTTGTATGTTGAACACCATACTTGGTCAAAAGGGATGCGAGTTTCTTTTCATGAAAATGCGTTCCTCCATCACTTATGATTGCTCTAGGAACTCCGAATCTTGGGAAGATTATTTTCTTGAAGAGCTTGGTGACCGTCTTTGCATCATCGTTTCGGGTGGTAATTGCCTCCACCCACTTTGAGACGTAGTCTACGACCACAAGGATATACTTATTCCCATTAGATGTCACAAACGGACCTTGGTAGTCGATCCCCCAAACATCGAAGATCTCCACCTCTAGTATGCCCCTTTGTGGCATTTCATTCCTCCAAGAGATATTCCCCGTCCTTTGACAAGCATCACAATAAATGATAAATTCTCTTGTGTCTTGAAACATCGTAGGCCAATAGAAGCCCGATTGAAGAATTTTTGCAATGGTTCTCCTTGCTCCATGGTGCCCACCGTAGGGTGATGAGTGGCATCCTTCCAAGATTCCTTGTACTTCCCATTGAGGGATGCACCTCCGGTAGAGCCCATCACTACACTCTTTGTAGAGATTTGGGTCATCCCAAAAGTACCTTTTTACTTCGAATAGGAACCTCTTCCTTTGGTTGTAGTTCAAGTTTGGAGGGAGTACTCTTCCAACGATATAGTTGGCATAATCGGCAAACCATGGGGTGATGTGCCTTTCAAGTTGTGTTTGAATGGCCATCAAGATATCATCGGGAAATGAGTCATTGATCGGCGTTTCTCCTTGTTCATCATGAAACCGGATCCTTGACAAGTGATCCGCTACCATATTTTCGTCTCCTTTCTTGCCTCTTATTTCCAAGTCGAATTCTTGAAGAAGCAAAATCCATCTTAACAACCTTGGTTTTGCCTCCTTCTTTATCAAGAGATGTCGGAGAGCACGGTGATCCGAAAAGACAATCACTTTGGATCCAAGTAAGTAGGAACGGAATTTGTCCAAAGCATAGACAATGGCAAGAAGCTCTTTCTCGGTGGTATCATAGTTCACTTGGGAGGGATCAAGAGTCTTGCTTATATAGTATATGGCATAAAGAGCTCTTCCTACCCGTTGGCCAAGAACCGCTCCAACGACGTAGTTACTAGCATCACACATAATCTCGAACGGTAGTTCCCAATTTGGAGGGTAAATGATCGGTGCCGAGATTAGTGCTTCCTTGATTCTATTAAAGACTTCAACACACTCATCAGTGAAATGGAATTGGGCATCTTTAAGTAAGAGTTGAGTGCGGGGTTTCGCTATTTTTGAAAAATCTTTTATGAAACGGCGAAAGAAACCCGCGTAACCGAGAAAACTTCTCACCCCTCTAACATTCACGGGAGGTGGGAGTTTCTCTATCACCTCAACCTTAGCTTTATCGAACTCGATGCCCTTTTCCGAGATTAAATGACCCAAAACAATTCCTTCATTGACCATGAAGTGACACTTTTCCCAATTTAAAACAAGACTAACATCTTCACATTTTTGCAATACAAGAGAAAGATTATGCAAACACGAGTCAAAGTCTTTTCCATAAACGCTAAAATCATCCATAAAAACTTCCATTATGGTCTCTAGCTAGTCGGAGAAGACACTCATCATGCATCTTTGGAAAGTGGCGGGGGCATTACATAAGCCAAAAGGCATTCTCCTATATGCAAAAGTACCATAAGGGCATGTGAAAGTGGTCTTATGTTGGTCATCCGGGTGTATGGGGATTTGAAAGAATCCCGAATACCCGTCAAGGTAACAAAAGAATTTGTTGGAGGCTAACCTCTCAAGCATTTGGTCAATGAATGGTAGGGGGAAATGATCCTTTCTTGTTGCGGAATTCAATTTTTGATAGTCAATGCACATACGCCAATCGGTGATCTTCCTTGTGGGTATTAGCTCATTCTTTTCATTTGTTACCACCGTAGTACCTCCTTTATTAGGTACCACTTGAACGGGGCTAACCCACAAAGAGTCCGATATGGGATATATGATTTCCACATCAAGTAATTTCATAACCTCTCCCTTGACAACTTCCTGCATGTGGGGGTTTAATCTCCTTTGAGATTAGATGGTAGGTCTATGGTCCTCCTCTAGATGAATTCTATGCATACAAAAGTTGGGGCTTATCCCCTTAAGGTCATCTAGACTATAACCTATAGCCTTTTCATGTTTCTTCAACACATCAAGCAATTTTTCCAATTGGTTTTCATCAAGTCTATCATTAACAATCATGGGTTTAGTCTTTGATTCATCAAGATAAGCATATTTCAAATTTGGAGGAAGGGGTTTTAAAGTAGGGATTTGTACCTCACTTTCCTCCTTTGAAGGTTCATTGAGAATTTGCTCCATTTCCATTAGACACTCCATTCTCATAGCATGTTCAACTTGCTCTTCGATCTCATCAACCTCGACATACTCGAATTCCATGACGAATTCCTCTTGGTCTTGGGCTTGTAAGATTTCTTCTAAGATTGATTGTTCATGCTCTATAGGTTGATATGCTTCCACAAGGATGTTATGCACTAATTCGGATTGCTCATGAGTAAGTTCTTTGTTAGCTAGAGCGGTCTCAAAAAGATCTACCTCCAATTCCCAATACATATTTTTAGCCTCACTTGCTTCCAAGGCTTCCAATGCTTGCATGGGATCTTTGAAGAAAGGTATACTTAAGTGGTCCTCTACAAAACAATATATAAGGTCCATCTTGCAAAATATCGAACAACTTGAAAATAGTTAGAACAAACCTTGAGGAGTTTTACTTTCCCAAGGCAGAGAAAGACACAACTAATAACAATCTAAGAAAATCTAAATCAAGTTAACACCGTCCCCGGCAACGGCGCCATTTTTGGTTGGACTCCCTTGGGAGGTTTAGTTTTCGGTACATGTCGTTAGGAGCATCTAGACCAAAACAATATTTATAAGTCCACAAACAACTCTACAATTTGTAAAGAGGCAAGTAAAGGTCGGATCCCAAGGGACGGGAATTGAGATGAGATTTTCAATTGTAACTAGCGGTGTCTAGGGGTGTCACAAATTGGGGTTTGAAGTAGAAGATCACTAAACTAAATAGCAATGAAAGTAAACAAGCAAGATGATTAAAAAGGGGTGTAAACAATTGATAAAAGGCACTAGGGTGTCATGGGGTCATAGGGGATTCATGGGAATTGAACATACAAACATATTCTCAAATTATAAGCAAGCAATTATTGTTGTGATGGATCGAGTTGGTTTATATCTTACAATCCTAGGAAAGTTTGGGTCCCAGAGCCGAATCGATTAGATTGTACAACACCTACAAGTCGACTTAATCTTCCCTACTCAACTATATGCATGGTCTAATGAGACTCGAGTTGGTTTATGTCTTACAAGTCTCATTGAAGAGATAGGTGATGGGTAAAAAATGCAAGGATTCATAGGCTTGCATTTCATCAAACATAACATGTGCATAAGTTGAGATCACAACAAGCAAGCAAATAAACTATGAAAACATATTAATTTAAGCATGCATCATCCCCCATGTTGGTTTCCCCTAATTACCCATTAACCCTAGCTAAGGAAACTATTCACTCATTATCATGGTTGAACATGCTAGCAAGGTTGTCAATCATACCAACAAAGTAAAACATGATGAATAAATGAAGATAATTAACAATAATTAAAAAGGGATTAATAGAATTATACCTACTAATGATTCCAATAATAAAGCAAGGAATAATAGAAGTACTTGATGATTGATTGGAAGGTTGTCAATCTCCCAATAATAACCCAAATAATCTTCAATTACCCAAAATGAAAGATGAACAAAAGAGAGATTAAGGAAATGAGATTTGTATTAAGACTTGATTAAAATTTGATTATAAGATTAAAGATAGATTAGATTGATATAAACTACACTAGAGATTGCTAAGAAGAACATGATAATCTAATTAGACTAATGGGGTATTTATAGTGGGGATTAGGTACACAAATTAGGGTTTACTAAGGGCTTAAATGACGATTAAGTCCTTGAGAAATCGCTCCTCTCAGAAAAATATGCGAGTCTCCTTTTTGCTAGTCTTTCCCGAGGTATGCGCATCCTTTATAGAACAAGTAGAAGACGGATTAGTTGTCACACAATCCGAGCGTCCAGGGCACGGGACGGGCGGATTGTGGGTCTTTTGGACGGGCGGATTCGTGGGGGTGGACGGGCGGATTGTGGTGGTTTTGGACGAGCGGCCTTCTGAGGAAGACGCTCGGATTGCTTGTCTTGGACGGGCGGATTGTGGGCAATCCGCTCGGATTGTAGATCAGCTTCTTCCTTTCTTCTTTTTCTTCCTTTCTCTTCATAAAATCCTTGAGGATTTCCTTGGGGATGCAATGATCTTTTCTCATCATTGCCCATCTACTATAGTATGTACAAAGGCCTTCTAGTCTTGTCTTCTCTTTGATGCTTGGTCATTGAATTCAATCAATTTAGCTCCATTTTGCCATGAAAATGCAAGGTTTGCACTCCTTTTCTACCAAGGGATCAAAACCTCAAAGAATATGCAAAACAAAAGACTAAAGACAATAAATGACCCAAATATGCACTAAAAAGCATGGGAACAAGGCTAATTCGGGGACTAAATATGCTCAAATTATGGTCACATCAGTTTTAAATTGCATTTAATTCATATTCTAGCAAGCTGTAAACCTAAAACGGTACACTTGTATAGTTGATTCTATCACAAGTTTGCTAATCAGTAAGCTAACAAACCTTAAAGTTGACCGTCTACATTAAAGGCACAACATACTTTGTATGTCGAAAATCATGCTTGGACAACGATAATAAACATAGTATTCTTACATCATTTTTCCCTAATACGGTACAATTCAAGCAACTTCAACTGATCAAAGCATCATCGAACATTAAATATTAAAATGCCTTTGCTCACCTATACTTTCAGAAACATCCATCAACATGCTATGCTTAATCGATGTACGCCTATCCTTTGATATGAAGGCTTTTACCGGTATATAATCAAATAATCCTGTATCACCCTCTACATACAAAAATTAAAAGAGTAGCTATCATCAGCCGCATATTCTCACAACTGCCACCGATACAATATGTTAACAGGCCCCATTTTTTTAAAGAGGAATACAGGTGTCCTAAATTGTCCTGGCCTTTTAGCAGGTATCATAGCACTACTACAGATACAGGCTATAATAACGGTTAAAAACCGTTGTTATATAAAAAAGCAGATGTTGTTAAAGCATTCGTTGTTAAAGGTTTTAACAACGATTGGCTTTTCTAAGAAACCCGTTGTGAAAACTATTAACAACTGTTTAAAGTAAAAAAAACCGTTTTGGAAAGTGTGACTAAATTTTGGTGGGAAAGTTATAACAACGGTTACAGTAGAAAAAACCGTCGTTATAACTAAAGACAACGGTTTTTTTTTTAAAAATCGTTGTTGTTGATTTTAAAAAAGAAAAAAAAAATTATATATTACTATAGATGCATGCATTATTACTGCAATTCCGATGCATAATATGTATTATTACTGCCAAATCCCTGCATATGAAAGGACACAATAATATATGGAATGAGAAGAGTTATAAGATTTGGCACAACTTCCTAAACATATAATAATTAAAAAACAACTCAAAGGACACATTACTAAGCATAAATTCATGCATTATCTCAATAACCATTCCATTATCTCACTATCTCACGTCCTAAACTGCTCCAAACCCTAAATCTTTAAAACAAACTCCAAACTTCCTTCAACACTTCCTTCAACAATGAATGATACCATCCGTAATTCATGCATTATGACCGAGTACAACAAGAGTTTCATCCGCCGGTTGCTGGACATCGAGGGCAGGTACATGAGCTACCTTGAGGACGCTCGGACCGCACTCAAGGACGCCAAAAAAATGGCTTGACAGAGCAGAAGATGTTGCAACTATATGACGATATAGCAACTGCGGAACGAAACCTCCAAATAGCAAAGGAGGAGAGGATGGATATCATAGAGAATAAGACTCTCTATGCATTTCTAAGAATTGCATTTTTAGCAATGTAATTCATTTTTTTATATTTATATATTAATTAATTAAGTTTATTATGCATTCCTCTCCATCATCTTCTTCTTTTGTTTTATTTTATTTAATTTATTTTACAAGCTAATAAACGCAGAAAAACAACAGTAATCATTCACTAAATAAGCGAATAATACTTAGAGAAAGAACAATAATGATCGATAAAAACACATGCAAATGAAATAATTAGAGAAAGAAAATAATGACTGAGATGATGACAAAACCTAAAGCCATGCATATAAATTAAAGCGATACCTGATAATTAGAGAAAATAAGAGACGACGACAACAACAGTGACGGAGATGATAAAGCGACGATGAGAAAGAGAGAAAGAGACGATGAGAAAGTGTGTGTTTGTGTTTGTTATGTTTGTGTTTGTGTTTGTGTTATGTTTGTGTTTGTGTTAGGTTTGTGTTTGTGGCTGTAGCTGATCTGCTGTGTTTGTGTGGTTTATATTATGGAAAGTATTGACAACGGTTTATACACAAAAACCCGTTGTCATTAGAGAATATATTAACAACGGGTCCTTAGAAAACCGTTGTTAAAAAGTATTATCAACGGGTTCTAATATAACCGTTGTAATTACTTTTCACTAATTTTGCGCCAAATTATTAACAACGGTTATAATGTATTACCGAGTAAACTGTTGTTATTAGTTATTATATTAACAACGGTTGTGAAAGTTTGACCCGTTGATAAAACCTATAACAATGGTTATCAACACATAATCGTTGTAATTAAGTTTAGTAAAATTCGCGCCATCCATTCTACAACGTCTTATGGTGATTTTCGTGAATAAGCGTTGTTAAAGAGGCGTTGTAGTTGCCTGGATTTGTAGTAGTGTAGAGATTCTGAGACAATATACGACACCCCAATGTGGCTCTATTTTGTCTGTTTTTGTCTCAAATTGCTAGGTAATTATTTGACATCAAAATGTAACATTGCTGATACGTGCATTTTATATAGTCTTTTTAGGCCTTTTCATGCACGTATTTCCATGCTTTTATCGTAGTTTATGATACGAAATGCCCCGAATATGCTACTTTGGTTTGTTTTGTCTTATTTGCAGGAATGGACCAGAAAGTAGTGAAATCAAGCCTTTTACCGTTCGTTTAGCATGCATTTGGAGGAAGAGTGAATTTGGAGCGGGAATGTAGCTATTTTGAGATGCGCAAAGAAGTAAGATAGCTAGGCGAGCAAAGGAAGAACTTCAATTTGCTATTGCCTACTTTGGAAAGCCATATCTCGAGTTTTACAACAGATATTCAGGTGATTATAATTGTAGATGAAAGTTTGTCCTCTTAGCTTTCCAATGCCACCGGAATCTCCCTGTTTGCCCAAGTAACGAAGAAATGGCAGCCGTTTGAAGTTCAGTGCGCAAGGCAGGAAATTGTTGCTGGAAAGTACTCGATCGAGTACAATTATGTTCGATCGAGTCCTTTTTCTACTCGATCGAGTAGTTGCATTTTAGGATTTACTCGATCGAGTAGATTTTCTACTAGATTTTCTACTCGATCAAAGGCGAAAGTTAAGCTAATAGCATTTTAGGGCGGATTGAGACCGAAAGGAGATATTCGTTGCCCCTTAGACCGACACATCGACTAATCTGTGACCTTAGCTGCAATTGACTGACGTTCATTGATGATCCAAAATCCTAGTCCTCTCTCTTTTTCTTGTTAATTCCTCTCATCTCTATTTCTCTTGCTTTATCTTATTTAGTTTAGTCAATCAATTCAAAACTCCCAATAGTGACATCAGACAGACCGAGTAGACAAGTGAATAGTGACCGCCTCCCTGTGGAGATCGACCCTACTTATCGCTAGCTTCTGTTAGTTATATTTAGGTATTTATTTTTGGTACAGAAACGACCGTATCAAATTTTGGCGCCGTTGCCGGGGAGGCAGCTATTTATTTATTTGTTTAATTCTGTCTGTTTTTAACCTCAGGGGATTTTTCCCTTGAGGTCGTTCTAATCTTTTTCTTTAGTGTTGTTTTGATAGGCCTTACAGGTACTACCTAGACAGTTCTAGGTGAAAGATCGTCAAAGGGAAGGCTTGAGTACCTTTGACCCATCACCTATGTCCCATTATATGGCGCGACAGGTGATTTACTGCGGGAGATGTGGTGCTGCTGAGCACAATGCAACCCTTTGTATGGCAGAAAATGACGTGGTCTACTAGTTCAAGCTTTGGGGACATGTTAGCCATTCCTCTGTATTTGTGCCGCTACATCCACCCTATCAATGGCCACCGCAACAATAAGTTCCTCCTGATATACAGAAAGAAGAGATTGCGGAGCTGAAATCTTTGATGAAGGCGTTTGCACTCCAAGTGCAAGAAGGTGATAGAGACACTTGTTCGCGATTTGATAAGCTCGAGTCTGAAATAGCTCAGCTAGCTGCTGAGTCGGATAGTTGTCAACCAGAAGAGGTATACTGTACCGAGAGCGGTTTTTCCCATGAAGAAACCGTGTTGCCCAATGATGAGGATGATTTTTATGACTCGGATGACGAATTTCTATCATATTTCAATGCTTTACACGAGGATTTCAGCGCTGTACAGGAAGAATCACTCAATCGAGTGACTTATATTAGTCGATCGAGTGAATTTCCAAAAAATCGTTCGATCGAGCAGTTAAAAGCACTCGATCGAGTGAAAATCAGGAAGGAAGTGGTCGATCGAGTAACAATTCTACTCGATCGACTGAATTGGCCAGCGAGAGCATTGGTTTGTCATGTGGATTTGTTTTGGATGACGATTTTGATGATGATAATGGATACGGAGAATCTCCCCTATTCAAAGCCGAGTTGGATGTGCTTGAGGCTGCGATATACGGGATGAAATACACTGAGGAGGGTGACAAGGAAGCAGTTGAGTCGGTAATTGCTCCTAGCACGGAAGAGGTAATAAATTTCTTTATCTATGATTCCATCGTTGAGAGCGACCAACCCGAGGTAGTAAACGATAATTCTATTATTGTTTGTTTGAATAGTACAATGCCTAATATTACTCATGCTTCGTATTTCAATAATATACCCTCTCCCAGTTGGTCAATTAATTTTAACGATTTTTCACTGTCCTTATCATTTCAATTTCGTTAATTTGAAATGGGACCCCACTTTATTGTCAATTGCTTCCGAGCTCCTCTATTTTGTGGACAAATTTAGGAGCTCTCATAGGAAATTTGTTAGACTTAAATGTTTATATACTTTTATTTCCTATTTCTTTATTCCACTATGGTGCTACTTACATTTTTGTGTAGCACATGCGCAGATGTACGATCTCATGCTGCGCGCTTTGAGCTGTTTTGATTGTGACTAATTATGGAGCAGCTGTTGGAAAAGAAGGTCGAGCTGGGACCTGTCTGAAGCTAGCGCTACCCGGAAGGCAATCCGGAGATCTTGTTTTGCATTTTATTTCAGTCTTAGTTGTAATAAATGGTCTTCGTACCATAAACTATTCAGTTATGTTTGTTCTGTTAGTTTGCGGGCTGTTTTTATTGCGTCTTTTGCAGGAATATACTAAGGATCACTCGATCGAGTACTTTTTTGTACTCGATCGAGAGCTTTTTGCTGCTGAAATCACTCGATCGAGTACTTATATCACTCGATCAAGTACCTGCAAAAAAAAAAAAAAAACAAAAAACAAATAGGTACTCGATCGATCACTATTCCTCTCGATCGAGCTGTTTTGGACGCCCATTGCTTGGATTAGCTTCTTGTGACGATGTTTCGGAGCTATTAGTGTCCTCCCACGTTGCTGGCTGGTTTGGGGAGGTCCCTTATTCGCGCAATCTTGTCAGTTTTTCGCATTTACTCTCTTTCTCTTTTAGTTTGCATTTCCTTCCATGTTTTGGTACAATGAGGGCATTGTACGGTTTGGTTTGGGGAGGTTATGCATTCATACCTGTGTCTGCATGTTGTTTTTATTGCACTTCTGTTGTCACGTTTAATTTCTGTATGCATTGTTGTTGTTTTTTAATAAAAATTCAAAAATCTCATAAAAATTAAAAAAAATTAGAAAATTCAAAAAAATTTCACGTTTATTTAGCATATAGGTTGAGTCGGAACGGTAGATTTCAATGATGAAATTGCACTATAACTGTCTTTTTGCTTAAGCCTTGCATTAAACTGATATCTTTCTAGCTTTGTCTTTTGCATGTCTACGAATTAATGTTTAAAAATTTAGCTGAACGAATAGACTTGACCTGAAAATTTTGGCAACCTACTTATAATTTCTAAGGATTAGAGCCTTATAAACTAGTGTCATTCATGACCAGTTTCATGTAGGATTGTGAGTAGTATACTCCTTGCATAACATGTTCATTAATTTGCACGTATATGAAATTCAATTGCTTTTTGCCTTCATACATTCGGGTTAGTGGTTGGTGTCACATGCAGGGAGGTGCTTACAATTTCCTTTTCTTTCATTTTTACCCATTTAACTCAACATTAGCCAAATTTGCCTGTTGACCCTTAGCTACATCCCAAATTTAGCCTGCCTTGTCAAGCTAGTTTAGTGTATGTTTTGCGGTATATATTTCATTGTGCCAAGTTTGGCTCGTATTCTGTTGATTCGGAGTTGGTAATCTAAGAAGAAAGGGAGGATGATGAAAAAAGACGTGAAAAAGAAAAAAAAAAGAAAAAAAAAGAATTTGAAAAAGAATTCGAAAAAAAAAAGAAAAAATGTGAAAAAGAAGAAACCGAAAAAAATAGAAAAAAAAAGAAAGAAAAAAAAGAGTTTGTATTGTTGACGGTTTCGCTCCTATGCTTTATTTACATTTATGGAGGAGTATTTTCAGTTCGGTTTGGTGAGTTTGTGCCAAATGAAGGGCACTCGTGCTTAAATCTATAATTGAGTTGGAAATGGATGTTGTTATATGGTTTTGTTTAGGTACTAGCTTGATCACCTATACCTCCACATTCCCATAAATGTTTTGCCTTTTCTTACCCATTGCCTCACTTTACCATATTTTTGTAAGCCCTCGGCTGTGATATGACCTTGTTTGGTTGGAATGTGTGTACGGTAGCTAGAATTGTCTATCATATTAGTTGCATGCATGTTTATGTGGGTCGTAGTCTAGGTGAGCGACTATTTTTCTTTCTCTCGTACATATATATGTTCACCCTTTGCTTCATGAGAGAAGAGTGACCCACGAGAGTCCATTATTAAAGGTCTTGCAAGGTCGACGGTTCAGCTTTATTATAAACATCTTACAACTCATTTGCATTTGACTGTTTGCTATAAGTGTTAGTTTGCTTGCATTAAATTAGTTTAAGTGGGCATTTGTAGCTAGCTCTGAGTTATCTTTTCCGTTCCATTAGTTTGCATTTAGTTTACTCGAGGACGAGTAAAGGTTTGGTTTGGGGAGATTTGATACGTGCATTTTATATAGTCTTTTTAGGCCTTTTCATGCACGTATTTCCATGCTTTTATCGTAGTTTGTGCTACGAAATGCCCCGAATATGCTACTTTGGTTTGTTTTGTCTTATTTGCAGGAATGGACCAGAAAGTAGTGAAATCAAGCCTTTTACCGTCCGTTTAGCATGCATTTGGAGGAAGAGTGAATTTGGAGCGGGAATGTAGCTATTTTGAGATGCGCAAAGAAGTAAGATAGCTAGGCGAGCAAAGGAAGAACTTCAAATTGCTAGTGCCTACTTTGGAAAGCCATATCTCGACTTCTACAACAGATATTCAGGTGATTACAATTGTAGATGAAATTTTGTCCTCTTAGCTTTCCAATGCCACCGGAATCGCCCTGTTTGCCCAAATAACGAAGAAATGGCAGCTGTTTGAAGTTCAGTGCGCAAAGTAGGAAATTGTTGTTGGAAAGTACTCGATCGAGTACAATTATGTTTGATCGAGTCCTTTTTCTACTCGATCGAGTAGTTGCATTTTAGGATTTACTCGATCGAGTAGATTTTCTACTCGATCGAGTGGTTTAAGCTTTAGTTTACTCGATCGAGTGGTTTTAAATCACTCGATCGAGTGGATTCTCTTATGGGCTTGGTCTTTTAAGTTTTATTCCGTCATTAGGTCAAATAAATCCTATTTTCTTATAAATAGGAAGTTAGGACGTCATGTTTAGGGGCCTTCTCCTCTCTTATCAAACCATACACTATCAGACGATAATTTCCTCCTGTTACTTTGTTCATCTTTACTTCCGGATCCTTATTTCTGTAATTCATTCTTTCCCTTACTCTTATTTTAATGCTCACTTCTTCTTTATCTCTCGTTCTTATTTCCTTTATCATTATGTCTAGCTAAATTCTCTGCTAGGATTAGGGAAGTTAATGAATGGATGTTAATTGCTAATTAGGTTTGTAGGTTGTCGTTGTTGTTTTAGTCTATGTTGTTAATCGCTGCTTTAATTGTATCTTGCTGATTGAATCGATGCAATTAGCCTTTTTAACCTTGGTAAGCCTTGACCTAAACCGAAAGGTTGGAAAGGGTGAGACCCGCAGTGAACAATAGGATGCTTTAGTGAGGGCGAAAGTTAAGCTAATAGCATTTTAGGGCGGATTGAGACCGAAAGGAGATATTCGTTGCCCCTTAGACCGACACATCGACTAATCTGTGACCTTAGCTGCAATTGACTGACGTTCATTGATGATCCGAAATCCTAGTCCTCTCTCTTTTTCTTGTTAATTCCTCTCATCTCTATTTCTCTTGCTTTATCTTATATAGTTTAGTCAAACAACTCAAAACCCCCAATAGTGACATCAGACAGACCGAGTAGACAAGTGAATAGTGACCGCCTCCCTGTGGAGATCGACCCTACTTATCGCTAGCTTCTGTTAGTTATATTTAGGTATTTATTTTTGGTACAGAAACGACCTTATCAATTGCATAATAACATTTTACAGGGAATTTGCTGTTCCTCACTTTGCTAAAACAACATCCAAATATACAGTTTAAATCTCACATCTTACCTGGTCATTTTAAGTTCAACAGCTACTTTTAAAAGTTTATCATGGCAATTAACATTAAAACTGAATACACAGCTGAATACGTAAAACTAAATCTAGGAGCCACTAAAGCAAGCACATAGGGAGGTCACATAGCTGGATCTCAGATCCCTACCTAAATTATACACAGACAACTTTTCAAGTCAAATTCATATGAAGCATGGTTGGCCAATAGTCATTCGTTTTATTCATTACATTACAGAGCTACAGTTTTGAATGTTTCTGATTAAGCTTCCTACAGGACTCCACAAAAGGTTACCCTTAACTCTTGAGTAACGTGCCCTCTCGTTACAATCATGGCCACAAAAGATTCAAGCGTGCCTTCGAAAAGGCTTATTATTTTACATACATAGCTGGTTTGCTTTATACAGCAACCCTAAAACTATTCTTAAAGCTCTAACTAATGCCTTGCAAGTTCTTTAGGCATACTGACAACCTCCCCGGTAAGGGGTTCAGCAGATGCAGGTGTGCTAAGGGTCCAATTTTCTGACCCCCTCTCTGATGTAATACCCCTAGCTTTTTTGGGTTGGGGAGGCAAGGATAAGCCGGCCCGAACACCATACGTTGGGCCTTCAGGGGTGTGGTACCCATCTGCTATAAAAACAGGAATGGATTCCAAATCAGATGGTAAGCAAATGTGTCGTTCTCTAGACAACAAGTATCTACGCCTCTGAAACCCACACTGAATCTGCGAATACTTCAACCTGTCGAGGTTAGCATATTTCACAGAAAATCCATAAAGGGTTTGAAAGTATTGGATAGCTTTCTTGGCCAAGCTTTGTTTTGCCTTGTCTACAGTGTCGCACCCATCTCCAATAAAGAACCTTTCTTTGAATGCGTGATCCGGCTAGGTTATTGTAAAACAACAAACATAGAGTCCACCTGCTTGGACTATGAAATCAACCTCATCAGTAGTCACTTGGTATGCAGCTACAACCTATAGCCAAATGCCCCATAGATCCACGGTGATTCTCTTTGGCAGGGTAGTTGGAACCTTGACTTTCCTGTTCTTTATTTGCCCGCAGTTGCTACCAGGTGGGCCCTGCTCTACCAACTCTAGCGCGTTACGCTTCTCCTTAAAGAATTGACAGCAAGCCTTATACTTGTTCCTCCTCTTTAAATTGACATCTTCTATGATCACCTACTTTTTCTGAACTAGGAAATCCACAGCCTGTTCAGCAGCATGTTCCTCAGATTCAGCAAGGCTCTGTCCTTTTTCCCCTGTAAAGAAACATGTTGTAGGGCCAGCACCTCTAATAAGCACCAAATTTGCCCTGTCCATTGCTAAATTTGCTTGGCTGTATATCGGGTCTGGCCGCTGAAGCGCCTTTGTTATTTCAGACAAGAGACAATGGAATGAAATCCTGAACTCCTTTTTTTCCTGATCCATTTGAAACCTTACCTGTAACAGGCACAAAGTAAAGCACTACCCAGAAGTAAATGTTCCGCTGTCCCACAGAAATCCAGTTTATCAAACTACCTTCTACTTCAAATTAACTATCACCTTTTTCTATTGCTTTAAAGACATCTGACCTCGTTAATGAAGTTTGTTTAAGACGACAACAACACACATCCATGCCATTTGGTGTGTCAACCAAGGACTACCAATCTACGCAGAAATCCTAACGCCTTATTCACAAGCTTTGTTATCTAGTTCTGCAATAACGTACTACTCTTACTCAACGAAGAACTCCGTACTATACCTCTAAAAGGCGGCACTTTATTCCAAAAAAGATCTGAAACTACTGAATTTATACAAGGTGTACAGTCACAATCTAACTACCAACTAACCACCACCACATGGTTTCACAACCAAATGAGCAGCCGTGGAACGAAGACCCAAAACAGAACAGGTAAAGTCCTTAAACAATGAGTTTCTGAAAAACACTTTTCACCCTAGATTTTGCCAGCGACATACACCTCAAACTACAACAGTTATATCCAGCACACTCTATCCCTGCAAAAGCACCTATAAATTTAAGCGCCAATACTCTAGATCCAAAACAAAACAAACCTTAACCAGGAACTGTTACATTGCAATGGTCGACAATTGCATGATTCCTCTATTTTTTTTAAAAAAAAAGAAACATTGAACATTCAATGCACGATTTCATCAGGCCATAGGAGCATAAACCACCGTTAAAAATACCCAACAGACTACTCCAATACACAACTAAATTTTGACAATTGCTTATTCTAACAAACCACAAACACCAATGCATGAACATACTCTAACACACACCAAATATGGCATCTATACAATGTAACAATAAATTATCTTTGTTTCTAAACATAGCACACCAAAAAAAGTATTATGCACATTGTCTCCTAAGCATCAAGACGCAACCCAGACCAAGTTCTGAAAGCAAAAATAGAAATCAGAGCGAATCAAACTCATTTTTTTTTTAAATCTTAAGTCCCTTTTTTTTTACCTCTGAACTCAACTGTCTCCACTACTATCCAAATTATTTACTTGCATAAATCGAACATAAATTAGCAATCTAAACAAAGAAAGAATAACTGGGGTGTCTGAGTTTAAGGCAAATGTTCACCTCACCCTTGTTCATGCACCACTGTAATTTTTCAATTCCTAGTGGTCATATATAGAGTTAGCGACCCAACTTCCCAACATGCATGTTACTGTTCAAACTGTGTCCAGTGGCATCACAGGGCCTTACCTCCCTTACTTAATTCACATGCTTAGAAGCAAACCTCATTCAAGAGTCAGTTTACCTTACATTGTTTGCTCTACTTATTAGTAAAAGGTACAGCCTAAGCCACACCCCACCCTAATGAACCATAACAATTAGAAAACAACTTGGCATATAATAATAAGAATCAAGTACAATCGTAGTAATTATGTCCGCCTCAACCCTAACTTTTATGGTATTTCTAATCAGCTACAAAGCTAATACTCCATCAAGGGTCACCTCACCTTACATTAGTTGCCTTGGTATTAGTAAAAGGTACAGCCTAACCCCAACCACACCCTAATCAACCATAAAAATTTCACAAATAATTGTGAGTATATAATAATAATCAAGTACAATCCCAGAAGTTAGACACATCTCAACCCAAATAATTCTGACATTTCTACTCAACTACTAAGCTAAACACATTTCCCTTGCTAAACTACACAGTGAACCATACTCCCTACCACCAGTCCTTAGCTTCTACCAAAATTTTACGCATGATCATTCCTTCTGGCCCACAGACACACACTAAACTGTCTATTTTTATTTTTATAATTGTAAATCCGCATTCCTAAATGACCATTAAAACGCACGTCTTAATTGTTATACGTAAACTAAATCGTAGTTAGATTACACCGCGTCTTTAAACCGTACAACAAAATGCCAATGACTCATCAATAACCAAACAGAAATTACCAGGCAACCAACGCACCATAGATTAAATATAAACTTTCATTAGTGAATAGTCATTTCGGAATTGTAAACTTAGAATTAGTCCCAAAACCCGTCTCAGAACCGCAAAACGTCACACCAATAACTCACCAGCAACCCAAACAAACATGATTAAGATTTAATTAAAAACACAAAATTGACAACTATAATACATCATTCAAAACAAAGCTCTAACCAAAGGGAGCTTAAGGAAAGCATACACCCCATGCCTCATCAGTTCACCCAATTGAAAAATCTTATATGTTAAATATCTCTACTTATTATGTGCTTATAAAGATCACCAATATAAAAACGACATAGACATCTACTCGTAAATTAAACACCTTCTTTTTGCACATTGCTGTTAAATAGCTTGACTCATTATATACTTATAAATAATACCAATACCGGTAGGATTATTGGTAAATGAAACGTTTCTTCTTTGCAAATCGTTGTTGAGAAGTAAATTTAAATACAAAGTTTATCGCAAATGAACCTTTTTGAGTAACTATTCATGATTGAAGTTACCATTCATTAGTGAATTAAACAAATTATATTTTTTTCAATGCTCAATTTATTGCAACTGACGCAAGGTGGTACTGCTAAATTGATGAATAAAAACATTGCTTGGGCCGCATGCTAAAAGGCCAGGAACTCGCAAATCAAGTGGCAGTATTCATTATTGAACCTAATGCAGCAAACCGAAAAACCAAGGCCCAATAAAACAACATTAATCAATCCAACCCAGAAAAGTGGAACTATTCATTGTTAGAGTTACTATTCATTAGTGAATAGTAACATGGAGGATACACTTTTAAGATAAGGTGTAAGATAAAAAGATAGTTACCATCTATATAATGAGACGGAATGGGGTAATTTTAGGGTCTTTTTGTTCAGAGGGGATTTATTTATTTTTGTTTTGATTTTTGGTTAATTTTAGTTGGTGTTAGACTGTTAGGCCATGTTTCACAAACTATAGAAGCAGATTCATAATAGCGGATCATATTAGTAGAATACGGTTAATAGATTTTAGTAGCAAGTTTGACTATCAAATTAAATTAGCAGATTAAGAGAGGGTGTTTGGTAATTAGCAAATTATAGTATAATTAAAATGATTTCATGAATAAAGTGAATATGATAATAGCAGCGTATTCAAAAATAGTAGATTCCGACTAATATGCTATCAGAATATGCCGTTTCCCAAACACATATGGCGCTGTTTGATAAACGGCATATTGGCCAAATTTTAGCATATTCAAGGGTTTTAGCATGTTTGACCAATCAATATGCTAATTTTAGTGTTTGGTAAACAACATATTGAAACAACATATTTGGGGTCACTATGCTGTTTTACAATATGCTGCTTACCCCATCATATTGGTTAGCATATTATAAAATAGGAAATTTTTCTAGATTTTACAAAGAAAAATAACAATCTACTAATCGTAATATATCAATTACCAAACACTCAAATTAATTCTGCTAATTATAATTCTAGTATAGATCCCCGTGGTAGTACACGGTATTTTTTAGTTTTGTTTTACAAAGAGACATTCTTATTAAATTAATTGCATAAATTAACTGTACATTTAATGTTATAATGTACTAATATAATCTTAGTAAGAGGTAGAAAAGGAAAGTTTATTACCATCAAAAGACACTTCAAGTTAAGTTATTTTTGTCTTAAACCATTTTTACTTTACTATAAAAATTAACTCTATAATGCTATATCATTGCATGAAACTAATTTATGACATTAAATTACAATTAAGTGATGTAAAAATGTAAAATCTAATTAAAACGCGTATAAACCTTATAACGAAAAAAGGTAAATACAGTATAGCACACACTTAAAAAGACGATTTACGAATAATTAGACAAATTTTTTTTTTAATTAAAAAAAATACATAAAAATGGTTACGTCCTTTAAAATATACACCATATTTAGAGTGTAACTGATGAGGATAATATAAGAAATAAATTTACGTAATTTTAGGGTGTAAGTGATGTCAATAATTATGTTAAAGATTGCATAAGAAGCAGGTTTGCGTAATTTTAAAGTGAAACTGATGAAGAATAATATCTATGGAAATGGAAATGATTGCATAATAAATTATGGATTTTAATGAAAAAGTAAATATGAATTTTAATTAAAAAGATTAGAGTTTAATTATAAGAATATATTAATTGAAAAGATAATAATGTAATGAAATTTTTTTTACTTGTTATCTTATTTAGCTAGATGTTTTTTTGGAGGGAAAACTAATAGAATTTTTATTCTCTTAGTAGTAGGGGATATTTAGCTAGATGCCTTTTGGAGGGAAAACTAATAGAATTTTTATTCTCTTAGTAGTAGGGGGATGCTAGTCAAACCTTCTGATAAAATCTGCCATTTATAATCTGGTTTTGCAATCTGCTTATACTGAAATTAATCTGTTGTTTACCAAACATGGCTAATAGATTGATTGGTCAACCTACTAATTAGGCCGGAATTTACTAATTTTACTCAATATATTGTTTACCAAATAGGGCCTAGTCAGATTTCATATTTTAATTTAGGATTATTTGAGGTTCGTGCTATATTTCTGGTTGTACTTCGTGGACTATACATCCAACGTTATTTTAGTCTTTTTATCAATTATTTTTGCAAAAAAAAAAAGAGTAACGTAATTCGATTTTCAATCCAATCTCTCTTCTCTTTAACTGCTTCCATACTTTTCTAACTTATCTCCATCTTCCTCCATCATCTATTAATAAATTATTTTCTCCCTTAAATTATTAGTATAATTAATTGACTATGCGTATCAAATCATATGAAGTGACTTGTGAGCATCATCTTGAATGAATTTTTTTATCCAACATTTCTAATGCATGAAAAAAGTTGAAACTCGTATTCTTATCTTAATAGCTTGTATTCTTATGTGCTCATATTTTAAAGCTCGTAATCCTTTTAAGTTCGTGTTATTTTTACATTAGCTCGTATTCTTACTTAATAGCTCGTATTCTTTTGTGCTCGTATTTTTAAGTTCGTGATCCTTTTAAGCTCGTATTCTTTTTACATTAGCTTGTATTCTTATCTTAATTGCTCGTATTCTTATGTGCTCGTATTTTTAAGTTCGTGATCCTTTTAAGCTGGTATTCTTTTGACATTAGCTCGTATTCTTATCTTAATGGCTCATATTCTTATGTGCTCGTATTTTTTAGCTCGTATTCTTTTAATAATAGCTCGTGTGATTGGTGTGGAAATTTTACTCAAAGTATTATTAGATGCATTTTTCCTTCTTGATGATGATGTAAATTGCTTCTTGTTCATCGAAATATTGTTAGATGCGTTTTTGTCCCTTGATGATGATGTCAATTACTTCCCTTTCACCATTTTAGAAACAAAATTAGGAAGAAGGGAGGTTTGTCGGTTGTCGTTTATGAGAAATTTAGAGAAGGGAAAAAGAAGGGTTTGTCGAGTGAAGAGAAAACAGAATTAGGGAAAAAGGAGATGAGTAATTTTTTTTATTGGCCTTTAGATAACACTTTTTCTTTTTGTCGCCTGAATTTTACTACTAACGCCCGAGTAATTTACAAAATTGTCCTTGTAATTTTAAACAACTACGAAATTGCCCTTTTTACAACAAACAAAGAAAAAAAACATATTAAACGCTATATCACTGTATTCAAACCTTCGAAAACCACACTACTCAAATTCTTGTTTTTTTAACCGTTTGCCATTTGACGACAACATTTTAAGGTGAATTACTCATATACCTTTTCAATACATATCATTTAATTGTTGTAATTGGTTATTCAGTAAAGTATTGATGAAGGGTAATTGAATTTGTAATTACCGGACAATTTGTTGGATCATTGGTAATTGAGTGTGGAATTCTAGTTATGTAGGCGGTATGACTATTAAACGAACAATGAACAGAGAAACTTACATAACTTGAAGAGAAATATGTCGTGGCGTGATAGACACTGCCCTAAAGTTGAATTTGCCCCGCTCGATACACACTGCCTCTTAGCAACCAATTTCCCAGGGTTACACGACTTCCGAGTCTAAGGTGTATGACAAAGACTCAGATTGAAGATTACTACCAGAATGTTGCCAAAATCAGCTATGACTGAAACATATTAGAGAAGGAGTAGATTGAGAAAGAGTAGATGGGAGAATGTGTTGTGTGTTTTGGAATGATAAAATAGGTAGTATTTATAGGAACATAAGGAAGGACTTTAGAGGCGTATTAAATATCGTCTTGTAAATTGTTTTTTGGAAGACCGCACAATTAGCATGGAGAAGGCAACACTCAGTTTAGAAAATTGAGTAATCCGTATGGAAAAACCGCAATAGTCAGCATAGAAGACTGAACTATTAGACTTGGAAATTGTGTAAAAAAATACATAGAGAATAAGTGATTTCACTTCCAAAAGGGTAGAGAGCCCTTCACTACTACACATATTAGTAGTATAAATCAAGTGATCACTTATAAACTATAATACTTCAACTTATTCTACCAATTGGGGATAAAAAAAAGTTTATTTTGAAGCAACACTTCCAATAAGTTAGTCAACAGTTAAGGGGATTAAATTGTTGTTTAGCTCGCACGACAACATACCATTGGTGTTTTATTATTGTCTTGGTTGCACGAAGATGCCACTGTTGTTGTTTACTTATCTGCACCGGATATCGTTCACTGTAGTATCAAATTTCTTTGATGAAGTTGAAATGACTGTCATATGGGCATCTTGTAAATTTGACAATATAGACGGTGGTTTTGTCGTGTAAATTAGATGACGAGACCGTGGTTGTGTCGTGAACATCAGATGACGTGTTGTGAAAATTAGATGACCTGGCCATGGTCATGTTGTGTAAATCAGACGACCAATCTGTGGTTTGTCATGTAAAGTGATCTTTGATTAGGTTCAATTTTTGTTGTTTTGGCTTACTCCATGGTTCTGATTTTTATTATTTGGGATTATTCATCGCTTCATACAAATGTTTTACGTAGTGAATAGTGATATTAACAAATAGCAATGATGTTCGTTACTTGGCTTAATTTTTAATTTGTTTTGGTGTGACTTTGTACATGACAGAGCAAGTCAATAATTATCGAGGTCGTAAATTTAGTAAAGCGTAGAAATCGAAAATTTAAATGATTATATGAAATGAGAATTAAATAAAGTGTGTAAATCGAGTGTGATTGATCTAGCTTGTTTTCCGACTGCACATCGTCGTTGTTCGTAATTGGAGATTTTAAGTTATGGAATTTAGTTTATACGTTTGGAGACTAAGGGCTCGTCTGGTTGGCACATTAAAAACGGGGGAATTAAAAAATCCCACGAATTGGGAAAATGGGAGTTGTTTGTTTACCAAAATCTCATGAATTCTATTTTCCTAGGCATTCTCAACTCCCCCATAATGGAGGAGTTTAATTACCTAGCCCCCCTAAGTAGTTGGAAACTCCCGTGTCAATTTAACTCGCGAATGCCAACCAAACGTGTTTTAGGCAATTCACGTGAATTGTCCAATTCATGTGTTTTGTAAAAACATGGAAAATTAATTCCCGTATGGTAACCAAACGAGGCCTAATAAGGGAGGAGATAGAATTGGAAAGTCAAAAGATGAAATAAATAAGGGTATAATTGGAAAGCTAATGCAAAATTCGGGCGATATTAAGTAAAACATGGGGACAAAAAGCAGCTCCCTTTGATATTCTTTAAATTTATACTTCAACCAAAACTATATAATATTTACATTGAAGTCCCTTGGTCGAGTCCATTACATAGTGCTATCAATTAAAAACTATATAATATAATTTAATTGTATTGATTAATTTAATTATATTGAAATCCCTTGGTTTTTGGAATATATATATATATATATATATATATATATATATATATATATATATATATATATATATATATATATATATATATATATATATATATAAATTGAATCATGTGAGGCACCCTTCTTAGGGTGACGCAGTTGTACCCATTCTAAACCGTCAGATTAAAAAATTACAAATGCCTCAGATGTTGACACGTGTCCCCTTATATAACCCCAACTAACTGCACATTTCTCCTCATACTCAATCATTTACTCCGTTCACTTTATCTCTCTTCAGCTGAGCTTCGTCTTCGCCAATCACTCAGATTTCAACGCAATTTTCTCGCTGAGCTTCTATCCGCCATTATCACTGAGGTTTTTGACCTCCATTATCATCTGAAAGTACAGTAAGTTGTCCTTCTCTCGTTTCTTGTTCTTAATTATCGTCATACTTACAATTCCTAATTCGGAACGAATTAATCTCAATTTTATCCACTATACGATTATGACCTAATTCTTCAATTTCCCCAATTCCTCTCACATTTCTTTCTAATTTACCGATCATCATCAATTCGCCAATTAATCACGCCATAATTCCATAATCCGTCGCAATTCTATTTGCTACAATGGCGGTCTGCAAGTGTCGTAAAGTTAGTTAATTCTATCTCTTATTTTATTATGATTTTAATCGGTTTTCGATTGATTTCGTCTTTTAATTTCGTGTTTAATGAGTTGGATGTCCGATTGTTTGCCTTTAATGTTTTAACATTTCTAGTGATCTTGTTCTTTTGGATTATGTTAAGGTCTGATCGTCAAGCGATCTGTGAAAATTTAGGTTTTATTTTCTAAAAGATGTGTTTGCACCTTTAGATTAAGCTAGTTTTTGAAGAATTCAGCTTGATAAACCGATCAATCGCTGTTTGATTAAGGAATGTTGATAGAATTGATCACATTTTGTTAGGAAATAGCTTGGCATGGTTTAATACTACTCCGTTTATAGCACGGAATCAGATGTGATAGAGCCGGTTTGTTCGCAGTTGTTTACGTTTAGTTAATGACACAAGTATTACTTTTATTGTGATATTAGTATAATACTATAATCAGGAACTACAATAACTTGTTACGAATTCGGAATTGTATAGTCAAATTGAGACAATGAAAAAGGGACGGAGAATGTAAAATTTGAAATAGTTTGAAATCAACCAGTATTGTTGAGTTTGACATTTAAGGTTCACAAGATCGTGACAAGGTTTCACAAGATCATGTTCAAGGTTCACAGAAATAGGTCCCGCTTTGTTCGTGACTATATTTGAGTTTGGACCCGATTTTATGAATGTTGGAGCTAATATTGTGAACCTTGAAGCTAGTTTTCTGAACTTTGTACCTGATTATGTGAAACCTGGACTTGATTTTGTGAAGCTTCGGCCTGATTATGTGAACCCTGGACCTGACTTTGTGAAACCTGATTTTGTCAAACATAGACCTGAATTTGTGAAACCTGGACTTGATTTTGTGAAGGTTGGACAAGATTATGTGAACCCTAGACCTGACTTTGTGAAACCTGATTTTGTCAAATTTAGGCTTGATTTTGTGAAACCTAGACTTGATTTTGTGAAGCTTGGGCCTGATTTTGTCAAATTTAGGCTATTGGGTAAGGCGTGGGTTCGAGTCCCACATAGCTATGATTTATGTTTTCATTGTATTCGCTCCCGTTCTTTGGTCTTAGTTCCTTTTCTTGATTTCAAAATCTGTGTACCTCCATCAAGTTCATCAACTGAATGTCTAATTGCATCTTGTGTGAGACTTTTGTAGATTTCTCTCTTGATGTGTTCCTGATTGTTTCTTTGGCTTACTTGACCCTTCATTTTTTGTTGTGGTGTGGACCTTTTTGCCTTTTTACAAGTGCTTTTAGGACTTGCATAAAGGCTATTTGGCTGTATCCTTGGTTTTTCAGCTCATTTATTTTCATTGATGGTATCTTGTAGATCTCTTGCATGATTCTGTATTCTCACTTCTCTTCTTCCCACCTGTTTAGTCGCGGACCAAGTATGATCTTGTTCCAGTAATTTTCAGTTGTACAGGTAATATTGCATGCCTTCTATTCTTGTGTGTATTGATTGTGTTTTGGTTGACTAGGACTTAAATGTTCTTTGTGTCCTTGGTCTTCAACTTTGCAGTCCTCTTTTAGGGTTGTCTTTTGACCCTCATCCAAGTTTCACAATATTGCCTTCTAACATTCACAATATTAGTTCTAGGATTCACAAAATAAGAAAAAGTGCAAAATAAGGGAACCTTGGTCATGTATGAGTGATATTGTGAACCTTAGTCTGTAGCATTGCTATATTTTATTCATGAAGTTTGTTTTTCTTATTTTTTGAATTATAAGCTTATATTATGAGACTAGAAGATTATATTGTGAATCTTGGCCATCAATGTGTGAAATCGTCTATTTAGGACGGTTTCTTTTAACCGGTGCTTATATTGTGAAACTTGGATTTCAATGTGTGAAATTGTTTAGTTATTAAGTTTTTTTTTCCCTAACTTGGTGAATAATAATATTTACTTGGTGAAACTACAACTAATATAAAGCGGCATATTAGCGAGGAAGGTGGTGAGGGTTCTACTTCTGTCGAACCAACTACAAATGTTTTTTTAGCATTAAGCGTTTTCGTCTCTCTGACTATCTGGGTTTGTTCTGCACGCTGAAAACAATGCCTGAAGATGTTTCTATGATTTATAAGAATGTTCTTAGTGTTGCTATAGTTTTAGCTCAAGGTACTAAGCTTGTGCTTACACCTACTGTATTGGCAAAATCTTTTGATTTAGAAGAATCGGTCTACTTTCGATTTGTTTTGTTACATCGAATTTCAAGTTCATTATGGCTTTTCATAGAACTGTTGAAGCGACCTATTTTATGCTATTATAATTCGTCATTGAGTTCAAATTGTTCATATATAAATATGAGATGCCGCTTCTCGCTACTCTGAACATTCTTTTCACACCAACCTGATCCCTGAATGATTTCAGTTCGATATCGTCCTAATCTCCGTCCTAACAAAACGAGTTCACAAATTAGGGGCCAAGTTTCACACAATCAGGGCCAAGTTTCACAATATAAGCTCTATGATTCGCAAAATAAGAAAAAGAAACTTCATGTTACCCATTTATGAACAAGTTTCACAATATTATTTTCTAGTTTTACTGTATAAGTTTCAAGATTTACAAAACAATGTCTAGGATTCACAAAACAAGAAAAAGAGTAAAATAGGTGATTTCGATAGTGCCTTCTAGTTTAACCATATAAGCCCCATGAATTACAAAACAAGGTCTATGATTCACAAAATAAGAAAAAGAGCAAAATAAGTGATTTCGACCATTTATGACCAAGTTTCACAATAGTGGTTTCTAGTTTCACAATATAAGCTCTAGGATTCACAAAACAAGGTCTAGGATTCACAAAATAAGAAAAAGAGCAAAATAGGTGATTTCAACCATTTATGACCTAGTTTCACAATAGTGCCTTCTAGTTTCACAATATAAGCTCTAGGATTCACAAAACGAGGTCTAGGATTCACAAAATAAGAAAAAGAGAAAAATAGGTGATTCCGACCATTTATGACCAAGTTTCACAATATTGCCTTCTAACATTAACAATATAAGCTCTAGGATTCACAAAACAAGGTGTAGGATTCACAAAATAAGAAAAAGAGAAAAATAGGTGATTTCAACCATCTATGACCAAGTTTCACAAAATTGCCTTCCAGTTTCACAAAATAAGGTGTAGGATTCACAAATTAAGAAATTAAAAACTTTGAACTAAACGATTCCACACATTTTAGGTTCAAGTTTCACAAAATCTAGTCCAAGTTTCACAAATTAAGGTGATTCACAAAATAAGAAATTAACAACTTCGTAAGTAAACGATTGCGCACATTTAAGTTCAAATTTCGCGAAATCACCTTCCAGTTTCACAAATTAAGGTATAGGATTCACAAAATAGGAAACACTAAAATTTCGTAAGTAAAAGAGATTTCACACACATTGAGGTCCAAGTTTCATTAAAAATCACCTTCAAGGTTCTCACAATCGCTTAAGTTCTTTTGCTAAACAAAACCAACTGAACAAATGCTTAAGTTCAAAACCAAAATAAAAACCAACATCTAATCAAATGCAGTTTAAAACCAAAAATCAAACATGGTTAAAACTTGTGAGAACCCCCCATGAAGTGAGCAATGGTTGGTTCCCAGCCCAATTGCTGAGCTCGACAAAACATCAAAAATGTATTTGCAAAATGAGAATTGAAACCCATGAAGATATGCCAGAGAGCATGACCCTGTGGGTTAAAGTACCAACTTGAAAATTCCTTGCCAAAATTCACTATCAGCAAACCAGCAAATACTTCCAAGCACCAGAGTCAGCAAGTACAACTTCGCCAATCTCTTAGCGTCGATATCTCCAGTGTAGATATAACATTTGTACACCCGAGGAATGCAAAGAAGACACAGTACAGTGTAGTGCACCTTAAAACCAACATCAAAACCAACCAAATTATGAGCAATCAAGACCAAATAATGCACCATAGAAAAAGATGAAAGTTGGTATAGTGCTCTTATAATGCCAGTCTGGTGAATAGAGAATGTAGAGATATAGAAGCATTTCCCAAACCATAGGTGTTTCATTACTGTGCTGGTGCCTGCTAAGTGCCAACAAACACAGATTTATACAGACATAAATAGCAACAGTACTGAGAAACATACACTTCAACACTAGTTGTGATCATATAGCATTAGAGTCCTAACAATTAAATAGTCGTTGTGCAACAGTACAACTATAAATCAGCGTAATAACTCTACAATCTAAGAAAAAAAAATCAAATAGGCATATGCGTAAAACATAATAGTACTCAAATTTAATACGTTAAGCTAACTGGAAAATAAAATCTTGAAAATCCCTCTCTTCCTCAGTTATCACAATCTCCAAATCCCTCTCTTCACCCAAGATCCAACCCTACGAAATTGCAGCACTGTTATATCTCACATAGAAGCGATAAAAATATACTCCGCGATCTTATGCTGTGAGTACAGTCTATATCCCGAAACAGTATAACAAACGAAAGAGGAGGAACACTGTTCATTGGCAAAAAAAATACTTAAATATTTACTACATGCGGCAACAGACAAACATAATAAAAAATATCAAAATACTTACACACGCTGTAGGGTAGCATGATACAACATGTTACCAATAGCCAATGTCATATTGGATATATGAAGAAAACTGAACTTACTCTCAAAATGTTGCCTTAGTGCAGTTATAAGACCAAAGAGTGCCAGAATAATGCAAAGAAAATTGGAAATCGTGTTAAAGAACTCGGCAATGTAAGACGAGTAAACGTAATTCTTCTAACAACACTCAATAGTAGACGTCACAGGACCCCAAAAATTAGTAGACGAATATTAGTAGAAGAGTATTACAGGGAAATAATTAATATGAGACATATTTGGACATAATTAAAATAATTAGTTGCGTTCTCAAGTAATAATAAAATTAAAAGACAAGAGTAGAATAATACATACTTGATTTTCAGGAGGATGCTCTGCAAAATCATTTGGATAATTTCTTTTATCATGGTGTGACATGCGTTTACACTTAGCACACAACCTTTTCAGTTTTATAATTGTGAAATAAGCTCTATAACTATAAGCGTAATGATGCATACTTCCGACCACCTTTACCCCCACCATACAAGGAAGCCATTGAGGCGGTAGGGTAATGTTGAAATTTGGCTCTGGCCCTCCTAATTCCTCAAACATTCTATAAATCGCTCTCTCACCACCGTACACAACCTAAAATGCAAATAGCCACTATAATACAACGGTTTTATGAGTCTCTGGGTACTCTATCGAGTGGGCCTTACTCTGTCGAGTAAGGGTGTTTTAATTTAAGAAACAGTGTTCTGCATGTAGGGTACTCGATCGAGTAGCCTTGGCACTCGATCGAGTAAGTGGCACTCGATCGAGTACGAGACTTACTCGATCGAGTAAGTCGGGTTACGGGTGTTAATTGACGGGTTTTGTTAATAAAGCGGATTAATATATTATAAGTTCGTCATCTTCCTACAACACTTTTGCTAAAACCTAATTCACTGTTTAAGAGAGTTCTCAAGTACATTGCTTTGTTATTCCGCTTTATTGACAAATCCCGGAGCTAGAGAGGTCGGATTTCATTGTTCTTTGTATCATAGTAATCCTTGCGTCAAGGGTAAGATCCACGTACCATTTTTATAGCATTTGGTTGACTTTTTTTAAACCCTAATTTTGGGAATTGGGGGTTTTTATGATTTGTTGTGTTAGTAGTGATTGTATGATTATGTGAATAGGAGGAGGATTCGTAGAGGAACGATTTTGAGACAGCTGCTAGATCGTCTGCTATTTGTGTTGCATTCCAAGTAGGTTTTCCCTACTCAGTATTAGTTACATGATATGTGTGGTGATTGTGCTGTAGTTAGTGATTGTTGATTGATTAAGATTGTTGTGATTGTATATTGTTGATTGATTAAGACGACTGTTGATTTTAGTGTTATGGTATTATTTATCTGACTGTGTTCTTCGGGGTGCGTCCCTGGCCGAGTGGAGTCACTTGCGGGAGTGGCTTCACGCCCATGATTTGCCTTCTGTGGAACCCGCCACAGAAGGAATGTGCACATTAATGGACTTGGGTTTATCACTCGATGGAGATGAGTGGGGCTTAGGTGGGAATGACTGCGGTCCCCCACTGGCGGTGTGGAGTACCTGTTGCGATGGGTACTTTGGCAGGGCTACACACTTTAGTGTGTAGTCAGTTATGAGGAGGTTGATTTTGGAGTTGGGATTGGATGTGACGATTGAGCTGTTTGGTACTTGTTTTATTGTGATTTATGTTGTGTAATTAGTACTGACCCCGTCTTTATTTTGTAAAACTGTGGTGATCCATTTGGGGATGGTGAGCAGTTGTTGAGCAGGTTTGATTAGAGGCATTTGGGGCTAGCTGAGATGTGTCACCACGAGCTGATTAGAGTCTTCCGCTGTTGTATTTTAGTAGTTTGATACATTTGGTTTTTGAGAACATGTACCGTATTTTTATCAGTTTGGTTTTGGAATGGTAATCACTTAAACTTTATTACTATTTAAATTATGTTTCGTTATTCTCATTTGATTATCATTGTCTCGGGAAACCAAGATGGTGACGTTCTTATACGTGAGTGGTCCTGGTAAGGCACTCGGAGTATGGGGATGTCACAAAGTGGTATCAGAGCGACGATCCTGAAACCTGTAACCAATGAATCTAATGAATACAGGGAGTCAATTAAAATGAACCCGGGGTAGAAGTTGTAGGAGCTAATGCAAAGGCTTGGGAGACGTCCTAAAGTCGCGAACTCACCCTGCAATTTTGAACCGGTCACATAGGGTATGTGTCAGGGTCGTATGTATTGTATATTGGTTTGTATGTATAATAGTGGCATGTGTAGTGAATTATTGGATGTTGAATGTGGAGAATTGGAGGTATGGAAGTTGAACGATAAGTGATTTGTATATCGAATTGGATGAAAAGTATGTTGGTTGTTTATAATGTGGCACATTAGTGGTATGAATAGATTGTCTTATTGATTGAGTTGCGTATATATGCATGCATAGTTGTTGTTATTTTATTGAAGTTATAAAAGTTGTATATTATGTTGGGAAAGTGAGATAAACATGCGGGTAGTGTATACGAGTCTGCATGACTTGATCGAGTGGGGGGCACTCGATCGAGTAGGTGAGGTACTCGATCGAGTGGGTGTGACTCGGTCGAGTAGATAGTTTGATGTTTTTCTGGGGAAAATCGTGTTTTTGGGTACTCGATCGAGTAGAGCCGCTCGATCGAGTGACGTGTCAGCTCGATCGAGTATGTTTTTGAGCAGAAGTCTGATTAGGTTCTGGAGTCGAGGCACTCGATCGAGTAAGTTAGGCACTCTATCGAGTAGCCTCAACTCGATCGAGTGGGTTCTGGTACTCGATCGAGTGGGGTCTGTGCAGGTTATATACGTGTTCTGGGTTATAGTATGCGTGTTTATATCTACCTTTTCTTATATAGTTACAAGATGGCGCCAAAGAAAAATGTCTTATATGCTAGAGCTGAGAACATGAACATTGATGATATAGTAAAGATGTTGGAGCACCAAGATGCTCTTACGGAAGCGTTGAAGAGAGTGGGAAAGGATAAGGAGGTTGATCACTCCAAGATCAGCATCCACATATTGAGGTTCAGTCCGAAAGAGTATAAGGGAACTGGGGAGCCAATTCTTCTGGATAATTGGTATAGGGAGATGGAGAATATCTAAGAGTTAGTTCATTGTCCGGATGAGTTGAAAGTGGAACAAGCTGCGTTCTACTTGAGGGAAGCAGCATGTGAGTGGTGAGATAAGGTCAAGGTGGGTGCTAGGGAGATGTACATGAAACAGGGACTACCTGCTATACCTTGGGATGAGTTCAGGAGAGCCATGAGGCGAGAGTTCGTACCGGAACATGTGAGGAGCAAGTTGAGAGAGGAGTTTGATGAGTTTAAAATGGCATCTGACATGACGATGGCTGAGTACTACCGAAAGTTTAATGAGAAGGCTAGGTACGCTGAGGATATGGGTTTGAGTGAGGAGAACCTAGCCTTAAGGTTTGAGAAGGGGTTGACCCCCAAGATAATGGAGAAGCTACCCGTGGGAGTCCTTACAGATGTTAAGGAAGCTTATGAGAGAGCTGGGAGGGCTGAGAGGTTAGTGAAGATGACCCGAGAGAGAGGTATTGAGAAAACAAAGGCTGAGAGCGAGGGTGGTGGCCAATCCAACTATAAGAAGGGCAACCACACTCAGGCAAGAGCATATTCATCTGGTTCGGGGTTTAGTGCTGGGGCTTCCTATGGGCGTGGCCGTGGGAGGAGTAGCAGTAGCTGGGGAATGACCTGTTTTAACTGTGGCGGTGTAGGCCACAAGAGACATGAGTGCACCAGTGCGGTGAGTGGGGGTTTCTAGAGGCCGGGACAGGGAAGCTTTTCATAGGGTCCTGCACAGAGTTATGCGAGTAACAGACTGACTAGGTCATGGAACAACATGGGAGGTCAGAACAACAAAGGTGGGGGCAACCGCAATGACGGTAATTCTTATCAGAAACCAGCTATGAACACCAACAACAATCAGGGGTCGGGTGCTAAACCGGCTACTTCAGCTAGTACTGTCCAGGGAGGTGGGCAGAAGACCAGTGGCAAGCTGTTTATGATGGAGAAGAAAGCAGCTGAGGACGACACTCATGTTATCACTGGTACTTTTCTTGTTAATGGTGTTTATACCTTTGTTTTGTTTGACTCGGGAGCGTCACTGTCGTTTGTATCTACGAGTCATGTTAAAACGTTGGGTTTGAGAGAGTATGAGTCTGTAAGAGAGGAAGTTTTTATACCTTCGGGTGAGTCTGTATCGTGTGGGAGGTTGTATAGAGATGTATCCATGACAGTTGGGCAAGTTGATCTACCTGTAGACTTGCTAGAGTTTCCTTTAGACGGATTTGAGATGATAGTCGGGATGGATTGGTTAGGAAAGTATAAAGCTAAGATAGATTGTCATCAAAAGAAGGTTTCTCTGAGAGGTCCTAAGGGGATTAGTGTGTCTTATCGTGGGTTTGTTGTCAAACTCAAAGTTAAGTTCATTGCAGCTGTGACCATGAAGTCCTATATGAGGAAGGGGTGCCCGTTGATCTTGTGCCATATAAGAGATGACAGGATGGAGAATCCAATAGTTGAGTAGATACCAGTTGTGGGGGAGTTTCCAGATGTCTTTCCAGAGGAGATTCCGGGGTTGCCACCGAAGAGGGAGATAGATCTCAGTGTTGAGCTGAAACCGGGGACGGGGCCAATCTCTAAGGCACCGTACCGGATGGGACCTAAGGAGTTGGAGGAGCTCAGGAAGAAGTTAGATGATCTTATTGAGAGGGGATATATTAGACCTAGTGTATCACTGTGGGGAGCGCCAGTTCTTTTAGTGAAAAAGAAAGATAGGGGTTTGAGGTTTTGCATAGATTACAGGGAGCTGAACAGGGTGATGGTGAAGAACAAGTATCCTTTACCAAGGATAGATGACCTGTTTGATCAGTTGAGTGGTGCAACAGTCTTTTCTAAGATTGATTTGAAGTCGGGGTACCATCAGGTGAAGATTAGAGAGGAGGACATACCAAAGACAGCTTTCAAGTCGAGGTATGGCCATTATGAGTATGTAGTGATGCCGTTTGGGTTATCTAATGCACCCGTTGTGTTTATGGATTTGATGAACAGAGTCTTTAGTCAGTTTTTGGACAAGTTTGTGGTGGTTTTCATAGATGACATCTTAGTCTTTTCTAAGACTAATGAGGAGCATGAGGAGCATCTGAGGATTGTGTTGCAGACCTTGAGAGAGCATGAGTTGTATGCAAAGTTGTCCAAGTGGGAGTTCTGGTTGGAGAAAGTTGCTTTTCTGGGGCATGTGATTTCTAAGGAAGGGGTAGCTGTGGATCCTGCAAACATTGAGGCAGTTACCAAGTGGGAAGCAACAAAGAATGTAGCTGAGATCAGGAGTTTCTTGGGTTTAGCTGGATATTATCGACGATTCGTGAAGGATTTCTCAAAGATTGCTAGACCTATGACAGCTTTGATGAGGGAAGAGAACAGGTTTCGTTGGGATGAGAGTTGTGAGACGGCGTTCCAAACATTAAAGGAGCGTTTGACCACAGCTCCAATATTAGCATTGCCTGAAGGGAGTGAGAACTTTGAAGTTTATACAGATGCTTCAACAAATGGGTTGGGATGTGTGTTGATGCAGAATGGTAAAGTGATTACCTATGCTTCTAGGCAATTGAAGCCTTATGAGGAGAATTATCCTACACACGATCTGGAGTTGGGTGCAGTTGTGTTTGCTCTCAAGATTTGGAGACATTACCTATATGGGGCGACCTTTAAGGTATTCTCAAATCACAAGAGTCTCAAGTACATCTTCACTCAAAAGGAGTTGAACATGAGACAGATGAGGTGGATGGAGTTGATTGGCGATTATGACATGGATATTATCTACCATGAAGGGATAGCCAATGTAGTTGCAGATGCTTTGAGCATGAAGAGTGTACATTCTTTGTGCACGGCTATATCGTTGATTAGATTGAGAGATGAGGTTGGGAAGTTTGGGATACATATGATCTAGAGAGGGGATGCCATAGTAGATTTGACAGTGCAGTCAGATCTTTATGATGATATTCGCGGTAAACAGGAGTTGGATCCTAAGATGGTGGAGTGGAGAGCTGGAGTAGAGAAGGGGACAGTGTCCAGATTCTCTATTCACACAGATGGTAGTTTGAGGTTTGATGGGAGGTGGTGTGTCCCTAATGATGAGGAGATGAAAAAGACAATCATGACAGAGGCTCATTGTACACCATACTCGGTACATCCAGGTGGTGACAAGCTATATAAGGATTTAAAGAAGACTTTCTGGTGGCCTGGGATGAAGAAAGAAACAGCTGAGTTCGTGACCCGTTGTTTGACATGTCAGAGAGTTAAAGGGGAGCCCCGACGACCACAAGGTAAGATTCAGTCTCTTGAGGTACCTGAGTGGAAGTGGGAGTCCATTTCTATGGATTTTATCGTGGGTTTACCGAAGAGTCAGCAGGGTAACAACATGATATGGGTTATAGTGGATCGACTGACCAAGTCAGCTCATTGTGTGCCAATAAAAGATACATGGACTAAGGCACAATTAGCTATGGCTTATCGGAAGAATGTGCTGAGATTGCATGGGGTGCCTAAAGACATAGTATCTGACAGAGATTCGAGGTTTATCTCACGTTTTTGGAAAGAGTTGCAGGAGTCTTTGGGAACTACATTAAAGATGAGTACAGCATTTCATCCTGCGACAGATGGTCGGACAGAGAGGACCATCAAGACTCTTGAGGATATGTTACGAGCTTGTGTGATAGATTTTGGTGGTAGCTGGGAACAGAGGTTAGATTTGATTGAGTTTTCTTATAACAACAGCTATCACACCAGTATTGGCATGGCGCCATTTAAGACTTTATATGGGAGGAGATGTAGGAGTCCGATTTGTTGGGACGACGGTGCTGAGGCAGTAGTTTTGGGACCAGAGATGGAAGAGCAGATTAAGCTGATCAGGGAGAGGATGAGAGCGGCTCAAGATAGACAAAAGAGTTATGCAGATCTACATCACCGGGATATAGAGTTCCAGGTTGGGGACAAGGTTCTTTTGAAAGTGTCTCCTATGCGTGGGGTCATGAGATTTGGTAAGAAAGGCAAGCTGAGTCAGAAGTTCATAGGACCTTATGAGATCTTAGACCGGGTAGGAGAGGTTGTTTATCGCTTGGCCTTTCCGTCTGCTTTGGATAGGGTACATAATTTGTTTCATGTGTCTCAGCTGCGGAAGTATGTGAGTGATCCGTCACATGTGTTAGAGGTGGAGAACATAGAGCTAGATGAGTCCTTGTCTTATCTTGAGGTGCCTAAACAGATTCTTGACCGGAAGGTTAGGAAGACTAGACATGGTGAGACAGTCTTTCTTAAGATCCTTTGGTCTAATCATGAGGTTGAGGAAGCTACATGGGAGGCGGAGGAGGCCATGAGAGAGTGCTATCCGTTTCTTTTTTTATCAGGTATGTATGGTTACGGGGACGTAACCTTGTTTCTTTTAGGGGGTAGGAGATGGTCGCGAAGAGTTTTTACATCTTTTTGTGTTGCTTTTGACATAGTTAGTACTTGTTTGAGTCGGGTTGAGTATGGTTGGTACATATGTGTTGGAGTTTTTATGTTGAGTTTTGTTTTGGTTGTTGTGTCGGGAGTGTGTTAGTATGTTTTTATTTTGTTGTGGTTTGAACTTCGGGGACGAAGTTATTTTTAAGGAGGGAAGACTGTAATACTACGGTTTTATGAGTCTCTGGGTACTCTATCAAGTGGGCCTTACTTTGTTGAGTAAGGGTGTTTTGATTTACGAAACAGTGTTCTGCCTGTAAGGTACTCGATCGAGTAGCCTTGGCACTCGATCGAGTACGAGACTTACTCGATCGAGTAAGTCGGGTTACGGGTGTTAATTGACGGGTTTTGTTAATAAAGCGGATTAATATATTATAAGTTCGTCATCTTCCTAAAACACTTTTTCTAAAACCTAATTCATTGTTTAAGAGAGTTCTCAAGTACGTTGCTTTGTTATTCCGCTTTATTGACAAATCCCGGAGCTAGAGAGGTCGGATTTCGTTGTTCTTTCCATCATAGTAATCCTTGCGTCAAGGGTAAGATCCACGTACCATTTTTATAGCATTTGGTTGACTTTGTTTACACCCTAATTTTGGGAATTGGGGGTTTTTATGATTTGTTGTGTTAGTAGTGATTGTATGATTTTGTGAATAGGAGGAGGATTCGTAGAGGAACGATTTTGAGACAGCTACTAGATCGTCTGCTATTTGTGTTGCATTCCAAGTAGGTTTTCCCTACTCACTATTAGTTATATGATATGTGTGGTGATTGTGCTGTAGTTAGTGATTGTTGATTGATTCAGACGGTTGTGATTGTATATTGTTGATTAATTCAGACGGCTGTTGATTTTGGTGTTATGGTTATTGTTTATCTGTCTATGTTCTTTCGGGTGCGTCCCTGGCTGAGTGGAGTCACTTGCGGAAGTGGTTTCACGCCCATGATTCGCCTTCTGTGGAACCCGCCACAGAAGGGATGTGCACATTAATGGACTTGGGTTTATCGCTCGATGGAGATGAGCGGGGCTTAGGTGGGAACGGCTGCGGTCCCCCACTGGCGGTGTGGAGTACCTGTTTCGATGGGTACTCTGTCAGGGCTACACACTTTAGTGTATACTCAGTTATGAGGAGGTTGATTTTGGAGTTGGGATTGGGTGTGACGATTGAGCTGTTTGGTACTTGTTTTATTGTGATTTATGTTGTGTAATTAGTACTGACCCTGTCTTTGTTTTGTAAAACTGTGGTGATCTATTCGGGGATGATGAGCCGTTGTTGAGCAGGTTGATTAGAGGTATTTGGGGCTAGCTGGGATGTGTCACCACGAGCTGATTAGAGTCTTCCGATGTCGTATTTTAGTAGTTTTATACATTTGGTTTTTGAGAACATGTACCGTATTTTTATCAGTTTGGTTTTGGAATTGTAATCACTTAAACTTTATTACTATTTAAATTATGTTTCGTTATTGTCATTTGATTATCATTGCCTCGGAAAACCGAGATGGTGACGTTCTTATACCTGAGTGGTCCTGGTAAGGCACTCGGAGTATGGGGGTGTCACAACCACACCATGGTTACAAGCAGTTTACCCATCTATAGTTGTATACTCTACAACACCCAACTAAAGATTATCGAAAGACATAGAATATTCAGATAATAGGAGTGATTGGCTGATTATTGATAAATGTTCAATCGAAATGATGTATCTAGTATAGAAGAGATGTATAACTAACCATAGTCAGCAACCGTGACTCAGCTTTTATCTAGTTTCGACTGTACATCAGATTGCAGTTGTGACTTTTGTACTCCCTGCATGACAGAACACCTAACTTAATCAGCATAAACATCATTACAATGTGACAGAACACCTAGCTAAAAAACTAGAGTTCTCACTGACCACATCAACGAGCATGGACTTAAGTGTATCACTAATCACCGACCAAGATGCAGGAGAATCGTTCAGAAGAGACTTGTAACAAAATTGACAAGTACCTTGTGGCAAAACATAAGCAAGAAACACAAGCTGTAAAATTCAAAAAAACAAGCTGTAAAATTCACAAAACAAGGCCTAAGATTCACAAAATAAGAGAAATAGAAAAATAGGTTATTTCAACAACTTATGACCAAGTTTAAGAAATATTAGCTTTGCGTTTCACAAAACAAGCTCTAAGTTTCACATAACAAGGTCTGTGATTCACAAAATAAGGCAAAGAGCAAAGTACGTGATTTCAACCACTTATAATCAAGTTTCAGAATATTATCTTCTATGTTCACAAATCAAGCTTTAAGATTCACTAAACAAGGTCTCAGATTCACAAGATAAGAGAAAGAGCAAAATAGGCGATTTCAACCACTTACGACCAAGTCTCACAAAATTACCATATAAGTTCACAAAAGAAGCTCTATGATTCACAAAATTACCTTTAAGGTTCACAACATCGAAACATATAATCCGCAAAATTTCACAAATTAAAACTGAAATAGAAAACAATAATTAGAGCTTCAAAAAAAAGAAATACTTGTTTCAATAGCACTATTATCATTAACCATTGTGATATCTACAATCTCCATAGCAATTAGAGCTGCAAAATCATCAAAAACAATGTAATAAGTAGTACAAAATCGCTTGGTAAAGGAAATCGCTCAATCTTGATCAAATTCGAACGTTATATTTACGAAATCGCTCAATTTGATCAAATTCGAACCTTATATCATCACTTTATGAGTGACTTAACAAAACTATATGAATATATTCAATTTTCATCAAAATTATGAAATTACCTGCAAATTAATTGAATAAAGTCTTCTAAAATTGATCAAATCACGTTCTTGTATGTTGTTTTGATGAAATCTACGAACAATTTTTTCAAATCGCGCGAATCGATCTTCTTGATTCGATTTTCAAATCGATCGCGCGCAACGTTTTTATTGTGTTTTAGGCTTTGAGCTGTAGACGAAGTAAGAGAGAGAATAATATTATAATTTGGGATATTTTAGATAGAGAAAATATTTGGGCCAAATGAAAAGTTAGGAATGACCCCAAATTTCGAGCCCAATGAAAGTTAGTCCAATGAACATTGAAAACCAGTCCAATGAAGGAATTTGGTGAGGCCAGCCGCCGCGCCATAATTAACGGAACGGCCTCACCTGATTCGGCTTATATATATATATGTATATATATATATATATATATATATATGTATATATATATATATATATATATATATATATATATATATATATATATATATATGTATATAGTGTTGAGATCAAATGAGTCCCCCTCCTAAGTGTGAGTCCATAAGTCCTCCTTAGAGCCCTTGGATGAGCACTATGGAAGGCTGAGATTGAAGACAAAAAACAAGGGATTAATGCCTAATTAAGCCCACTCTCTCACTACCTTAACTAATCCACCCTAATTATCACTAATTTCACTATATATAATTTATTATCACACCCATTTATCTCTCATCTCACACAATTCATTCACCTTCTCCATCAAAAACCCAATAAAATCAAAAACCCAACAAATTCAAAACCTAAAAATTCAAAAAAAATTCCCCCTCTTTTCCTCACCCACCCATCACCATTCCCGACACCACCACCATCTGCCGCCACCCCCACCACCCACGACACACCCACCACTGCCACCGTCACCTTATCCGTCCTCCTTGCACGCCCTGCCTCCGCACCACCACAACCCCACCGCCTCTCCCCACGACGAACCCCACCTGACCACATCTCCACTTCCTAACTTCACCACCACCGGGCCACCACCTTCTCCACCTCCCATCACCACACATACAACCTCCACCACAACCTCCGCACCACCACAACCCCACGCCCTCTTCAAATTTCCACTGCCGCCACACCACGCCGTCACCCCCTCACCTTCATTCTCCTTTTTCGATCTTTTTTTGTTTTAGATCGAGCCCTCCGGCAGCAGCGCCAACATCAACTCGTCCGTCTTTTTTTTTTTTCTCTTTTTGTAATTGTTGTTCGTCGTTGGTGGAAGTTGTCGCTGTTGTTTGTGTGGTGGTGTTGTTGTCGTGAAGGAGAGGGTGGGCTGTTTGGAGATGAAGGTGGTGGTTGGTGGCCGGAGGTCAGACCTCGCTCCTCCCGCCTCCGTCCTCCCTTCTCGCTGCTCTACCTTCTTCTTTTTTTTTTTTTTTTTTTTTTTGTTTGTACCAGTACCTTTGTTTACTTGGGCTCAAAAAACAAGATCTTGTTGTGTCTTGTTTTATTTTTCTTTACTTGTTTTTTGTTTGCTTTTTTTTTTTCAGTGTTTTATTTTTTTTTTATTTTTTTTTTAACTTTAGTTGTGATTGTTGGCTTCTCATTATTTTTTAAATTTTAGATCTAGGTTTTTTCTTCAATTGTTGTTATATTAGATCGTTTTATTTTAGTCTTAGATCTAATAAATAGATCTAAGGTTATTTTAAATTACACTTTTTGTTGTTGTTAGAATTACACTTTTTTTTGTTAAAATTACACTTTTTGTTGTTAGAATTACACTTTTTTCTGTTAGAATTACACTTTTTTTCTATTAAAATTACACTTTTCTCCATTAAAATTACACTTTTTTTTGGTAGAATAACACTTTTTTCGGCTAAAATTACACTTTTTGATGTTAGAATTACACTTTTTTCTGTTAGAATTACACTTTTTTCTGTTAAAATTACACTTTTCTTCATTAAAATTACACTTTTTTCTGTTAAAATTATACTTTTTTTTGCTAGAATAACACTTTTTTCGGCTAAAATTACACTTTTTGTTGTTAGAATTACACTTTTTTCTGTTAGAATTACACTTTTTTCTGTTAAAATTACACTTTTTTCTATTAGAATTACACTTTTTTCTGTTAGAATTACACTTTTTGTTAGAATTACACTTTTTCTGTTAGAATTACACTTTTTTTTTTACAATTACACTTTTTGTTAGAATTACACTTTTGTTGTTAGAATTACACTTTTTTTCGTTAGAATTACACTTTTTCTGTTAGAATTACACTTTTTTTCGTTAGAATTACACTTTTTCCTGTTAGAATTACACTTTTTTCTATTGGACTAATGTTACACTCTCAATGGACTTGGTCATATTCTCATATTCTCATTGGACTAATGTTACACTCTCAATATGGACTAAAATTACATTCTCGGTGGTGAAATTATACATTTCGGACTAAAATTACACTTTTTTGGACTAAAATTACATTCTCCTTGACTAAAAATAACAATCTCATTGGACTGAAATTACACTTATCTGGACTAAAATAACACTTTTTGTCATTAAAATAACACTCGTAAAATGCTAAATTACAATAATTTGTGATAAAATTACAAAAATTCAAAATATTATTCGTTAAAATCACTCGGAAAAGATTGAAGTTAAACTTTGTAAAACGCTAAATTCTCGAAAATATTCCTTAAAATTACACTTTTTGCTGTTAGAATTACACTCGTAAAATCCTAAAATGTCGAAAACTTGTCTAAAAAAAACGAAAAAAAACTGAAACTGGAAAAGTGTTAACAAAATTTCCATAAACTTTGAAGTATAAGATAAATGGTGGTGTTAATTGTGTATCATTAATCCATTAGTGAATGTATAATTAAACCTAGAGAGAGAAAGTGGATTAATTAGTGTATGGGAAACTCATTAGTGTTAAGTATGCTTTTTTGCTTTCAATCTCAACCATCCTTAGTGGAATATCTAAGGGATGTAGTGAGGACTTAGGGACTCAAAATATATGGTGGACTCATTAGAACTTTACTCTATGTATATATATATATACATTTATAAATAAATATATAGTGGAATATCTATTAGAAATTGGCTAAAAAAAATTAAAGTTTCAATTTTTAGCATTAAAGTTTCACTCGTAAAACATTAAAGTTACATTTATAAATAAATAAAATTAAATAAATTCAAATTTTTATATTAGAAATTGTCGAAGAAAATTAAAGTTTCAATTAGCATTAAAGTTTTACTCGTAAAACATTAAAATTACATTCAAAAATTAATTTTATATATTTAAAATAAAATTTTATAACTTAAATTTAAATTTTTATTTATAAAATTACCTTAAATATTGGATTATCAACCTACCCAATCTAGCACTTGGGCCTGGAGGAAAATTTGTTAGATTAAGGACAAATTTAGAGATGCTTATGATCAAGGCAAATGGTTGACTACTGATGATATGTATACTATCTCTAAAGGATATGATTGGCTTAATCAACAAACTCAACATAAGTGGCTTGAGCAAAAATTGTTTGGAACAGGTTTAATACTCCAAGGCATTGCTTTATTCACTGGCTTATGCAAAGACAAAAGCTCCTCATCTTGGATAGATTGCAGAAACTGGGAATTACAACTTCTGGGATATGTTTTCTGTGCAGCAGAGCTACTGAGAATCACCATCATCTGTTTCAAGGTTGTGACTATGCGAAAAAATGCTATCAAATTCTACTTTCTTGGTTGCAGGTCACTATGACAGGAGATATTTTACCTGTGAAGATCCTCCTGAGAAGGGATTTATCAGGTTTTTAGCGTCTACTGATTAGTTCCTTACTTGTAGCTGTCCAGTATGGCATCTGGCATGTGAGGAATATCTGTAGAGTGGATAAATATGTGTTGCATCCGGGCTCCCTTATCCAACAGACCAAGAGGGAAGGAAGACTGCGTCTTATGGCATTGACAGTGGGGCAACTTAGACTAGAAGATAGGAATTGGTGTACTCAAATGGGTCTCATGTAAGGTCTTGGCCATAATTGTTGGTTTAGACTCCTTTTATTGTTTTAGTAGTTGTAAAACAGGTTGTATTCCTCTCGCCTGAGGATTATTTCAAAAATTGGTTGTAATGGTGACTTTTTGAGATCCCTTTGGGGATGGTTTTAATAATACTTACATTTCCACCAAAAAAAAAGTTACACCCATAAGTTAAAGTTACATTTATAAAACATTAAAGTTTTCATTTTAAAATTTAAAAATCTCAACCATCAAAATTAAAAGATCAATGGCTAGGATTAGGACTTAGTGGACTCACCATTTTAGGTGGACTCATTTGAACTTCACTCTATATATATATATATATATATATATATATATATATATATATATATATATATATATATATATAGAGAGAGAGAGAGAGAGAGAGAGTAAAGTTCTAATGAGTCCACCATATATTTTGAGTCCCTAAGTCCTCACTACATCCCTTGGATATCCCACTAAGGATGGTTGAGATTGAAAGCAAAAAAGTATACTTAACACTAATGACTTTCCTATACACTAATTAATCCACTTTATCTCTCTAGCTTTAATTATACATTCACTAATGGATTAATTATACAAAAAAAAAATTTTTTGAGCATAATTTTTTTTTTGGACTGAAACTTTTATACAAATGTTACTACACTTTCACTGTTTTAAAAGTGTAATTTCAACGGAAAAAAGTGTAATTTCAACGGAAAAAATTGCGGTTTGACGGATTTTATTTTGAAATTTGAAAATTTGAAGCAAATTTACAATATATTTTGCGTTTTACGAGTGTAACTCAGTTTTTCGACAAATGTTATTTTGAAATTTTCCAATTTTAACACAACTCATTGTGAATTGAGTGACTTATAAGTGTAACTTTAGTCTTTTAAAAGTGTAATTTTAGTCCAGGTAAGTGTAATTTCAGTCCAATAAGATTGTTATTTTTAGTCCAGGAGAATGTAATTTTAGTCCAGAAAAGTGTAATTTTAGTCCAGAAAAGTATAATTTCAGTCCACTGAGAATGTAATTTTAGTCCATTGAGAGTGTAACATTAGTCCAATGAGAATATGAGAATATGACCAAGTCCATTGAGACTGTAACATTAGTCCAATAGAAAAAGAGTAATTTTAACAGAAAAAAGTGTAATTCTAACAACAAAAAGTGTAATTCTAACAAAAAGTGTAATTCTAACAAAAAAAAGTGTAATTCTAACAGAAAAAAGTGTAATTCTAACAAAAAGTGTAATTTTAACAGAAAAAAGTGTAATTCTAATAGAAAAAAGTGTAATTTTAACAGAAAAAAGTGTAATTTTAATGAAGAAAAGTGTAATTTTAACAGAAAAAAATGCAATTCTAATAGAAAAAAGTGTAATTCTAACAACAAAAAGTGTAATTTTAGCCGAAAAAAGTGTTATTCTAACAAAAAAAGTGTAATTCTAATGAGAAAAAAGTGTAATTCTAACAGAAAAAAGTGTAATTCTAACAACAAAAAGTGTAATTTTACCCGAAACAAGTGTTATTCTAGCAGAAAAAAGTATAATTTTAACAGAAAAAAGTGTAATTTTAATGGAGAAAAATGTAATTTTAACAGAAAAAAGTGTAATTCTAACAGAAAAAAATGTAATTTTAATTGAAATAAGTATAATTTTAATAGAAACAAGCATAAAATGGAGTAAAAATATCGCATGAAAACATTGGAGGCGGGAATTTCAAAATTTGAATTTTGAAATCATTGGAAGCATAATTTTTAGCACACAATAGGTAAATTTAAACAAAATAAATTAAAAAAACGAAATAAAAATATAAATGAGAAGAACAAAAAAAGAGTGAAAATGAGAACAAATAACAACAAAGAAGACTAAAATTTCTGAAAAAAACAAAAAACGATTAAAAAAAAAAAAAAAAGACAACACCACCACCAACCACCTCACTCACCACTACCACGGCAGCCCTCAACCCCACGACTACCACCACCTCCACCATGGCAACCCCCACCCCACGACAAAAACACCACCCAACCACAACCCGCCACCAACCTACCACCTACGCAGCACCCTCACCACGTCCTTCCGACCTTCCCGCCAACAATGGTTTCAAATCTGGAATAAATAAATAAATAAATAAGATCTGAAAATAAAAAGAGAAAGAAGAAAAGAAGCAACAGAGGAGGAGAGGAGGAGGTGGCCGTCGGGTTTGGTGGGGCTGGGCAGGTGGCTGTGTTGGTGGAGGAGAGGAGGAGGGACATCGTAAATGGCGAGGAGGAGGTAGGCGTGGGTGAGTTGTTGAGGGTGGTAGGAGGAGATGGTCGTGAGTGAGTGGCCGTGGTGGTGAGTAGGAGGAGATGGTCGTGGGTGAGTGGTCGTGGTTGTTGAGGGTGGTAGGCGTGGGTGAGTGGTCGTGGTGGTGAGTTGTTGTCGGGGATGGTAGGAGGAGAGGCGGCAAGGAAGGAGAGGGTGACGGTGGCAGTGGTGGCGTTCGTCGGGGTGAGAGTCGGTGGGATGGTGGTTGTAGGGGGTGAGGAAGGGATTTTTGAATTTTGATTTTTTTGGGTTTATTTTTGATTTATTGAGTTTTTTTTAGAGAGGGATGAGAGAAATGTGTGAATTGTGTGAGATGAGAGATAATTAGGTGGGAGAATAAATTATATATAGTGAAATTAGTGATAATTAGGGTGGATTAGTTAAGGTAGTGAGAGAGTGGGCTTAATTAGGCATTAATCCCTTGTTTTTTGTCTTCAATCTCAGCCTTCCATAGTGCTCATCCAAGGGCTCTAAGGAGGACTTATGGACTCACACTTAGGAGGGGGACTCATTTGATCTCAACACTATATATATATATATATATATATATATATATATATATAGAGAGCAAGGATCCGGTGAGTCCAGGGTTTTAAATGAGTCCGTCCCGTAATTATAAACCGTAGGATCTAATAGAATTAGATGCGCCAGATTAAGCCACGTCACCCGAGTTATTTCATTCACCACCCTAAAATCGATCGTCCTCTTCATTCTTCATTTCAGTTTCTCTCTCCTCTCGCAAATCTCTCTTTGAATTCATGCTAAATCAAAGAAAACCCTAGAAAATCTCGAAAAAATTCCGTTCAACTCTCATCTAATCATTTATTCAACCTTTTTCTTTTCTAATTCTCTTAATTTTATGACGATTCGACGCGAATTCAACAAAATCTTTACTACAAGTAGCCAAGAAAATTAAACAAATGATGGGATATTCTCTATTTCTACCTATAATGAGGTACAAGATACAATTGAATTGGTGAGTTTTGTTTCATTCAGATAGTTATGTTTGATTCAGTTTTTTACTGCTCTAATTTGTCCTAATGTTTTATTTAATCTGATTTTTGAGTGCGCTTTAGTTTTGTGTATAAATCTTTTCTGATATCTCATTTGCAGCAACGATTTAGGAAAATGTTAAATCGAGTGTGAAAAATATGAAATCATTTGGTTTTTGTAATTGAATTGTTAGAACTTGTGTTATTCCATTAACTATTTTGTGTGATTGAATTTTATAATATCATTACTGATTTGAATAACTTATGCGCCTCTATTGAATAACTTTTGTTACTTCAGAGTGCATTTTATGTCGTTGGAGTAACACTGATTACTCTATGGAATAACAAGTAATCCCCGAAGTAACACTAGGTACAGATGCTACAGAACAAGTGCATCGTCCAATTAGTTTCGATTAGGTGCAAAAGTTCATATCTTTGTTTATCTTTGGTATAGTTTTTCCCCTTACTTTATTTTGTTATGCTTGATGATGTTGTGAATATGTTCACTCTTTATGTTATTCAAGTTGACTCATACCTACGATTGTCGCTCTTTTGTTTTATTTGTCAGCTTTTAACTATCTTTAGCCTTGTTACAAGATCATCAAGTTCGTTGCGGATTTTGTCAATTTTTATAATGCTTTAGTTAATTTGTTGTTGAATCAAGTCAGAACTCCAATGCATATAACTTGTTCATAAGGTTGCAATGGAACTAATATTTCGCGTTTTATGGCTCTTAACAATAACAGTGTTATCGTAACGGGTTATGGAGTTATGCTGCCTGACTTTTGTGTTACAGTAACAATAATAAGTGGCTATATGGAATAAAATAACAAGTAAGTCACTGGAATATACAGGTGAATAAACTTATACTATGGTGATTTTATCAAATCTAGTGTGTTGGTGGACCATCCAAATCTCTACTAAATAAACTAGCTCATTAGCTCAATTGGTAGAGCATTTGTGCAATTGCGCAAAGGATGTAGGTTCAATTCCTACATGGGCTTATTGTTATCATTTATCAATAGACTTTTTAACATAATTCTGCTGTGATTTTCGAATTTGATAAAATAACACACTTCTATGATTATATTTCCACACTAACAAGTTTAGAATAACACGCTTTCGTAAATTGAATTATACCCAAAATCATCAAAGGCCATTGATATAACAGATTGTGAATAAAAAAATAGTACTCGGTTTGTTAAGTGTACATGGTTGATTGATCGATATATTAAAATAACACACTTAAATGAGTAGAACAACACGCTTACATAATTAGAATAACAACCCAAAAATTGTTAAATTCGCGAACTGGAAATCCCATATTACGCTGACTTATTAACTAATGCGACTAGGTAATGATCGATAAATGTCTCTAATGATTTTTTTTTTGAAATGTAAGGTGTATTATTAATTGAATCAAGAATTTACAAATAGGAGTAATGTTACAATACATGCCACAAGACAGCAGGTATCAGACCAGCACAGAAACAAAAGCTAAGCTAGCCCATTGACAAGCAGCTGGTTTTACAGTCCAACAGGAAATTCTTAATAAGTCATTCCATTCTTCAACTTCAAGCCTTAACCATGCTTAAATCTCTGTAAACTTCTGATATCCTTATTGTGAACATGTTGATGAATAAAATGTAAGCATATGCTTTTTTATCTTCTTGATAAATTTCTTTAACGCTACTAAAGGACCACACCTGCTTGCGACATTAACTTAATCGCATTGCGATATTAAATTAATTATATTTATTTGTCTATGTAGGATTTGAACCCACATCTTGTGCAATGGCACAATGCTCTACCCTTTGAGCTAATAGACGTTGAACTACTTCGATATTGTTGCAACACAAAGCAAAACCAGAGGAACTCCTAATTTGGTATAATTAAGGCAACAATAGTACAATAATATGAACTTGTGCAAAATAATGCAAATGCTCAACTATAATTCAACATTACTCCACTCTCAATAAGTTTCATTTGGTGGGTATCACTATCAGGCAAGGGAGAGTAAAAAAGAGGGAAATTATGACTTTATGTTAGACAATAACAAAATATGTAAAATCCAATTAAAAGATTATAGTAACTATTATTGTAACACGGTTTAACCGTTAATGTAACACGAGTAAACCATTATTGTGACAAAGTTCAACCGTTACTGTAACACGATTAAAGTATTATTGTAATAAAGTATAACCATTATTGTAACAAAGTATAGGCGTTATTGTAACATGAGTAAACTATTACTGTAACAAAGTATAACCGTTATTGTAAAGAAATATAGCCATTATTGTAACACTAGTAAACCATTATTGTAACAAAGTATAGCTGTTATGGTAACACAATTAAACAATTATTGTGACAAAGTATAACCGTTATTGTAATACGAGTAAACCGTTATTGTAACAAAGTATAACCGTTAATGTAACATGACTAAACCGTAGAAAACTAACAATCAAACAATATGAAAATTGCTCAGTTCGTTTCAAATACTCTATATCAAAGGAAATCAATTGAGTTCACAAATTAAGAAATTGAAAGATCTAAATATGGTTTTGTCACTTCAGAGAACACATATAGCAAAGCAATGTAGCCGATTACGCACTGCCGTCGATTTATTTGTCGCCGGAGATGCGGTAGATTAGGGAGAACATAATATGTGCATTATGTCCTTCATTCAGAGAAAAACGAGATAGTTAAAGATTCTACAAAGATATAGAGATTAAGGATAATCTGCCGCTTAAGCACACATCAATTAATAATCAACTACGACGGAGAATAATATCAAACACTTCGAAATGAGGTATAATCTCAATTTGAGTGAAAAAAGCACACACGATTTTCAAGAACTCTAAAACGCTCAATTTAGGGTTTTAACAATTAGGCGTAATTGAAACGAAAAAATGAAATAAAAAAAAAAGTAACAAAGGAAAATCATTAGAAAACTAACCATAACAATGAATAGATGAAATAGTTATCATTGCAGGATAAATTTGGGTGCAAAATTGGAGAACTCAGATGCGCTTGAACAAGAAAACGTAAATGAAGTTTGATGAGAGAGAAACTAGACCTGTTGAATACTTGAATGATGGAAATGAGGTGGAACGAGAAAAAAACTCACAGAGAAGTGTGAAGCACAAATTTGATGAGAGAGAAAGTTAAACACACAGAATGACGTAAGTTGAGAAGTGCCACAAGTTTTGTAATTATCGGGGCATTTACACTTTTGCCCTTACCTAGATGCGCGATACTCAGCCGTTGATCAAGGCAGATCTGACGGTCAGGATTGATAGGCCGGACTCACCCTAAAAGCTAGACTCAATAGATCCTAATTCTATATATATATATATATATATATATATCACTACAAGAAAACCTGTTAAAGGCGTCTAAAGTAGGCGACTGTAAGACCAGTCGCCAATTTGGCGACAGAAAAAAAACGGGCGACTGAAAACAGTTGCCAAATTGGCGACAGTAGAATCTTATCCCAAAATCCGCATGAAATCCAAGGGCGACTGTGTATTATCCAATTTGGCGACGGAAAATAGTCGCCAATTTGGCGACGGAAAATAGTCACCAATTTGGCGACTGATGACGGTCGCCAATTCTCTGATTTTGTTTTTTTTTTCACCTCCTTCCTTTTTTCATCCAAAAAAAAAATATGCCCTACACACCCGACGCCACCACCATCCACCACCACCACCGGAGAGGCAACCCATCCACCGTAGGCACCACATCACCACCGACCACCGGAGTTTCCTTCATTGTTCTTCTTTTTTTCTAAAGGTTTGTTTTCGACTCAAATTGATTTAATTACTTCAATCCTTAATATTTTGTTTAATTTGTGATGCCTATTTAGTATGTAGTTGTAATTTATACATTAGTGATGCCAATTATGTATGTAGTTGTAATTTAATAAGCATTTTTCTTAATTAATTGTAGTTAGGGTTAGAAATTGAGAGTTTTGTTAAATTGCTAATGTCATATGATTAGGGGATGTAATTGAAGGTTATCTTGATAATATTAGTATTATTGAAGGTAGTAACTTAGTTTTAGTAATATTGAAGGTAGTATAGTGTTAGTATTGTTGAAGGTAGTATAGTGTTAGTTTAGTAATATTGAAGGTAGTATAGTGTTAGTATTGTTGAAGGTAGTATAGTATTAGTATAATGTTAGTATTGTCAATTTTTTTCATACTTTAGTTATAAAACAATTTTGCCTTATAATTGACGAAATTAAGTTAGAATGAGCATGACGTATAAATTGCATTTTTCAAAATTTTATTTAAATTTTTGACAACTTGTTTAATAATGACCTAGTACCCGTTCAAGAATTATTCATTAGGAGCAATTCTTGAATAGTCCCCATTTTGGGACTGTTTTTGTACGTTTCAAGTCACTTAGGTAGTAAACACATAGTTGTGATTTTATTAATGAGAAAAGAGTTTGGTTGCAATTCCTTTAATGTTCTCTGAATACATATGTGGAATATAAATCTATTCCACATTGTGTATTTGGAGAACTAAGGGGAATTGCTGCCGAATTTTTTTCTCATTAATAAATCCCAAATGTGTGTTTGCTAGTGATTTGAAACGTATATAGATTTGTAAAGGGATTTCGTGGATTTATTGAATTTGCTAGATGTCAAGATTCATATGATTTGGAACAACATAAATTTAGGTGTCCTTGTACTAAATGTAAAAACTTAAAATATTTATTTGACATTGAAGTAGAAGAGTATCTTAATACAAATGATTTTTTTCCAAACTACTACAATTGGATCTCCTATGGAGAAAAATATTATCCCGAAGAGCCTTCAATCCAACAAAATGAGAACCCATATAGAGATATGGTACTTGATGCCTTTGAGACTAATGATTTCATTAATGACGACCGTGTACCAATGATTGATGAAGAACTACCAAACCCAAAAGCAAAAGCCTTTTTTGACATGCTAAGTACTTTCGAAAAAACCTTATATGAAGGGAGCAGAATGACATTGTTACAAGTTGCATCCAGGATAGTTACTTTAAAATGTGAGTATAATATGCCATTTAAAGTCGTTGATAGTATTGCTACGTTGGTTGAGGATTTTATACCCGATAATAATGTTATGACCCAAAATTTCTATAATACCAAGAAAGTGGTTAAAGGTCTTCAGCTTCCACATGAAAAGATTGATGCATGTCCTAAAGGATATATGCTTTTTTGGAAAGATGATGTTTTGCTTGACAAATTTAAGAAATGTCAAAGGGATAGATATAAGACAAGTGAGGGAAATATTATTTTGAAGGGAAAGAAGGTTAATAAGAGGAGTGGAAAGAGAAAGAAACTAATATAATTAAACACATTAATTTATTTTCCCTTAGCTCCAAGACTTCAAAGAATGTATGCCACAAAAAATATTGCCAACCAAATGAGATGGCACAAACAAAATCCTCGTACACCAGGAAAGATGTGTCATCCGAGTGACGGAGAGGAGTGGAAGCTTTTTGATAGGTTATATCCTGATTTTGCCGAGGAACCTCACAATGTGAGACTTGGCTTGTGTATGGATGAGTTTGACCCTTTTGGTCAGTTTGGTAGATCTTACTCGTGTTGGCCCGTAATGACCACGCCGTACAACTTACCTCCTTGGCTTTGTCTGAAAAGACAATTTATTTTCCTCTCTTTACTTATTCCCGGTCTTGATAACCCAAAAAACCATCTGGATGTTTATTTACAACCGTTGGTGGAAGAACTGAAGCATTTGTGGGAAGTTGGTGTAGAAACATTTGATGTGTCGAAGAAGCAAAATTTCCAACTAAGAGCTTCACTGTTATGGACTATAAATGATTTTCCCGTATATGGTATGCTATCGGGATGGGCAACCGCTGGGTGAAGGCATGCCCTTATTGCATGGATATGAGTAAAGCATTTTATCTTCCTAATTCCAAAAAGATTAGTTGGTTTGATTGCCATAGATGTTTCTTACCAGATGGACATATCCATAGAAGGAACAAGAAAGCTTTCTTAAAAGGTAAGGAGGTGCGTGACAATGCTCCGGTTCGACTCCAAGGGGATGAGGTATGGGAGGCCGTACGTGATTTGCCATCAACTGTCGATGGGACTGAAGAAGAGTTTAAAGAGTTGAAAAAGGGGAAAATGGTTGGTTTAAAAGAAGTATTTTTTGGGAGCTTCCCTACTGAAAAATAATGTTGATCGACACTATTTGAGCTACTTATTCATACGATTATGGATGTAAAAGGAAAGATACGTGATAATATTAATTCAAGAATAGAATTGAAGAAATTTTGTGATCGTCCTAAACTTCATATTCATAAGGATGGAGCTAAACCAAAAGCCATATTTGCTCTTGACAAAGCTCAAAGAAAGGTATTGTGCGATTGGATAGGAAACTTGAAGTTTCCCGATGGATATGCCTCCGATTTGAGCCGTTGTGTTGATTTGAAGGAACTGAAGTTGAAAGGGTTGAAAAGTCATGATTATCATGTTTTCATGGAGCGCTTATTACCCGTGGCTTTTAAAAATTTACTCCCGACTACCGTTTGGAATGCAGTTACAGAAATAAGTCAATTTTTTAGAGATTTATGTTCCTCCACGATATCAATTGAGGACATGATTCATCTAGAAGAGCAAATACCAGAAATTTTGTGTAAACTTTAGATGATATTTTCACCTTCTTTTTTCAATTTGATGAAGCATCTACCTATCCATTTGCCATATGAAGCTAAAGTTGGTGGACCCGTCCAATATAGGTGGATGTATCCTTTCGAGAGGTTTCTTAATCATGCGAAGAAAAAAATTTGTAATAAATCTCGTGTGGAAGGTTCTATATGCAGTGCCTACCTAACGGAAGAGATTGCCAATTTTTACTCTCTTTACTTTGAAAAACATATTGAGACCAAAGCAAATAACTTGAATATTGATGAAGCGGATGAACTAGACACAAGTATACCCAAGTGTTTCCAAATGCAAGATGAAATAAGGTGTTCACAAGCTGGGGCCTGGGGGAACAACATTTCTGGATGACAAGAAGTATAATCGTGCCCACCTTTATGTGCTATCTAATTGTGAGGTTTTGGAGCCATATGAAGTGCAATTTGTGACAGATTTCATTGAAGAACACCCTAATGTGAACAGAGAGGATGTTTGGAGTAAGCATCAGGATCAATTTCCAGCCTGGTTTCGGAAGCATGTATTTGAGCTAAATATTCAAGATGATGTGATAAGAAGCTTGGCTTTTGGTCCTTCTCGAAAGGTTGTGACGTAGAATCGATATTCAGTTAATGGGTTTAAGTTTCAAACATTTGACTACGGGAAAAGTAAGGCTAGATGCAACTACGGCGTTACTATTTCTTCTCTTGATGGCAATGAATATTATGGCATATTAGAGGATATCTTTTAGTTGTGCTACAATGGCCGTGATCGGGGTTATAAAACGGTCGTGTTCAAGTGTCAATGGAGGGATAATTCCGTAGCTGGAACGAAAGTCCATGATCGTTACAAACTCGTGGAAGTGAATCATACTCGAACCTACTCTAAATATGATCCATTTTTACTTGCATAACAAGCTCATCAAGTTTATTTTGCATCTTTTCCGAGCACGAGTAATGATAGACAACAAAAGCAATGGTGGGCGGTCTTTAAAACAAAGGCACGATCAGAAGTTGATACATCTTTTTTCCAAGAAGAAGTTGTATCAGAAACAGTTTTGTCCCCGATTGATGATGAAATTATTTATGCAAATGAGATAGAAGCGGAGGAGGAGTTAGAAGAGGAAGAGGAAAAAGAAGAGAATGATGAGGAGGGGGATGAGATAGAAGAGGAGGAAGAAGAAGAGAATGATGAGGAGGGGGAAGAGGAAGAAGAGGAGGAAGAAGAAGATGATGATGATGAGGATGATGAGGCTGATGATAATATTGTTGATGATGATGATGATGATGATGATGATGGTGAGTAAGAGAAGGTATTGAAAATTTACATGTCAAAATTTGGAAAAAATTATTAGTGTTTTATCTTCTTCTTTTATATCTGTTTATTAGGTTGTATTTTTTTTTATCTTATAATAATTATCCTGTAATATCTGCTAACACTTTTTCTGCAATTATAGTGCACATGGCTCGTGGAGGAGGTAGGCAGCGGGGCGGCTCTAGTGGGGGAGGTAGTAGCTCCCGAGAGCAGGAGGACGATGTTGACCGTTCTTTGGAGGAGTTGAGTGAGGAGGAGGAGGAGATCACTATACCCCGCCATACTGACGGCAGGATGATCCTTGATCCGGCGGATCTTTGGTAATTTTTTATTCATCCTAGTTTGTAATTTTTTATATATTAACAAATGACTTTTTTAGACATATGTTATAAATGATTTATAAATGAGTTTTTTTCCATATAATTATGTTTTTAACGTATTTGATTTCAGGTTTAAGAGTCAAACGGTCGTTCGTGGAGTGACTACTAGCACCCAAAAGAACATGACGCATGGCGTCACTTGTTGGACTAACGCTAGTGATGAAGATAAGGAGATGTGGTTCAACAAGTTCCGGGTATGTATTTTCTATATATATTAGGATTATTTAATGAGAATACTCTGAACTATTGAACATCTTCTCAAAATACTCCATACTTTCATTTAACTACGAATACTACTGACTAATACACCCCTCCCTCATAATAGAACCGGTGGAAGAGTTACCTGTTCAACCGGTTACCTATATTTAAAACACAAAAATTTAACCTTTTTCTTTCTGTTTTTCCTTTCGACCTACCTTTAATTATACCTTCATTTCTCTCTTTCTTTTACCTTCCTTCTTCCGTCCTTTTAGCTTTGTACAAAAATTGTACATGTCACAAATTAGTCAGGATGAAATAAGTTATTTCTTCTCCGAGCTATTACTCCATCTCTCATCTTATAAATCTTTTTCTTTATCGATGTCCATCTCCATGTGTATGTAAATCCTCTTGTTTTTCCCGAATTGATTCAATTGAAAGAACATTTTCTTCGGTCGATTTTCCAGATTTTTACCTTCTTCCGTATAATTTGTATACCAATTTGAATTTAACCTTTTGACTTATTTCAAATTATTCCTTTTTTGAATAATATTTTGTTTTGCTGTCTAGGTTCTATTTGGTTTTCAATCATATTTAATTCCTCAGGCTTTCAATTATTATAGTCTTATTCATTATAATTAGGTACATGAACTTGTTGTACGCTCATATTCTCATATGTTGATTGGATTTGTTTATGTTTCAAAGGGCTGCATTATTCTGATTCATTAATTAATTGAACCACATACAAGTTTTACTTCATTGATGTGATTTGCTAGTTTGATACCAATTAGAAAATGAGGGTAGAAAATGAGGGTATTGACTCGAATTAATCAGCGATTTCGACCAAATTCAAGGCACATAGTTGAAATCATCGAAATGCCTCGAATTATGGAAGAATGAAGAAAATTATAAAACGAGAGGATACATAATGAAGCAGAAGAGAGGAGAGAGAGGAAATGAATTAAAAAAGTTTGCAGGTTATTGTTTTTTTTTAGGAAAAGAAGTTTGCAGGTTATTGTAATGGGGGAGGAAGATGAAGTTCATCTATAAGGATGACGGTGGGACCCACAGTTGCTTTGCTTTTACCTGCTGTTACAGTTTAACAAAAGCGCAATTCTGTTAAAAGACGAAGGATGTAATAGTTAGGTATAATGGTAGTTAAAATATAGTTTGTAGTATTTTGAGAAGCACTGCAATAGTTTGGAGTATTCTTATTAAATAACCCTATATATTATTAGATATAATTTTATTTAGGAAAAATGGCAAAATACTACCTTTTATAGTCAATTTTTTTTAAAATACTACATATTATACTTATTTGTTCAAATTACTACCTAGAAAGTTACTAATCTTCCTAAATTGCTACATTATACCTAAATTAGATCTTAATTGAGGTCAAATGATCAAAAACTCAGATTTTAATATGTTATACCCATTTTGCCCCTCTTTAAACACTCCCTTAACACATCCTCACCATTGCTAGCACCACAAGAATCAACTACCACCACCACCACCGCGTCACCACAACCTAATCACGCGCACAACCTAACACCGCTCGACCTAATCCAGCCACACCCTAAACTGTATCCACCACTACAATGCCACCCAAGTCCCACCTTTATTATCCTACCACCACCAACACTACCGTACTTAAGTCCTTACCAATCAAAAACTCTAGATCTAAGGAGTACAATTCTTGTAGATGCGACAACGAGTTAAGGAACTAGGTTTTGTAGCTGAAGGCAGACGAGAATGATAGTTGTGGTTAGGGTTACGGTGGTGAACGATTTCTCTCTAGAAATCGTGGAAGTGAGATAGTAGGATTGGATGAGAGGCGGCTTAGAATGGTGGTATGTAGTGTAAGAATGGTGACATTGAGTGAGATAAATAGTGGTGGGTGTAAAGGTGGTGACTAATAATAGTGATGATTGTTGAGGGTGGTTGATGTTGATGGTGGTGGTGAGTGGTGAGTGGTGAGTGGATGAAAAGGATGAAAAAGAAAGAATCAATAATAAGAGTATTATGAGTAGATTATGTAGAATTCAATTAAAAAGGGGGGTAAACTATGAAAATTACCTAATAATGGATAATTAAGTCCTAAATTCAGGTATTAGGTAGCAACTTAGGAAAAGTTGTAGCTTTGTAGGTAGTATTTTGAAAAAATAAGTATAATATGTAGTATTTTGAAAAATATTGACTATAATAGGTAGTATTTTGCAATTCAGCCTATTCTTTTATTTATTCTAATTTTCTTATTATTGATTTGTTTCTCATGAGTTTTTTTATTTTTTTGTAGCGTTTATTCTATTGGCCAACCGACCTTGAGCGTCTAGTTTGGCAAAGATATAATGACATTGGCAAAAAGAGGTTAAAGGACAACATGTATAAGGTGTCTAGGAGGAAGAAGGCGCCATCTTTCATGAAAGGTATTTAGTTCCTTTTAATACCCTTAATTAGTTAAAATTCTTTACATATTTTGAATCTATATTAATACTTGATATTTTATTGATTATAGGTGCGTCATATGAGAAATTTACCAAGTACTGGAACAGTCCTGAGTTCAAGGAGCGTAAGCCCGGAATAAAATCAACAAGAGAGGAGGAGAAAAGGACGCGGAAGTTGAGCCTACTCATTACGGAGGGTCTCAATCTTTCCACGATCGAGTGTTGTCAAGTGTAAGTTATTAGTCTTAGCTTTTAATTTAATAGTCTTGTAATTTAATCTTATTAGTTATTATATTTAATTCTTAGTAACATCTCCTTCTTTAATTGTTTGAGTAACAATTCCTTTTTTTTTTTTTTTTTTTTTTTTTTTTTTTTTTTTTTTTTCGGAAGGTCAAGAAGAATAAGGGCAAGATGCCCTAGGTTTTCTTGTGGCATGGAGGGACTGAATATGCTAGGACTCCTACTGTTGCCTGGTCAAAGCTTTGCACTAATCAGAAGGAGGGAGGACTTGGCCTGAGAGATGAGTACAGTTGGAACAAAGCAGCAGTTGGGAAACTGGTCTGGTGGATTCAGGCTCACCCCTCCAAACTGTGGGTGCAATGGGTACATGCTGTCTATCTTAAGGGACAAGAATGGGAGGATTATAACCCACCTCAGGATGCCAGTTGGACGTGGAAGAAAGTCTGTAAATTGAAGCAGGAGTTTCAGCCAGCATACCACCAGAATGAATGGACTATGGTACCAGGTAAGGAGTACACTATCAAGAAGGGGTATAGCTGGTTAAGGCCACCCACTCAGGCTGTAAGCTGGTCTCATATTGTTTGGACTAAATGGTCCATTCCCAAACATAGCTTTATAGCCTGGCTGCATTACCAGCAAGGGTTTAATACCAAAGACAAGTTATACAGGCTTGGTATTGTCCCTGATAGCAACTGCTGTATTTGTGCTCAAGAGGAAGAATCACCATCTCACCTCTTCTTTCAGTGCCAATACAGCAGGAGAATTATTCAGAGAGTTCAGGAATGGACGGGGAGTGGTTATGTCGTGAGCCAATACGAGAGTTGGTGGCGGCACGGGGGAGGTTCACGAGGCTGAAGATTGGGGTACTGAATAGTATTCTCAATGCTACTATGTACTATATCTGGAACCAGAGGAATGCAAGCAGGCATGAGAGTGTTCTAATCAGTCCAGGCAGGTGTGTGGTGATGATACAAGCTGACATCAGGAACAGGATTCAGCAACGATTTGCGAGAGGTACAAAGTGTCAAGAAAAGATAAGCATTGGATTGAGAAATTACTGCACTAGCTAGTATGATCTTCTAGTTTTTGTAGTATGATAAGTGATATAGATGAGTTTGTGATAGGAACATGGTTGTGAACAATTTATTCTGTACATGGTTTTTTGAGCATCAATATATTTTTTACATTTTACCAAAAAAAAAGATGCCCTAGGTTGTAGATCTCTTTGTTGACACTCACGCCAAGAAGACAAGCAAGGGCAAGTTGATCTTCACGAAGGCAAAAGATCAAAACTTATATGTAAGTGTCAAAAATTTAATTTCTTAATGTGTTAAGTATATGTTTTATCAATTTTTAGACAAGTAACCTCTAACCATTAACGTTTTATCAATTTTTTAGGATCGATTCCTTGTCCGAAAGAAGAACAACCCGGACATTGACGACAACGAGCTATGGTTTGATCTTATTGAGGGGTTCCAACGAGGAGATGTGTACGGAACCAGAACGACAAAAGAGCATTACTACGATCCTCCAGCAAGAAGAGGGCCCTCCTCCCAATAACAAGCTTATACCCCGGGTATCGTAAGTCAGCTCCAATCTCAACTAGCCGCCAAGGATAAGCGGGATGCCGAGAGAGATGAAGAAATAAGGAGGATGAAGGAGGAAATGGATAGGATGAACTCCTTTTTCGCCAATTGCAACAGTGGGTGGCGCCCGCAAGACAAGGATCCTAGAGATCCTAATTATCGAGGTGGTAGTGGAGCGGGAGCAAGTTTCCCGATTATGTAGTTTTATTAGAGAAAACGTTATTGTCGGATGATGTTAAAGCACCAAAACTCGTACTTGTGTGTATGAAACTTGATTTTATGTATAAAATTTTATGTATACGGTCGCCAATTTTGGCGACTATGACCCGTCACCAAATGCGACTAAACCTTGCTACCAAGTGCGAGCGACTGTTCTTAGTCGCTAAATTTATAATGGCGACTGAGAACAGTCGCTTTCCTTGGTCTCCCTTGTCGTTATTTCTTGTAGTGTATATATATATATATATATATATATATATATATATATATATATATATATATATATATATATAATCAAGATTCCGTACAAACCAAGTTAATGTGCGAACTGTACGAACCGAATAAAAACTCTCATATTAAAGATCTCAACTACCCACGTGACATCATTTGCCTTTCTCAAAACTCAAAAGAGTCAAACCCAATAACAAACTCCCTGTGACCTTTTCATTTTCATCCACTAACATTATACATCAGCCGCCACCGTCGCCGTTGTACGACCGAGACGCCGACGCACTTTTGATTCTGACCATCACCGACGAGTCACCTTCACCCTATTTTTCACCGATTTTCACCTTCACACACACACTACCATCTCTGATTTCAATCACAATTTTTTTTTAAAACACCGAGATCTATAATGGTTGTGAGGCGTGTTGACCAAGGCTAAAATGGAGTGGAAGGTAGTGTGGTTGATGTTTGACGGAGTTGTTGATTGTGGTGGAAAAATGAGGGCGTCGGGGGTGGTGGTTTCGGGGTAGTCGTAAGAACGACGCATTCTAGGGGCTGGTAGCATCCCTGAGAAATGAAAGGAGAGGTGGGAGAATAGTCATGGGATGTGACATAGGTGACGACGACGGCCAGTCTCTCACCGACGTCATTAGGTTTGTTCGGATATTTGTAGATCTAGCATTTTTAGATCTCAAACTTGAAAAAAATAAAATGAAAGCGTGACATCGGTGTTCAGCCAGGTAAATTATGTGGTTGTCGACTACAGTTCGTGGTGATGATGGGGGTTCGTTTAATGCAAGTACCTTTTTCTGCCAAGGACGGCGGGTTTTGGTAGTGGTAATCGTGGTCTAATTTTGTTTGTCCGTCTGTGGCTGCTGATGTCATCACCATCGTCGAGGGGTTATTAGTGATGTCGCCGGCGTGATTGGTGGGGTCTGGTACTTGGTGTATATAGACTTGGTGTATATTAGATTGATTTTTCTCGATCTTGATGACTGTTACAATGAACAAATCGGATACGTACGGTATTACTGCCGGATACGCATGGTAATGGTGGTTCATTAGTTTGTTGATGTGGTAGTGGTGTTTCTAGGCTCGCGGTGGTCATGGTGGTGGTAGGGTGTGGTGGTCATGCTGGTGACAACAACATTGGTGGTTGGTGGTGGTGGTAGATTGTAGTGGAGCGGTAGATACCTAAAATAGGAGCTCAGATACACATGTTATTGCCCCGGGATACACATGGTATTACTACGGGATACATGTGTATCCGGCAGTAAGTATGGATACAATGTGTATCCGGTAGTAATACAATGTGTATCCAGAAGCATGAACTTGTGTATCCGGAAGTATGAACTTGTGTATCCAGAAGTGTATAAAATGTATCCAAAAAAATTAGTATTAAAAAAGTGCAAAAGTGGCTCTAAAACTTTAGTGTGAAAAAAGTGTATCTACTTGTGTTATAAAATGTATCTGAATAATAAGTGTATCTGGTAAAGGAATAAAATGTATCTGGAAAAAAAGAAAGAAAAAAAAAGGTCAAAATAAGCTAGTTTGTACCGTAACTCAGTTCGTACTTGAACCCGCCCCCTATATATATATATATATATATATATATATATATATATATATATATATATATATATATATATATATATATATAGGATCAGTGAGAACCACCAACATAATGAGAACCATGAGAACTCCACCTTATGGAATTAATTTTAAAACAATGATGACATATTTGGATTCGGCATAGAATTTTATGGCTAGATAGCATATTTCTTGGTCTAAAAAGTATAAACTAGTGACGAAAATCGAGGCGAGATACATTTTATTAATTTCCATGCACCGACTACTCATTTTCATGTATCCAACAATTTTCGCGCACCTAAAACTCATTTTCGTGCACCTAGAGCCTGTTATTTTCATGCATCTAATAATCATTTTCATGCATGTAAAAATTTTCATGCACCTAGTATACGTTTTCATGCATCTATTGTCGTTTTAGTATACCTAATTGTATTTTTGTATATTAAGTTTATATTTTGTTCATAAAATCATTAAATTTTCTTTAGTTATACTTAAGAATGTGTTTGAATAAACTAAACTAATGGTACATGATCCATCAAAACTTTTGGAACAAGGTTTAATGATGATTTAGTAAGGGTTCTCACGGTTCTCATTATGTTGGTGGTTCTCACTGGATCCCGACCATATATATATATATATATATATATATATATATATATATATATATATATATATAAATATATATATATATATATATATATATATATAGTATTGATGATTAGGTTACGGAAAGTATTTGTGTTAGATGCATCTCCTTATTTCGGTGTTCAACTAAGTTTTTCACTTGGTTTTTTATTCACGTTTCATTAGGGCGACGCTTCGCTATAGTTGTTTGAGTGTGTCTGTGTATATACCAATCGTAGACTACTTTTCCTTCGCTTAGCACAAGGTATCGTCATCAGCCAATTCTTAATGTAGCAATTTTGTGTGTTAAAGTTGGCAGGAGGTACGATTATAGAATAAGAATTTTTTTATATGATTCATATAATAGGCAAAGAAATCGTCTCCAATTGATTCACTCTCTAGTACCTTCCAATTTTGTTTGGGGTTAAGATTTTGTTTCGAAATGATCTAATGGTCGACTATTTTGAAGAGGGAATTATAATTTTGTATTGTGTTTTTGTTTTAGCGAAGATTTTATATTGTTGTATTATAGGAGATGGAAGGAAATGGAGAGAAAAAGTAATGATGTGGACATGGGGCCACGGGGGCGCTTGGGAAACAAGCGTTTGCATTTGTGGAGTCGTCACCAATTTTTATGGGAAATTGGAACCGTTCGAATACCTCGTGTCATGTCAAGACACAAAGTAGTGACATGAACACCAAGAACTCGTTACCCTTAGCATTCTATGTCTAGAATGACTCTCGTGGATGCCAATGAACACGGATGTTCACAGAGATCTGGAGTAAGGGGTGAGGGTACGTATTAGGAAGCTCTTTTGATCGAACACCTAATCCCGCCCTCCTCGATAGCGGCCTCTACTAATGATTAGGGAAATTATCTATACTCGATATATTGTCGATTATATGCATGCAATGCAACATCCAAGTTTTAATCCTAGCATGTGAAGATTAAACTACGTCGGTGAACAATTAATTAGCAAACAATTTAGTCAAAGTAGGAATTTATGTTCAATTACATGTGAAGGCATACAAATGATATAAAATACAATGATAAATACAATAAAAAAAATTACAATAATTACAATGGATTTAGCGATTTATGTCGAAAATACCTTTAAAACGGATAATTTGGGAAAAAGAAAGAAAGAATAAATCAACGAACAAAACAAAAATTAAGGTGATAATACGGATAATAGTTAATTATACGTAGAATAATTAAACTGGGTCAAGGCAGAACGGAAGTTCAGAGACAGAAATCAACCTGGAACAGGCGCAGCAGGACTGCGCCCTTTGGAAGAGGCGCAGAAGTTGTTGCGTCTGTTCCAAGGGTGAGTTCTGGCAGTGAAGCCGGAACTGCAAATCGTTAATATTAATTGATGATTTTAAGGATTGATAAACATATTTACTCGGATGGAAGTGATTTAATTCATTAATTACATATGAACTAGTCATAAAAGCAACGAAACATGGATAAGACGGAATTAAGATGAATTATTTACATGGATGAACGATTGATTAGTGACATGAGTGAACTAATTAGGTTAAATATGACGAATTAATGACAAAAATGCGATGAATATGACAATAAAAAGATGGAAATATATCAAAGATCGAATTCCAGAAACTCAATATGAACGAATTGAATCTCTATAACCCGGATTGATTTTAATGACGAAAATCCGCAAATATGAGATTATAAGGGATTTAATGATGAATTATACATATTAATGATGTTGAACAATGTACATGTGAAATTGTTATGCTTTTATATCAAAGAATTAAAGAAAACAAACGAAAACAAATAAAGGAGACGAATTTACGGAGGACGAGAGAAGAAGAAAGGAAGCAGAAACTGCGGCAGCCTAACGAAGAGGCGCAGCGGGTACTGCGCTCCTTCGAAGAGGCGCAGCAGTTGCTGCGTCCTTTCTCGACGGTTTGCCTTCTAGTAATCCGTAAAAAAAGGGTTTTAAACGAGGTTTTATAAATCGGTTTTAACGAGTATTTTCGACATAAACCTTACATTAATGATACAAAAAGGTAAATAACAATAAATAAAAGAGAGATTTACACCCTCAGACTTACATGTTTGACGAAACGAGATGAACTAAGTTTATGATTAGTGATGCTCGATTCGAATGTAACGAAAGTGCCCTCGTAAGAGGAAAACGATTAGATTAATTAAGTTGATTGATTGTGGAGTTGGTCAAATTGGTCGGTCATGCAAACGAGGCTGGTACTCAGAAGGATCCGAGCTTACGTGGTCGAATGTTCAAGCACGTAGACGCCAAAAAGTAAGAACGTGGTCTAGAATGCAAAGGGAGAAGAGAAGGGCGGACACTCGCGTGAGAAATATGAGGAGCGAAGGCTCCTATTTATACTAATCACGTGAAGGAATAGGGTTTTCAGAGAGACTTTCGAAGTGAATCTCGAAAAGATATGAAAAAGATACGAAAAATACGCAGAAAAGGACCTGGGAAGAGGTGCAGCAGTCACTGCGTCTCTTGGAATAGGCGCAGCACCTGCTGCGTCTGTTCCCAAGTGGTTTCCTCCTGCGGAAGAAAGATTTTCGTGTTTAAATTATGGAATGACGGGATAATCTTATTTTCCTTAATATTTTGTATGAATATTACGGAAAATTGTTTACCAAATATTAAAAGATTGTGAAATATTTATAAAATATGGAATATAAATATCCGGAACATTCCAGAACATTCTGACTCGGGATTTAACGGTTTATCAGAAAATGAAGACGGTTTTAGGCCCGGACTCCAAATGTACTCTAATTACTGTCAAAACGACCGTATCGGCACGTAGATGACAACTAAGAGGTAGACATCAGTGTTTGAGCAATCACTTGACGATAAACTTACGAACTGTCACAAATCGTTCCGCGTACCAAACATGCGGCCCAATCATCACCGGGTGGTTTGCGGGAGGTGCATAAATGAGGTATCTACAAAGCCCCCACTTTGACTGAGGCTTGGACAAGGCGAAAGTCAAAGTATAGCCATCACGTCAATCGAAGATTACAACCTGACGACTATGGCGACACGAGGCGGCTCAAGGGGTCTGAGCCAAGGACCTGTCGTCGGGAACATTTTAGAGTCTGACGACTATCGGGGAGGGTCGTTTAAAGTCCATTAGACTACGTATGGAGGCTCGCCATCCATAAGAAGAGACCATACCTGAGACTTCTTTCTCGAGATGCTTCTGGTGGTGCATAGGAGCTAAAGGGGTAAGCGTAGGAGCTACGGATAAGCGTAAGAGCTACGGGTAAGCGTAGGAGCTAAGGGTAAGCGTAGGAGCTAAGGGTAAGACCTAAAGGATAAGTAAGGATTGGTGCTAGGGTGTGGGGCCCTAAAGGAAAGCATCAATGGGAAGGAGGCCCGAATATAAGTTCAAACTAAAGGGTAACTAAGGCTCGAGGGTAGGAACTCTACTGGTTTGGGAACTTCGGGAGAACGACACCTTTATCGCACTCCGCGGGGAAACAAAAAATATTGGGAGAAGCAGGACACAGGCGGGAACTGCTGGGAGAAATCTGCTTGGGTAGTCTTCAAACAAACTTCGGAGGGACTTGAGAAGGACGATTGTATGTCGGGAACTTTATCAGGAATGTATCTCCATGTCTCGAGAGGGATTGTCTGTCCGCTTACTCTCGCTGGGAACATAATCAGGAACTTATCTCCATGTCTCGAGAGGGATTGTCTGTCTGCTTACTCTCGCTGGGGGAATATAATGAAGGCGTGTCGAAACACCTGTGAAGGAATACTGGCTCGTTGTGACAAGCAAAAGTCTTGGAAGCGATAAATAACGTATAATAGTCTGCAGTTGGCTTAGAAATGCGGGTCTAAACGAAGAATGATCGTCAAACGGACCAAAAAATGATATAATGGCATCGAGGAAGAGGCGCACCAAAGATGGGCCCACAAATAATGAACTTATAATGAATTTTTGAAAACTCGTATGAAGCGAACCTCGGGAAGAGGCGCAGCAAGAGCTGCGTCTCTTGGAAGAGGCGCAATGCCTGCTGCGTCTATTCCTGAAGATGTCTTTCCTGCGTAAAAACGCGATAAACAGAGGGACTCAATTCATTTGTTCGAAATACAAATTCCTCAATTTCTCTCTCAAATATTAACCATTTCCGCCAAAATTTGATCCAAAAGCTTGCATTCATCATGACTAATCGAGGTATGTATATCATTCTTGCATTAATCTTCAATAATAGATGAATTTGATCGACAAAATTTAGGGTTTTCAACCCTAAAATGTCGAAAATTTGGGGCTTCCCCCAAATGATCTTGCCTTGAAAAATTGATCTTGTAAATGGTTAATTGGTAGTATAAGAATCATAAATATGTATTTGTTTCGAATTTTCGTTGAGTTTTGAGCATTCGAGTGAAATTGAGACGGTTTCACAGCTAAACCGTAAATTGCTTCGAAAATGGCCTTAGGATTGCCCACCTGCGATGAAACTTGATATTTGGGATCCTTGGATGATGGGTAAACTTCCTAACATCTCGTAATTTTGGGTTGTGACGGCTTTTTCAGGACACTTTTCTAGGGCATAATCGCCGTTATAACGAAATGCTGCCGAAATTTCGACTCGAACCCATGACTAAGCTTCGACTTAGGCTTGACTTGACCCTAAATACCACATGAGTGATCGGGTTTGTGGGAATATAGCCAAAGATAACGAGAAAAGAGCGATTTTAGGGCTTCCGAAGGCTCGAAAATCCCTAATCAAGGCTTGTCGTCACGTGACGCGGCCTAAAATTACTTTAACGTTGCAGGCGACGAGGCTTATACTTCTGGGAGAGCTCCCATGGAGATAGACACTGCTGTTGACCCTTCTCGTGCTCTCGAGGAGACTTTTGCAGTGGCTAGGATAGCCGGGGAGGTTGCCGAGGACGAGATCCTCGAGGAGCAGGTTGCTGAGGAGAAGGAGGCCCCGAGACGGGCCAACGTAGGACGAGGAGGTCGTCAGATGAGGGGAGCACCCGCGTGGGCTGAGACCTAGGACAGTAGGCACTTGCTTTGAGTTATGGAGGGTCACCTGTCCTATAGGACGGTGAAGAGCTTGGTAATCTTGAATTCATTACTCATCACTCATATTCTTTCATTTCACTTGCTCATATCTTTTCCAATTTGCATTCAAAACTAAAGATAGCTTTTGTTTCAAATCACATTAGGAGGCCGGGAACATCAGGTTGTTCTCGGGCTACACGACGGCGATGGAGTGCTATGAGAGGCTGTCGGCGGAGGAGCGCACCATGATTGAGCGTGGAGCGTTCGGTGCCTTGGTGCAGGCTTGGAGGGATATCGTGAAGAGGAAGCTACGGGCTAACCTTAGCCTGGTCCGCGCTTTCTTGGACCGATTCTGGGACACGACTTCCACTTTTCACATGCCTTTTGGTGAGGTGGGAGTCACGTTGGAGGACTACGGCATGATTTCTGGTCTGCCGTGTGGGACTGAGGCGGTGGAGTGGCCGGAGACTGCCATGAGGGTGAACTCGGCCGACGCTAGGAGGTTGATCGGCTGGAACTTGTCGCCGAAGGCTGTTATAGTGCCTGGTTTGGTGCCCAGTTCCTATGTCCGAGACTACTTTGTGGGGAAGACCCCGGCGCTGGTGGTGATTGACGGGAGAGAGACGGCTCCTCCTCCTTGTACAGCTGAGCAGAGGGCCCGTTTGTGGCTTTGGTGGTTTCTGTCTTCGATCTACCTCGGAGACAAGGGAGAGAGGCTGTCGACGAAGCTTATTCCCTTCCTTTCTGACCTGAGCTCCCTAGGGCGTTGGGGACCGGGTCATCTTCTTTGGTTTTGCGGTCCTCGTCCGCTTCATGAGGGCCATGGTTCATCCGGAGTTGATGGAGAAGGGGACTTCTCCGGCGCCGTCGCCCCGGGATCGCCGCCGGAGGTATGAACCTTCATTTAGACTAAAATCAATTCTTTTCCTTATCAAATTACGAAAGATCGTTATTGACTATCTTGCTTTTACAGGCGTGGGTGTACTACTTTCCGAGCCTCTCGCCCAAGAGGACGGAGCCGCTGGAGAAGGCCTATCCCATCGTGAGGGATTGGGTGATGTGTCGGACGAGGAGCAAGCGCTCCTCTCACGGTGTTTACCGGCGGGACGTGAACGCTCTTCAGCTGGACAGTGTGAGCATCTCACTTGTATTCGTTTTACTTCTTCATTATTTCTTAAATCGATCATAAGAATGATTTCTTTGTTTATCTTTTCCCAGTGGGTGCCCAGGCCTTGGACAGAGTACGCTGGCGCGCCTCCTTTTGTGGCTGAGGTCCTTCGACCTAGGAGCTCGAGCCGGCTACTGTTGAGGACGTCGATGGGTCCTGTATGGTACTTGGGCGAGCGCTTGGCTCATCAGTGCTCTCGGGATGTATTGACGGTTCCCATCGATCCTCCTAGGACGATGTTCAGGGAGCCTTCTGAGGCTGAGAGGGAGGCTGACTTGGCTGGCGTTGGTGGTGACGCCCTCCTTCTTCCTGGTGAGGACTACTCGGCGTTCCTCTACGAGAGTTTGGCGTGCTGGCCGGTTGTGGTGAGCATCTTACTCTCCTTTATTTTTGATTTTGAGAATACGATGAAAGATCATCGATTAACGAGAAACATTTGACTTCGCAGGAGGTTGAGGCGGCGGGCATCGATCCCCCAGAGTACCCCGAGACCCTTGAGTACACTGACACGACCGGGAGGACGATGATCTCCGAGCTGTGTGACTTTGACGTGGCTGTGACGGATGCTGGCCTAGACGACTGGCAGCATCTGATTCGGAGGGTGAGCTTCTAATTTGCATGATTTTTTGTGTAAGAACACGTTTGATTAAATTTATTCAATTATTGAGAACTTCTTTTTGAAAATGCAGGTTGCACCGTCTCGGTTTGTGGCGTTATGGAGGGTGGCCAACCGGCTGCGAGCTAATGCCGTCGAGACACTTGTCGGCGGTCGAGGTCGTCAGGTATGAACCTTGTGTCTATTTCATTTTTGAATTTTGATTTTCTGACTTTTCTTGTAATCGCTTGAAATGATTGACATGAGCCAATTTTGTTGTTTACAGGGGGATCGCGAGCTGGAGCGAGAGTTGGCCCAGTCTCGGGAGGAGACAGCTCGCTTGTTGAGGGAGCTCGAGGATCGTGACGCCGAGGTTGCTGCTCTCGCGGCAAGAGTTGCGGAGCTAGAGGGCGACCAGTAGTAGTTTTGTTTTGTTGTTGTTTGCTTTGCACATTTGTACATTTTGGACTTTGCTTGGGGCTCCAGCCCCCAGTTTGTTGTACATTTCCCTTTTTTGGCTGTATATATGATGGCCTGAGTGCCTTTGCTGCTGGGTTGCGTTGCTTGTATCTGCAGGTTAGCTTTGAACAGGTTTGGTAGATGACGGTTTATGCCGTCACGCTGCCGAAATTTACATAGAAATCACGTAGAACATACGTTTGTATATGCATATGGCCTAAATTAGCGCAAAACGAGAGACTCAAAAGTGCAAAAAAAATGCAAAAGAAAGTGCCAAAGATGCAAAAAATTTGCCGGAAATGACCGGACGGTAGGGAGGGTTACCCCTAAAAAAATGAGAAAAATATAATCCTATAAGTTAGAAATGAAATGATTACAAAAAATAAATATAAGTTTTGAAATAAATTACATTAAAATGAAAATATACAAGTGTGTTAAAATGACGAAAATGTTGATATTGCCTCGAAATGCGTGCCCGCGGATTTAGGAAACACGAAATATGGCAATTTTCACGTATTTACCAAAATAATAACCCGTAGGAATAGGAAATTATTCGCCAAAGAATTTAGGAAAGATCAAACGCGGAAAATCACAGAAACCTTGCTGAGGAAGAGGCGCAGCACGAGCTGCATCCCTTTGAAGAGGCGCAGCAGGTGTTGCGCCTGTTCCCAGGCGTGCCTGTTCTTGCAGATTTTAGGAAACAGAGTTTAGTATAATTAGAGACGTCGATAGAGGTTTTATTCACACAATTCTTCCGTCTTTTCTTCGTCTTATTACATAAAACTCTCAATATAATCACTCATCTTGAATACTTTGGAGATTCGCCTAAAAGTGTGGACCAATGAGTTTTCCAACATGGAGAAGCACGACATGGGCACTTATAATCTTGGATCTTTGTTGAGTTTGAAGCTTATCAAGGTTGTCAAACCATTCCTAGATGCTTGTCTTGATTATTGGGACCCGAATTCTCATGTTTTTGCGTTCCCCAGAGGTGACATTTGCCCATTTCCTGAAGAAATTGCTGCGATCGGTGGGTGGGACCCAGAACACTTGCCTGCCATTCCTTCTACTTCGCAAGGGTATAAGAGCAAATTTATAGACTTGCTTGGATTGACTAGAATTGAGGTGGACCGTTTAGTGACCTCGAAAGGAGTGCGAATGTTGGACTTCATGGACCAATTCATTAACAGAGCCGACCCCACCGTTTCTAATGTTGTTAGGCGAAGGGCATTCGGATTTTGTTTGTTGCATGTATATGTCGTTCAGGGGTATGTTGATGAAGACTTGAGAGGTGATCCCCGTCTCCTGGGCCTAGTTGAGCAAATGGAGCTGCGCAGGAGCCCGGCTTGTTTATGCTTAGGAGAGATCCTTTTGGGCTTGGATAATAGGAAAGCCAATCGCGACCTACCGTACTTGGGAAGTCCCGTTATCTTGCAGGTAAAAGAACATTCTTCTTTTTTTTTTGTCTATTTTTTTTCGTTTTTTTTCTTTTTTTTTCGTTTTTTTTTTTTTTTTGATGTCTAATACCTGCTTTTGGTAGGTTTGGCTTATGGAGCATCTTCGATTGATCGAGCCTCCAGTTCATGTTCCTTCTTATCATGCTCGTTCGATCGCAATGAGGACCAGGCTTTACATGGTGGACTTTACTCGAGTCTGCAATTATTGGGAGAACAAATTGAAGAGTGATGATGGCCCCTTAATCAGGTGGATTGTACCATGGTGGCACCTCAAATCTGTCACTGGAGTATCTTCCTTGGATCCTACTCGATCTGTGCGTATTCCCGGTTTGGAATTCATGGTATGCATCTTCCCGGAAAGGCTGATGAGACAGGTTGGACTAAAGCAGACAATCCCGAAGCTTGACACCGTCCCGCAGGCTGTCGTGGCGCTTACTAATGAGAGTCGAAGGGAGTGGGCCATTAAATGGGCTCAAAGAAATGTATGGTTCTTGAACTCTTCTGTTAGTGCCTTATGGGTGTCGGACTCCTATCTGCGGTGGAGGAAAGCTACTAATCCGGAAGAGCGCGAGAAATTGAGGAAGCGCGAGCCTGTTGACTACAAGGTGCGCGAGGTGGAAAAGAAGAAAGAGAAGCATCTGACTGAGGGAGAGGAGGAAGCCGGGTTTCGAGTTGTTCATCCTTCGAAAAAACCGAAGACCTCTCCTGTCGTGGACAAAGTGATTGACAAGAATGGGAAGGCTAGGCCTCGAGAAAGACAGTTGGTGATTAGGTCCGAAGTGGCGCAAGAGCGTCCGGCTCGAGGTCGCGACAAGAAATATGACAAAAATGACAAGGGCAAAGGGAAGATGGAGGAATAGCCCAAGTCTTTATTATTATTTATTATTATTATTATTGTAATAAGAAGGTGGGGTTTTTAGAATCCTAGCCTATATTTTTTTTTTATGATTTTATTATATGACGTATTATTATTAGAAAATGGATGAAATAAAAAGGTTAATTGGTTATGAAACCGTTGTGATTTTCTATTTATTATTCTTGTCGAATTCCAAATGCAATGCAAATGTCCTTCTATTTACATTTTGAAAATAATGGGTTGTATCCCGTGAAGGATTGCCTACGTATTCATTAAGAAAATGAAATTAAACCCTTGCGCGTAGTTCGAGTAAATGTAAAAGAATAATTATTCTAAGCAAGAGCTTGTAATGAACTTTATAAAATAAGCATGAGCTTTTTGCTTACTCTGAAGGTGCAAATTTAGTTTATTTGATGATATGAGGATGACAAGATTGTCAAAATGCAAGAGAAGAGTGACATTAGCTTATTTCAGCTTGGCCAGGGGCCGTTTATTTAGTGCCACAAGAGCGACACATGAGGTTACGCGAGGCGCGTTTTTGTTCCTATTCTAGGCATAATACCGCTTTAGTTGGTCGAGGTTTGTTGGGTTGGAAAATTCATTCCCATCTAGGTCTGTAATCCTAACCGCACCAACTGGAAGTATGGACTTGACTAGAAATGGCCCGGCCCAATTAGGTTTGAATTTTCCCCGTGGAACGACAGGTAAAAGAGCTCTAACCGATTTGAGTACTAGGTCTCCTTCCTTAATGTTTCTTGGCTTAACCCTTTTGTTAAAAGCTCGTTTGATACGTGTTTGATATGTTTGGACATTATGCAAGGCGCGTAGCCTACGTTCATCCAGGAGGATGAGTTCTTCATATCTATCCCTCTTTCAATCGACTTCTGGGATTTGACTTTCGAGTAAGATACGCAGGGATGGTATTTCTAACTCGACTGGCTGTACAGCCTCCATGCCGTAGGTCAAATAGAAACGGGTGGCCCCAGTGGGCGTCCTAACAGATGTGCGATATCCCCACAAAGCAAAGGGTATATTGCTTGGCCAATCTCGATAGTTGTCAATCATTTACTTGAGAATTGTGACAACGTTCTTGTTTGCCGCCTCTACCGCGCCATTAGTCTGTGGTCTATATGGCGAAGAGTGGTGATGCCTAATTTTGTACTTGGCTAGCAATTGCTCAGTCTCAGCTTGGAAATGTGATCCATTATCACTAATGATCTCATGTGGGCAACCGTATCGACAGATGATGTTGTTCTGTATGAACTTTGCCACGTTTTTATCCATGAGACTAGTGTAGGAAGCCGCTTCTACCTATTTGGTGAAATAGTCGATTGCTACTAGGATGAAACAGTGACCTCCTGTTCCGGCTGGGGTTATCTTCCCGATTATATCAATTCCCCAGGCAGAAAATGGCCAAGCAGATGTCATTGTATAGAGCAATGAAGGAGGGATATACTGTACATTCCCGAAGATTTGGCAGTTGTGGCAATGTCTTACATACTTGATGCAATCGGATTCCATTGTGGTCCAATAATACCCCAAATGTGTGATTTTCTTTGCCATCATGGGCCCACTCATGTGAGAACCATATTCTCCATCATGAACTTATTCCATCACTTTTCGTGCCTGTGAATGATCGAGGCAACGTAGGATTACACCAAGAGGTGTTCTTTTGTATAACTTTCCTTGCATGAGAACGTATTGGGAAGCTAGTAGGCGTATAGCACGTTGTCCCCTTTTGTCCATATCTGGTGGATAGGTACCGTTGAGCTTGAAATCTAGGATTGCTTGGAACCAGGGTTCCTTTGTGATTTCCTCTTCATCGGTGATTTGGTGGACGTAAGCTGGCTCTGACCGTCGCTCGATACATAAAGGCATTTCCACCATGTCATTTGGCATATTAATCAAAGATGCGAGTTTTGCAAGAGCATCCGCAAATTGATTTTCTTCCCGAGGTAGGTGTAGATAGGTCACGTGATCAAAGAATTGGGCAACTTGGTCTATTCTGGCTTGATAGGGTGCTAGGCTTTCGTTTCATATTTTCCAAGATCCCGTAACTTGGTTGATGATCAGGGATGAATCCCCATGTACTCGGAGGTTTTTAATGCCTAAACTTACTGCCGCTTGTAATCCAATGAGACAAGCTTCGTATTCTGCAGCATTGTTTGTCACCTCGAAGTCGAGTTTGACAGAGATTGGTGTATGCTCACCTTCAGGAGAAATGAGCAACACTCCTATTCCAAATCCTCTTAAGTTTGATGCTCCATCGAAGTAAAGGTCCCAGGAGTCTACATCGGTTTGGAGTATATCCTTGTCTGGAAATGACCAAGTATCTATTGTTTGTGCATCATTGATGCGATTTTCTGCGAAGAATTCGGCAACGGCGCGCCCTTTTATAACTTTCAGAGGCACGTATTTGAGGTCGAACTCTGAGAGCATCACAGTCCATCTTGCGAGGCGTCCGTTGAGGACGGGTTTTTTGAAGAGGTATTTGACTGGATCCATTTTGGAGTATATTTTGACGGAGTAGCTAAGCATGTAATGGCGTAGCTTCTTCGTTGCCCACACAAGAGCGAGGCTTGTCTTTTCGAGTTGTGAATATTTGCACTCGTACTCCAAGAACTTCTTACTAAGGTAGTAGATAGCCCTTTCTTCCTTTCCTACGGTTTGAGCTAGCATGGCACCCATGGTCATTTTTGATTCTTGTGAGATATAAACCAAGAGGTTGATCTCGTTGAGGTGGCATGAGCACTGGTGGTTTAGCCAATATCTCCTTGATTCGGTCAAATGCCTTCTGACAGTCATCATCCCACATGGTGTGATCCGTTTTCTTGAGCTTCTTGAAGATAGGTTCACAAATCATGGTAAGTTTCGATATGAATCGACTTATATACTGCACTTTCCCCAGGAATCCTCTGACTTCTTTTTCTGTTTGAGGTTGTGGCATTTCGATCAGAGCCTTGATTTTGGAAGGGTCTATTTCTATACCTCGTTGGCTAACGACGTATCCCAGGAGTTTGCCAGATGTTACTCCGAATGCGCATTTCTGAGGATTAAGCCTCATGTTGTATTTTCATAGCCTTGAGAAGAATTTGCGAAGGTTCGCAATATGCCCCTCTCTATCCTTGGACTTGACAATCATGTCGTCTACGTATACCTCAACTTCTTTGTGCATCATGTCGTGTAAGAGTGTAGTTGCGGTGCGTTGATATGTAGCTCCGGCGTTGATTAACCCAAACGGCATAACCGTATAGCAATGGGTTCCCCATTGAGTGACAAAGGCGGTCTTATGCATGTCTTCTATGGCCATCTTGATTTGGTTATAACCCGCATACCCATCCATGAAGGATATTAACGCGTGGTCTGCGGTATTGTCCACCAATATGTCAATATGTGGTAGAGGGAAGTCATCTTTAGGACTTGCTTTGTTTAAGTCCCTAAAATCAACACAAACACGGATTCTCCCATCCTTTTTGGGTACAGGTACTATGTTGGCTACCCAGTCAGAATACTCGGAAACTTTGATGAACCCGGCTTTGAATTGCTTATCGACTTCTTCCTTAATCTTGAGAGCCCATTCTGTTCTCATTCGACAAAGCTTCTGTTTCACAGGCTTGAAACCTAGCTTAATTGGGATTCTATGTTCGGCGATATCCCTGTCGATCCCTGGCATGTCTTTGTAGGACCAAGCGAAGACGTCTTTGAACTCGTGTAGGAGGTCTATGAAATCGGCCCTTTCGGTAGAGCTCAAGGTAGTCCCTATCCTAAGTTCTTGGGGTTCTAGTTCGGTTCCTACATTTATGGGTTCGGTGTTCTCTATTACCGGTCCCCCTTCCCCTTCCTGTAGTATTTATTTGGCTACGTAGGGAGGCATCTCAATTGAGTCTGGGTTTGGGTCATCCTCAGTATCATCGTAAACAGAATTGCACTCAAGATAACACAAAGAGTAAGCAGAACCTGATTTATTCATATTAAAGTTTGAGAAAAGTTGAAACAACGAAGCCATCTGATCTGTGGTCAGTGGCGGTAAAGGGACAGTTGTTGGGACATTTCCCGAACTACTGTTACTATTTGAGGCTAAGCTAGGAGAAACAAAGGGAATGGAGATGACGACAGGAGGAGACTCCTTAGTGACTTCTCTAGACTCTGACTCTGACTCCGACTCCGACTTTGACTCGAATTCATCGTCTTCAGGTTCTCCTTTGAACATCTCTCCATCTCCAGTGGTGAGCTTGAAGAGTCTTCCTTGATTGTTGGTCCACTTGATTGACTTTCTCCATCCTTTCTGCTGATTCGCGTTTGTTTCTGTGATTAACGCGGTAGGGTTGAAGTGGTCGTCTTGAAGTATCATGGGAATGATCTCATCCTGCGCGGCTCTAACAAATCGATCTTATCCAAACAATAGACTCGTGGTGATGATTGGAGAAATGGTGGAGTAGTTCCCTTCATTCTCGATCGCGTAGATCTCATCTTCAATTGGAGAAATGAGGTGTGAACAATCTAAGGTAGATTCGTCACTTGTAATCACTAGAATTCCAAGAGGATTCTGAATGTTGTTGGGTTTACCTCCCGGCGGTATTGGTAGTCGACCATCTTCAATCATGTCTTGAAGCACATTTTTCAATTTGTAGCATTTTTCTGTGTCATGCCCCTTACCCCTATGGTATTCACAGTACGAGTTCTCGTCCCAGAATTTGGATTTCTTTTCGGGTTCGGGAGTAGGTCCTATGGGTTGGAGTTTGCCTTGCTTCATTAACCTCTTTAGAGCATTGGAGTAAGTGTCCCCAAAATTTGTGAATTTCTTTGGTGGGGTACTCTTCTTGGATGGCTCAAGAAGGTTAACTTCATCGGTCTTGCTAGTGGAGCCGTAAGAACGACTTGTTGAGCCTTGATATCCTCGACCTACCGTTTTGGATAAAAGCCCTTTACAGATGTCATCTTCAATCCTTGTTCCTAGTACGGTTAAGTCCTTGAAAGTTTTGATGTTTTGGTACATCAAATGATTGGCATAGATGGGTTTTAGATCATCCACGAACTTCTCCACAAGGGTAGCCTCATCCGGGAATTCAACTAGTTGGGTACTAGTCTTCCTCCACCTACTTAGGAAGTCGGTTAATCCTTCTTTGTCATTTTGGGAAAGAACCTCTAAAGTACGCATGTTAACTTGGATCTCAGCATTATCCGCATGTTGCTTAGAAAACTCGATTGCGGCATCTTCCCAAGTCGCGATCTTCTTGTGTTCTAAAGAGTAGAACCATTGCTTTGGGATGGTGTCAAGAGATGAAGGAAAGATCCTTAAGAACATCTCGGGTTTGATGCCTTTGATAGACATGTAATCTTTAAAGGCACGGATGTGGTTCAAAGGGTTTTCATGCCCCTTGAATTTAGGGATATCCGTCATGTTGAAGTTGGTTGGCAATTTGGAATTTACGGCCTCATACTTGCGGTTATTTTCCTTATAAATGTCATCCCCTTTAAGATACATCAATTGCTCCTCTAAGTATTGGAGTCTTTTCTCGGCTGCAGTCATTCCCATGGGAGGATTTTCGTCCCTGAAGTCATTCACGAAGTCATCCATTACTTCACTTTCTTGAGGAGGCAACATCCCCTCTACGGTGTAGATCCGGCCCTCGATGGTGTCAAGGCGATCATACACTTGGTCTTGGGTAACTTGGATTTGAGCTAGCGCGGCTAGGATTCGATCATTACCATCTTGAAGTTGATTGAAGTTTACGTCACTTGTTTCAGGCATCTTGAAAACTGGATAAGAGATCGACGACGAATCAAAACACGATCGACCATCCTAACACACTTACTAAGAGAAGAAATGTTTTGACTCGTGAAGTGGGTGTGTGCCACTTGTGTTGAGTGAGCTTTGAAGAAAAGACAAAGGTTTGAAAATGTGTATCCTAGTCAACTATAGTGTAGTTGTAGGAGTGGACTCGAAGTGAGGTTTTGAAATGGGCTTGGGCCCGATATTTGACTCGACAAACGGACAGAGTTTCGACTCGGTTTTGCGCTATTTAATGGCCTTTTTCGAAATTTTCATTTAAAAAGGGATTTTGATTTTACAAAAATCGTCATGGTTTTGTTTAGAAACGGTGATCACGTAAGGTACAAACATTTATACAAGCATTATAACGGGATGTTAAGTGCATTTAAAAGGGTTTTGGTTTAAAGGGTGGGTTGCCATACCGAACAATCAAACCCGAGGTCTGTGGAGAGGCTCGTACCGAACAAGAGTAAGGCCGATTCCTAGTCCATTTCCTCAAGTAGTGAAGGTCCTTGATACAAACAAGAGTAAGCATCAAGGTATGGATGACGTCAATCGCTATCCATCCTTAGGCCCAAATAAGAATTAGGACCGTTTAGACGGGACGATTGGTCAAATGGGTTGGGTTGGGCCTAGGAAGGCCGAATAAAACGATCTAGGAAGACCGAGTTATGAAAACCGACAATTGTCTTGTACAAACTATTCCCTAACCTTGTTCAAGTTTCACCCTTTTGGCTACACGTAAGTGTATTAATCCCCAGCGGAGTCGCCAAACAATGGACATGGGCCACGGGGGCACTTCGGAAACAAGCGTTTGCATTTGTGGAGTCGCCACCAATTTTTATGGGAAATTGGAACCGTTCGAATACCTCGTGTCATGTCAAGACACAAAGTAGTGACATGAACAACAAGAACTCGTTACCCTTAGCATTCTATGTCTAGAATGACTCTCGTGGATGCCAATGAACACGGATGTTCACATAGATCTGGAGTAAGGGGTGAGGGTACGTATTAGGAAGCTCTTTTGATCGAACACCTAATCCCGCCCGCCTCGATAGCGGCCTCTACTAATGATTAAGGAAATTATCTATACTCGATATATTGTCGATTATATGCATGCAATGCAACATCCAAGTTTTAATCCTAGCATGTGAAGATTAAACTAAGTCGATGAACAATTAATTAGCAAACAATTTAGTCAAAGTAGGAATTTATGTTCAATTACATGTGAAGGCATACAAATGATATAAAATACAATGATAAATACAATAAAGAAAATTACAATAATAAAAATTACAATAATTACAATGGGTTTAGCGATTTATGTCGAAAATACCTTTAAAACGGATAATTTGGGAAAAAGAAAGAAAGAATAAATCAACGAACAAAACAGAAATTAGGGTGATAATACGGATAATAGTTAATTATACGTAGACTAATTAAACTGGGTCAAGGCAGAACGGAAGTTCAGAGACATAAATCAACCTGGAACAGGCGCAGCAGGACTGCGCCCTTTGGAAGAGGCGCAGCAGTTGCTGCGTCTGTTCCAAGGGTGAGTTCTGGCTGTGAAGCCGGAACTACAAATCGTTAATATTAATTGATGATTTTAAGGATTGATAAACATATTTACTCGGCTGGAAGTGATTTAATTCATTAATTACATATGAACGAGTCATAAAAGCAACGAAACATGGATGAGACGGAATTAAGATGAATTATTTACATGGATGAACGATTGATTAGTGACATGAGTGAACTAATTAGGTTAAATATGACGAATTAATGACAAATATGCGATGAATATGACAATAAACAGATGGAAATATATCAAAGATCGAATTCCAGAAACTCAATATGAACGAATTGAATCTCTATAACCCGGATTGATTTTAATGACGAAAACCCGCAAATATGAGATTATAAGGGATTTAAGTCGGGATTTAATGATGAATTATACATATTAATGATGTTGAACAATGTACATGTGAAATTGTTATGCTTTTATATCAAAGAATTAAAGAAAACAAACGAAAACAAATAAAGGAGACGAATTTACAGAGGACGAGAGAAGAAGAAAGGAAGCAGGAATTGCGGCAGCCTAACGAAGAGGCGCAGCAGGTATTGCGCTCCTTTGAAGAGGCGCAACAGTTGCTGCGTCTTTTCTCGACGGTTTGTCTTCTGGTAATCCGTAAAAAAGGGTTTTAAACGAGGTTTTATAAATCGGTTTTAACGAGTATTTTCAACATAAACCTTACATTAATGATACAAGAAGGTAAATAACAATAAATAAAAGAGAGATTTACACCCTCAGACTTACATGTTTGACGAAACGAGATGAACTAAGTTTACGATTAGTGATGCTCGACTCGAATGTAACGAAAGTGCCCTCGTAAGAGGAAAACGATTAGATTAATTAAGTTGATTGATTGTGAAGTTGGTCAAATTGGTCGGTCATGCAAACGAGGCTGGTACTCAGAAGGATCCGAGCTTACGTGGTCGAATGTTCAAGCACGTAGACGCCAAAAAGTAAGAACGTGGTCTAGAATGCAAAGGGAGAAGAGAAGGGCGGACACTCGCGTGAGAAATATGAGGAGCGAAGGCTCCTATTTATACTAATCACGTGAAGGAATAGGGTTTTCGGAGAGACTTTCGAAGTGAATCTCGAAAAGATATGAAAAAGATACGAAAAATACGCAGAAAAGGACCTGGGAAGAGGCGCAGCAGTCACTGCATCTCTTGGAAGAGGCGCAGCACCTACTGCGTCTGTTCCCAAGTGGTTTCCTCCTGCGGAAGAAAGATTTCCGTGTTTAAATTATGGAATGACGGGATAATCTTATTTCCCTTAATATTTTGTATGAATATTACGGGAAATTGTTTACCAAAGATTAAAAGATTGTGAAATATTTATAAAATATGGAATAGAAATATCCGGAACATTCCAGAACATTCTGACTCGGGATTTAACGGTTTATCAGAAAATGAAGACGGTTTTAGTTCCGGACTCCAAATGTACTCTAATTACTGTCAAAACGACCGTATCGGCGCGTAGATGACAACTAAGAGGTAGACATCAGTGTTTGAGCAATCACTTGACGATAAACTTACGAACTGTCACAAATCGTTCCGCGTACCAAACATGCGGCCCAATCATCACTGGGTGGTTTGCGGGAGGTGCAGAAATGAGGTATCTACAAATGAGAGGATCCATATCCATATAATAAGGCAAATGAGTTACTAATATCAAGTCTATGTAGGGATCATTTGGTTCGAGTTATTTCGTGTAGAGTATACAACTTTTTTTGGTTGGATCTAGGATTCTAGGTCATATTAAATTTTAGAATATTTTGAGTGAGCTATTATTAGATCCTTCCAAGTATGAGGCACCGGGATCGTGGATCGAGTATCTACAGAGAAGCTCGTCAAGCGAGTCTTATTTAGCTCATTAGAGATTTAAAAATCAGGGATAAAATAGTTATTATGGTTTGGGATTATAATGTAATTACCTTCAAATCAGCCGTGTTGAACAACTTTGAGCATGTTCTTTTTCAAGTCAGGGGCTTACAAGTTGGCTAAACTCGAGTCTTGCAAAATAGTTTAGGGTAATATTTAGACCCACCAATTCACTTCTATTTTGGGACTCAAATTAGGCTTCTCCATTTATCGCAAATTAAAAATAGATCAATACAAAATATTAGGACTAAGAGATGTCAAAGCTAATGTTTAAACAATTAGGCAAATAAGGCAATAAGACCATGTACAACAACAAAAACTTCTATGTCTAAAGATGATATATTTACAGGAAGCAATGCTCCCCTCGAGTTTTGATGAAAATTGACCTTAGGAAAGCCTACGACTCTATTGAGTGAAATTTTGTTGAAGACATGCTCATTGCCCTGAAATTTCCCTCTCTTATGATCAATTAGATTATGCAATGTGTTTCTACTCCCTCCTACACATTGTCTTTGAATGGCTCTCAATTTGGTTATTTCAAAGGGAGAAGGGGATTGAGGCAAGGGGATCCCTTATCTCCCCTTCTTTTCACCATATGCTTAGAGTACTTTACTAGAATCATTGATGTGGTGACACTCAGACCTGACTTTCAGTATCATCCTTTGTGTAGAGCTTTAGGCCTCTGTCATCTTGCTTTTGCAGATGACTTGTTGCTTTTCTGCAAAGGGAATACTGGCTCTGTCAAAATTCTCATGAGGGCTATGCTAACTTTTTCTTTAGCTTCTGGCCTCACCATCAATTCCAACAAGTCTGATGTGTACATGAATGGAGTACCTGATTCTGAAATTGCTCACATTTTGAATATCACCGGTTTTCAAAGAAGGAAGTTTCCCTTTCGTGTACTTGGGAATTGACATTTCCTACAAACGGCTTACTAACTATCAATGTAACAAGCTAGTGGACAAAATGGTGCTTAGAATCGGGAGTTGGGGGCTAAAAAGCTTAGCTATTTGGGAGATTAATCCTTGTTAAAAAAAGGTGCTATCACGGCTTTCTTTGTTATTGGGCTCGTATTTTTCTTCTTCCTAAGGGCATCCTCAACAGAGTGACCATCATTTGCAGGAATTACCTATGGTCTGGTGATAATGAGTACCATAGAGTTCTGCAGTGTCCGGGAGAGCGCTGCCAGGATAAAAATAAAGGAGGTCCGGGAATTGCGATTGCTTATTCGGAATGTGGCCGCATTGCCAAATATACCTGGTGGATTGCAAATAAGAAGGATGACCTCGGGTGAGATGGGTGCATCATATTTACATCAAGCGGTGATGGTGGACTTACTCTCCCACCTTTGTAAATTCCAGTTGGGTGTGGTGTCAAATTTGCAAGGTCAAAGATAAATCAAACTGGTCATTAATGTTCAAAGAATGGGTTCGAAGCCTTTCATTACCCAATGCAGACTTATGATTGTCTCGATGGGTGGTGTGCGCAGTGCCTTGGCACCCATTTGTTTGGAATCGTCTTTGCCTTCCTAAAGTTAACTTCATATCTTGGCTCTTTGCTAAGAATAGGTCGCTTACTAAGCGGCGCCTTCTCGATTTGGGGTTGTTTCGATGGACTCGTGTAGCATTTGTCTTTGCGGGAGAGAATCTCGAGGACCATATATTTTTTTTTTGTCATTTAGCAGAATTGCTTGCAGTTGGTGAGTACTTGGTCGGGACTTCACTAGACTAGTTTTTCCTTGGAAGATATCTTTGCATTGGAAATTGTAATTTTGTTGAAGAAACAGATCGTCATGGCTGGCATTGCTAGCTTGATTTACAATATATGGGTATGTAGGAACTCTGCAAAACATGATGGGTGCATACCTAGACCTCATAGAGTTTTGCAGCAGGTTCAAAGCATGGTAAAGTTCAGATTGCAAGTGATAAAATCAGAAGCAAAGCTACTAAAAAGTCGTCCCTGGCTTGAAGCTAGGAACCTCCTTATATGCTAATGTGAGAGATTTGTAGCGAGTTTGATTGTACTGTGAGTTATGTATTCTAATGTGTTGATGGATCTTGTAACTTGTTTGATTATTGAGCTTAATGAGAATTTCACATTCTACCAAAAAAAAATATATATTTACACTCATCATCCCACAACAACAAAAATTTTAAATCAAAAGATGATTTTTTGTCAAACTCATCCAAATATGATGTCACAAAAAGTCTTTTTTAGATAAATAAATTTTGTTGTTGTGGGGTGATGAATAGAAAAATATCAACTTTAGAAGTAGAATTTTTTGTTGTTGTGGATAGTTGAGGATGAAAATTGTTAGTAACTTTTTCTTTTTTTATGTGAGGTAGGAGAGAATAAAAGAGTGAGGTGAGGGATTGGGGTCAAGTTAAAATTTATTGTTGTTGTGTAAAGTTTTTGGGTAAAATATCATCTTATGATAAAATGAGGTGCATAGGTTGAGGCTCCAAAAAAATCAACAAAAACTTATTGTTGTTGTGGATGCTCTAAGTAAACGCAAATGTGGCGTGGGTTTCTTCTAGGTATTGGTGGGTCGATCTGGGTTCAAGGTGGATCGATGGGGTGTAATTTTGGGTTGTTGAATGATTGATTTGGTCCACGAGGACATTATCATCTTAAGTAGCTTTGTTTAAAATTCACTTTTTTCTATATATTCCTAGTTTTAGTGATGTTGCAGTTAGCTATAATTAAATTCGTGTATTCGGGAGGGTTAGTTGTGTAACTTGTTACTTCTTGTGGTTTGCCACTATCTTCAGCCATAGTCTCGGTTGCGGGGATTTCTTTATCCAAATTTATTTATCCGCTTGATGTCTCTATTATCTATCTATGAGGGTTCACCCATCAGCCATCCCCATTAAAACGTTCTTTTCCAATGTGCCTAAAATATTTATTTCTGCTAATATTTTACGTGTTTTTATTTATGGTTCCTATAAACTACTTACATTGCAACAAATTTTCTTTTTTTCTGCAGCATTGCTTCTAGGTTCTTGAGCGCTATTAATTGTAGATATCAATCACCAAGGTGTATAAAAGTCTTCACCATTAAAGGCAAACTTTCTTAGCTTACGTTCCCCTTTTATATTTCTACATTTTATAATGTAAGTGCATTTATTCTTGTCTCTTGACATCTTAATCATCTCAATAGCCTCCGAGAGTTGTTGGTTCTCCAAATGATTTGGATGATGAAACTCGTGCTCAATCTACTATACTCCACCATGTTTCTAAGCCCTAATGCAACTATTTTACCTGTTGTAGTTCAATAGTAGAAAGCTATGTTATGTTGTATGTTGTCGTATATTGCTCAACGAGCCATGCTAATGGAATGTAAAACACTAATTTTTTTTTTTGTTAGAGTGAAAAGATTACCAACTATGCTATGGACTTAGCAATAGTATGAGCAATCTTATTCAGATACCTAGGACAGTGACTAAGAGAAAAACAGTGACAAGATAAAATAATTGTCGTAAGACAACGGATGGTGGATTTTGCATCTTGAGTTGTTTCCGCAAAACCATTAACCTGCAAGACTAGATTCAAAGAATCAGAAGCCACATCCAAATGTCGAAAACCCTGAGAAGTAGCATCCACAATAGCGGCTTGAAGTGCCATAGCTTCAGCTTGGATTGGAGATTTCGCCCAAAAGGAGGATTGACCAAAGTGAAAGATAGAGCCTGAATAATCCTGAAAATACCATCCGCTTGTAGCTTTGAAGTTTAATTTCCAAGTAGCATCACATTTGATACGAATGGAAAGAGTCGGACAAAGCTGAGGACCCAACAACATATAAGGATAGTGATTGATAATGATTGAAGCACCCTCATGCTCAGTAGGGTCCAAAACCTCCCTACTCGACACCCGATCATGTAGCTGATTCTGAACCCAAATATCGTTATTGGTATCAACACTAATCAATCGCTTGATTCCAAGAAAATCAGGAGAAGAGTTTTGAAAAATGGTTTTATTTCTCAAACACCATAACTGCCACAAGGTAGCAATAAAAGCGGAGACGGTTGTAATATAGTCATCTGATTTCTTGAGAAAGTGCACCCAGTTAATAATCCATTGTTGAATGGAAATTGACTCGCCAGAATGACTCTGGATACCCAGGGGTGACGGAAACCAGATACGGGCTGCAAAGGGCCAATCTCGAAAGATATGACACAAAGATTCAACACAGGGTGGGTCAGAATTGCAAATCGAGCAATAAAGATTCCATTGAAGATCCCGCTAAAAAGCTTCTTTACCACAAGGCAGAGTATTAGAGATAATCTTCCATAAGAAAACTTTCCATTTATTATGGATAGGTAAAGACCATAACTGCCCTTTGCATAAATCTTTTGAAGTAGAGGACAAACGAGTTCTATCCTTAATCGTAGCTCGTAAATCCCAAAGTTTGGCGAAGGTAATCACATACGCACTTTTGATAGAATACCGCCCATTACCAGTCAACTTCCAAAAGAGCTCATTTGTATCATCAAAAGAAGGAGGCGAAATGGATAAAATAAAAAGGAGCGCCTCAGCAAGTCAGCAACACATATAGTCGTAATCATATTAGCATTCCAGTTCCCATTAGCATGTTGAAGGGACGAAACTTGAAGATGAGGTTTGGACAAGGTCTCAGTTTCACTTAAATTGGATAGTTGAGCAATAAGGGAGCAACCATGAATCCAATTATCTCTCCATATATCAAGAGTAGAAGGGCATCCAACCTCCCATGCCAAATTATCATTAAGCAACTCAGCACCCCATCGAATGCTACGGCCGCCCCAAGAGAAAGGTCTTTGCTTACGAAGATCCGTAGTCATAAAAGTTGCCTTAGTGATCAAATTCTTACCACCAAGAACACGACTGATAAGGGACAAAGGGTTGGTAACAATCTTCCATCCTATCTTGGCCAACAGACTTTGGTTTAGGCAATTGACATTACGTATACCAAGGCCTCCCATGGACTTAGGGTAGCTAGTAAAGAGTTTACTGCACCAATGGATATTCTTTTCTGCTCGACAACCACCCCACTAGAATTGTGAAATCAAAGAATCAATTTTTGAGCTCACACTTACCGACATACGAAATGCTGATAGAGAATATATGGATAGTGAGGATAGAATAGAGCAGATAAGAGTTAAACGACCAGCAACAGATAGGAAGATATTCTTCCAACTCAGAATTTGTTTACGGACCTTTTCAATGAGGAAAGCAAAAACCTGACGTTTGGATATTCCAAAATCCGTGGGGAGTCCCAAATAACGTCCCAAAACTTTAAGAATTCTAAAACAGTCTTGCATAAATTGTAGAGTACAATTTGGGTTGAATGAAATAGCAGATTTGTCAGCATTGATAGCTTGGCCTGAACTACAACAATACATTTCCAACAGGTCACAAAGTACCCGACAGGACATAATATTAGCTTCCATGAAAAAAATTGAATCGTCAGCAAAAAGCATATGCGAGATAGGGAGAGTTGACCGACATATTTTAATTCCCGTTGGCAAATGATGCGTCTGAGCGTAAGTAGCATTTGAGATAGCACCTCAGTACACAATGCAAAAAGATAGGGCGATAAAGGATCCCCTTGACGAATACCTGTATGAGGTTTAAAAGCTTTCCCAGAGGAACCATTAATCATAACTTCATAAGTAACGGATTGGACGCAATTCATAATCAAACGGATAAAAGAAGACGAAAATCCCATATGAGTTAAAGTAGCCCTAATGAAATTCCATCGTAACCTATCATAGACCTTACTCATATCAACTTTAAGAGCCAAGGATCCCTTCTTAGTTGTTGAATTTTTTGATATGTGATGAAAAAGCTCCTGAGAGATCAAAATATTGTCAGTAATTGATCTGCTTGGAATGAAACCATTTTGATATTCACCCACAAGTGTCGACATTACAGGTTTCATCGTATTTGAAACGCATTTGGTGACCGCTCTCATAATGACATTACAGAGACTAATAGGACGATAATGGGTGACCTTCTCAAGACAATTATTTTTTGGAACCAAAGTGATAGAGGTGCGATTTAGCTCAGATGGAATAAGGCAAGAATTTAGCATAGCCAAGACCGCATGAGTTACCTCAGATTTAACGTGAAACCAATATTTTTGAAAGAAGAGGGCAGGAATACCATCGGGACATGGAAATTTTGTAGGTCCAAGTTGAAATTTTGTAGGAATACCATCAGCTTGATCATTATCCAACTGAGTTGAGAGCTTTTGGAAGAGAGGTTGAAACTTCTGATGGTAGGATTCAAAAGGCTCATGATTAATCGATGCTTCGTAGATGTCCATAAAATATTTCTCGAAAGAGTGGAAAAGATCGTTCTTCTCAAAGGACCAAGAGTCATCTTCCTGTTTGATCCCATAAATGAAGTTCTTCTTGTAACGTTCCCTAACAGTATTGAAAAAAAATTTGGTACAAGCATCTCCTTCCTTTAGCCAGTGCAGTTTTGCTCGTTGCTTCCAAAATAATGTTGCAGCCCTATTAAATTCCAGAAATTTGGCATGACAAACTTCATAGTCAATTATCACGTTCATCTTTTCCATCAAAAATTTGTTGCAACTCCGACCCCGAATTCTTCATCAAAATCTGTCCATTTCTGTGTCCATTCCTTTCTTTTTGCTAACGTCCGTTTTAATTTTTTCTGCAAAATAGTAGATGAAAAAAAATGCTCGGCTATCAATATCGGATTAGTCTTCGACACTGGGCCCAAGCCCTGAAATTGGTATGTCTTTCAAGTTTGGGATAACTTGGGTCACGCGCTCTTTAAAGTGGCTCAATCAGGTTCTACTCGGTACATACTCGTGCAACACCAAGGCTGACAAGACAGGAAAAGGAGGAGGGGGAATGATTGAAACTTGAAAGCTTATAGTACAAATTTACAAAAAAAAATAATGATACTCAAATAAATGAATTAAATAATGTGATCCAAGCACTACATCTAAGGCTAAGTATAATGATTAGGGCGAACCAATGAACCAATAAGAACACGGCAATAAGTTTGGGTTAAACCAATACGACTCTGTGTAGAAGCTGCATTTTCATATTCGGAACCTAGAAAATGGGTTAAACCAGCTCCTTCTTGTGTATGGATCCACCCAGCTCCCATCCTCTTTCACGGCTTTTTCCCATCGTTCTTTAAAGACTTTAAGCTCCGATGTCGATTGTCTCCGGACCTACTCCATCAAACAGACCATAAGTTTGTCTTTCACTAGAGACTTAATTGAAGTACACTGCCCTTTGTACCAGTTTTTGAAGTACACTGCCCTTTGTACCAGTTTTTGTATGTCCGAGCCATATTAAGTGTGCTAAATGAAGGCATGAAACCTCAAAGGAATTAGTGATTGATTTAATTCTAACAAAATCAGGTTAAACCTCCGTAATTGCTACAAGTCTACAACCCATTACGATCTAAAGTGTTGTCCAGAGTCCAGACACTGATCAGGGGAATAATAAAAGTACGAAATGAAACCCTATGATAGGAGCTCTAGAATAAACAATCATGTATAATCTTATGTTACTCAGACTCAACAACAGGTGACCAATACTCAGATGTCACGGTCTAACAAATCCTACGAAGAATATTACTTAGAATAGTTCACTTAAAGTTCTGGGAAAATATTAAAGGAGGTTTTATAGAACTAACCTCAACACGCATATCTACACCACTTGAGCGCTTCTGTATAATGTACGACACCACAAAATTATTTTTAAAATCAAAAGTAAAAGTTGTGTAAGCAAAAACACAATATAGAAACAGCGCCACCATACCTTTTGAGAGTCTTCCGATTTTGGATCCTGTTAAGGTGACAATCCTACGTTAACAATATGAATTGGAACAAAATGCAGCTAAAAATAAAAAATAATTGAGCAATATATTATACTCCCTCCATGGAGAGACATTTCCCTTCCTTTGATTTTTGGTGGTGGACTATTTTTTTTATTTTCTCGCAATATACAATAGTTATATAACTTCTCTGAAAACATATATGAAAGTTGTTTTGATGAATAAACTGTGAAAAATCACAAATTTATTGGGGGAGATTAATGGTTAAAGGTGGCAATCAAAGTCGAAATTGGGTAGTGTAAATGTGATATGGAGGTCGTACAGGAGTAAATACAAATGTACATTATAATACACAATCTGCTGATAGATACAAAACTACACAAGAGCATGATCACAACTTTTACAAACCTTTTTAGCTGATGAACCACCTAAAGACGGTATGCCTTGGTGAACGATATATTCACTATCGACAATTCCGACTCTCTTTGTCCTATCACCCTGTCATTTGAAAAAGTAGCAAGGTGGTTGTGAATTAGACAAACAACTGAAACTGATTTGGAGTAGCAGATGCGTCAAACAAAATTTCTATAATTAATTAGTGTATATCTAATAGCACCCAACAACATTTATCCATTGCCACAAAGGCTCTGGTAGAGTGACACGTATGCAGCCCTAACCCTATGTTAAAACATAGGCAGTGGTCGTTTCTGGATAACTCGTACTAAAGATTGTGTCAACAATCACATCGACCAATTGCACCTTCGCGATACAAAACTCAGGTCATTTTAGTGAGCTATTTTCTTTATTGGAAATGAAGATTGGAGAGGGACCCCTATGCTATAATCTTGTGATAATGTGCCATGCAAAATATTTAAATTAGATTATCCAACAATTGATGCCTTTGAAATTGCTAAAACATCAATAACTTGCCTCACAAGACATATTAATGGCTTGACTATCATTTACTTTTAGATAACAAGAGACTGATAGCTTTAATATAAAGATACATACTTTAGCTTGGTAGAATCCAATGATATGAAAGTTGAATATCACCAATTCTTAAATTAGATTATCCAACAATGATACACTACTTGATCTCCAAATGACCCAATAGCAAGACAAAGAGACTGTTTCGCAATGACCCAAGAAGAAAATTGTGTCGAGAACTGCATCGAATGACTGTATTTCATGACGAACAGCTCTCAAAGGTTGCCTAATTGTATATGAATAGGTACTACCAAATACGTGGTACTCTTAGTACAATCCCAACATACAAAATTTCAACACAGCCATGATAGAATAACCCAGTGAATCCAAGCAACCAAATACTGTACATCTCGATGCACACCTGGCAAGCGACCCGAAACTAAAACTTAAGATAAAGAATTAGGTACAGCCAACATCAAATGATCTCACCTGTGCACAATAACCAAGCTTCATATCCAAACCCCAACCATGAACAAGATCATTCTGCAACAAGATGTCAGACATCGCAAACATAATATGCATAAGCCTCTCTTTTGGAGCTCAAATAATCATAATAAGCAAATTGATGCACTTTGATGATCAAACGTTGTCGACAAACTATCTCAAAACATACAATATATGCACCTTTTTTTCCAAATGGTATTACGGAAAAAAACATCTGTACTGATAAATAAAGCTGAAATTTTTTACATTATATCCCAACACAAAATTGGGAGAAAATATTGATCCAAGTTGACATAGTTTAACCTCAAATGGGGACAATATAAATGGAATGGAGGCAGTAATATACAAGATGTACGAGGAAGAAGGCAGACAGTTATCAAACCTCCCAGTTCACTAAATATATAATACCTGTATGAGGTGCCAAGTACAACGCCAAGCTGATTTTGAAAATACAGGAGCCATTCCTTCCACCCACCTACAAAGGCGAAGTGCATCAACAAACTAAGAACCCAGTGCAAATGACGTTAGGAAAGAACCCATTATAAAAAACTTGAGCAGTATGAGATCGGTAAGTTTCTACTACTCAACACTTAAATGGAAGGGCAGCAGTTGATTCCAACCATACAATAACCTCAACACACAGAAGTGAAACAGTCATAAATACAACGTTTCCTTTTCATCCAAGTACACACCGCGATAATTATCAAGCAACAAGATCAAGGTGGTAACCAGCTCACACAGAAGAGAAACCAAAATACAGCTCAGCAATTATCGCATCACAATTAAAGATTTGGTAACACCACTATTCCAGACTTACCCAGTGCATGGTGGCCCCATGCTGGATTTTGAACATTTGGTAACACCTCTGTGATCATAAATTCTCCTGCATAATAGAATACATATATAAACCATCTGAAATACTTGTACATTATTGAAGTTTACCGAAGAAAGAGAGACTTGATTTGCAAACATACCTGTGAAACCTCTTTGCCTTTTTACGAACAGTAATACGATGATGTATTTCTGTTGAGTTGGGGTCTAATGCTGGCTGGGATATATGTAGTCCCTCTTTTTTCACGATTTCCAGGTACCTAAGACAAGAGAAAGATGACATGACACGGTAGATATTACATAACGAGACACCCAGAAGAATTCAGTTTCAATCAATTAAACCCCAACTCTAACATTATCAAGTACCAAGATACAGATTTTCCCGCCCTCCTATCTTTTTTGGTCGCCATTTTTTGTCATTATTTTTACCGGTCACTGACGGTTTCAGATTCTTGACTCATGTTGGCCAACCCCAAACTAGGATTAAGGCCCTATTGTTATTATTTTCTCAAAAGCAAGCAAAACTCGAGAAAGATTTTGCTATTAATCCATAGTTCCATACCAGAGACGGTCTTCAGCTTACACAATAGCTCTTGAAAAATGAAAACATGAAAAATGGATGTACATGTCTTTAATAAACATAACAAGCATAATGTTGACAAAACTTCATATATTCACCCTGAAACCTCTTAACTGATTCAAGTGTTATGCAATTCAGTTCCCAGAAATATATGGAAACAAAAGTGTACGGAAACAATAGAACTAACATACCTCCCGGGATCGAAGTTGTCCACGCCTAAATCTTCATCCCACAGAAAAATATAGTCATAGATGGAAACAACATCTGGATGTAGAAACCGTTTTGCAAACCACCTGAAAAATAATTGAAAGAGGATAGGGTAAGTGGACTAAGCACCAAACCTCCAACACCAACTCATAAGTATGGTCAATCATATGTTAGCACAAACAAACCCACGTGCACTGAAGAAATATCTTTTTGCACGAAAAAATAAACAAATGAATTGTTCAACGATAAGATTATTGATGAATATATGACTGCAAAATGTGGCAGAAACCATTTAGGCTAAAGGTTTACCATTTCGTTTGGTTCTGAGCAGTTATATGAATGGCCTTGTTACTCCAATCCAGATCCCACCATCCGTTGATTTCACCATCATAATGAAACAGCACTATAGTAAAATTTTCTGCAAGAAACTGAAACGAAAAAAAATATAAAAAAAAATAGTAAGATAAGAACAATAGCAAAAATATATACACACAAAGAGCATGTTTAAAAGTATATATACCTTCTGAACTATAACGTCAATATTTTCTTTTTGTTTGATACCAGCAGCAATAGCAAGCAAGTTGTTACTACTGGAAACTTCAAGCTAGGAAATCAAACAAACATAAAATTAGTAGCAAGACATATAGGTGGATAAAGTGTCATGCACCGAAACATGTTCCAGGAGTAGCAGTTATCCATATGACATAAGAATCAGATGAACATTATTGATTAGTGACAACAGAACTTTGATGAAATAGAATTTAATATATAATGGACCGTATGTCTATGACAAACAGATGGTAAGTAACAAACAATAGGATTCTAACCTTCGCCTTAGAACGGGACCATAAGGGTTTTAGCTCTAAGTCTGATCTAGCCTGTATGATGCCTTGAGGTAAACCATCCAACTCAAACATTGCCGAATCCTAGATTCCAAACACAAAGCCAAGAAATATTAGCATGAATTTGGAAAAAGCAGGGTCAAATAGCACTCGTGCACTAAGAAAAGATCGGTACTTAAATTAATATATACTCTGTATATACATAAATGAATACATATGTACACTGATATATATACCCAGGGAAAACGAGTACTATTTGAAAAATGTAAATGGGCCTGTCGGCCATCATATTCTTCAAGGAAAGATCCAAAAATTACCTCGGCGCTGTCAAAAGGCTGCTTTCTAGCATCTATCTGAAAAACAAAAAAAATATCAAATGGATTTCAGAACATTGAGAGAACTAATGACCTAACTGCCTAAGCCACATGAAAACTCTATTATCAGAAATTTCATTTAGATGATTAATAAACAGCTAAACGAACATAATGACAGGCATATCCTCCAAAAAAAATCATGGATAAAAAGAAAAGCAAGTTCGCAACTTATGCGTCACCTCTCACCATTATTCAAATGAGTAAATAGCCATGCGCGGCATTTAGAAGCCGTAAGAAGCTATGTTAAACACAGTCGGAATTATCAAATAGGGTACATGTCCAAGCATCGGGCTCAGCTTTTTATAAAAAAGCACACATATTTTCGGTCAAAATGATGTGTCCTAGTATCATACTCATGTATCGGGTATGAATATATATATAGAGCAGAAGTAACATAAGTGACAAGGAGAGACTACATCCAAAATGGTCATGCAGGTAAAGAAGAGGCGATTATAACAAATCAAATGTAACAATGAAATAAGTCACCAAACCTCTGTCTGTTGATACTGGTAGCTGGTGACTCTGTACACAATAACCAACATCGCTATTAACACAACTGCCATGAATGTAAATTTTCTCATCCGGAGTCCATGAGCTCCATGTGGTCCCTACAACACAATGGATGTCACATATTCGGAATCAGTATGCAATTTACTTCATAAGTTCCCGCTTCGACAGTCCTTAAAAGTGAAGTTGTAGTCAACTACGTCAAACTTACCCCATCTGAAAGGGTACTCTTCTTTCTAGACAACCATCTCCATGATTTGAATGTCTTCATAGACATTCAGCCTAAGCTATCTGCTTCTCATAACAAACTGTATCAAAGAATCAAAGAAAAAAATAACTTTTTTTTGTATTTTGAGAGAGAATAAGTTATTATCTAGCAAATATACAACACTTCAAATGCACCTTTTTTTTTAATTTCTATCGGAGATAATATGAATACAAAGGTGTGCTGGCGAATCAATGAGTCTTGTATGAGACAGCCTCGTATGTGAGGCCAACCTAAATCCTTGTGAATCCCTCATTTAACTATAAGATTGATGGGTTTGCGTGAGACCGTCTCATATAAGTTTGTGCGGCAACTATGGACTAACAGTAGTTCATTTAGTTGGCAAGATTTTACTATAACCAAAAATACCATCTTACTCATTCCCCGCAACCTTCTAAAAGGAATGGTAAAAGATCACACTTAACAACCATCAACATAATGTCATGAAATGCGCTAGACTAAAACCACAAACTTTTCTTTGAATTCGGCCCTTCAATAGAAAGGGGAAAAAAAAAGGAAACGGGACTAGGTCAGAGGGAACAGGAATATCAACTAAAAGTTATCAAATGATTCACACTGGAATCACCTGCATCCGCCTTCGTAACTCACGTTCGAAATTTATGCACAATCAATTTTCATAGATTAATAAACTCATTCAGCAAACCCGATACTGATTAAATGGCTAAAAACGAAATACCAGCAATAGAATTAGTAAAAAAATACAACTCACATTTCTCTTCACATAAACCAAATCATGCAAGGCATGTGATCAAGTCCAACACTCCACAGAATTTCTAATACCCGAGATGTGCACGACATAGATTTCGCAATTTGTACTAAAATTGGGAATTCTTAAAACTCACAGGTAAACTACAAAACCTCAAAACAGCAAACACCCACCTCAGCAAATTAACAAGTATTCTCACCACACATGTGCAGATAATCTTCAACTACCAACTACACGAAAGTTTCTATCTTTAGGTGAAATCTTACAAGTAAAGGGACATTACTCCAATTACTAAAACCTAGTAATATTCAAAATCCGCCTACAAAATTGCACCTTAGAATCAAACTAACTAACTTCCCTTGAGAAACAACCACAAAAAGATAGAAAGAAACAAATTTTTAAATCAAGCTCACCTAAACATCAATTATTACTGGTTAAGTATATTAATATAATCAATAAACCCTTGAATTTCACCAAACTTGTTCTTGACCGTTTTCCCACTTCCCAAAGTTGTTCAACTAACATCCTTTTTCCTCCTCTATTAAAATAAAATTAAATCAATTTACAGAATTTAATCAATAATAAACTATAATTACCTCACTTAAACAATAAAAAAATCCCTTTTAATGGCAAAAGAGATTAAAATTACATTCATAATTTGAATTCAAAAACACAAAATTGGAATTGGATCCTACAATGCATGATAAACAAAAAACATTCACATCAAATTATTCAAATTGGTAGAAAATCAGAACCATACTTAAAATTTGAAAAACATATAGAATGGAGAAAAGGGTATAAACCTGAAGAATCAAGGATGATGAGAAATCAACAATGGAGCTCAAATATATTAAATTAATGGAATGAAGAGAGTTGGGTATTGAGGAAGATGAGTCGACTCAGACGAGTTAAGGAGTGTGGAAGTAGAGATACAGAATAAAATAGATGATGATGAAAGATGATGCGAATTACGATGAAGAAAGGAGAGAAAGCAAAAGTGTCGGGGGATGGCTAGTTTTAAGGAAGAGGAGGAAAGGAAGGAAGGAAGGAAGCTCAAACTCAAACAGGAGTGTTCTTCTTTTACTTGGACTGTCTCTTTTCTTTTTTATATTTTTTTTTATTCCTTTTTGTTTTATGAGTAGTTTAGTTCATACTTCACATTTGTGTTGGACACGAAATTTGAATATTTTATCGCAATAATTGTTTTCGTTTTTCTTTTTTTTGGTACAACAAAAATTGTTTTCGTTGGTTATAAACTTCTAACCTTGAAGTATTAATTTTTATACTCCCTCCTATTTAAGGTTTTCTTCCCTTTGTTTATTGGCACGGGTATTAAGGCGATGAATAAAATAAGAGTAAAAGAGTTGGGTGAGTTGATAATAGGAGAGAGGGATGAATAATTATGAGTTAAATAAGGAATTGTGGGGCCAAAATATTAAGAAAAGTAATAAAATATAGGTAAAAGAGTTGGGTGAGATTTGGTGATATGAATAAAATAAGAGTAAAAGTTTCCAAAATAAGAAAGGGAAAGAAAATCTGAATAATCCGTTTTAGGAAATAGGGAAGAAAACAGTGAATAGGAGGGAGTATTATTTATCAAAAATGTTTTAGCCTAATGTTAAAGATGGAGATAACCTAAAGTGTTGATTATTACATTAATATATACGGAGTATGTTATTTAGTTCAATAACAACAACAACAATAATCATCATCATTTCTTTCAAGAATAGAACTAAAAAAATACAAAATTTGAAAGAAGAAGGTGAAATTACCCAATAAAAAATTCATTACAAAGAGAATAAAAAAACGAATATAATAGGAATAAAAAAATAAAAAATAAAGAATTACTCTGTATAACTTAATATCATTTGCTTAAATATTCATCAGATTGTTATTAAGCTCACAATTACTCTCTCTGTTCTAATTAATAGTAGTTTATTTTTGCTTTATTTTCCCCACAAAATAAAGTAAATGTAAATTATTCATTGTAATAAAGGGTATACTTCGTAAAGGACGTAATGTATTTTGGCCCACAACACTAAAGTTTATTCAAGAGTGAGTGAAACTCTATTTTTAACTTTCTTAGTAGCAAACTTAAACGCCAAAAAATGTAGGAGACAGAATTTTAATTAGCATTTGTTGTAGTAAGTTTAGTGCACACTCAATCCATTTCAGTGAAAGATATGGTTGCTCTTAGTTCTATATTTAACATGTTTTTGCAATTAATCGCTTACTACCTAACTTTAGAAACTTAGATCATTCTTCGCAACATTTTACGTCCATCTTCAAGGACTTCAACACTCTTACTCTGAAGTCATAAGGTTGAGTGCGTAACTAACTATATGTATTAGGTTTATAAGTTTAAGGATTATTTCATGGGAATAATCTCACTTATAACCTCCCCTTGAAAATAACACTCCATCTTATCTGTAATTCGAATTAAATCTATCATATTCACTAATCTCCCCATAACACTCTCATGCGACCGGAAACCTGAAGAACAGGTCACCCATGTTATTTTATAGAAGTGAAGTGTGTTCAACACACTTTAAACACACCAAACACTCCCTCTCTTAACTAAAAAGCCATCAGCCATGGTAGCTTGAAGTACGAATTACGAAATTGATTAGCTACATCTCCATATAATTCGCCCCCTCCACCCATCAATTCGTACCCATCTCAAGCCACCATAAAACTCGCCCCTTCACCCATCAATTCGTGAACCAAGCACCACCACGACATTCATCCACTCATTCATCACCATCACCGAATCCACCACCACACCAACCAGGTGTTACCTCTATTCGCGCCATCACCACCAGCAACAGCGACATCAACATCAGGTATCTCCACCAATTCGACTCACCTGCTCCTCCGTGGACAAATCCGAGCATCATTATAGCTACCTTCAACCATCACATCACCTCCACCTTTGTTCTCAGTTTGAGCACCGTGCTCGCATCAACCAGCCACAAGAGCAGCGTCATTGAACTGAATCTGAGCACCACCATGACTCGCCTTCGCCGTGCCGAAAGCAGCTCCATTTGAAATAGGTCACAGTGATTCCGCTACAATTCAATTTAACATACCAATTTGAATTAATTAAGATTTTCTAAAATTCAATTAACATAAGAAGAATAAGGGAGAAGCAGAATCAAAAGGGGAGTTGAAAATAAAAAACGGAATAAAAAGAATAAGGGAGAAGGCGAATCAAAAGAACAAAAAGTAGAACACAAATGTTGAAGAAAGATGGAGGAGATGTACAAAAATGGCAGAAATCAGTCGAAAATAGTTATATAAGGAGGAGAGAGATTGTAACTTAAAGTTACCGGTCATGATATTAAGTGAGTTCGTTACGGGAAGATTAGTGAATATGATGGATTTAATTCGAATTACTGATAGGTTGGAGTGTTATTTGCAGGGGGGCATAGGTGGGATTATTCCCATGAAATAATCCTAAGTTTAATCATAAGATTTGGGGTTGCACTACATTAATATTCAGGCCGTCTAGACCAAAGAAAAAAAATCAGGTCCTTGTTATAATCTCATACGGAGTATATGGTACCTATTTTATTTAATTGCAAAACTTTTTGATGAGAGGAAAACGTAAATGAGAATAAAGTCGTGTTCTTTTAAATTATATTTTAGTTCAGTTCAGCTCTATATAGTTTAATTCATGGTTTTTTTTTGGTCAAACACACCCTTTAAAAAACTTTTTTTTTCCAGACACAATCTTTAAAAAAGAAGTTTGTAAAACAAAACCTTTAATAATAATTTTTTTGTCAAACACGACATTTTGGTCGGAGTTTGATCACTTGCAGTGGGGTGACTTTCAGTCGATGTTTGAGATAGCAAACGAGGTCGGTTTGAGGTGTTCTTAGACTCGTTGGAAAGGTACGAGTACAACCTTTCCAGAGATTATCAACACGGTGGTGATATGTGGACTTATATGGGGTATATTGGAGTGCAAAGTAAGGCTGGTCAGAGAGAGTTGCTCTAAATCTGGGTTTACAGCAGGTGGTCCAGGGGTTTCTTGTGAGTCTTATAATGGGGTTATGATGTTTTGTTTGGTCTGAAATTTGGTATGTAGGTAAACGGGAGTGCAAGATAGGTCGTAGTTATGTTGTTTGTGGTGGTTGTTGGTTGCAAGTGATGGTTCGAGGGGAGTAAATTGATCCACGAAAAAGTCCTACTTTGACTCTCTTCTGTTTTGTTTTTACCTCAAATTCACCCCCCTTGAACCACTACTTACAACCACAACCACAACAAATAACACAACCACTACCTACCTTGCACTCCCCTCTACCTACATACCAAATTTCAGACCAAACAAAGCATCATAACTCCATTAAAAGACCCACAAGAAACTCCCTCACCACCCACTATGAACCTAGATTTAGAGAAACCCTCTCTCACCGGACTTACTTTACACACTAATAACCCCCCCCCCCCCCCCTAAGGCCACCTATTGTAATACTCCGTATTTATGAGTCTTTGGGTACTCTATCGAGTAGGCCTTACTCTGTCGAGTAAGGGTAAGTTGCGTTTTAAAATAGTTTCTGACTTGTTGGGTACTCGATCGAGTAGCTAGGATACTCGATCGAGTACCTTAGATACTCGATCGAGTAGTCGGTTTTACGGGGAGTTTTCTCGGGTTTTGTTAATTATGCGATTAAGATATATAACCTTTTCCGTCATCATTCTAAACACTTTTGCAAAACCTAATTTACTGTCAAAGAGAGAAAGCAAGTACGTTTATCATCTTAATCGCATTGTTAGCAATTCCCGGAGTTGGGAAGGTCGGTTTTCATCGTTTGATATACCGTTGAGATCCTTGCGTCGAGGGTAAGATCTATGTACCCTTTTTGTTGTCTTTCCTTTAAGTTGGTTAAACCCTAATCTAGAGATTTGGGGGTTTTTGAGTAGTTTGTGATTTGGTAGCATTTGTATGTTGTGTGATAGGAGGAGGTTTCGTAGAAGAAGCTTTTTGAGACAGCTGTAGAGACCGTCTGATAGTTGTGCTTTCCAGGTAGGATTTCCTACTCAGTATTAGTCCCATAATGGGATGATTGTTGATGTGTTGAGATTGATTGTTTGATATAGTAATTGTATTGTGACTGTTGTGATTGTGATTGTGATTGATTGTTTCTCGGTTCTCGAGATGCGTTCTCGGTGAGTGGAGTCACTTGCGGGAGTGGCTTCACGCCCTAGTTTCGCCCTTCGTGGAACCCGCCACGGAAGGGGATGTGCACATTAATGGACAGGGTTATCGCTCATTATGAGGAGCGGGGCTTAGGTGGGAACGACTGCGGTCCCCCACTGGCAGGACTGGTCCAGTGGACAGTCAGTGATTGAGATTGTTGGGATTGGTGTGGATGTATGTGTGTGTGATGGTTAAGCTGTCTGTTTATCTTATTGTTGATATATATTGAGTTGTGTGATTAGTACTTGACCCATTTGTTGTTTTGTAAACTGCGGTGATCCATTCGGGGATGGTGAGCGAGAATTGAGCGAGTTTGAGTTGAGTCTTGGGATAGTGGGAGGTGCCACCGTCGACGATAGAAGTCTTCCATTTGTAGTCTTTTAGTTTTATGACATTTCAGTATTTTAGTAGACAGTTGGTTTTAAGAACTTGTACCCGTATTTTGGGATTTGGTTTCAGTTGTACTTTTCACTAAAGTTATATTATTTAAGTTGTTTCTTTATTGTCTTATGAATATCATGCCTCGGGCAACCGAGATGGTAATATCTTCATACCTGAGTGGTCCTGGTAAGGCACTTGGAGTATGGGGGTGTTACAAATGGTATCAGAGCGACGATCCTGAAACCTGTAACCAATGAACCTAATGAACATATGGAGTCAATTAAAATGAACCCGGGGTAAAGGTTTTAGGAGCTAATGCAAAGGCTTGGGAGACGTCCTAAAGTCGCGAACTTGCCCTACAATTTTGAACCGGTCACATGGGGGGTGTATGTCAAGGTCGTATGCGCCGTTTGGTTAGCTTGTGTGTGAATGTGATGGAGTGTGTGTAATTGTTGGATGTTTGAAGTAGAAAGTTGAGAATGTGAAAGAAAGGTTGATAATATATGTAGAACTGTTGTTGGAATGAGGAACATGATGGATCTTTACAATGTGGCGTTTAATAACATGATATAATGATTTCGTAGATCGTATGATAAGATGCGTAGCCTTATATGCTTAGTTATGTTATAACGTTGGTTTTATAAAGTTTTTAGCGTGTTAGCATAAGATATAACTTACGGGTAGCGTTTCTGAGTTAGCATGACTCGATCGAGTGGGACTGACTTGATCGGGTGGGTTTTTGATGATTTTGAGTCCAGAATCGTGTTTTTGGGCACTCGATCGAGTACCTGGGGCACTCGATCGAGTAGGGGGTCACTCGATCGAGTAGCCTAACTACTCGGTCGAGTATGTTAGAGATCAGAAGGTCTGTTTGGGGTCTGATGTTGGGGCACTCGATCGAGTATGAAGGGCACTCGATCGAGTAGCCCGTTACTCGATCAAGTTTTGGGAACTCGATCGAGTAGGGTCTGGGCAGCGTGTTTTCTTGTTTTGAGGTTTTGGCGCGTATGTTTATATCCACCCCTTTTTCTCTTATAGTTTCAAGATGCCGCCCAAGAAGAATGCGTTGTATGCGAGAGCTGAGCTTATGACTATGGATGACATCATTAAGATGTTGGAGCATCAGGATGCTCTTACTGAGGCTTCAAAGACTGTGGGGAAAGATAAGGATAAGGATAAGGAGAAGGAGGTTGATCATTCTAAAATCAGCCTCTATATAGCGAGGTTTAACCCGAACGAGTACAAGGGAGTTGGGGAGCCTAACCTTCTTGATAGTTGGCTTAGAGAGATGGAGAACATATTAGATTTAGTTCACTGTCCTGATGAGATGAGGGTGGAACAAGCTGCGTTCTATCTGAGGGAGGCTGCTGGCAAGTGGTGGGATACGGTGAAAGTGAGTGCTAAGGAGATATATACGAACCAAGGTTTACCTGCTATACCTTAGGAGGAGTTTCGTAGGGCTGTGAGAAAGGAGTTCGTACCGGAACATGTGAGGAGTAAGTTGAGAGAAGAGTTTGACAGTTTTAAGATGACCGCTGAGATGTTTGTGGTCAAGTACTACAGGCAGTTCAATGAGAAGTCTAGGTATGCTGAGGATATGGGTTTGAATGAGGAGAATCGCACCGAGGTTTGAGAGGGGGTTGACCCCTAAGATTATGGATAAGTTACCCGTGGGAGTCCTTACTGATGTTAAGGAAGCTTATGAGAGGGCTGGGAGAGCTGAGAGGTTGGTCGAGATGGCTCAGGAGAGGTTAGGTGGCGAGAAAAGAAAGTCTGAGAGCGAGGGTGGTGGTCAATCTAATCACAAGAAAGGCAACCACAATCAGTCTAGAGGGTTTTCTTCCGGGTCAGGGTTCAGTGCTGGGGCTTCCTTCGGGCATGGCCGTGGAGGTGGTAGTGGTAGTTGGGGAGTGACCTGCTTCAGTTGTGGTGGTGTAGGCCACAAGAGGCATGAGTGCACAAGTGCACCGGGAATTTTCCGGAGACTGCGCGCGAGCTACGCGAGCAATAGACCGGGCTGGATCATGGGCAAATCGGGAAGTCAAAGCTATCGAGTGGAGGTAACCGCAACGGCGGTAATTCTTATCGAGACCACCAACGAACAACAACAACAATCAAGGGTCGGGTGCTAAGCGACCCACATCCCAAGATCTTGTCCAGGGAGGTGGACGGAAGACCGATGGAAAGTTATTCATGATGGAGAAGAAAGCGGTGAGGAGGATGCACACGTTATCACCGGTACTTTCCTTGTTAATGGTATTCATACCTTTGTTTTGTTTGATTCGGGGGCTTCTCAGTCGTTTGTATCTTCAAGTCATGTTAAACGGTTGGGTTTGAGGGTGTATGAGTCTGTTAGTGAGCAAGTTTTTATACCTTCGGGTGAGTCTGTATCATGTGGGAGGTTGTTTAGAGATGTATCTATGATAGTTGGGCAAGTTGATCTACCTGTAGACTTGCTAGAGTTTCCTTTTGACGGTTTTGAGATGATAGTCGGGATGGATTGGTTAGGAAAGTATAAAGCTAAGATAGACTGTCATCAAAAGAAAGTGTCTTTAAGAGGTCCTAAGGGTGTTAGTGTGTCTTATCGTGGGTTTCTAGTCAAACCCAAAGTTAAGTTGATTCAATTGTCACCTTGAAGTCTTATCCGAGGAAGGGATGTCCTTTGATCTTGTGCCATGTGAGAGATGACCGGATAGAGAGTCCGACAGTTGATCGATACCGAGTGGTGGGAGAGTTTGCGAGATGTTTTTCCGGAGGAGATTAGGGGTTGCCACCGAAGAGTGAGATAGATTTCACCGTTGAGTTGAAACCGGGGACGGGGCCAATCTCTAAGGCACCGTACCGGATGGGTCCTAAGGAGATGGAGGAGCTCAGGAAACAGTTAGATGATCTGATAGAGAAGGGATACATTAGACCAAGTGTATCGCCGTGGGGAGCACCAGTTCTTTTCGTAAAGAAGAAAGATGGGAGTTTGAGGTTGTACATAGATTACGGGGGAGTGAACCGAGTGACGGTGAAGAACAAGTATCCTTTGCTAAGGATAGATGACCTGTTTGCTCAGTTGAGTGGTGCATCGGTCTTTTCCAAGATTGATTTGAGGTCGGGGTACCATCAGGTGAAGATTAGAGAGGTGGACATACCAAAGACGACTTTCACGTCGAGGTATGGCCATTATGAGTATGTGGTGATGCCGTTTGGGTTATCTAATGTACCTACATTTGTGTTTATGGATTTGATGAACAGAATCTTGAGACAGTTTTTGGACCAGTTTGTGGTGGTATTTATCGATGACATCTTAGTCTACTCTAAGACTAAGGAGGAGCATGAGGAGCATCCGAGGATCGTGTTGCAAACTTTGAGGGATCATGAGTTGTATGCTAAGCTGTCCAAGTGTGAGTTATGGTTAGAGAAAGTTGCTTTTCTGGGGCATGTGATCTCTAAGGAGGGAGTGGCTGTGGATCCGGCGAAGATTGAGGCGGTGACAAAGTGGGAAGCACCAAAGAATGTTGTTGAGATTAGGAGTTTCTTGGGTTTATTTGGATACTACGAGACGGTTCGTGAAAGATTTCTCCAAGATAGCTAGACCTATGACAGCGTTGATAAGGAAAGAGAACAGGTTTCGTTGGGATGAGAGTTGTGAGACGGCGTTCCAAACATTAAAGGAGCGTTTGACCACAGCTCCTATCTTAGCATTGCCTGAAGGGATTGAGAACTTTGAGGTTTATACAGATGCCTCAAAGAATGGGTTGGGATGTGTGTTGATGCAGAATGGTAAAGTGATTGTCTATGCTTCTAGGCAATTGAAGCCTTATGAGGAGAACTACCCTACTCATGATCTGGAGCTGGGTGCAGTGGTGTTTGCTCTCAAGATTTGGAGACATTACCTTTATGGAGCAATCTTTAAGGTATTTTCTGACTACAAGAGTCTCAAGTACATCTTCACTCAAAAGGAGTTGAACATGAGACAGAGGAGGTGGATGGAGCTGATTGGCGATTATGACATGGAAATTATCTACCATGAAGGGAAGGCCAATGTAGTTGCTGATGCTTTTAGTATAAAGAGTGTACATTCTCTGTGTACAGCTCTATCTTTGATGAGGCTGAGAGATGAGGTAGTGAGGTTTGGGATACATATGATGCAGACAGGAGAAGCCATGGGTGATATGACAGTACAGCTTGAGTTTTATGATGACATTCGAGGTAAACAGGCGTTGGATCCTAAGATAGTGGAGTGGAGAGCTAGAGTGGAGAAAGGGACAGTGTCTCGATTCTCTATTCATACAGATGGTAGTTTGAGGTTTGATGGTAGGTGGTGTGTCCCTAATGATGAGGAGTTGAAAAAGACAATTATGACAGAGGCGCATTGTACACCATATTCAGTACATCCAGGTGGTGACAAGCTATATAAGGATTTAAAGAACACGTTTTGGTGGCCTGGGATGAAGAAAGAAACAGCAGAGTTTGTGGCCCATTGTTTGACATGCCAGAGAGTAAAAGGGGAACAACGACGACCACAAGGTAAGATTCAGTTTTTAGAGGTACCTGAGTGGAAGTGGGAATCCATTTCGATGGATTTTATCGTGGGTTTGCCAAAGAGTCAACAAGGTAACAACATGATTTGGGTAATAGTGGATCGACTGACCAAGTCAGCTCACTTTGTTCCAATGAAAGATATATGAACTAAAGCACAATTGGCTATAGCTTATCGAAAGAACGTGCTTAAGTTACATGGAGTCCCTAAGGACATAGTGTCTGACAGAGATGCGAGATTTATATCAAGGTTTTGGAAAGAGTTGCAGGAATCGTTGGGAATAACTTTGAAGATGAGTACAACATTTCATCCTGCGACAGATGGACAAACTGAGAGAACAATCAAGACTCTTGAGGATATGTTGCGAGCTTGTGTGATGGATTTTGGTGGTAGCTGGGAACAGAGGCTGGACTTGATAGAATTTTCTTACAATAACAGCTATCACACTAGTATTGGTATGGCACCGTTTGAGGCTTTGTATGGGAGGAGATGTAGGAGTCCGATTTGCTGGGACGATAGTGTTGAGGCAGTGGTTTTAGGACCAGAAATGGTGCATGAGATGGTGGAACAGATTAAGATGATCAGGGAACGGATGAGAGCAGCTCAGGATAGGCAAAAGAGTTATGCAGATCTACATCGCCGGGACATAGAGTTTCAAGTTGGGGATAAGGTTCTTTTGAAAGTGTCTCCTATGCGTGGGGTTATGAGATTTGGGAAGAAAGGCAAGCTAAGTCAGAAGTTCATTGGGCCTTATGAGATCTTAGAGCGAGTTGGGGAAGTTGCATATCGTCTGGCTTTACCAGCTGATATTCTCAATTCTGCCACCATAAGAAGTATTATGACCACCCTTCACCATGATAATTTCTCCATTCTTTGTGAGTGACCCGTCACATGTGTTAGAGGCAGAGAGCTTAGAGCTAGATGAGTCCTTATCATATCTTGAGGTGCCTAAGCAGATTCTTGACCGAAAGGTTAGGAAGACTAGGAGTGGTGAAACATTTTTGCTTAAGATCCTTTGGTCTAACCACGAGACTGAGGAAGCTACATGGGAGCCAGAGGAAGCTATGAAAGAGCGTTACCCTTTTCTTTTTAATCAGGTATGTGTGGTTACGGGGACGTAACCTTGTTTCTTTTAGGGGGGTAGGAGATGATCGCGAACAGTTTTTAAGAGTTTTATACCCTTTTTGTATGTTGTGTCGGTATGTTTGTCGGGATGAGTTGGGTTAGTAACATGTTTTATGTTGAATTTTGTTTTGGTTGTTGAGTCGGGAGTGTTGTGGGAGTACCTTTGTTTAGTAGTGGTTTGAACTTCGGAGACGAAGTTCTTTTTAAGGAGGGAAGACTGTAATACTCCGTATTTATGAGTCTTTGGGTACTCTATCGAGTAGTCCTTACTCTGTCGAGTAAGGGTAAGTTGCGTTTTAAAATAGTTTCTGACCTGTTGGGTACTCGATCGAGTAGCTAGGATACTCGATCGAGTACCTTAGATACTCGATCGAGTAGCCGGTTTTACGGGGAGTTTTCTCGGGTTTTGTTAATTATGCGATTAAGATATATAACTTTTTCCGTCATCATTCTAAACACTTTTGCAAAACCTAATTTACTGTCAAAGAGAGAAAGCAAGTACGTTCATCATCTTAATCGCATTGTTAGCAATTCCCGGAGTTGGGAAGGTCGGTTTTCATCGTTTGATATACCGTTGAGATCCTTGCGTCGAGGGTAAGATCTATGTACCCTTTTTGTTGTCTTTCCTTTAAGTTGGTTAAACCCTAATCTAGGGATTTGGGGGTTTTTGAGTAGTTTGTGATTTGGTAGCATTTGTATGTTGTGTGATAGGAGGAGGTTTCGTAGAAGAAGCTTTTTTCATGTACATTTGTAGAGACCGTCGATAGTTGTGCTTTCCGGGTAGGATTTCTACTCGTATTAGTCCCATAATGGGATGATTGTTGATGTGTTGAGATTGATTATTTGATATAGTAATTGTATTGTGACGGCTGTGATTGTGATTGTGATTGATTGTTCTCTGGTTCTCGAGATGCGTTATCGGCTGAGTGGAGTCACTTGCGGGAGTGGCTTCACGCCCTAGTTTCGCCCTTCGTGGAACCCGCCACGGAAGGGGATGTGCACATTAATGGACGGGGTTATCGCTCATTATGAGGAGCGGGGCTTAGGTGGGAACATTGCGGTCCCCATCGGGCAGGATCGGGTCCGGTGGGACGATCGATGATTGAGATTGTTGGGATTGGTGTGGATGTATGTGTGTGTGACGGTTAAGCTGTCTGTTTATCTTATTGTTGATATATATTGAGTTGTGTGATTAGTACTGACCCCGGCTGTTGTTTTGTAAACCTGCGGTGATCCATTCGGGGATGGTGAGCGAGAATTGAGCGAGTTTGAGTTGAGTAATGGGATAGTGGGAGGTGCCACCGTCGACGATAGAAGTCTTCCATTTTGTAGTCTTTTAGTTTTATGACATTTCAGTATTTTAGTAGACAGTTGGTTTTAAGAACTTGTACCCGTATTTTGGGATTTGGTTTCAGTTGTACTTTTCACTAAAGTTATATTATTTAAATTGTTTCTTTATTGTCTTATAAATATCATGCCTCGGGCAACCGAGATGGTAATATCTTCATACCTGAGTGGTCCTGGTAAGGCACTTGGAGTATGGGGGTGTTACACCTATCACCACCATGTTGATAACCCGTGGAAAGCTTGTACTCTCACCTTTTCAATGAGTCTAAGAACACCTCAAATCGACCTTGTTTGCTATCTCAAAAATCAACTGAAAGTCACCTCATTGCAACTGAAATGGGCGACTGATTTCAGTCGCCAAAATGAAATTGGCCACTGAAATCAGTAGTCAGGTCTGTATCGCAACGCCTAGTCGCCTTTTTAGATTCGGGCGACTGATCTTAGTCACCAAAATTGGCGATCGGTTTTGATAGCCAAATTATGATCGATTTCGAGAAGGTTTGATTTTAGCGATGGTTTTGATAGCAAAACTAGCGACTGATTTCAGTCGTCAAATTGGCAACAAAAAAATAAAAAATAAATCGCGTTATTTTGCAGGAAAATATCCCAATATTCTTGCATTAAAAGAATGATGCTAAAATCGAAACATTTATTATATTAATAAACTCATACATATTAATATAATGAATCTAAATACTAAATTTACATCACAATATTTTATTATTTGAAACTAAATACTAAATTTACATCACAATATTTTCTTATTTGAAACTAAATACTAAATTTACATAAACATATTTCTTGACGATCAGAGATCTGCTCATAGTCTATTGTAGTTGGTCTTCTATTGCTCAATCCGTCTTCCTCTACTTCTCCTCTTCTATTCCCCTGAATAAAAACCCACAACTATAAATAAATTTCCAATTACATTTTACATCACAATAATAATTTAACTAATTCGTTTTTTTAAACTTATTTTTGAAGTAAAATCGTTTTCAAGTCAAAATCTAAATAGAAATTCACATGCATGTTAATAATTTAAAACCCAAATACTTTGAAATTAAAATCTGAAAAACTAAAATTATAAGGTAAATAGATCAATACCTTTCATTAGATGAAGGAGGGTGAGATTTTGATGAAGTTGAGATATCTTGGAATTTTTGTTGGTTTGGGAAAAGATGAGGGAAAATAAGGGATTTGGTTGAATGAGAGAAGATGAGAGAGTTTTGGTGGGAAAAGATAAGGAAAAATGGAAAAATGAGAATGTGATTATGTGAGGGAGGTGAGATGTGAGGGAGGTGGGATCCCTTTCTTTGTTTATATCGGCCAAAATGGCGATTGAAATATTTTTGGTCGCCAAATTGACGACTGATTTCGGTCGCCCGGCCTTATTTTTATGTCGTAGCCAATTTGGCGACTGGTTTCCGTAGCCAAATTAACGACTGATTTCAGTAGCCAAATTGGCGACCTTATTTTGAGTCGCCAATATCAATTATAGAACGGATTTGTGTCGTCGCCAATTTGGCGACCAATATCAGTCGCCCGATGAAATACTTCAGTCGCCGATTTACGGCGGGTCTGTTCAGTTGCCACTTTATAGTCGTCCCAAACCAAAATTTTTGTAGTGAAACTCCTGTCAAAATGTTGTGTTTGACGGAAAAATTATTATTGAAGGTTGTGTTTTACAAACTTTTTTTTAAAGGTGGTGTTTGGAAAAAAAAAGTTTTTTAAAGATTGTGTTTGACAAAAATTCCTTTAATTCAGTTCATTTTAATTATGCTCATCTCTTCACAAATTAACTCTTACTTTCGGTTCAGTTCCTTTCAGCTGAAAAGAATAGAGTCTAATTAAGGAAAATGAAGTAATATTTTAACTATAAGACACATGTTTAATTTTAATACAAGACAAAATATATTCTTAAATATTTTATTATTGTTTTTTGGAGTAAAGGGAGTCACAAGGGCTAATATAATGTCGGGGGGATGTGAACGCATGTCATGAGTATCACCGCTTATAATTTCCCCACCTACTAAATGAATATGCATCCTCACAAATTTTCCCTCCAAAAAGTATCTTTCTAATTATGTATATATTAACTATGTAAGGTAACTAATAATTATAATAATTTATTTCGTTAACTTATTATCTTTTCATTAAAATTAATTTTTTCATCAATTATATTTTTTGAGTGAACTCTAATCTATAATATTTTAATTAAACAATTTTAATAAAAAATTGTATCAAACTATGATTTACTAAGTATTTTACTATTCTATTATATGAGAATGACTTGACTCATACTATGCATAAAACAAAATTATAAACCCTTTAATTAATTTCGAGACAAAAAATTGAGAAATTTTATAAATTGAAATCATTAACTTTGCGGTATAAAAAAATAGTATTTACTATAATACATTTCAACATGCTACTCAATTCTTTTAATTAATTTTCAGTTTCAACTTTTTATTTTTTCAAAGCAAAATGCAATGATGATAAAAATGAACAACTAATAAGATATCACTATTATATATATAATGTGTTTTTCTAACCTATGCCTACTAAGCATAGGATAAAAAACCAAAATAGGAAAGAAATAAATGCATTTCTTATAAAGAAAAGTGAAAAGTAATAGAATATTACAATTTCCCATAAAAACAACATTTAATTCTTTACTTTTTGGGTTTCTTATCCTATGTCTAGTTAGCATAGGTTAGAAAAACCGTAATAATAACAACAACAACAACTACTACTACTACTACTACTACTACTACTACTAAGTTTAAGATGGACAAAATTGAAATGGACAGAATTTAGTGGAGATGAACTGAACTGAACTGAATAGAGTTGAGTTGAACTGGACTGAATAGTGATGAGTTGAACTAAAGTGTGCTGAAAATAAGCCAGAAAGAACAGGGTCTAAGCCTTTCATCCTTTGAGCTATCTATTTAGGCAGTATTTACATACACATACCAATAGTATCAGGGGCTGACAAGCATCGTTCTATACGGCGGTGACGTCGAAGTTGCAATGTGCGCGTATTCAATGATAGAAAAGTTTAGATATATGTTGGGCCAACATATGATCCTTATGCATCACAATATTATATTAAAGGTGTTATAAAACTTAAGATGAATATACCCATCTTAATTGAGAATTTACTCTTTGAAAAAAATGTGAAATTTTCGATCAACGAAACAACATGGCATCAAATACAGCTGTGGCAAATAGCAATAGCTCACTAGGGCATCTCTACTTCTTTAAACAGATAACTACGAAGCTTTTCAGCAAAGAACATCAATTTTATTTCTAAGTACTTCTCATAAATCCCAAACCAGTAATATAAGTATATTATTCTCTCTATATTTTAATGTTTTTTTCATTTCTTCATTATATGTAAGTAATATTATAATGAAATGGAAAGAACATAGAAATATGGAGGGACTAGTATATAACCATTGCCAAACTATAGTCCAATTTCTAACAATATGCAATCCTAGTTTGAGATAGAAGATCCCTTGTCTCGATAAAAGGTACTTGGAAAATAAAGGTAACTTTAGTTTTAAGAGTAAACAAGACATCTGTAGTACAGCCACTATATATTAAGAGATCGACAAGTGAAAACCTCACAATTAATCAGTCTATTTATACATGAAGTACTAGACAACGTGTATATTTTTTCATCCAATTATCTAACCTTCTTTATCGCCCTTAATTATAACAATTAGTCTCACTGTAAACGGATATATCCGTTTAAAATGAAAGACGGGTCAAATATGCTTAAAGTGGATCGATATTGACCCGTTTATAATTATAGACGGATATCTCCCGTCTATAATAAGAATTTGTGTAATTATAAAAATAGAGAGGTCAAGAAGTTGCCAAAATTTCAACAAATTTTATCCCTCTCTATAGAGTTTAGAGTATTGATATGCCACATTTAGTACGGGTTTAAGAGACGTGAGTTATGCGAATAATCATGGTATAAGTTGGTTGTTAGACGAATAATTGCATTAATCCCCTATCTACTAAAATAATACGGAGTAGGTGGACTCAAAAATTTTCCCTCTAAAAAAGCATCTTTTTAAATAAGAAAGTTATTGATAATTTAAGTTTGTTCACTAAATAAGAAAATTAATAATTATAATGTATTTCCTTATATAGTTATTTTCATTAAAATTAATCTTTTCATTAAATTATATAATTTTCACTAAACAGTAAACTATACTATTTTAATTAAAGTATAAATAATATAAAATTATAAACTATTAAATCTGATGGGGCATATTCTGCACCCGCTGACCGAGTCAACATATTGAGCAAGGTCAAAGATATCCACAGCAAGTCAACGACTTAGACAGTCTAACCGACGCAGCCCGTCGGCCTGTCTCTTAGGTCTCGGCTGGGACAACCAGCCAGCTGGGGCACATATCCGCGAACTCATATCCAAGACCCCTCGGCGGCGAGTCAACAGGGCCCGCCGGCCTGCCATGGGTCCCTCGGCCGAGGGTAGATCAGTCTTTCCACCTGCTAGCCACTTGGCCACTACGTGACAAAAGGTGAAAGTCTATAAATACTCCTCAACCCTCATTGAGGAAAGGATCCGAAAAAATAACTTAAACACCTCATAATCTGGTAATATCTTCCTTATCTCTCTACAATACATACTTCGCCAAGTAACACATAACTTAATCCTTTTAAGTTTCATCGACTTGAGCGTCGGAGTGAGTTCGCTCGGTCTGCACAAAGCCGAGCCCTCGTTTGTTCATTGTTTCAGGAGACCGAAAGGAGGATTCAATCAAAGACGTCATTCTACAAGCACGGGTGGTAACAAGTAACTGCTCTGGAATTACACCCGGAACAATTGGCGCCGTCTGTGGGGAAAGATACTAAAAGCTAGTCACATTCATTCCCAAACAAAAAAAAACACAAAACAAAAACCCACCCAAAAAGCTAAGAAGATGTCGAAACAACAAGAAGTATTCGTGACCGACGAAACCGATTCTCGCCAAGATGATACCGTCCACAGTGAGTTGTGCAACCCCCACCGGCCGAGTAACTCAACCGGAGTACGGGATGCCAATAATACCGATACGCCGCCGTCACGACCAAGTCACCATCATGGGACATGTGGTTGACGCAGCTAAACTGAAACTACTCTTGGACCTAATAGGTAGCATGCCGGCTCACACTGTCACTCCGACAAGAGCGGCGGCGCCCGTCCAGGAGACCAGGGCCCAGAATGTGACTCCCAGAGACTTGAACGGAGCACTGGAAGAAGCTGGCCCTGTCAAGACGCCGGGGGAGCCCAGAGTGCTAGTGGTAGACCTGAGTCCTTCCCGCACTCGCGGGAGGACGGCGTCGCCGCAGCACCGACGAGGCATGCCCCAGAGGAGTGAAAGAAGTCCGACTCACCAGAGTCGGAGAAGAAGCCCGACTCACCAGAGTCGGAGAAGAAGCCCTTCCCGCCACGGGGAGAGGAGCCGAACTAGGGATGCGAGAAGCCGATCGCCGCGTATCGTTCGACACGTGGTCAGACAGCCCCTCAACCCCTATGTCTTAGAGACCCCGGTGCCGACTAAGCTAAAGTTGCCACCCATATCATACAAAGGAGAAGGCGACCCAACCGACCACGCCGAGGCTTTCGAGTCTTACATGTCGGTTTGGGAGCAACCTGATGAGGTTTGGTGCCGAGTCTTCCCAACGACACTGCATGGGATGGCACAAAGTTGGTACAAGGGGCTACCCGATGGGTCGGTATACTGTTATGCCGACCTAAGGGACACATTTTTAGCCCAGTATTCTTGCAATAAAAGGAGGGCCATCGAGACATCGGACCTCCTGACTATCAGACAGGAGGGAGGCGAGTCTCTCCGGAGTTATGTGAAGAGGTTCGACGCCAAGGTTCAGCAGATTCGTGAGTGAAGCAATGAACCGGCGGCCTTCGCGCTGATGAAAGGCCTCCCGAGAGGAGACTTAAAAAATGAGCTCATCAAGTGCGGCGGCCTAAACCTAGACTCCGCCAGGAAGATGGCCGACCAAGCCATAGAGGTGGAGGACTACCACAAAACCTGGGTAGGCCCCAGCGAGGCCGGGCACTCAGAGAGTAAGAGCCGCCGGGAGGACAACCCGGATGGTAGACGCCGTGACAATAATAGGTCACGGTCTGACGGGCCCGCCAGGAAACAGAACTCGGCGGGCGCCGGGGGGAGTTCGGGACCGTACTACCAAAAGCGGTACAATGATCACACCCCCCTGGTTGTATCTGCCGCCGAGGTCTTCGCCCTGAGCAAGAACGAGGGTCAGGAGTGGGAAAGGCCTCCCGTGCCGAGGGGGGACGGTGACACGAGCCGATCGTGAGTACCACGGCCACACCGGTCACCTAACTGACAATTGCCGGCATCTGAAGAATGCCATTGAAGAGCTGATCCGGAAGGGGAGCCTCGGCAAATATGTTGCCAAAGGCCAAAAGACTGATGCCGGCGGCTCAAACAAGAAATCCGTCTTTGAACGGATAGGAGTGATCCATGTTGTCATCGGGGGCAACGAGAACGGTGGGTCCGCTCATGGGCACAAACGGCACCTGAACGAGCTGTATCAGGCCATCAAATTTGTGCCCAAAACAGCGATCCTCGCTTCCAACATCCCCGACATGACAATTGGAAAGAAGGACTACGAGGGAGTCATCGCCCCTCACAGCGACCCACTTGTAGTCCACTTGGACATAGCCAACCACCTGGTCAAGAGGTGCCACGATTGACACGGGCGCCTACACGAACATCATGTTCGGGGAGTGCTTCCTCAACCTCGGTCGAAGGTTAAAGACTTGAGCCCCCGCACCAATCCATTGTACTGCTTTTTCCGGGGCCGGCCTGGTACCCCTGGGGTCAATCAGACTGCCAGTGATGTTCGGCGAGGGGAATGCGGCTAAGAACGTCCTGTCTGAGTTCGTGGTCATTGACGGCTCGTCCGCCTACAACGTTCTAATAGGCCGAGTCACTCTGACCGAGGCCGACGCGGTGATGTCCATCCGGGCCCTGACACCGATGTATGTCTCGGACCGGGAGGAAGCGCATAAGCTCGTCTCAAAGGACGAGAAGGACGAGGTGGTCAACATCCATATATCTGCCAGAGGGTGCAACATGCAATCCCTCAAAGTGGCAAAGAAGTCCGAGAAGGGGAAGAGCCCATCCTTACAACAGGAGGGCGACCACATGGATGCAACTGTCGGCATGGTCGAGGGAGCCGAGACTGAAGAGGTGGAAATTGACCCAGGGCGCACCGTAACTATCGGTGTCAACCTGGAGCCGAAATTCAAGGCCGCTCTCCTAGACCTGCTGAGGAAGAACAAAGACGTCTTCGCCTACTCAGCGGCCGAGATGCCAGGCGTGAGCCGGGAGGTAATTGTTCACAAACTGAACGTGCTCTCCACCGCTCGCCCTGTCAAGCAGAAGATGAGAAACTCCTCAGCCGAGAAGGATGAGGCCATTAAGGCCGAAGTAGATAAATTACTAGCGGCATGCTTTATCATGCCTTGTACTTATCCTGAGTGGTTAGCTAATGTTGTAATGGTGAGGAAGTCATCGGGGGCGTGGAGGATGTGTGTAGATTTTACCAATCTTAATAAAGCATGCCCCAAATATTGTTATCCCTTGCCTCGAATAGATAGTTTAATCGACGCGACGGCGGGCTACACTATGCTGAGCCTGCTGGACGCCTTCTCAGGGTATCATCAGATATTCATGGCCGAGGAAGACATGCCTAAATGCGCATTCATCACTGCTAATGGCACATACATGTATAAAATGATGCCGTTTGGTTTGAAGAACGCCGGCGCAACTTACACAAGACTGGTGGACAAAGTGTTCCAAAATCAAAAAGGGCGAAACATTGAGGCTTACGTCGACGATGCTATTGTAAAAAGCAAGTCTGACAGCGAGCACTTAGCCGATTTACACGAGACATTTTGTTCACTAAGGAAATACAAGATGAAGCTCAACCCAATGAAATGCAACTTCGGTGTCCGGGCAGGTAAGTTCCTCGGCGTACTTGTCGGCGCTGGGGGAATTGATGCCAATCCGGACAAAGTCCAAGCAATCTTGGACTGCCGGAGCCGAGGAATCGAAAAGAGGTTATGATTCGACCGGGAGGATGGCGGCTCTAGCCCGTTTCATCTCTCGGTCCGCCGACAAGAGCACCCCATTCTTCAAAGTGTTGAAGGGGAATAAGGACTTGGTGGGGGAGGAGCAGAGCACGGCTTTCAAGCAATCGAAAGCTCATCTTCGACTCTCCCAACCCCGTCGGCCGATGATGGGGGAGACGCTATATCTGTACATAGCAGTTACCTCGGCCACGGTCAGTGCCGTGATCATCAGGGAAGAAGACAAACAGCAACACCCAATCTACTTTATCAGCCATACGTTGTTGCCCACCGAGAGAAATTACCCGCTGATTGAAAAAGCAGCCTTTGCTGTCGTCGTCGCCGCAAGAAAACTGAAACCCTACTTCGACGCACATCCTGTGACGGTCTTAACCGACCAACCATTGGAGAAAGCATTGGAAAAATTTGAGCAATCCGGCAGGCTCATCAAATGGGCAGTAGAGCTATCCGGCTTCGGCATTCAATACAAGCCGAGGCCCTCGATAAAGGGGCAGGCACTTGCAGACTTCCTTGCCGAGTGCACTTACCAAGAAGAATCACACCCCGGGGTATGGGAAGTATACACCAACGGGTCCTCCACGGCGAACAGCTCAGGAGCCGGCATCCTTATCATCAACCCAAACGGGGACGAGTTTGAGTATGCCTTGAAATTTACCTTCTCGGCCTCGAACAACGAATTCGAATACGAGGCGGTGATAACCGGAGTCGAGCTAGCTAGGGCTGCCGGGGCGGAGCACATCATTTTGAAAACAGATTCACTTTTAGTGGCTAATCAAATCAGAGGAGAGTACGAGACTCGAGACGACGGGATGGTAAGATACCTGGAAAGGGTAAAAGCTGACACTTCAAAGTTGAAATCTTTTCAAATACAATGCATTCCCAGGTCTGAGAACAACCGAGCCGACGCTCTCTCAAAACTTGCCAGTTCGACCATCAGGAATGTCAGCCGAACCGTGCTGGTGGACATCAGGAATGCCAAGAGCATTACTGAGGCCGTCGGCATGGTGGGTAACATAGAGACCGAGACGACGTGGATGACTCCGATAATGAAATACAAATTGACAAATGAATTACCGGAGGACCGCAGTCTCTCGCAGAAGATAAAGAGGATCGCAGCAAGGTACTTGGTGTTTGAAGGGTAATTGTACAGGAGGTCCGTGATAAGGCCACTCTTGAAATGTGTCGGCCCAGCCGACGCGGAGCTAATCTTGTAAATTCACGAAGGCATCTGCGGCCATCACATGGGGGCAAGAACACTAGCCCACAAAGCTCTCCGAGTCGGCTACTTCTGGCCCACCATGCTTGCGGATTCCAGAGCCAAAACCAAAAAGTGCAACAACTGTCAAATGCATGCTCCGGTGATACATGCACCTTCCCGAGACCTGCAGCCGGTACTTAGTCCCCTTCCTTTTGCACAGTGGGGGATGGATCTACTAGGGCCATTTCCAACGGCATCCGGAGGAAGAATGTACTTGATTGTCGCCGTTGACTACTTCACCAAATGGGTTGAAGCTGTAGCAGTACCAGCGAAGACGACAACAGCCGTAAGAAAGGTAATCTGGAAAAATGTCATAACTCGTTTTGGGTTACCCCAAGTCATGGTATTTGACCACGGCCGAGAGTTTTGGAGTGACACAATAATGAACTGGTTGGAAGAACTTGGTATCAAATTTGCATACTCCTCCGTCTGCCACCCACAGAGCAACGGACAGGCGGAGGCAGCCAATAAAACAATCCTCAACGGTTTGAAGAAGACAGTTGAAGACCTAAAGGGAAGATGGGCCGATGAACTACCCGGCGTCCTGTGGTCCCTGCGAACCACGGAGAAAGAAGCAACGGGGTACAGTCCATTCCACTTAGTTTACGGGTCCGAGGCAGTCCTTCCAATTGAAGCAACGGTGCCGACATTCAGAACAGCCACCTTTAACCCGGTTGAAAATGAGGAAGGTTTAAGAACCTCCCTAGACCTGGTCGAAGAAAGCCGAGATACAGCACGCCTCAACTTAGCAGTATATCAAAACCGAATGAGAAGAGCCTACAACCGAAGAGTCCACAAAAGAGACTTAAAAGTAGGAGATCTAGTCCTAAGAAAGTCGGCCGCCACCAACAAAGGAAACATTCATGGTAAATTGACGGCTAACTGGGAGGGTCCCTACAAAGTGGTTGAAGAAATGAGGCCGGGTACATACCGGCTGACAGACATGGAGGGTGTGCCTTTGATGAGCCATTAGAACACTGACAACCTCAGGAAATACTTTGTATAGCGGCGGAGGTGTCAAAAACAATTGTTGGCACCCCGGCGCGTGTTTATGCCTAATAAAGGATCATCCAAGTTTTCCATCAAAGTGTATATTCCCCCCCATAGTCATATCGAGGTAGACGCCACGGCCTAAGCCGGGCAGTCACCCCAAGAAGTAGACGCCGCGGCAGTCACTACCAGCGCAGTTGATACTCACGAAAGCGACCAACATGCCTTAGGAGCGTATAAGTACAGTTGAGACGCAATTCTAGCCGCCTCGGCCAACCGAAGGCCTGGCAGAGGAAGCGATCAATATGTCTACAGATACGAACGCTGTCGAGCCGTAACCTCTAGCCGCCTCGGCCAACAGAAGGCCTGGCAGGGGACACAACGGTCGATACGCTAACATGTTTACAACGGCGGTTGGAAACGCAAATCGGACGCCTCGGCCAGACCGAGAGTGAAAGAGGAAGCGACCAACATGCTAACATGTTTAAAGAAAAAGACGTTAAACACAGTTGAGATATGCATTCTAACTGCCTCGGCCAGGCCGAAGGTAAAAACGAAAAAGCGCTCAATTAATAACGCAAGAAGACAAGTGAATGATTGTGATCAAAGCCCCGGCCAAAGCCGAGGGCCCAAAAAGATAACAAGTTCTATTAAAAATGATTACAAGTGAGGAGAATACAGGCGACGGCCGTCCCCATAGGGATAAGCCAAAACACAACCTACCAAAGTTTTACAAAATACAAGGAAAATAAAAGTAAAAGGTTACAGACATATCAGTTGAAGCGCCGAAAGATGGCAGGGAGGAAAGGCTTAATAATTGGCCCCCGAACAGCTGAAGCTATCCGAGACGCCGGGTGAGCCTGGTGATGACCGCCCGTCTCCCTATGCCTGTTGCTGCTTGCCATCAGCAACGTTAGCAGCATCGTCCTTGGTGGGCGACCCAGAAGCTGTCTTGGCAGCCTCAGCTTTCTTGGCAGCCTCAGCCTCAGCAGCCTCAGCTGCCTTCATCCTCTCAGCTTCCTCCTTGGCCGCTTTAGCCTTCTCAGCAAGGGCCGCCTTCTCCGCGGCCTCCTCTTCCTCCTTCTTCACCCTGGCCTCCTCTTTGGCCTTCTCCTCCGCGGCCTTCTCCTTAGCTTCAAGCTTGTCATCAAGCATCTCGTCAAATTTTGGCCACGGAAAGGAGCCATCAAGAGGAAAGAGCTCCCCAATCACTTCCATGGCGGCTTCCTCGGCCAGGTCCCGGTATTGGGCGCACATGTTAGGAAGAATCTCGCGTTGGAGCATCTCAATGTCCTCCTCCCTTTGGGCGATGATAGCATCCTTATTCCGAACCACCTTCCCCGGGCTCGAAACCGGACCTCCATTCTTCCCTCGCTTAGCATTAAAGTCGGCGACTTTCTCGAAGGTGGTCACGCCCCTCCCGCCTTAGCGGCTTCAGCCGCCGCATGACCTCGGCCTTGGCTCTCTCGGCGAGGATCGCTGTTCAGCGTGCTCCCGAGTTTTCTCTCAAGACGGACGCCTCTTGACCTCGGCCTTGGCCCTCTCGGCTTCCTTGTTCGCAGCGTCGAGTTCGAGCTCGAGCCGCTCGAGCGTGGGGCGGCTTCAAGAATGGCCTTCTCTTGCTCCACAATAAGAGCACGCCGTATCGGCCCACTTCGACAAAGAACCTGGCCAAACTTAGGCCCTCCGACTTAACTGGAGGGGGTAGGCTTCGGGAAGGAGGTGACAACGGTGGCATCTTGACCACTTGCCTGCGCAGATTTTCTTCTCAAAGACGCCGTTCAAAAGCGTGCCCGGTAGACGACGACGGTTGATCTACAAAAAATTCAATTAAAGCATCCGTGTCAACATACATGGACATATCAGAGAGCCTGTCATCAGGAACGCCTAATGAACCGGCTAAGTCGAGCCCACGGGATAGATCCGTACCATGCTTGGCCTTCTTGGTCGGAGGTCGTATTTCTTCGCCGCGAGATGGCAGCGAAGCATCGGCGGCGATGTAGGCTCTTTCCTCTTACGGAAGAGAGGGGTTTCCACTGCTAAGGTGACCACCTCCTCGGCAGTAATATCAACGACCTCCACCGTCTCTTTCTGGACTGAAGGGATGGGAGGTGGAACTGATGTCGACGCCGTCGCCGCCGAAGACTTTGTTTTCCGCGTTCGGCGCGGCATGTTACCAGCAACCTTTGCCTGGGCCGCCGCCACATTTAAGCCCTTCAGCTGCTGATCCATGAGATCATTCGGCGGCGTTCTGCGATCACGAGCCAGGGCCTTAGGATGCATATCAACAACTGACTTGTCCTTGGCAAGCCCCATTCTCCTAAGGATATCCTCAGACAGGTCCGGGCCAAAATGATCTGCAGAGGAAACAAAGCAACAGTCAAGTGAAAGAAATAAATCAAAGTTCAAATAACAGAAACATTAAAAGCAGAGATGGGGCTCACACCGACCCCACTCACCCCGTTCAAGGGCCGGTATGAGGCCGACGTGGCAGAGCAGCTCATCCTGGAGAATGATCTGCGTCGGGGGAATCCATCCCTTCGGCATCCCATTCTTCTCCGCCTCAAACAGCCTCATCGCCCGCTTCTCATCCGCATTAAGAAGGACCTTGCTGGCGTCCATCTTAAGCTTACTCCGGGAGACCCATTTGTCATGCTCCGCCTTAGTCTCGCACCGCAAATTGACTTGGTGCTGGAAGGACCGGGGCAGTGGGTAATCCTCCGGAACCTCAACGTACACCCACCGATCTTTCCAGTCCTTGCAGGAAGAAAGCTTATCAACGGAGACGTAACCCGGCTCCGTCTGCACGCTGTACCACCCAACGCAACCAGGGGCCGACGGCCGAAGACAATGAATCCGGCGGAATAAGTTCACCGTCGGGACCTCCCCCTTGAAAAGGCAGAGCCACACAAAGCCGACTATAGTCCTAATGGCCAACGGGTGCAGTTGGGCCACGGCGACGTTCATGGCTTTAGTTATGGCCATAACGTGTTCATTCAGAGGAAACCGGAGCCCATACTCCGGTGTGTCCGATGTATACGCCGATGCAGCCGGAGGAGGAGGGCAACAGACCGCCTGACCCTCCTCAGGGATAACAATTTTGTATCCCCTGCCGAAGTAGAAATGGCCCTCGAAAAGTGTGTCGCCGGAACAACTGGCGAACTTATGGGTCCAAGCACGGTCAGGGCAGACCTTACAGGCGTCGCCGTGATCCATGATGTACTGCCTCCCCTCATTAGGATGAGCCCTTTCAGCATCATCACCGTCATCATCACCGTCATCATCAACATCATCATCATCCTCCCAATCCTCCAAAGCTTTTGGATCAACTTCGGGAGAAGGAGACCTAGGGCCCCCAGACCTTATCGGGATGGCGTCTAGTATCTCCTCCTCATCAAGACGCGACGGGGAACCCCCCGGCGCACGGTTACTAGGACCGGCATCAGCAGAAGACATGTTCACAACAAAAAACTTAACAATTAAAAGTTGAAAATTTGTTTGTTTACCTTAAAGAAAAAGTGCTACGCCGGAGTAACGATTCTGAAAGCTAGAGAGAAGTTTCGTCAAAGAGGGCTAGAAAGAAGAAATTTTTTGAGAAAATAAATTTGGAAGGCCAAAATTCAGGGGCTAACTCTCCCATTTATAGGGCAAAGCCCACTCAATCCGACCAATCAGGGCAAAGCCCATGAAGCGTCAACCAATCAGCAACGAGACACATGTCAAGCATGCAGCCATGGAATGTCAATCGACAAACAGTTACAAAGCTTCTTCAACACGCTCCTTGACAGAATGCCAATCGACGTATCTTTTTCAAACACGCTCCTTGGTATCTACTTGCCCAACGGCCGGCTGACGAAACCAAGCTCAGCAGCACCTGCTGGGGGCAATCAAAAGCACACGGCACTCACAACCTCGGTCTCGGCCAGCGCCACTTTCTTTTCCACATCTGATGTCCATTACACATCCATGTGGAGGGGGGATATGGTACGGCCTAAGCAGAACCAAGCCGAGGTAGAAGAAGCCGGGGCAGAAATTTTTACAAAACTTGCGCAGAATACGCTCAACACTCATCGAAGGTCCATACCACGACATGGACTACGCTGGGGGCAAATTAATGGGGCATATTCTGCACCCGCTGACCGAGTCAACATATTGAGCAAGGTCAAAGATATCCACAGCAAGTCAACGACTTAGACAGTCTAACCGACGCAGCCCGTCGGCCTGTCTCTTGGGTCTCGGCTGGGAAAACCAGCCAGCCGGGGCAACCAGCCAGCCGGGGCACATATCCGCGAACTCATATCCAAGACCCCTCGGCGGCGAGTCAACAGGGCCCGCCGGCCTGCCATGGGTCCCTCGGCCGAGGGTAGATCAGTCTTTCCACCTGCTAGCCACTTGGCCACTACGTGACAAAAGGTAAAAGTCTATAAATACTCCTCAACCTTCATTGAGGAAAGGATCCGAAAAAATAACTTAAACACCTTATAATCTGGTAATATCTTCCTTATCTCTCTACAATACATACTTCGCCAAGTAACACATAACTTAATCCTTTTAAGTTTACTGACTTGAGCGTCGGAGTGAGTTCGCTCGGTACAAAGCCGAGCCCTCAGTTTGTTCATTGTTTCAGGAGACCGAAAGGAGGATTCAATCAAAGACGTCATTCTACAAGCACGGGTGGTAACAAGTAACTGCTCTGGAATTACACCCGGAACAAAATCTTTTATTGATGCTATTATTTGAGAATGACTTGCATACTATGTATAAACAAAACTATAAATCGTTTTATTACTTTCATAACCAAAAAAAATTGAGAGAATTTAATAAATTGGAATCATTATCTTTGTGGTATAAAAAAAATATATTTCGGCATATTACTTAATTCTCTTGGATTAATTTCCAGTTTTATTTTTTTTTATTCGAAACAAAATACAATAACGAGAAAAATGAACAATTTATGAGATACCACACTATTATTTTACAGATCAATTTACTCAGTTTTCTTAAATAATTTAGAGTATAATTTTTTTCCGCATATCAAAATATAATGGCGTGAAATATGAAAAATTAATAAGGTATTAATTTAGCATTAATAGTTAATACAAAAATAAAAATTCTATAAATACCACGCATTCATTACGCGGGATCTATGCTAGTACTCATATTAAGTTGTTGATACTATACTAGTATAGATCCCGCGCATTCGCGCGGTTTTTTAAATAGGGATATTAGAAAATTTTATAATTATATTACCGGTATTTAACCTCCCTTGAAATTTAATTATGAAATTTACTATTAATAATATTTTGTATTAATAGGTAGAAAAGAGAACATTCAATACTGTTAACTTGTAAAATTAAACAATATTTAAATGTTTTACATAGTATGAAATATATGTGATATTAACTACGTAAACTTTTCTTTTTAGAAGTAAACAATCTATAAATATTCTTAACTTATAGTACGCTTGTATCAAAAGACAAAACCTTAGAATTAATTAGAAAGTGTTTGCTAAAAAAAGTGTGCATAACCATCATATTTAGTTTTAAAAATAATAGTAGAAAAATATTTCTATCCATCATACGTATAATTAGTACAGTTTCATCCATGTAATAAAATAATAATATTCTATTAATTTGTCTATGCAAGTTGAAAAAATAATATCCCTGTTTTAAATGACATAGAATTATTTTTTGTATGCAGTTAAATCAATATGGCCCAGTTATAAGCATGAAAAAAATGAAACACAGCCCAATTATAGAGTAATTCATTTAGGCGGGAAAACTTTAGGATTTCTTAGGGGGTGTTTGGTTCACGCGTGGGTATGGGTTTGGAATCGGGAATTATACCTGGGTGGTATCGGGTTGGAACTTGATACCTCATACCTTGTGTTTGGTTCAATTTTGGGGTATGGGGTTAGAAATCAATCAAAGCTAAAAACTCTTCAAAATACAATATTTTTAATAATAATTTTTATACTATTAAATCATGTAGAGAAAATTTAATCAAATAAATATATAAAATGATTTTTTTACAATTTTTTTATCACTTTTTAATATTTGTAATTTGATACCATGGGTATCAATCTCATACCCGTCCCCTCACTGGGTATGAGAAACCCATACCTCATGGGTTTGAGGTATGGGTATGAAACCTTCAATTTTGTCAAACAAACACATGGTATGGGTTTGGTTCATTCCAAACCCATACCTCATACCTAAATTGGGTGAACCAAACACCCCCTTATTCTTTTAATATAATGGTATGTTTGGGAACCTTGAATTGGAATTGAGTTCCGTAATTGAGACATTTCAAGTGTTTGGGAACCCCTAGAATTTGGAATTGGAATTGACTCAATTCCTTATCAATTTCAAGCTAGTTAAAATTTGGGGTTCTCAAATACCTACCATATAGTAGTCATTTCAATTCCATCACTTCTTACGTTTTATTTTGTGACGCAAATTTCACCACAATATTTTTATTTATGATATTTTTTCCGATTGCAAATATTTCCCGAGACAATATTTAATTTTTTCAAATATAAAACATCCAATGACCTCCTCAACCCATATCCGCTCAAGTTCAATTCCAATTCCAATTCCATGGGTTTCCCAAACGCAATTTTGGAATTGGATTTGGAAATGAATTCAAACATTTGAGTTTCTACAATTGAAATCATGAAAATGAAATCAATTTCGTGTTTCCAAACACTACCTAAGGGGGATTGGAATAATTAGAGGAGAATAGAGATTGATGAGGTTTTGCAGAGGTTTTTCTTTGATTGGAATATGTTGATGTATGGATGGTCCGTTCTACAATCGGGCTAAAGAAATCAAGAAGACAAGTTTTAGATAGAGCATATGGCCTTATTCTCTATGGCCCAATAGGTGAATAAATTAAGCAAGGAGAAGAGCCCATTGTCAAGTGAGAAAAGACGGAGAGTATAGCAGCAGCAGTCGGTTTCTAGCCGCATGTTCCGCCGCCCGCGTCTCGGCCATTCTCGTGCTTTGTATCCAACTTTCAGCTACTATTATTACTAGATTTTGTCTTGCGTCGTTCGGCAGAATTATATATATATAATATCGCGCCTCTAATTATTATGACACTTTTAATACTATTTAAAACGGTGTTCACAATCACAAAATAATTACATGGGAAACATTATAAAAACTATATTGAATTCTTTAAAAATCAACTCAAAAAAACAATCCAACAATGCTACTTGGTGTACCTAATTAATTTGTACTAATACTTAATTTTCATCCTAATCCAACAATAATCCCAATTTCTCCCATCCCTTCTTTCCTCTCACCTGAGAGAAGATCAGTTAAAAAAAAATCCCCAAATAGTAGGGGTTCTTTTTCTTCTTCGATGCATACGGGTTACCTAATATAGTCTTGAATATTTGAGCTTCCAAAACATTGTTGTGGATGTTTATTAATTAAAGCGGATTTGGTTACAAACTTACTTGAAACACTTATTAAGCCAAATAATCAATATTAGCTAAAAACATCCAATTAGTCTTGCTGAAGACGGGTCGGAGCAAGTGACGGGTAATGCCACTCACAAAACGGATAGGGGGGACAAGGTGGGGGCACCCCCATGTGTTTCCCTCTCTCCTCTATTTGGGTCATTTGTGAGAGGAAATGGTATCCGTCACTCCGGAGTGACGGATATGTGCCGTCTTCAATGAGATTTTGTGCCATCCACAAATTCTTGTTTGTGACGGCACATATCCGTCACTCTTGAGTGACGGATACCATTTTACCTCACAAAGTACCCACTTTTTCTCTCTCTACAACACTATTCATGTGGTCCCCTTTCTCCACTAACCCATTTTGTTACCATTTTAACTCACAAAATATCCGCCACAAATGGTAACCCGTCACAAGGGAGACCAATTGTAAGATATTGTGGATGACATGAATAGAAATGTCAAATTATTGTTGGAGTCAAATTTAATTTGTCAACCTCTTTATTTTTAAAAAATATTTGAATTTGAATTTAATTTTATAATTTTTAGTTTAAATAATTATTTTATGAAAACTAATTTAATTCAGATAATTAATAATTGCATTAGCAATAACTATCTTCTTTTATATATAAACAGAGTCCACATTGTACGTACCTAATATACATATTAAAGCCAATTTTATTTAGTCTTGAATTTCATGCGTTTTGTTCTTATATTGTCTTGATTTATCAATTGGACAATAGTGTTATTGTATGTTTTTGTCTAATTATAATTATTAACCTGCCATAAAAAAATGAATCATAATATAAATAGTGTTTATCTTATCAAATCAAGATAACACTATGATATGATACGTAGTGTAGTTCCTTTTATTTTTATTTTGAACCGGTTAGTCTTTTACTTGGAGAGACTGTCTCTCGATAAGTTTTTTATGTATTATTTTGTACCACTTTAGCTATTGATTGTGACTCAAAATTAATAAACCTAATTTATTTAAATAAGTTGTAAGATAAATATAAATACTGATAATATTTAATGTTTTTAAAGATAAAAATTGAACTCGTGATCATAGAAAAATCTTAAAAGAAAGAGATTAAGACCAAACCAAATACTCCCTCCGTCTCAATCATTTGTTTGACTTTAATTAAAATATTTTTCACAAGGAATAAAAAAGGTACACAAAAATTGGGACGTAGTAGTATATCTATATACACATTCCATGCGTATACCTTTTACCTTGTAATGTATTCTTATTCTTATTGTAGTTCGTGTTTTTTAATTTTTGTTAGGATTTTACTAATGAAAAATAATTTATTACTTGTTCTTCGTCATGGGTTCATGGGTTGGTTGAATGATCACATAATTAGTAGATAACCTACAAAATACCCAAATAAAATAGTATGAAAATTATAGGAAAACTATATATACAAATTTTAGGAAACTTTTTATCATATACCCTATGAGAAATTCACAAGTTTCAGTTATCAGTGACATCATTATAGAGAGCAATTGTACTGTCCGATATTCACACCACATATAACTTCTGCCATCACAATTACCAAAATAATGTAAGTCAAGTAACATTCATTCATGCAATAAGTGAATTTATTACCTTGCTATACAATCTTGTCATAACGCTTTTGTCAATTTATATCTCCAAAACCTGCTACATAAAACAAATTAAACAATTAGTTCTCAATTTGCATGTAAATAACACAATCAAGCACTAAAGAAATTAAACAATTAGTCACATCTATGGTATGTATATTATGAGGCATTATACAAAACCAATGAACGACATAAGATATAAGTATTTATATTGGTAGAATGTTGCTTAAAAGTTTATAATAACTACTAATCTTTTAGCCGTGGTAGAATTCTTGAACAGATACTACTATAATTTATCAGATACTACTATTAAAAATAATTTGTATAACCAATATTATACTACTTCTATCTTTTTTAATATCTTTTTAAATAAACTTATTTTAATTTAAAGTGTTTTATAAAACTTAAAGTCTCTAGAATTGCCTGAAAAAAGCCTCTTTTATATATATACTAGACTAGATTTAATGCCCGTGCCATGCACGGGCCTAATTGTAATGTTCTATTGTATATAATATAGAAGGGGAAAAATGTTACTACATACGGGTATAATTTGTAATTCTTATCAATTTTGACTTGCTTTTTCTTTTATCTATTCCCAATCTTTCGTATTTTTTGATATTTTAAATCTTGAGTACTACATAAAAATTGAGTTATCTAATATAGAAAAGGATCCCAATTCAACTTCTAAGAGAAGCTATCATAAATTAAATTTCTAACAATCATGTTTAATTATTAACCCGTTTTCATATAAATGTAATGTACACAAATTATGATATATTAAGATGAAATATATTTGTTATACTTATACGCTGTTCAAGTTTGGCTCACAGAAATATTTCTTGTATCTCCATGCTATCTACTTAATTTTTACAATTAGTATGAGTCTTCCAAATACATTGATTGGCTGTGTGAGTCTTCCAAATACATTGATTGGCTGTGTGCTGCTGAAATTAGTATGAGTCGTCACATGATGCGAGATGCATCTTGCTCAGTTGCTCACCCTTCGAATCGGTCTCTTCTCATCTCGATCTATATTTTACTATTTCTCTACTCTTTCAATTTCGGTGAATAGTTTACATTTACTTTATTTTATGAGGGTAAAATAAAATAAGTGTAAGTTATTGATCGGGATGAAGGAAGTAATTGATTATAATGAATCACACACTCCAAATTTTTGCATGCAGCCAATGAAGAAATAAGAGTGATCAAATGATCATAGTGATGGTAATAGCTGTTCGGGAATTTCAATACATCACTCTTCAATTCTTTTAAAAAAAGACCTCATTAAAACTATGGGAACAGCAAATTGAAGTATGTAGTAATAAGTTTATCTAATAATAATAAGATTCATGCGGTAGTAATGACTCGGACGTCGGCTTTAAGAGATCTTGGTGAGAGAGCAGTCCTTAACTGTAGAACGCATTGCATTGTATTGGACTAAGATTCCAGTTATAGGATAAACTCATATGTATGCACCCACCCTGTCATATATTCTTTGTTATATGATACTGGTTTATTGCGTTATATGATAGCAGTTGCAGGGATTAACCCTCTTTCTTGAGACTGGATAAAATTCTACTCCCTACGATCATGAAGTTGAGAACCTCGCTTCTATTTAGTTATCTTGTAAGCCGGGGGTTGGATCCCCGAGTAAATTTTATGATCTCACAAAAAAAAAAAAAGAATATATTGAAATATAAATCATTTATCTTATGCTTATTTATTATGATAATTAAGTCTCTATATTACTATAACCCGGCCGATGAGATGGACTACCACACCATGACAAAAAATAATGTCTCCTGCATCCAAAGACGAAAGATTTTAATAAATAAATTGTTAAAGACAAAAATTAATTTAGTTGAAATCAATTCCCATTAAACTACCTATGTACGCTTTGTATAATATATAAATAATGCAAGCACGTGAGATCGATTGGATGTAATTTGTCCAAACGCTCAATGAACGCTCCTCTTAGTGTCCTTGGCTTGCAAACGGCTGTGAAAATAAAACGCAATATCATCAGTAAGAGCAATTATATTAAACCACAAGAAACGAAAAATATTAAGAAACGAAGAATAAACAACAAAGATCACAATAATATTTTGCAAACCATCGTATTTAAGATGCCTATTTATAATCTCTAGTTTATAGTCTTCCAAAATAAAAGGAAGTTTATTCTTACTCAAATTCTTATCTCGTGCTTACTTTGTTAGGTGGTAGAGTTGAGCCTTACACTTTTTCACCAACCACTTCCTTATAGATTTCATCTGGTTCATTCCGGATCCTTCACTCTATTTCGGTTTTTAAAAATCGTTTTAATTTTTTCTCTCGATTTAAATTTTAAGTTTTTATAAAAGAAAGACGGAATTCGATTTTAAAACCCCTAAGTTCACCTTGACTTTCAATTACATTTTCGTTCTTCCTTTTTGTTTTTCATCTTCCCTTTTTTATTCGCATTTTGAGGCGTGCGTGCACCCATGGACGGTTCGAAAAGATGATTCATGTCAGCCGACCCCAAATCATTTTGGGATTAAGGCTCTGATGTTGTTGTTGTTGTTGTAGGTGTTTTGTGAAAGATGGAGACTCTATAATCGCTCGAAAAAAGCTTCCTTTAATAATATAGATAGATACTAGATTTAATGCCCGTGCGATGCACGGGCCACTTGTTAGAATCTTTTGTAACAATTTTAGTTAAGCTTTATTTGATTTATGAGGATATTTATTTAATTTGTAATAATTTTGACATTATTGTTTGGTCTTGTGTGCGTAGAGTAGCTAATACTGTAGCCCATAATTTAGCTCATGTGCTACCATGGACGATAGGTAGGAGAGAGTGGACGAACGATATTCCCCATACTATTATTGTTGCTGCAAATGCGGATTTAGATAATGAGAATTAATACCCACTTTGGGAATTTCAAAAAAAAAAAAATTGCAAACCTTTTTACAACGTCTAAGACCGTGTTCTTTTTATTTGAAAGGAGTTGAACTGAACTTAACAGAATTAAATGGAGTTGAGCTAAGCTGAACGGAAAGAAGTTAAGTTGAAGTGCTTAGTTGGATGGAGTTGAAGTATAAGCCTTGTTCTTTTAAATTTGAAAGAAGCTAAATGAATAGAGTGAGCGAATCGCATGAATCGAACTAAATGAAGCTGAAGTAAGGCCCCGGTCTTTTCCGCTGAAAGGAGCTGAGTTGAAGTGAACTAATTAAAGCCGAGTTAATTTGTGAAGAAATCTGAAAATAAGATGCAATCAAACCAAAAGAGAACATGGCTTAAGAATTAATTTGTGAAGAAATGAGTAAAGGTGAACTGAATAAAGTTGAACTAAACTGAACTGAGCTGAAACTAAATAAGAAAAAACATGACCTAAAGCTACAAATTGCACCATCGGACAATAATATACCATGAATAATATTCTACATAATTATTTGAGAAAAAGGAACATACATCGGATGTACTACATCCAACTTTTTTATTTTTTGAGCATATATGTATTTTTTTCTGAGCTTATTGCCTCCAACTTTATTTGTTTTTGAGCATATGTATATTTCTTTGAGCATATTAAAGTTTATAAGTTCGATTTTAATATTTTTTCCGTCAAAACTCAAATTTAACTAAACTAATATGTAATATTTTTGAGTTTTATTGTAATTTTTTAGAGCTTAATTTTTAAGCGAATAAATTCAGAAACTTTATAGTAAAACTCAAAAATTTTAAAATAAAACTCAAAAACTTGATTAGAATACTCAAAAACTATAGAATTGGAGGTAATACATCTGATTTATAATCCTCTTACTGTAATTATTTGTATTTATGGACTTGTAATGAGATTCATTTAAAACATGAAGTGTTAGAGTTGTGCTTCACATACAACTTATTTAAGTTCTCCTTACGTTTTCACGTTAAATATTATATATTATTATATTATTATATTTATCCTAACTGTTCAAGAGCTTACTACTATTTCCTTTCTTATTAAATTCAAATTAATTGAACTTTCTAGATGATGGGTGTGGGAGGTTTTGAATGGCATGCCTCTTGGACATAATATTTTACAGACTACATAACCTAATTTTAAGGAGTAAAGAGAAATTTTTGTTTTCAGCTCAAGGAAAAAGGCTATCACTCAAGGAAAAAGCAAATGAATACTTGTATCAATTCACGGGAATATATACTCCGTATGTAGACATGTAGATGGGAACGTCACTAGTAGAAAAACCCCCTATCGCGACGCTGTTATAGTGGCGGTTCTTATAGAAAACGCCACAAAAAGTAGTTAAGAAAGTATTGGTGGCGGTTTTATTAAGAACCGACGTGATAAAATAAACTATTTGTGGCGGTTTTATTTAAAAACCGCCGCTATACGGCTTTTGTGGCGGTTTAATTTACAACCGACGTGAAAAGTGTGTGACGGTTTTATTTAAAAACCGTCGTTATAAGGCTTTTATGGCGGTTTAATTTACAACCAACGTGAAAAGTAGTGTGACGGTTTTATTTAAAACCGACGTCAAAATTATTACGGCCATACCACTCTAAACCCTTGGTCTCCTTCAATGCCCCTCTTTTAGTCTGATTCTCAAATTCCCTTCTCCCTCAACAGCCAACTTTCGCATTAATGCTGCTCACCTCGACACCCCTTCCATGGCTTGCAGGAACCCCTCAATGGCCACTTCGTGACCCACAACCACCTCGTGACCCACCTTTTTATTTCCGGCATAACCTCGTCAGTGACCAGTTCGCAAATTTCAATCAGGTTGGTTTTTTTTTTTCAAATTTGTTTTTAAATCCTTTGTTTATCCTGAATTATTTTCGGTTTATAACTGAATTTAGGTTTTTTTTTATCATTTATGGTTTATGGATTCAATTATTTTATCAATTAGGGTACAATTAAGTATTAGGGTTAGGTTTTTCAATTGAATTTGAGTTTAATTAAGAGATGAATCGTTTTAATCGATTTGAGTAAAAAGGATGGATTGTTTCCAGTTCAATTAAGTATGTAGGACTTGCAATTTTGTCATATTATACTCATGTTGCTGTTAGAGCGCATAAGTCAATCAATAGTATTCCCAAAAGGCATGTATTTCTTATCTTGTTGTTGTAGTGTCGAAATGTATTTCAGCAATTACCTACTTTGAATCCTGTATTTGGCATACATCTTATCATCTTATTGATAGCACACTCTGCATCTTGAATTTCCTTTTGGTTCATTTCACACAAAATGAGCCTGACTTTTGATTAATCATTAGTAATGCGAAGCTTTTTTGAAAGCTCTGTGCTGCTTGGGATTTATTCAGTATTTACAGTTTTGTTTTATGCTTGGACATTTATCTTCTTTGCAAATTTTTGACGTCCATATGCTTGGAATTTCAGTATTACTCTTACTTTGCAGTTTTAACACGATCGACACTATAATACTCCTTATATATATTTGGTTGTGCCTTGAGATTATATTTGATTTTACTCTACAAAAGTTTCATATATCATACCATTGCCCTTTGTCGTAGGTTATAGCATATCTCTTGAAGTCTTGTGGTTGAAAACCTCTTGTTTGTCGCCAATTTTTCATGGACTGCTATGATATAGCAGATCTCTCTGATAGTGCTGAGCGGATGTTTGCTAAAGAACCAAGTGTCATTCAACTGCAGGCTCCTATAAAAATCTTTGTCGATTTGCATGAACAATTTGGGGATCTTATGCGACTTTTTGATGAATAAGGGTCTCCATCTACAGCTGGAAACATATAGTAAGTGACGACTTTGCTTCTGCCTCTTACTTATCTGGTTGAAATGTAGTTTCGTAAAACATAAAACGGCCTTGTTAAGAACAAACTCGGTGGTTGTGACAAAATTCTATTACCTCTTAAAGCTGTAAAAAAAATGTGTAAGCAAATCAACAAAATTTAAGTTGAACCTTTAGTCCTTATTAATTGTTTTATATCTACACTGTTGGACCTTTAGTCCTTATTAATTGTTTTGATAATGACAGTAATGATTTGTATGTGGACTTAATATTATAAACATATGCGTGTAATTGTGTGCTTAAGTCTTAATATAGAAAGGAACAATTACAATGACGCAAGCTTGAAGTTTGGACCAAGGAGGTACAACTTCAAATACACTTGATCGATGTATTCAAGCAAGATCAAGATTAGAAATCAACCACGAGACTCAAGATGAGAGACTTGTGAAGAGACGATTCGTTTACTGAAGATCTACTGAAGATTAGTTAGTATAGGTCGTCATTCGGTAATGGTTTTACTTTGTTTGATTTAAAGGTTAGTGAAGTTATGACCTAATAGACATAACTTCATTGCTAGACAAAAATGATGCGTTAATTTTTGGAAAATATATTTTTAGTGATTTATAAAATAAGAGAGTATTTATTTTAATTGGAATTAATTAATAAGAATTTAAGTTGAATAAACTATTGGTTTGTAACACGATATTTATATCGTCATGCAACCTAGGGTTTTAACTGAATTCTATCTCGATTTGTTGTGGGCTATGGAAGCAAACATGGACCGATGGAAGCCTAGGGTGGCCGAAACCCTAGGGAGGCTGAAACCCTAGGAGGCCGAACTCCATCTTCCTTTGCTTCTTACTTGTTCATCAAGTCGTTTAGGGATTTATTCTTCCAGAACATTCCTATGCCCTAATTCCAGAACATTCCAAACCCTAATTCACTCTACTATAAATACTCTCATTCTTTCATCATTTAAATGTGACACACACATCTACACTTTTAGAAAGAAAAATATTTAAGTAAAATTCTTTGAGCTTTAATTCTTATTTTCCAAATTTGCTTATACAAAAATTGCGCATCAAATTTGTCAATCACTCGAAGAAAAATCGTTATAGGATACTTAATACACAAAGATATTATACTCACTCGCATAACGTGAGATTAGTATTTATCGTTGTATTTTTCTTATTAACGTAAGAGCAACCTAGAGTATTTAGCGATACTCAATCTGAGTTATAATCATATAGTTGATTATACGAGTGGATTGATAATTTTTGTAATCCGGAGAAAGGTACTAAAAATTATTAATCGAGAATAGTGGACGTAGGTTTCGACTTGTGAAACTGAACCACTTCAAAATCCTGTGTGTCTCTCTTTCTCTCTTTCTTTATTATTGTTATTTCGATTTTGCATTTATTATTAGTAATTTAATTAGTTGATTTTGATTAATAAAATCAAATAATTATTTTATATCATATAGATCGAAAAAGCGGTCATCGTTTTTAATACTCAATTCACCCCCCCTCTTTCGTATTCGATCAATAGACTCCTCAATTGGTATCAGAGCCTCGTGCTCTTGATAAGCCTAACAGCTAGAGTCTGATCTTTTTTTTGAGTCTATTTATCTTTTTTCCGCTGCATTTATTTTTTATCAAATGGATTCCAAACACCTAAAGTGTCCTATATTCAATGGGAAGAACTATGGTTTATGGGAAAATATGATGACCCACTTTATTAAGGAAACGACTGGGAGTGTTGGTTGATTATCAAGAATGGTCCGAATAAGATCTTACTTGCAACCAGTAATGGCACTACCGTCGAAAAGAAAGAAGAAGACTATATTGAGGCGGATTATAAAAAGGCTGAGAAGAATTCAAAAGCAATAAGCTTATTGCAAAACGGTATGATTGCCACTGATTCGATCGTTTCTCAACCAGTTCATCTGCCAAGGAAATATGGGATGGTCTAGAATTAGCCTATGAGAGAACCACTGTTGTCAAAAAGCAACGTATGGCATTACTAATACGAAAATACGAGCTGTTTGCCATGGAGCAAAACGAGTCAGTTGATAGCATGTCCTCTCGCTTTTCTAGCATCATCAATGAGGTAAAGAATTTAGGAAGAACTTTTGACTCCGAGGAAATTGCTAGAAAAATACTCAGAAGTATGTCTCGTAGATGGAGACATAAAGTGTCCGTAATAGAAGAATGTAAGGACCTAACTTCATTATCCTATCAGGAGCTACTCGGAACCTTAATGGCTCACGAGATTACTCTGAATCAGGATGAGGAGGAAGCTAGCACAAGCAAAAAGATGACCTTACAAGCTGAGTCCAGCAAAATTGATGATTCTTCAGATATTGAAGATGAAACTGTGTTGTTTGTTAAACGTATTAAGAAAAAGTCTTTCTTTCAAAATCAAAATAAGACAAATAACAAATCAAAGCAAACTCCTAAGAAAACTTTTGAGTCAAAAGGGTCTTTCTCTAATCGTGGATGCTTCAAGTGTGGTGATAATGATCACATAATCAAAGATTGCCCTACATGGAAGAAAATTAAAGACAAGAATCAACGTGACAAAACAAAGAAGTAATTCAAGCAAGTTATGATGGCATATTGTTGGGGAGACTTGGACTCTGAAGATGGCGAATCCGAAGATGAAGAAGAAACTGCCAATCTCTGTCTAAGTAGCGTCAGTCTTGACCTATTCTCCGAAAGCGACAATGAAAGCAATGCTTCAAATGCTGAGATATGTCTTGTTGGAAATTCAGATTCAGAAGATGAAGAGGTAAGTTATCTTGATCTTAAAAAGCAAATTAAGAAACTTTCTAAGAGCGCTTTAATTAAGACCTTTGATGAAACCCTTGATGTTTGTCATGAACAAAGTCTAGAGTTAAAAGACCTTAAGGAACAGATTTTAGATATTGCTGAGGAAAACCAACTTCTGAAAGCTAAAGCCAAAAAGCTCAAATCTAAAGTTATGGCGACTCCAGCTATAACTTCAGACAAGACAAATGCTGAGAAAAACGCTCTTGAATCAAAAGTTAAAGCTAGTGATGCCATAACTTCAGAGCTTAAACTCAACATTAAGCATCTTCAAGCTAAAGTTACAGCTAGTGATGCTATAACTGAAAGAAATGTAGATCTTTATACATAAACATATTCATATATGATTTAATTAATTTGTCATAAAATTAAATATGGATTTTTATGCATGCAAACAAAAGAGCAAAATAGAGGAGAAATCATGTTCTTACAATGGGTATTTCGGTTTTATGGGCACAAAAGAAATCTCCTTTTCTTTTGTTCTTGTGCTTTTCTATGATGGAAGAACCAAGATCCAAGTGTAGGATCTCTCCTTAGTATTAATACCCAAAGCTTACCCTTAATTTAATTAATATTACATGAGCTAGTACAATATTAATTAGAAGAAAATTGAACCAAAATATTATGTAACACTTTCAATATTTCGGTTTTATGAAGGAAGAAGAAGAGAGCTTTTTATCTCTCTAGAAAATCTTATTTTGGATTAGTTGAAGAATGAATAATCTCTCAATTACAATTTGAGTATAAGGTAAAAAGGAGAGGAAAAACCAATTGGTTTTTCCCTCTAGAAAACCGGGTGGGAGAGAGGCAAAGGGGAGCCAATGCATGCAAAAATTGTTCTTCACAATAAACAATAGTGTTGCATGGCTAGAGACTAGGGTAATCATCATGCCCTCCACTAATTATAATCAACATATAATTAGCTTAAAAACTCCTCTAATTTTCGGCACAAATGGATAACAAGTAATCCATTTTATTTTTGTCAATTGTCAATATGTCACATGTCACATAAATTTGTTATGTATTTTTAACATATTAAAAATACGTCACATACAAAATCGACTTAGTAATATCATAATTACTTGTACCAAAATTTTTACCATTTATAAATCACAACATATTGTATTTATAATAATTCATTCAAATTTAATTGTTACCTTAAACAATTATTTCATCCGAGTAATGATACGATTCAATTACTCAGACCGTATCTTATTTAATCACATTTCAATATGATACGTAAATTTTACTTCCAAAATCGTCCGTCAATTTTCAAATAATTTAATTAACTCGTAACATTATACGATTAATTAAATAATCAATTAAGAGTGTTGCCCTATAGGTATGACCTAGGGGTCAATCGATCACCACCGTCGCACGACGACAAGTAATGTCAAACTCTAGTCACCAATCATTACCGATATATGTTGACCGGTTTGACAAGTAACAATATTACTTCCCAATTGTATTCTTTATAATGAGATTTAAACATGTGATCATCATGATCAACAGTCGTGATCGCATTATTGTCGGAGGACACATATTCCAACAATCTCCCACTTGTCCTCGACAAGTGTGCGTCACCAATTCTCTTGTCCTATTACTATCTCCCACTCAATGCAAGGTGTCTTTTGGTCGTACTGCAAGTGATCATATCGAGAGTGGTTTCCTCGATCTGGAGAATAACCGATTGACCAGATTTATCTATCATAGATACCTTCCGAGCGTGGCCACGCATTTCCAGTTCATTACTCCTCGAGTGGCCCTGAGATATTGTTATAACCCTGACTAGGGGTGGACAATTCCTATCGCACTCATTCCCTTCGACTAGCCACAACCATCATAACCCAAAATATGCCCATTTGACCCCATTTACGAAGATCGTAGTAACACAAATCAAAGTTAATCAAACGTGCCATCTTAGGTGAATAGTCTTTAGTCAAAAGAATCGACTCATTTGAATACTATAGTAGCTCTCGCCACGACCAGGCTATATAAATTGCCAGAACTCTATAAGCGGTCATTAGGCCCGACAAAATGTTCCTAACAGTCTGCCTATGTGATCGACTAGTAATCTCACATGACTCTATGGCACTTGAACTTGCCATCAATCGCATCACACTCTAGTCACTTCGAGACGTCACCTCATACAAGTAACTATGGGCAAATACAATGTTAATCCATGTTCACTTTAACGGGGTTCAATTGTCTCTACAACCCGTTTGGATATAACAATGTACAAGGTGAGTTAATAATAACTCAAACGACAAATGTCGACATCACACTCGGGTAGTCAATATCATATTACAACCTTGTGATGTATATCGTTAGTGTAAACACTTCTTGATTGCAATAGAAGTTTAACATGCTATGTGTCCATGTGTTCAAACTTCTTACACTTGCAATTTCCTTTACATTCATGTTCTCTCTCATAGCATGAATCTTACCAAGTACACATCAAGGTTCCCGACCTTGGTTTCGGTTCTTTAACTTGAAAGAACTTTCTTATCGACTATCACATAACGAACGAATTTATGATGAATGATATAACTTGTACTGATCAAGTATTCCATCCACACACAATGCACTAGGTATATGTTTTGTAGAGTCTTGTAACAATTTGTCAAGATTATTAGCCTAGCACTTCTCACAAGTCCTAGCTTAACTAGGAAAGATTATTTTTGAATAACCTCTTATTCAACTAAGCGTCTTTCCAAAACTTCTTATTTCTCTTTCTAGGCTTGAAAGATTTGGGATTCTCATAAATCCTTATAAGTGTTCGGATTTTCTATAATATGTGCAACCTCTTGACACGCAATAGAGCATTCCGTCAAACACTGAAATCGCTCATCGGATTTCACTCGAGAATTCATGACGTTTCTATTATGGCTTACCAATTAATCATCATGCTCTTATGCATATGATTCATAATTGGACATGTACATGATCATTCTAATGGCGGAAACATTAGTTACTAATAATCATGAGATCAACCGTTCATAGGTTCAATGAACGACCATGACTGCTAATGGCAATTCCATTTTCATCTACATGAATAACCTATGTGAATGTTGATACGATGTGTATCTCTTAATACTAATCCAACACCCTTGATGTAATTGGATTCATCATGGTCCATTTTCATCCAGAATTGAAAACTCAAAAGCTTCTTTATGAAAGAAGGTATTAGCTCATCATTCTTTAATGAGTGATGAATTGTAAACATTCAAAGGATGATAGCTCCCACTAAATTCCATATCTTCACATGAGAATTTCTTAACTCCCACTCAATTTCACACATTTCGAAATTGACTTCTCAATCAAGAATTGAAATATAAATTGCATTGACAAGTTATTAGGATAAAACCATATATGTTCCCATCATATCCTTTCAAAATACCTATTTTGAAGTGGTCTCATCTTAACCTTACGGAAAGAGATTTTTAAATCTCCAACACACTCATGTCATAATGATGTGTAGCAATGTCATTATTCCAATATAAATAATATCTAGAATACGTCCTTCGAAAATACCCTTTTGGAAGGAGGTTTAACCTTTTCATAATGGGGTTAAGCAATGACATTTGCGTGGTTAAAACTTTGGCTAATGAAGATATCGGTATATCAATCTTTGCAAATTGATCATAACTAGTATGTTACTTATGATTCATTTAGGCTCTTAAGTAAATCTCAAGGTTGAAACTATTGGTCAATAATTATCATATAGAACTTAGTCAAAAACTTGTTAAGACTTTACATTAGTCATTTTTCTTCCAAAACTTTCTTTTGGTCTCCTCGTGTAGTTATCTTGAGAATATACTCTTACGATTACTTCACTTGGTCTCTTTTGTCATATAGAACTTATTCGAAACCATAGATCTCATCTATTCGGTATACTATGTAAATAGATATACCTTCATTCAAATCATTCTCTCTTGCGTAGATCTTCATTTACACAAGTACACAATTTAATCTTGCCTTGTGTGTTGTGTCCTCATTTTTCTCCCACTCTATCTTTAGAATGAATGTGATAGATTCAAAGATAGCATATGAGACACAAATTAATAATGTTGAAGTATAAGGAGAACTATCTCATAGATAGACTAATAGATATTGATATCATATGTATACTTGGTGATTGACAATCCTTTAAGAGAGTTCATAGACTCAAAATCACTTTATAAATGATCATACACAAGCCTTAGGCATGTGGACATATAATGAAACCCGTCATTATATTTGTCTATTGGATCACTTTAAGTGAATAATCTTATGTTTCAAAGTGCAAGCATTTAAAGATGAATTTTTAGAACATAAAAGGATAAATGATAAAACGGGTGACTTGGGTTGCAAACCAAGTCACCATTATACAAAATACAAACCATTATCCAAAACACTTTTCCATGTCGAACATGGAAACTTAAAGTTCTAAAATCCAAAACATAATTTAAAATAAGACATTGAAAAGCAAAGCTCCATAAAAGCTATCCCTAGCTTCTCGATGGTTTCTCATGCTTGCTTTTCCTTTCCCTTGTCTTTGCTTGGTGGAGGCCCTATTTACAATAAAAAGGGAGATACATTATCACAACTTTGCATCATAATACCATAGTTGAATTAGAAACATAAAAGAAGGATAGTCATTTACCTACTGGAGTAATCTTTCCAGCCTTAATATCACCAAGGTATTTGGAACAATTTCTTTTCCAATGTCCCATACCATTACAATAATGGCATTTATCAAGAGGACCCTTCTTGATCTTTGAGGTGCTAGCTTCACAAGTCTTAGCTTTGGTGAATGTGGGAGCTTGCTTCTTGCCCTTTCTCCCATTCTTCCTGAACTTCCCCTTACTCTTAGTGCTTATGTTAAGCACATCCTTGGGAGGGTTCACATTTAACCCCATGTCCCTCTCGGCTTGCACAAGTAACTTGTGCAACTCCTCAAGAGACACATCCTTGTCTTGCATGTTAAAATTCACCCGGAATTGAACATATGCTTTAACTTTGGACAAGGAGTGTAGAATCCTATCTACAATGAGTTCTTTGGGGATTTCAAGCTTTTGAATTTTCAAGGTCTCGACAAGCTCCAATAGTTTGAGCACATGAGGGCTAACCTTTTGGCCCTCTTTGAAGTCGAGATCAAAGAATGCCGCGGCCGCCTCATATTGGACGATCCGCGGAGTTTGTGAAAACATGGTCACAAGTTTGGAGTAAATCTTATTAGCATTGCCCATTTTAAAGGCTCTCCTTTGGAGGTCCGCCTCCATCGCAAATATCAAGACATTTTTCATTGCGGCGGACTCCTTTTGGTAAGCCTCATATGCTTTCCTAGTGGCCGCGGTGGACCTAGTGGAGGGTTCTGGTGGAGAGGCCTCGGTAAGGTAACGAAGCTTGTCGTCACCTTCGGCGGCTAATTTGAGTTGGGCATCCCAATCGGAGAAATTTGACCCATTCTTTTCAAGTTTACATCGATCCATAAAGGATCGGAGCCATGATGAACTAGCGAGAGGTGTGGCGTTTGGAGTTGGTGTTGGCGTTGCCATTTGTTATGAAAAAGAAGTGGTCTACAAAACAAAATATAAGGAGTAAAACAAATGTCGTTTTAATAATAATACTCGTAAAAATGTATGATTTAAACAAGTTTTATGCATTTTTCTAGTGACCTCTACCCAACTAGATAAATGATTCCAAGACCCAAATTCATATTGACTTAGGCACGGTATGGCCGATGAAACCCTTATCAATATAGCTCGGTGGATTAACGTTTTAATCGATTCTACTTTTAGAACTCTTGGTCGATAAAATTACTCTAATATTTATCTATAGCCCGGAACACATGCAACTACGGTCGCGAATACTTCCGTTGAGCTCAATTCAAATTTCGAATAAATGTGTCCATGATCCAAATCCACATCAACTTGGGCACGGTATGGCCGATGAAACCCTCATTAACATGAACTCGGTGGATTAAAACTCATCACCCACTTCCCCTACGTAACAAGGTTTGTACCCCGGTAGGGCCGAGTGCACTCCCTCGCGAAATAGGTTTTCATGGTTTCTACTATTTGGTAAGGCTATGTCTCAATTAATTGTTTTAGCGAGAGGTCATGTCAATTTATTATCTATCACGTTTTAAGTGAACTAAAGCGGTGAACTACGATAATTCTAATTGACACGGTCGATAAACTCGATAAAGAAGAAGATGATGCATGTTTTAGTTATGGCGATTTAGCGATGCATGTGACATAAAATAAAATGCAAGCATAAAAATAAATAAATAAATCCTAGTATGGCCTTTCCTAAAATAGAAAAACTATTTAACTATTACATATTCGGAAACCAACTCCATTGGTCCCTTGAACTTCGGTTGTGGCACGCATCTCGAGGTAACACCGTCTTTATGTATCGCCATTCTTGAAGAAATTCGTCTTTGGGAACTCCGGAATGAATAAAATTACATAATAAATTACATAATTTCCTATTATACATTTATAACTAAATTAAAAATAAATCTATTAAATTACAAAACGGTGATACGAGATCACAATAAAATTACAACCGAATCGATATTCCCATACATTTCGGGAAATACCAATTAAATATAAGGCCATACTAAGTAAAATTACATAATTCAAAAATTACATAAATTAAAATTATGACAATCATAAAGAAAATGCAGCATTATAATATGAACATGCTCAATTTTATGCTAAATCGCCTTTAATTAGCCAATATCGTATATTACTCGGTTTTTACGGATTTGCGTGATTTCAACATTTTATAATCACAAAATACATAAATTCATATTTATGCATAAGTTAATTACTCTAACCTCTTAGGACTCAAAATTTAGTCTTCACTAATAATTTGACCATAATTAACCCATATTTATAAAATTGTTCATAAATGGACCAAAAATTACAAAAATAAGCTATAAACTTCAAATAAATCACAAAATTTCAAATAAATTCAAAATTTGAAATTTAAACTTATGAAAATTCTGGAAAAATACCATGACACTCATAATGTTCAAAAACTTAGGTTAAAAATTTCGAAATTTTTCCGGAAAAACAATGTTGCGGTTTATCGATTTTAACTAAAATAATCATAAAAACATGGGAAAAATTACATTCATAAACTTTTCAATTTTAGATCTGAAAAAGATAATAAAATGTAACATTAGACGTTTTTCCTAAGTCATAGATTATGTTTTATTAATTTTTTCACTAATAATGTCACTATTTATGCTATTTTCCTTCAAAAATCCATAAATCATGCAAAAAGACTTCTTTATAGCCAATTATTTTAAACACATATTTTAAAATTGCATGTGACAACATATTAAATTTATATGACCAGATTCGAAATTTATCTCATATTAACCTATTTTTCACCTAAATCCGAATTTAATAATGAAAAATCCATTTTTCGAGCATAACAAGTCCAAAAATTATGAAACTTTACAGGTTATCTCAAAATAATATATGTGACAACATATCCAAAAATCAATGGAAAATTCGAAGTATAGCTAATTTTAGACCGAAAATGACATTTTTACTCATAAAATCATATTTAAATGCCATTATTGTATAATATGAACAATAAAAATCCGTAAAATTAACCAAAATATCCTAAAACATTTTAGGACCAGAAATATTAACATGCATGAATTAATTTCGTGATATATCATAATAACACAAAATTTTCAAGTTTTATATGTTATTCTTATAACTCGGAAAAACTTTTAACCGATTTGCATGCAAACAACCATGGCTCTGATACCGATTGAAAGAAATGTGATCTTTATACATAAACATATTAATATATGATTTAATTAATTTGTCATAAAATTAAATATGGATTTTTATGCATGCAAACAAAAGAGCAAAATAGAGGAGAAATCATGTTCTTACAATGGGTATTTCGGTTTTATGGGCACAAAAGAAATCTCCTTTTCTTTTGTTCTTGTGCTTTCCTATGATGGAAGAACCAAGATCCAAGTGTAGGATCTCTCCTTAGGATTAATACCCAAAGCTTACCCTTAATTTAATTAATATTACATGAACTAGTACAATATTAATTAGAAGAAAATTGAACCAAAATATTATGTAACACTTTCAATATTTCGGTTTTATGAAGGAAGAAGAAGAGAGCTTTTTATCTCTATAGAAAATCTTATTTTGGATTAGTTGAAGAATGAATAATCTCTCAATTACAATTTGAGTATAAGGTAAAAAGGAGAGGAAAAACCAATTGGTTTTTCCCTCTAGAAAACCGGGTGGGAGAGAGGCAAAGGGGAGCCAATGCATGCAAAAATTGTTCTTCACAATAAACAATAGTGTTGCATGGCTAGAGACTAGGGTAATCATCATGCCCTCCACTAATTATAATCAACATATAATTAGCTTAAAAACTCCTCTAATTTTCGGCACAAATGGATAACAAGTAATCCATTTTATTTTTGTCAATTGTCAATATGTCACATGTCACATGTCACATAAACTTGTTATGTATTTTTAACATATTAAAAATCAACGTATCATTAAAAATACGTCACATACAAAATCGACTTAGTAATATCATAATTACTTGTACCAAAATTTTTACCATTTATAAATCACAACATATTGTATTTATAATAATTCATTCAAATTTAATTGTTACCTTAAACAATTATTTCATCCGAGTAATGATACGATTCAATTACTCAGACCGTATCTTATTTAATCACATTTCAATATGATACGTAAATTTTACTTCCAAAATCGTCCGTCAATTTTCAAATAATTTAATTAACTCGTAACATTATATGATTAATTAAATAATCAATTAAGAGTGTTGTCCTATAGGTATGACCTAGGGGGTCAACTGATCACCACCGTCGCACGACAGTAATGTCAAACTCTAATCAGCCAATCATTACCGATATATGTTGACCAGTTGACAGTAACAATATTACTTCCCAATTGTATTCTTTATAATGAGATTTAAACATGTGATCATCATGATCAACAGTCGTGATCGCATTATTGTCGGAGGACACATATTCCAACAATAACTTCTGAGTTGAAGAAAGTCAATGAGATTTTAAAAGATGAGCTTAATGGCAAAGATAGTGTGGTTTCCGAACACAAGAGAGAAATTGTATTTCTCTTTAAGCAATTGGAAGAAACTAGTTATAGTATGTCCAAACTTAAGGAACAACATGAAAATGAGAAACGTGTCTTGAATGAACGTTTTGATAAAATTCGTGAAGACCTTGAAAAAAGTAGCTCTTCCAAGGATTCAAATGTAGATCATTCAAAATGTGAAAAAGAAATTGAGTCCTTGAAAGAATTACTTTTACATGCACGAAAAGTTCATGATAAGTGGGAAGGAAGCACAAAGGTTTTAAACTTCCTTACTGAACAATCTGACAATAACATGAAGATGGAACTTAGTCATGAATGCTATAGCCGTAGAGACCATGATAAATGCAAATCTAATCCTTCTGATCACGATTTCAGAAATAGAAAATATGTTAATCTTCCAGAATACTTGATTTGCAATTACTGTGGCTCTACTGGACATATTCAAGTCAATTGTGTCAAACTTGCTCGGGATAAGAAAAAGAATGTTGAAACTGTCAAGACTTGTGATTTCATAGTTGAAGATGATGTCTCAACTATAGATGAATCTAACGACAACGAAGAACGCAATAATGAGTTTAGATGGACTTATGATATGGCTTTTGATTACTCATCTGTTCCTTCAAAATCAAACAAAATGAATGAGAATCGAAAGCATACATTCAAGCCTAGAGTTCAAAACCCTAAACCTAGAGCGTCTCATGAAGGTACTAGACCTAGAGCTACTTTTGTTAGAGCAAAACCTAGAGTACCTTATGTTCCGACTGTTAGACAAAGACCAAGACAACCCAATGTTAAAGCCAAAAGAATAATAAGACAAGTATGGGTTAGAAAGGATCAAATATATAGAGTCACTAACCATAAAGGACCCAACTTAGCTTCGGTACCTAAAAGTTGTATTTGATTCATTTGCAGGTAGTAGTGAAAGAAAATAATCTATGGTATCTCGACAGTAGATGCTCGAGACACATGATAGGAGACAGAAATCTTTTTCTTTCACTAGAGCCCTTCTTCGGTGGCAAGGTTACCTTTGGAGATAACAAGAAGGGTAGGATTATTGGAGTAGGAAAAATTGGAATTTCAACCTCTCATTCAATCGATAAAGTATATCTGGTAAGTGGTATTAAACATAACTTACTTAGTATTTCTCAATTATGTGACAAAGGAAATAGAGTTGTTTTTCATGCCGATGTTTGTCGTATCATAATTGAAGGTACTAGTAATGTTTTACTTGAGGGTCACCGTATGAGGAATGTGTATATGATTGACTTAAATGTTGTCAATACAAATTCCTTTTCGTGTATGAAAGCAACCTCAGATGAGTCTTGCTTGTGGCACAAGAGGTTTGCACACATTAGTCCAACTATTTTAAAGAAACTTAAGTCAATGGATTTAGTTTAAGGCTTGCCCTCAATTAAATTCGAGCAAGAGACAATGTGTGACTCATGTGCCCGCTGCAAACATGTTAGATCCTCTTTTAAACCTAAGAGAATAGTTAGCACTAAACGACCACTTGAGATGGTACACATGGACTTATGTGGACCTATGAGAGTTAGAAGCCGTGGTGGATCAAAGTATATATTTGTTCTAGTCGAGGATTACTCAAGGTATGTCTGGCCAATCTTTCTTTCTTCTAAAGATGAAACTTTCGATGAATTTGTGGTATTAATGAAGCTTGCCCAAAATAGATATGATAATAAGTTTATTTCGATTCAGACGGATCACGGCACGAAATTTGATAATCAATTATTTATAGAATTTTGTAGGGAAAATGGTGTGGGGCATAACTTCTCCGCACCACATACCCCACAACAAAATGGTGTCGTGGAACATATGAATCGAACCCTAGAGGATATGGCTCGTACTATGCTTTTGTGTAGTGGCCTTCTTAGAAGCTTTTGGGCAGAAGTTGTTAGTACCGCATGCTATGTGCATAATAGAGCTATGATCCGACCTATTTTGAAAAAGACTCCCTATGAACTTTTAAGAGGGAGAAAACCCAATATATCATATCTCCGTTGCTTCGGGAGCAAATGTTTTGTTCACAATAATGGAAAAGAAAATTTAGGAAAATTTGACCCCCGAAGTGATGAAGCTGTTTTTCTGGGATATTCGGATCATAGTAAAGCTTACAAAGTGTTCAATAAAAGAACCTTGCGCATAGAAGAAAGTGTTCATGTTCGCTTTGACGAAGATAATGTGTTTGATAAAGTTGAACAGGAAGAAGAGGATCCAGATGAGCCTGATTTCTTTCTAGCAAGAAATGAGCCTCTAAATGAAGATGAAGATATTCAAGGTATCAATGATGAACTAGATAATTCTGCAAACGATCCTAAGAGAAGTGATGAGTCCATAGTTAATGACACTATCGACCCTTCCTTAGATAAGGAAAAAGATCTTGAAGTTATACCGAGTGATGTTGTAACTTCCGATCCAAATCATGACATTTCTAATGAAGTTAGTGATACTTCTGAAGAAAATCCCGAGTCCAACTCAGGGGGAACAAATCATGATTCTTCGTCTGCAGATGATGCTAGTCCATCAAATGATAATGAGCCTAGAGTTCTCAAAAAGTGGAAACATCAAAGCTCCCACCCTTTGGACAAAATCCTAGGGGATCTAGAGCAAGGCATTAAAACTAGAAGGTCCTTGAATAATTTCTGCTCGTTCTTTTCGTTTCTATCAACCATTGAACCTACCAATATTAAAGAAGCTCTTGCGGAACCTGATTGGATAACTGCTATGCAAGATGAGCTTCAACAATTCGAACGCAATAAGGTATGACACTTGGTGCCACGACCTAGTGATCGAACTGTTATTGGTACAAGATGGGTATTTAGAAACAAATTGGACGATACAGGACTTATTACAAGAAACAAGGCACGACTAGTTGTCCAAGGCTACAATCAACAAGAAGGGATCGATTATGACGAGACCTTTGCACCCGTAGCAAGACTTGAGGCTATTCGTCTCATTATTGCCTTTGCTGCTCATAAAGGAATGAAATTATTCCAAATGGACGTTAAGACAGCATTTCTTAATGGTTATTTGGAAGAAGAAGTCTATGTAGAACAACCTCCCGGATTCTTAGATAGCAAGTTTCAAAACCACGTTTATAAATTAGACAAAGCTGTATATGGTTTGAAACAAGCTCCAAGGGCATGGTATGACAGATTATCCAAATTCTTATTACAAAATAATTTTATAAGCGGATCTGTCGATAAAACCTTGTTCCTGAAATCCGAGGGTTCTAATTTACTTGTTGTGCAAATTTATGTAGACGATATTATATTCGGTTCTACTAATGAAAAATTGTGCAAGTATTTTTCAGATCTAATGACTTCTGAGTTTGAAATGAGCATGATGGGAGAAATGAAATACTTTCTAGGCCTACAAATTCAACAAACAAAGGATGGTATAAAGATTCACCAACAGAAATATATCAAGGAACTGATTCGAAAATTCGGTATGGAAAATGCAAAATCTTACGACACACCTATGGTACCTGAAAACAAGATGACTATAGATGAACATGGTAAGTATGTCGATGAGACTACATATCGAGGTATGATTGGTTCACTTTTATATTTAACTGCAAGTCGTCCTGATATAATGTTTAGTGTATGTGTCTGTGCGCGATATCAATCGTGTCCTAAAGAGTCACATATGATTGCAGTTAAACGTATCTTGAGATATCTAATTGGTACATCTAGTTTATACTTATGGTATCCACTTGAGTGTAGTTTCGATCTAGTAGGATATTCAGATGCATATTATGCAGGATGCTCTTTAGATAGGAAAAGCACATCTGGGTTTGGTACGTTTGTTGGACCTTGTATTATCACATGGGGATCAAAGAAACAAAATTCAGTTGCAATGTCTACTGCTGAAGCCGAGTATGTATCTGCTGGACTGGTATGTTCTCAATTACTTTGGTTAAAGCAACAACTATGTGATTATGGTATTAATGTAGGTCTTATGCCTATTATGTGTGACAATACGAGTGCTATAGTAATTTCTAAGAACCATGCCCAGCACTCGAGGACCAAACATATAGATATTCGACACCATTTTCTACGAGATCATGTAGAGAAAGACAACATTTCACTTGAATTTTGTAGTACCGAAAGGCAATGGGCTGATATCTTGACTAAGCCGTTAGCTAGAAAACGCTTTGAGTTATTGAGACTTGAGATTGGTTTAATTAGCGATAATTAAATCCGTCATAATTATATCTGGGAACCTGAATGACTGGGTAGGAAGATGAGATTGTACGATTGTGTCCGTATATTTTTGTTGCAAGTTTAATTATGTTAAATAATGTTTATTTTACGTGTTATATCTTGCTTATGTGTATGGTAATATTTAATATTCTGCATAATCACATTTCCTTACAAAAATTCGACAAAATCTACAATAAAATGCCTAAATATAATAAAGATATTTCTATCTTATTATATTCCTACACAAATCCTGCTTAAACTCCATCACAAGATTTTCTTTCCTAATCTTACTTCAAAAAGGATTCTTTTATTATTATTGTCATATAAGAAATAGGTAATAGTACCAAAAAAAAAAAGGAAAGCACGAAAAAAAAAGGTGCCGTAAAAAAAAAAAAAAAAGGAAAAGTGCCGTAAAAAAAAGGGGCACGAAAAAAAAAAAGGAAAGTGCCGAAAAAAAAAGGAAAGGCATTAAAAATTTGGAAATTGGTATTATTTTCTATCTTTAAGGAATCCTATTCTTACCAAAACTCAAATTCCTTATGCTATATATACCCCTTTAATCTCTCCATAATTCTCATCAATTCTAATCATCTAAAACCCTAATACCTTTTGCTAAGATCTTCTATTTTAATAATGACTAATCCACCTACAACCCGTTTTCAATCCAAGAAACATGTTGTTATTAGAAAGAAGGTAAGCCAATCACCGCCAAGAACCCGCTCCACCTCACCGGCCGACACCCCACGCTCCCCACGGTCCGCCGTCGACCAACCCGCCAACCTCACAAAAAGACGAAAATTCATTAAGGGTAAGGGAAAGTTGGTTTCGGAAATTGAGGAAAGTTCAAAGACTGAGAACTATATACTTCAATATGGTTCTTCACGAGTTCTTTACGCACATCATATGGATGATTACACCAACAATGGACTGAATAATCTTCGATTAACTCAAGTAGAACGAAGAAATATAAATCAAGTTGCTCAATATCGCATTCACGCAGGAAGAGTTTATTCGATTGATTGGTTAAAGAAATATAAAGCACTTGGGTTCTTCAGAAATTTTCTCAAAGATCAAGGATGGGAAAATATTGTTGTTGTAAGTGGTCCTGTCTTTCCTATTGAGGTATATCAATTTTATGCTACTGTTCAATTTAAGGAAGGAAATTTACTTGCTGTGGTTAATGAGACATCCATACGTGTCTCAACTGGTGATTTTTGCGACTTGGCTCAAGTTCCTGGAGGAGGAATCGAAATTAATCCAAGCGTAGAATAGGGAAGTATGATACCTGAAAAGAGGTTGATAGTGAAACGGTATTTCAAACAAGATGCAACTTCATCTGAGACTATCTTAACTGCAAAGTTGTCGGCAATCTTGAGGTTCTTTTTGAACTTTCTTCGGACTACCATTGTTCCTCGCAAAGAAGGAAGATAAATTCGGGGCACATGAGATGATTATGATGAAGGCTTGGCTTGAAGGAGAAAAGGTTAGTCTACCCTTGCTTGTGTTTAATAAAATTATACAAGCTAGTGTAACGGCTAAGATGGATGATTTAGCTTCTACTTTAAGTTTGCCTTATAAGAATTGGATATCTCGAATTTTAGAGAAGAAAGGAGTTATTGGGAAGCATAGTTATGGAGTTATAACAAATGATGAGATGAGCGATCTTTACTTATCTTATATGAAGCTCGTTATTAATGGCTCGGAATTATGTTTTGAGACAAAAGGAGAAAAAGGAGGAAAAAGCAATGTGAGTTTTGAGATGTTGGATTCTAAGATGGAATCGAATTTCACTTCTATTCTTGGAAGTATTAATGAGCAAGACAAGAAATTAGGAGAGTTGTTTGATCTTATTAAGGAAAGGAGAGTTGATACTAGTGGACCAAGTGAAGTTAGCTCGGCTCGTATAAACACCGTGTTGTCACGGTTTGATACAAAAATCGACAGTGCTCTTAAGGCCGCCGTGCGAACACACTTTGAGTCTACTCTTATGAAGGAAGGTTTGGCTAATTTGGTTAAGTTTGGTGATGAGCTCTTGCAATCTGGGAAGGAGATGAGGTCTGAGATGCAAACTATATATGAAGCAGTTAAAGCAATGACCTTGAGGATTGGTAACTTCGATACTCGATTGACTGCCCAAGCTGCACTCCTAGACCATTGTCATGCGCGACTCGAGGACTTGGAATATCGAACCCGTCCTAGGTCACACCCGCCGAGCCCACGTTACCCTTGACCATCTTGCCCTAATCCATTCAACCTAGCCTTATCTTTTTAATTCCTTTGCTCACAATAAAAATCCATTCTTATGGATAAATTAGCTTTTTCAATTCCGCATTATTCCTTTTGTGATTGCAGTTTATAATATTATTATGCTAATTAAGAACTAGATTGCGTTTAATATAATATGTTTTTCATGATTAATTCTTGTTTCATAATATATTATTCTGGTCATTTTATGTTTGTTCTTATCTTTTCAATGATGCCAAGAGGGGGAATTGTTTTTATGATTTGCGACCGTCTCAAGTTAATTCTCTCACGGCGTTCTATAGTTATAACTTTGAAAAGATTATAAGTTTCTGCACTCAACTGTTCTATAATTTGGGAAGTATTATGTTGAGGGGGAACTAGACTTAGACACAAATCATAGGAGACTTGTCATCATCAAAAAGGAGGAATTTGTTGGACCTTTAGTCCTTATTAATTATTTTAATAATGACAGTAATGATTTGTATGTGGACTTAATATTATAAACATATGCGTGTAATTGTGTGCTTAAGTCTTAATATAGAAAGGAACAATTACAATGACGCAAGCTTGAAGTTTGGACCAAGGAGGTACAACTTCAAATACACTTGATCGATGTATTCAAGCAAGATCAAGATTAGAAATCAACCACGAGACTCAAGATGAGAGACTTGTGAAGAGACGATTCGTTTACTAAAGATCTACTGAAGATTAGTTAGTATAGGTCGTCATTCGGTAATGGTTTTACTTTGTTTGATTTAAAGGTTAGTGAAGTTATGACCTAATAGACATAACTTCATTGCTAGACAAAAATGATGCGTTAATTTTTGGAAAATATATTTTTAGTGATTTATAAAATAAGAGAGTATTTATTTTAATTGGAATTAATTAATAAGAATTTAAGTTGAATAAACTATTGGTTTGTAACACGATATTTATATCGTCATGCAACCTAGGGTTTTAACTGAATTCTATCTCGATTTGTTGTGGGCTATGGAAGCAAACATGGACCGATGGAAGCCTAGGGTGGCCGAAACCCTAGGGAGGCCGAATCCCTAGGAGGCCAAACTCCATCTTCTTTTGCTTCTTACTTGTTCATCAAGTCATTTAGGGATTTATTCTTCCAGAACATTCCTATGCCCTAATTCCAGAACATTCCAAACCCTAATGCACTCTACTATAAATACTCTCATTCTTTCATCATTTAAATGTGACACACACATCTACACTTTTAGAGAGAAAAATATTTAAGCAAAATTCTTTGAGCTTTAATTCTTATTTTTCAAATTTGCTTATACAAAAATTGCGCATCAAATTTGTCAATCACTCGAAGAAAAATCGTTATAGGATACTTAATACACAAAGATATTATACTCACTCGCATAACGTGAGATTAGTATTTATCGTTGTATTTTTCTTATTAACGTAAGAGCAACCTAGAGTATTTAGCGATACTCAATCTGAGTTATAATCATATAGTTGATTATACGAGTGGATTGATAATTTTTGTAATCCGGAGAAAGGTACTAAAAATTATTAATCGAGAATAGTGGACGTAGGTTTCGACTTGTGAAACTGAACCACTTCAAAATCCTGTGTGTCTCTCTTTCTCTCTTTTTTTATTATTGTTATTTCGATTTTGCATTTATTATTAGTAATTTAATTAGTTGATTTTGATTAATAAAATCAAATAATTATTTTATATCATATAGATCGAAAAAGCGGTCATCGTTTTTAATACTCAATTCACCTCCCCTCTTTCGTATTCGATCAATAGACTCCTCATACACCATAAAATCATAAATAAAAGATGATTTACATGTGGGAGTATATTAGTTCTACGATAATAGTGATATATAAATACGTAGATATTTCAACAAAATCATACGCCTGCGCTTGTTCTAAAATTCCAATACGTTCTAATCTAATACACTTGCACGTACTTACTCTGTCTCAGGTGCGTACGTAATTGATAAAACTTATAATTGCCGTAATTATTAACTGTCCTCTTGTTTTTGTTCATTATTACTTAATTAGTGTAATTAGCATGTGCAATTGTGCACTAACATATTTTCACGAGGGGTATCCACATGTTTGTGTAATGCCTTCTAGTTGTGGTCATCCCCAAATTAAACTACCCAGATCATCCACTTCTCCCAAATCATCCTCTCAGTCGCTGATAGTAATGTGTTGTGTCAGTCTAAGAGGGTGATTTTATCACCCTCGTGTCTTTTAATATGGGTCTTTTAGTACACTTTTCCTAGCATTTGGCAATTTGTTATGTGGTGGTAACTTGTGCACTTTACCTCGGTTGGACACTTGATCTTAATGCACGGAACCCGAGAGGCAATAGAGCACCTTTCAAAGGTCAAGACAAGGCACGAGAAGCTCACTTGCAACCCGAAAACCAGTTGGGAGAAGTAGTAATGAAGATTAGAAGAAATGAAGGCATTTGAAGGGGTCTAGCTCTTGGGAATTAGAAGTCCAAAAATGCGAGCCTGTGCGCAGCCTGCGCAAACAGGGTGCGCAGGTGCGCACTATTGCGCAGGCAAGAACAGTTCTTGCGCAGCCTGCGCACCTCTGCTATACGGGTTTTCTAATCTCCTTTTTGGGCTTCTTAATTGGAAATCTTTCTAGGTTTTCGTGAAGCCCTATATATACCCGAGAGTTTGAAGACCCAAGGCATTCACCTACCATCCTTTCATCTCATCTAATCTCATTTTTAGGGTTCTAATCTTGTAATAATTTAGAGGACAATTTCCATTCAAAGTTGTAATCTTTCTTTAGTTGTTGGGTTTATGAAGACTATGGAAGGCTAAATCCTTCCCTACTTGGTGTAATCCATTGCAAGCTTTCATCTTTATCATTGTATTGACTCCTTAATCTCTACTCTTTCATTTATTTCAATTTCTAAGTTTTAATGACATGATGAATGTTTTGTTGTGAGAAGTAATTACCCTTGCCTCTTTAATGTTCATCTATTGCTTGTTTATTGCAAAGTTCCTTGTTTTTGTGATAACTTGTTGAAGCATCTCATGGTTATTGATATCTTGGTTTAAAGTATCAACCTTTTGTGAGTAGAAATTGATTATATCATTGGATTTGTTGGCTTAGACATATCTTTGTGATATCCCATTTACTTTCCTCTTGGTTTGCTCTTCATGCTCTTGGTTACAATTCCTACTTGGTTTAATGTTAGAATTTGTAGTTTAAGTAGGATTATCATTGTTGGCTTAGATAGTGGTAATCACTTGCTTGAGGATTGTTGTTGGGTAAATGAAATTGGAGAGAAAAGAGTCTTGCTTTGAGAAAAGTTGGAACTTGTAGGATTACACCAAGTTCTCACCTCTTATAATTGTTATTTGCATACCAAGTGTTTGTTGTCTTGTTTCATAGGAAAAATCACCTCTCTTTCATTTTGTTACTTGTTTCCTCCATGCCAATTCTCCATATATGTCTCTCTATTGTTGTTCATTGTTAATACCCATAGTTTGTGCATAGTCTTGTGCTTTGTCCATTTCCATTAATCTAAAATTCAAGCTTTTAGTCTTAAATCCCTTCTCTTGGGTTCGACCCTTACTTCCCTTTACTACTATTCTTAATTGCATAGTGTAGAGTCGAGTTTGGTTTATAAATTGTTAATTTGATAGGTTAATTCTAGTATTTAACGGCCTAGTCTTATTCTCTATTAAATTTTGGCGCCGTTGCCGGGGAAGGGCAACATAGCTAAAAGCTTGATTGTTAATTGCATGTTAGTTATTTTTCTTCTCTTTGATTTTGGAAAGTAAGTGGAAGTTCTAACTTGTGTGTGTATTGCAAAGATTTATGTATAGTTCTCCACACAACGGTGAATCAACCCCCGTTGAAGAGGACTCCTTTGGTGCATATTCCTGGTTATTTACCAATCCTTGGTACCAAAGAGCACAAAGGTAACATCGAGTAGAAGAAGCAATTTCGGAAGAACCTATTGAAGTAAATCCGATTGAAGTAGAGTATCCCGCTATGGAGAATGACACAAGAACCATCCGGGAGATACGAGCAAGGAATTATGATGAGCAACCCTTGTGTATCACCTATCCCCCTTTAGGAGCCAATGCAAATTTCGAACTCAAAGGCTTCTTTATCCATAACTTGCCTAAGTTCCATGGCCATGCGGGGAATGACCCTAAGCGCCACCTTTCGGAATTTCACATGATGTGTGAAGGTGCCATTCCGAATGGGGTGACGGAGGATCAATTCAAACTACGGGCCTTCCCATTTTCTTTGTTGGATTCGGCCAAAGATTGGATCTTTTATCTTGCTCCGGGATATATAAGAACTTGGAAGGAAATGAAGGCGGCTTTTCTTGAGAAGTACTACCCCGATGCACGCCACAACCGTGCAAAGAAGGCCATTACTACAATAGAGCAAGACAATGGGGAAACTATGTATGAGTATTGGGAGAGGTTCAAGAAGTTGGTAGCCCAATGCCCATACCATGGGTTGAGTGATGATGATCTCCTTGTGAACTTATATGAAGGGTTAGGCCAAGATGATCAAAGAATGGTCAATTCCGCTACCGGAGGAGGTTTGGAGAATTTCTCCATAATGGATGCCAAGGAAATAATAGAGAGACTTGCCTCAACTACGAGGAACTATGGAAGAACTCAAAGAGGAACAAGGAATACATCTTCAATGAGAACCTCTTCCTCATCTACTCAAAACCTTGAGCAAAGTGTGAATGATTTAACTCACCTAGTGAAGACTATGATAGTGAACAATCCAAACAAGGATGGGGGAAAAGGGAATCAAGTGGAATGCAACTATTGCCAAGGTCCTGATTTGGAGGAAGCTTGCCCCATTATGATTGAAGAAGGAATTGGTGTGGAAAATGTAAGTGCAATGGGTCATGGGAATTACAATGCTAGGAATCCTTCCGGGGGAGGATATTACAACTATGATCCTAGTGGCAACACTTACAATGTTGGGAGTAGAGACAACCCTCGACTTGGTTGGGGTGGTGACACCTCAAAGAGTTTTGTGAATGGCCAATTCAATCACTTGAGGGACCAAAACTCCCAACAAGGTCAAGGCTCAAATTGTCAAGGAAATAGGAATGCGAATTTCAACAACCAAGGTAGAAACCAAAACCAAGGTCAATCATCCCAATTTGGCAATCAAGGTAACAACAACAATTCTCAAAAGGAACCAAGTGTTCAAGACTTGCTTAAAAACATTTTGCAAGAGCAAGTCAAAACAAACAAGAAGTTTGACAAGATTGAAGCCGGCAAGGGTGTTAGTGATGCCAAGGTTGCCAACCTTGAGGTCCAACTTGGACAAATTGCTCAAGAACTTGCCAAGCAAAACCAAAGGAATTCCACTTCTATCCCCTCCACTACATTTCCTCCTAGAGAGAATGCTAGTGCTATGACATTGAGGAAGGGGAGAACTTTAGAATCCCCTCCCAAGAATAAGAGAAGGGGCAAGTCACAAGAAAGGGTTATTGAAATTTAAGAGCAAATTGAAGAAGAGCTTGTGGTTGAACAAGAGAAAGGGTCATCTTCAAAAGCTAATGAGGAAAAAGAAAAGAGTCCTTTGAGCATTGACAAAGGTAAGGAAGGAAGCACCAACACAAAGGATCAACTCAAAGAGATTGAAAAGGAATATGAACCGGAGGTACCATTTCCAAGTGCCCTCACAAATCCCAAGAAGTTTGATAAAGACTCCGATCTTTATGAAACTTTTAGGAAATGTGAGGTCAACATCCCTCTTTTTACTATCATCAAAACCGTTCCTAGGTATGCAAAGTTTCTCAAGGAACTTTGCACCCCTAAACGAAAGCCAAGGAATGGAGTTGAAAGAGTCACGGTTAGTAGGCATGTCTCAGCAATTTTCAAACAAAATCTTCCCAAAAAGTGCGATGATTCGGGCATGCTAACTATACCGTGCTCAATTGGAGGCAAAGCTTTTGCTAAAGCTATGCTAGACTCGGGATCCTCTATTAATGTCATGCCGTATTCCATTTATGAGACCTTAGAATTGCCTCCCTTGTCTAGGACCAATGTTGTGATACAATTGGCGGACCGCTCCACAATTCACCCTAAGGGCCTTGTAGAGGATGTGTTGGTAGAGGTTGATAAATTCATATTCCCGGCCGATTTTTATGTTTTGGACATGGAGCCGGACTCTAAGGCTACACCCCTCTTTCTAGGGAGGCCTTTTATGAGAACCTCCAAAACCAAACTTGACATGTATGATGGAACTTTGACCATGGAATTTGAAGGGAAAGTTTTAAAGTATAATGTTACTTTCTTGATAAAATTGAACCTTGGGCAAATCGAGTTTACCAATTGAGTCATAGGGACCCACTTGAGGTGGTCCTCACTAACAATGTCGAGAAGGAAGGGTTGCGGTTTTTGTTGTCTCATGATATGCAGGAAAATATAGAGGCATTGGAGAAGGGAGAGCCACTAGAAGAATCAAAGGAAGAAAAAGAAGTGAAAGAAATGTCGAGCATAGGCGCAGCCTGCACAAGCCCTATGCGCAGCCTGCGCAATCCTGCGCAGCCAGCGCAGACCCCCAGCGCAGCCTGCACAATTCTCAGCTCCACTAAATCTTGTTTTTCTTCCTATTCTTACGACTACTCATCCAAATTCCTTCCCCTAGAGGCATACCTTGAAAGGCCCCTCCCATCCATCATAAAGCCACCCACCCCCAATCTAAAACCACTCCCCGACCACTTGAAGTACGTCTTTCTTGGGGCAAACAACACTCTACCACTTATAATTTCAAACCAACTTGAGGGTGATCAAGAAAGGAGATTGGTGGATGTTTTGCACAAGTACAAGGAAGCTTTTGGGTGGAGCATTGCGGATCTAAAAGGGATAAGCCCAAGCGTTTGCATGCACAAGATCCGTATGGAAAGAGAAGTAAAGCCGGTTCGGCAACCACAAAGAAGATTAAACCCACCAATGATGGAGGTGGTAAAGGAAGAGATCATCAAACTACTCCAAATAGGAATCATCTACCCCATTAGCGACTCTCAATGGGTAAGTCCCACTCAATGTGTACCTAAAAAGGGTGGTGTGACGGTAATCGAGGGCAAAGAAGGATCTTTAATTCCCACCCGGATTCAAACCGGGTGGAGAGTTTGCATCGATTACCGCCGCCTAAATGCCGTGACTTTCAAAGATCATTTTCCTCTACCCTTTCTAGACCAAATGTTAGAGAGGCTAGGGGGAAAGGAATTCTATTGTTTCTTGGACGGATATTCCGGATACTTTCAAATTACCATACGTCCGCAGGATCAATCCAAGACAACATTCACATACCCTTTCGGAACATATGCATACCGAAGGATGCCCTTCGGTTTATGTAATGCTCCGGGTACATTTCAACGTTGCATGGTGAGTCTTTTCTCGGATCTTGTAGAAAGAGTCTTAGAGGTCTTCATGGACGACTTCACCGTCCATGGAGATAATTTTGAAGCTTGCTTGGACCACCTAACTATGGTCCTATCACGATGCACGGAGTCAGACCTTGTGTTGAATTCCGAAAAATGTCACTTTATGGTTAAAAGCGGCATCGTGTTGGGTCACATAATCTCAAAGAGAGGGATTGAGGTGGATGTGGCTAAGATTGAAGTGATAAAAACCTTGCCATATCCTACTAATACTCGGGAGATAAGGCCGTTCCTAGGACACGCGGGCTTCTATCGTCGATTTATTAAGGACTTCTCCAAGATTGCTTACCCCTTGTGCAAGCTTTTGCACAGGGATGTGGAGTTTGTTTTTGATGATGCGTGTAGGTTGGCATTTGATTCTTTGAAGGAAAAGCTTGTGATGGCCCCGATAATTCAAGCTCCAAGATGGGACCTTCCTTTCGAAATCATGATCGATGCTAGTGATTATGCCCTTGGCGCGGTTTTAGGCCAAAGGTACGGGAAGGTTGCTCATGTGATACAATATGCTTCTTCACTTTTGAATGATGCTCAACGGAACTACACTACCACGGAGAAGGAATTCTTGGCGGTGGTGTATGCAATTGAAAAGTTACGGGCTTATCTTTTAGGTGCCACGGTTGTCATTTATACCGATCACAAGTCTATAAGACAACTTGTAGACAAGAAAGACACCAAAGCAAGGCTAATGAGATGGGTTCTTTTGTTGAGTGAGTTTGATATTGAGATCAAGGACAAGCAAGGGAGTGCTAATGTGGTGGCCGACCATTTGAGTCGGATTCACATTAATGAGGATCTAGTGAAGACCATGGGAGTAGTGGACGATAGCTTACCACATGAATCTCTATATTCTATGAAGGCCGTTGAGCCTTGGTATGCTAACCTTGTCAACTACATGGTAACCAAGAAATTTCCACCCTCACTCTCATCAAGTCAAAGGAATAGGATAAAGGCTGATTCTAGATTCTACATATGGGATGAGCCATACTTATGGAAGATGTGCCAAGATCAAGTCATTCGGCGTTGTGTGCCGGATGTAGAGATTCCCTCCATCCTCAAACATTGCCACGAGTACGCTTGTGGGGGTCACTTTGGGCCTCATAGAATGGCACGGAAAATCCTAGAGTGCGGGTTCTATTGGCCCAAGTTGTTCAAAGATGCTCATACTTTCGTCACTACTAGCGATAGATGCCAACGCTTTGGCAACATCTCACGTAGAAACGAAATGCCCCAACAACCGATGCTTTATTTGGAGATTTTCGATGTATGGGGAATAAACTTCATGGGACCATTCCCTAATTCTTGTGGATACCTCTACATCCTCTTGGCGGTTGATTACGTTTCTAAGTGGGTGAAAGCCATTCCCACGAGATGTGATGATGCAAAAACGGTGAAGGCATTTATCAAGAGCAACATATTCTCAAGGTTCGGCTTCCCAAAGGCCATTGTGAGTGATAGAGGAACTCATTTTTGCAACAAGGTGATCTCAACCTTGCTTCAAAAATATGGTGTGCTTCACAAGGTTTCTACGGCCTATCACCCCCAAACAAACGGCCAAGCGGAAGTCTCTAACCGGTAGATTAAGCATATCTTGGAAAGAACGGTCAATCCCGACCAGAAAGATTGGAGCAAGAGGCTTGAAGATGCTCTATGGGCTTATAGAACGGCTTATAAGACCCCAATCGACATGTCCCCATATAGGCTAATTTATGGGAAGGGATGCCACCTTCCCGTAGAAGTTGAACACAAAGCCTATTGGGCAATCAAAGCTTTCAATCAAAATGTCGATGAGGCGGGATTGCACCGGAAACTTCAAATACAAGAATTGGAAGAGCTTAGGCACAATGCCTATGACAATGCTAGCATTTACAAGGAAAAGGCTCGGTCTTGGCATGACAAGATGGTAACAAGAAGGGTTTTTAAGGAGGGAGAAGATGTTTTGGTTTTTCAAAGTCGGTTCAAGAATTTTCCCGGAAAGCTAAGGTCGAGGTGGTTTGGACCTTACAAAGTCAAGAAAGTCTTTCCGCATGGAGCGGTGGAGGTAGAAGACCCGACCTCGGGAAAAGTGATAAAGGTAAATGGGCAAAGGTTGAAGCATTACTTCAAGGGAATTGAGTTGCAAGGTGAAGAGGATCTTCTTTTAGAAGATCCAATTTACAAAGATTAAATCTCCAACAATGACTTTGTCGAGCCATCGACATTAAATAACGACAAATTTGTAAATATTCTATCCCAATTTAATTGCTTTCTTAGCGTAGTTTATTTCCGCAATTTATTTATTTGCATGTTAATTTCGTTTAATTAATTTAATTTGCATTGACATGTAAAAAGGCACTTGAGGTTTGTTAAATGAGGTAGTGATTTGCAAGAACCCTCTTGGAAGGCGTGCCCAAGAGGAGATGAGAGTCGGGTTTAATAGGCAAAATGATTGGAAGAAACTTTGAAGAAGGGATTAAGTTAAGAAGAAGAAAAATGAACTAAATATTGATTTCACAATTAAAAGAACCAAGAACCAAAACTGCGAAGCTAGGCGCAGCCTGCGCATAGGGCTTGCGCAGGTGCGCACGATTGCGCAGGCAAGGTAAAAATATGCGCAGCCTGCGCAGGTCTGTAATCTCGATTCCTTATCCTTCCCAATCTCGTTTTCAGCCTCATTATTTACCAAGGCTTTCTTCGACAACTTCCCCAAAAACCCCATCTCATTCATTCCAAATCAAACAAAATCACCTCTTATCATCAACAAACCCCAACTTCTTCACCAAATTCTTCACCAAATTCATCTTGGATATCAAAAACACCTTTAAACATCCCAATTTTTGACAAAAATCCCCCAATCTCCCAAGAACCCTAATTTTTCCGGGTTGATTTGAAGCTATTTCAAGCGGATTTCTGGGTTACCAAGGGATTTTTATGCAACTTTTATAACACCCCCATAATCCAAGTGCCTTACCAGGACCACCCAGGTATAAGGATGTTACCATCTCGGTTACCCGAGGCAATGATAATCAAATAAACAATAATGAAACAACGTTTAAATAGAAATACTTTAGTGAAAGGTTACAATCCAAAAACCAAACCAAAATACGTATACATGTTCTCAAACCAACTGTCTACTCATCTAACCGAAATGTTTATGAAAACTAATAAGCTACAGCGGAAGACTTCTATCATCAGACGGTGGCACATCCCAGCTATCCCAGTACTCAACTCATACCTGCTCAATATCTGCTCACCATCCCCGAATGGATCACCGCAGGTTTTAAAACAATAAACCGGAGTCAGTACTATTCACACAATTTATATAACCAACAATACAAGAATCAAGACAGCTCAGCAATCGCACACAATCACCCACTCCAATCAATCTCCGTCACCGATCGTCCCACTTTGGACAGCCCCGCCAATGGGGGACCGCAGCCGTACCCACCAAATCCCCGCTCATCATACCGAGCGATAACCCTGTCCCATTAATGTGCACATCCCCTTCCGTGGCGGGTTCCACGAAGGGCGAAACTAGGGCGTGAAGCCAATCCCGCAAGTGACTCCACTCAGCCGAGAACGCATCTCGAGAACCAGAGACAAAAATCAGCAATCACAATACAACATCAAAGTGATTAGGTTTTAAAAAGTGTTTTAAGAACAATGACGGAAGTATTATGTACTCTAATCGCATTATTAACAAAACCCGAGAAATCATCCCCCGTAAATCGGCTACTCGATCGAGTAGCTAAGGTACTCGATCGAGTGCCCCCTTACTCGATCTAGTATCCACGTTACTCGATCGAGTACCCAACAGGTCAGAAACTATTTTAATCTGCAACTCGCCCTTACTCGACAGAGTAAGGCCTACTCGATAGAGTACCCAGAGACTCATAAATACGTAGTATTACAGTCTTCCCTCCTTAAAAAGAACTTCGTCCCCGAAGTTCAAACCACAACAAAACAAAGACACACACTACGCACTCCCGACTCAAAAACCAAAACAAAACTCAACATAAAACATGTTACTAACCCAAACTCAACCCGACTCAATGACAACAACTATACCTACACAACATAAAAAGGGTGTAAAAACTCTTAAACACTCTTTGCGATCATCTCCTACCCCCTAAAAGAAACAAGGTTACGTCCCCGTAACCATACATACTTGATCAAAAAGGAAAGGGTAACGCTCTCTCATGGCATCCTCTGCCTCCCATGTAGCTTCCTCAGTCTCATGGTTAGACCAAAGGATCTTAAGCAAAACTGTCTCACCACTCCTAGTCTTCCCAACCTTCCGGTCAAGAATCTGCTTAGGTACCTCAAGATATGATAAGGACTCATATAGCTCTAAGCTCTCTACCTCTAACACATGTGATGGGTCACTCACATACTTCCGCAGCTGCGATACATGAAACACATTATGCACTCTCTCTAACGCAGCTGGTAAAGCCAGACGATATGCAACCTCCCCAACTCGCTCCAAGATCTCATAAGGCCCGATGAACTTCTGACTCAGCTTGCCTTTCTTCCCAAACCTCATAACCCCACCCATAGGAGACAGTTTCAGAAGAACCTTATCCCCAACCTGAAACTCTATATCCCGGCGATGTAGATCTGCTTAACTCTTTTGCCTATCCTGAGCTGCTCTCGTCCGTTCCCTGATCATCTTAATCTGTTCAACCATCTCATGTACCATCTCTGGTCCTAGAACTACTGCCTCAGCACTGTCGTCCCAACAAATCGGGGTCCTACATCTCCTCCCATATAAAGCCTCAAACGGTGCTATGCCAATACTAGTATGGTAGCTGTTGTTGTAAGAAAACTCTATCAAATCCAACCTCTGTTCCCAGCTACCACCAAAGTCTGTCACACAAGCTCGTAACATATCCTTAAGAGTTTTGATTGTTCTCTCAGTATGACCATCTGTCGTAGGATGAAAAGCTGTACTCATCTTCAAAGTTGTTCCCAAAGATTCCTGCAACTCTTTCCAAAACCTTGAGATAAATCTCGCATCTCTGTCAGACACTATGTCCTTAGGGACTCCATGTAACTTTAGCACATTCTTTCGATAAGCCATAGCCAATTGCGCTTTAGTCCATGTATCTTTCATTGGTACAAAGTGAGCTGACTTGGTCAGTCGATCCACTATTACCCATATCATGTTGTTATCCTGTTGACTCTTTGGCAAACCCACGATGAAATCCATAAAAATGGATTCCCACTTCCACTCAGGTACCTCTAAAGACTGAATCTTACCTTGTGGTCGTCGTTGTTCCCCTTTAACTCTCTGGCATATCAAACAACGGGCCACAAACTCAGCTGTTTCTTTCTTCATCCCAGGCCACCAAAACGTGTTCTTCAAATCCTTGTATAGCTTGTCACCACCTGCACTACTACAAATCCAGGCAACTACAACGCCCCTTTAACAACGATTATTCACGAAAATCACAATAGACGTTGTAGAATGTATGGCGGGAATTTTACTAAAATCAATTACAACGGGTATGGTTATAAAAACCGTTGTTATTAGTTTTAACAACGGGTCACACATGCACAACCGTTGTTAATAATTTGGCGCAAAATTGGCGCAAAGTTAGTGAAAAGTAATCACAACGGTTATTTTTGAAACCCGTTGTTAAAACTTATTTAACAACGGGTGTTTTTTACAACCGTTGTTAAAACATATTTCACAACGGTTGTTGTTTAATAACCGTTGTCAATACCTTCCATACTATAAACCACACAAACAGAAGTCTGCTGCAGCCACAAAACACAACCCTTAATACACAAACACAAACACAGCAGACAAACAAACACAAAACACATACACACTCTCTTTCTCTCTTTCTCTATTTCTCTCTTTCTCATCGTCGCTTTATCTTCTCGCCGTCACTGTGATTTCATCGTCTATTACGTTCTGTATTTATCAGGTAAAATCGTCACTTTCGTTAGTTTCATCGTCATTATTTTCTTTTTCTATTTATTTCTTTTGCATGTATGTGTTTTTATCGACCATTATGTTATTTGTTTAAGTATTGTTCGCATAATTAGTTACTAAAACAATGAAGAAGCAAGATGAAGAAGTAAGATAAACATAATTAATATATATATATATATATATATATTTATAAATACATAAATTAAAAAAAAAAATTACATATGTAAAAATGCAATTCTTATATTTTCATGGAGGATCTTATTGTGCTCTATCGTATCTGTCCTCTCCTCCTTGGCTATTTGGAGGTTCCGTTCAGCAGTTGCTATATCGTCATATAGCCGCAATCGCCGCCGCTCCGTCAAGCATTTTCTTTGGCGTGCTTGATGCGGATCGAGCTTCCGCAAGGTAGCTCTGAAACTTTCCTCAATATGGAGGAACCGGCGGATGAAGTTGTTGTTGTTCTCGATCATGGTAAGAGTCTTTAGGATGAAATCATTCATTTTGTTAGAGTTTTTTTAGTTTGATTTGAAAGATTAAGTAGAGTTTGTTTTAACAGTTAGAGTTTGGAGATGAATATATGAGATAATGGAAATGTTAGTTGAGATATGCAATGTATTTATACTAAGCAATGTGTGGGTTGAGTTAATTGCTTTTTAATTAATATATATGTTAGGAAGTTGTGCCATAATAATCATCATCATATCTCTCAATAATGCTGCTTCAAATCCTATTACTAACCCTTCTCATTCCATATTATCCGTTCATATGTACAGTGATGTCAGTAATAATGCATGCATCGGAATTCTAACAGGCCGTAATTATGCATGCATCTAGTAATATTTAATTTAATTTTTTTTTATTTTTTAAGAACAAACAACAACGGTTATTTTAAAACAACCCGTTGTCTTTAGTTATAACAACGGTTTTGTATATTACAACCCGTTGTTATAACTTTCCCCCCATAATTGAGTCACACTTTCCACAACGGGTTTTTATACATAAAACCGTTGTTAATAGTTTTAACAACGGTTTGGTTAAGTAAACCAACCGTTGTTAAAACCTTCTACAACGGACGCTTTAACAACGTCCGCTTTTTTATATAACAACGGTTTTTGACCGTTGTTATAGCCTGTATCTGTAGTAGTGCTGGATGTACTGAATACGGTGTACAATGTGCTTCTGTCATGATTGTCTTTTTCAGCTCCTCATCATTAGGGACACACCACCTACCGTCGAACCTCAAACTACCATCTGTATGAATAGAGAATCGAGACACTGTCCCTTTCTCTACTCTAGCTTTCCACTCAAACATCTTAGGACCCATAGCCTGTTTACCTCGAATATCATCATAAAGATCAGGCTGCACTGTCAAATCCCCCACTGCATACCCTCTCTGCATCATATGTATCCCAAACTTCCCCACCTCATCTCTCAACCTCATCAAAGATAGAGCTGTACACAAGGAATGTACACTCTTCCTACTCAAAGCATCTGCAACAACATTGGCTTTCCCTTCATGGTAGATAATATCCATGTCATAATCGCCAATCAGCTCCATCCACCTCCTCTGTCTCATGTTCAACTCCTTTTGAGTGAAGATGTACTTGAGACTCTTGTGATCCGAAAATACCTTAAAGGTCGCCCCATAAAGGTAATGCCTCCATATCTTGAGAGCAAACACCACTGCACCCAACTCTAGATCATGTGTAGGGTAGTTCTCCTCATACGGCTTCAATTGCCTACAAGCATAGGCAATCACCTTACCGTTCTGCATCAACACACATCCCAACCCATTCTTTGAGGCATCTGTATAAACCTCAAAGTTCTCGATCCCTTCAGGCAATGCTAAGATAGGAGCTGTGGTGAAACGCTCCTTTAATGTTTGGAACGCCTTTTCACAACTCTCATCCCAACAAAACTTGTTCTCTTTCCTCATCAAAGCTATCATAGGTCTAGCTATCTTGGAGAAATCTTTCACGAACCGTCTGTAGTATCCAGCTAAACCCAAGAAACTCCTAATCTCAGCAACATTCTTGGGTGCTTCCCACTTTGTCACTGCCTCAACCTTCGCCGGATCCACAGCTACTCCCTCTTTAGAGATCACATGCCCCAGAAAAGCAACTTTCTCAAACCAGAACTCGCACTTGGACAGCTTAGCATATAACTCATGCTCCCTCAAAGTCTGCAACACAATCCTCAGATGCTCCTCATGCTCCTCCTTAGTCTTAGAGTAGACTAAGATGTCATCGATAAACACCACCACAAACTTGTCCAAAAACTGTCTGAAGATTATGTTCATCAAGTCCATAAACAAATCCAGTGCATTAGATAACCCAAACGGCATCACCACGTACTCATAATGACCATACCTCAACGTGAAAGCTGTCTTTGGTATGTCCATCTCTCTAATCTTCACCTGATGGTATCCCGACCTCAAATCAATCTTAGAAAAGACTGATGCACCACTCAACTAATCAATCAGGTCATCTATCCTTGGCAAAGGATACTTGTTCTTCACCGTCACTCGGTTCAGCTCCCTTTAATCTATACACAACCTCAAACTCCCATCTTTCTTCTTCACGAAAAGAACTGGTGCTCCCCACGGCGATACACTAGGTCTAATGTATCCCTTCTCTATCAGATCATCTAACTGTTTCCTGAGCTCCTCCATCTCTTTAGGACCCATCCGGTACGGTGCCTTAGAGATTGGCCTCTTCCCCGGTTTCAACTCAACGGTGAAATCTATCTCCCTCTTCGGTGGCAACCCCGGAATCTCCTCTGAAAAAACATCTGCAAACTCTCCCACCACTGGTATCTTATCAACTGTCGGACTCTCTATCCGGTCATCTCTCACATGGCATAAGATCAAAAGGCATCCCTTCCTCAGATAAGACTTTAAGGTGACAGCTGCAATCAACTTAACTTTGGGTTTGACTAGAAACCCACGATAAGACACACTAACTCCCTTAGGCCCTCTCAAAGACACTTTCTTTTGATGACAGTCTATCTTAGCTTTATACTTTCCCAACCAATCCATCCCAACTATCATCTCAAAACCGTCAAAAGGAAACTCTAGCAAGTCTACAGGTAGATCAACTTGCCCAACTATCATAGACACATCTCTAAAAAACCTCCCACATGATACAGACTCACCCGAAGGTATAAAAACTTTCTCACTTACAGACTCATATACCCTCAAACCCAACCGTTTAACATGACTCGAAGATACAAACGACTGAGACGCCCCCGAATCAAACAAAACAAAGGTATGAACACCGTTAACCAGAAAAGTACCAGTGATAACATGTGCATCCTCCTCAGGTGCTTTCTTGTCCATCATGAACGGACAGTACTGGCTGACGTGGTCGGCTTAGCACCCGACCCCTGATTGTTGTTGTTGTTCGTAGCTGGTTTCTGATAAGAATTACCGCCATTGCGGTTACCTCCACCCTGATAGCTCTGACTTCCCCGGTTAGACCATGACCCATACGGTCTACTACTCGCATAACTCTGTGCAAGTCCCTGAGAATAGCTCCCCCGAGCCGATCCATGAAAAGCTCCCGGTGCACTCGTGCACTCATGTCTCTTGTGGCCTACACCACCACAGCCATAGCAGGTCATCCCCCAACTACCACTACCACTCACACGGCCACGCCCAAAGGAAGTCCCAGCCCTCTCACAAGCTTCCTTAACATCGGTAAGGACTCCCACGGGTAACTTATCCATAATCTTGGGTGTCAACCCTCTCTCAAACCTCAGCGCCAGGTTCTCCTCACTCAAACCTATATCCTCAGCATACCTAGACTTCTCATTAAACTGCTTGTAGTACTCAGCAACTGACATATCAGATGTCATCTTAAAACCGTCAAACTCCTCCCTCAGCTTACTCCTCACATGCTCCGGTACAAACTCTTTCCTCATAGCCCTCCGAAACTCTTCCCACGGTATAGCACGTAAGCCCTGTTTCGCATACATCTCCCTAGCACTCACCTTCACCGTATCCCACCACTTGCCAGCTGCTTCCCTCAGGTAGACCGCAGCTTGTTCTACTCTCATCTCATCAGGACAGTGAACCAGGTCTAGTATGTTCTCCATCTCACGATGCCAGTTGTCAAGAAGGTTTGGTTCCCCGGTTCCCGTGTACTCTTTTGGGTTAAACCTCGCTATATAGAGACTGATCTTAGAGTGATCAACCACCTTATCCTTATTCACTTTCTTTAAGGCCCCAGTAAGAGCATATTGATGCTCCAACATCTTAACGATATCATCCATATTCATGGTCTCAGCTCTCGCATAATACGCGTTTCTCTTGGGCGGCATCTTGAAACTATATAAGAAAAGGTAGATATAAACATACGCACTAAAACCTCAAAACACGAAAGCGGACTGCCCAGAATACACTCGATCGAGTGCCTAAACCTACTCGATCGAGTAAGAGGCTACTCGATCGAGTGCCTCGACATCAGACCCCAAACAGACCTTCTGATCTCTAACATACTCGACCGAGTAGCCAGGCTACTCGATCGAGTGACCCCCTACTCAATCGAGTGCCCGAGGTACTCGATCGAGTGCCCAAAAACTCGATTCTGGTTGCAAAATCGTCAAATACCCACTCGATCGAGTCAGACCCACTCGATCGAGTCATGCTAACTCGAATATGCTACCCGCATGCTATATCATATCCCAACATATAAAACAACTTTATAAACACAACATTATATCATAGTTAAGCATACTATGCCACTCAGCTCTTCATATGATTAACGAAACAACTATATCATGTTATCAAACGCCACATAGTAAACATCCAACATGCTTCTTATTCCAACACAGTTCTATATGTCTCATCAATCTTTCATTCATATTCTCAACCTTCTACTCCAAACGTCCAACAATTACAACATACTTCATCACATCCACACACAAGCGAACAAACAACACATACGACTTGACATACACCCCCCATGTGACCGGTTCAAAATTGTAGGGCGAGTTCAAGACTTTAGGACGTCTCCCAAGCCTTTGCATTAGCTCCTACAACATTTACCCCGGGTTCATTTTATTTGACTCCCTATATTCATTAGGTTCATTGGTTACAGGTTTCAGGATCGTCGCTCTGATACCATTTTGTAACACCCCCATACTCCAAGTGCCTTACTAGGATCACCCAGGTATAAGGATGTTACCATCTCGGTTACCCGAGGCAATGATAATCAAATAAACAATAATGAAACAACGTTTAAATAGAAATACTTTAGTGAAAGGTTATAATCCAAAAACCAAACCAAAATACGTATACATGTTCTCAAACCAACTGTCTACTAATCTAACTGAAATGTTTATGAAAACTACTAAGCTATAGCGGAAGACTTCTATCATCAGACGGTGGCACATCCCAGCTATCCGATTACTCAACTTATACCTGCTCAATATCTGCTCACCATCTCCGAATGGATCACCGCAGGTTTTAAAACAATAAACCGGGGTCAGTACAATTCACACAATTTATATAACCAACAATATAGTAATCAAGACAGCTCAAGCAGTCACACTCAATCACCCACTCCAATCAATCTCCGTCACCGACTGTCCACTGGACCAGCCCTGCCAGTGGGGGACCGCAGCCGTACCCACCAAATCCCCGCTCATCATACCGAGCGATAACCCTGTCCCATTAATGTGCACATCCCCTTCCGTGGCGGGTTCCACGAAGGGTGAAACTAGGGCGTGAAGTCACTCCCGCAAGTGACTCCACTCAGCCGAGAACGCATCTCGAGAACCAGAGACAAACAATCAGCAATCACAATACAACATCAACAACCGTCTGAATCAATCAACAATCACTAACTACAGCACAATCACCATACATTATGTAAATAATACTGAGTAGGGAAATCCTACCCGGAAAGCACAACAATCAGACGATCTCACAGCTGATATCAAAACGCTTCCTCTACGAATCCTCCTCCTAATATACAAACATATGATCACTACCAAGCATAAAGTACCACAAAACCCCCCAATTCCCAACATTAGGGTTTAACCAACTTTAAAGAAATACTATAAAAACGGTATATAGGTCTTACCCTCGACGCAAGGATCACAACGGTATAAAGAAAGGTGAAATCCGACCTTCCAAGCTCCGGGATTTGCCAACAATGCGATTAAAGCAAATGACGTAGTTTGATTTCTCTTCTCACAGTGATTAGGTTTTAAAAAGTGTTTTAAGAACAATGACGGAAGTATTATATACTCTAATCGCATTATTAAAAAAACCCGAGAAATCATCCCCCGTAAACCGGCTACTCGATCGAGTAGCTAAGGTACTCGATCGAGTGCCTCCTTACTCGATCGAGTATCCACGTTACTCGATCGAGTACCCAACAGGTCAGAAACTATTTTAATCTGCAACTCGTCCTTACTCGACAGAGTAAGGCCTACTCGATAGAGTACCCAGAGACTCATAAATACGTAGTATTAAAACTTTCCTCTTCATTCAAGCAAGTTTGGGAATATTCGGGAAGGTATAACAACTTTCTTCACTCTCTTTGTTTTCCATTGATTTAATTCAATTTACATTGTGTAGTTGAGTTGGATTCTTGCTTGTAATTGATTATTTGGGGATTGTTGGTAATCATTTTCTGCTAGGGAAGGCAACATTCAACAAAATCACCTTAATCAATCGAGTTTGCACTAGTGCACACAAGGTGTTTGTTGAATTGCCCATTAGAAAAATTTTCAGATTTTTGGTTGTTTTAAGTGGTTGTTTTTGCATTTTTTTGAAAGAAAGCAAGATGGTTTTTGGTCTTGGAAAGGGAAAATCAAAGAAAAAGGGTGAATCCTCAACCCAACCTCAACCCGATGCACCACCTAAACCTTTTAGAGGGGATGAAGGGTTACCCTCACAAACCAAGACTTACTTTAAGTTCCTTGAGAGTAAACCCCTACCGATTTCAAAATTCCTTCACTCGGGGACCTTGAGGGACATGGGTATCTTTGACCAAACCCTTGCCTTCCTCACTAAGGTAGGATTAGAGAGGTACATGAACCTCCAACCACACACATACCCCGCCTACACCTTAGAGTTCCTTTCCACCATCCAAATCACGGGGGAAAAAGAGAGTGCAAGGGTGAGTTTTAGGTTGAACAAAACATGGCACACTCTAACCTTTGAGAGGGTGAGGGAAATTTTGAGGATTACTAAGCCACCTTCCTCCATCAACCCACCGGGATTGTCCTTGAACGATACTTGGTGTGCACTCACGGGGAAAACGCACATGACAAACAATGACAAGATCTCCTCCATCACAACCCCCCCCCCCCATCCGGATTCTTACACATATAATTTCGTGCTTCTTCTTTACGATGGGGGAACCTACCAAACTAAATGAGGGGGTTCCTGAGTGCATTTGGGCGATGTTGCCCGAGGGGGAGGGGGTGCCGGATTGGGCAAAGCTTTTCATGGTTGGTGCATCAAAGCAAAGAGAAAAGAAAGGGAGCATTAATTGTGGAGGTTTGGTCACTCTTTTTGTGGCTAGCTTGGTTGGTGCTATTCCGGATGAGAAACCTCGAGTGTGGGGGAATAACCTTTACAATGAAGCGGGGTTGGCGGAAACCCATATGACTCATCCTTTGGACACGGTTCCATGGAGTTGTCATTGGTTGGGGGAAGGGGGTGTCCAATATATGAAGCTACCAATGAATGGCCCCCTTCCAAGTGGACCAAGAACCCGGGATTTCTTTTGCCCCGCCGAGGGCAACCTCCCCAACCCACCCCCACAAAGAATGAGGAAGAGAAGAGCGGTTGAATCTTCCCAAGGCCCCCAACAAGAGGAAGAGAGAGAGGTTGAGATCATTGAGGGGGGATTCCATGAGACCCCACACATTCCTTCGTCCTACCAACCGCCTCAAGACACTCTTATGTATGAGGCCGGGGGTTCCTCAAGTCCACCTTTAGCACCATGGCAACACCAAATGTTCAAGTAATTTGAGGAGACCCGGGGGACGTTGCAAGCAATTAGTGGGAGGGTTGAGAGCTCCCATTCTTGGCAACAACAACAAGGGCCAAGATTGGAGAGTTTTGATCAATTTCGGAAATCTTTTGAAGAGCATAAAAGGTTGGGAGATGAGGCCGAATTGGCCCAAAGAAGAATGCTTGAGGGGATTGCAAAGAGGCAAGAGGAGTCTTATGCGTGGCAACAACAAAGCGCCAAGGCTTGGGCGGAGAATCAAGCAATGTGGCAAGAGCAAAACAAGTGGCGTGAACAAGTGAGCCACCAATTTAGGGTGCAAAACGAAAGGCACCACCAATACCTTGAGGATTCTTACTATGATGCTCAAGCCCATGAAGACTCCTTCGGCCTCATTCAAGGCCTTTTCGGAATGACTCTCCACCAAAATGAACCAACCTACCAACCCACCATTGATGAAACTCAAGTCAATGAGGCCTACATGAGGGCCAAGCAAGAGAAAGAAAGAAGAGAAAGAAGAAGAAACAACCGGGGGGCATATGAGCGAGGAAAAGGCTCGGGCCCCTCCAACTAATCCCTTTGAAGAAGTTGGCACTCCTCCACATTGAGGACAATGTGAGATTTAAGTGTGGGGGAGTGAGAAATTGTAACATATGTATATTGTCCTTCTTGTCAATGCAAATCTCTAAAAACAAAAAAAACAAAAAAAAAAAAATTGAAAATTCCGGCTAGGTAAAAACCCACAAGGGTGGGCACCTAGGCAAAATTGGAAAAGGTGGACGAGGACGGAATGAAAACCCGAAAGGGCATTCCGGGCAAAATGAAGAATCGAGTTGCGAGCCACCAATGAGAGGAAAGGAAAAAGCTAAGGTGAAAACCCGAAAGGGCACCTTAGGCAAAATGAGGGATTTTCAAACAAAAAAATCGAAAAATTGAAAAATGTAACACCAAAAAGATGGAGGGATAAGAAGGGAGCAATAAGGAGGGTCTTGGAAGGAGGTTAGATTTAGGATTTAATTTCTTTTTTGAGTCAAAGAAAATTGTTTCAAATTGGTGGTTTTTCATGTTGGCTACTAGGTTGTTGATCTTTATTGGTGTTTGGCCAACTAAGTAGCATAACTTGCATTGCTTGGAGTGATAAGGGGGTGATATAAGGGGAAGATGAATGATTTGGAGGATTGGTTGGGTCACTTTGCTATTGCCTTGGGATAAGGCAAGAGTGACCACTTCTACTTTGGTGATATAAGAAGGGTGGAGTTGCGTGATGGGTCGGCGTTGGTGGTGTGTCGTGTCCTTGTTTGAGGGAGACATAAGGCGGGGGAGTGAGTGAAGAGTTGTGTCAAATTTGAGTCATGTTCTTTTCTTTTTAATTGGTGGTTGTGTTTTGAGGGAGATATAAGAAGGAAGAGGAAAGGGAAGAGTGATCATTCTCTACTACACTCTCTTGTAGACTTCATGTTGCTTGTTTCGGGTTTTGCTCGGGACTAGCAAAAGTCTAAGTGTGGGGGAGTTTGATAGTAATGTGTTGTGTCGGTCTAAGAGGGTGATTTTATCACCCTCGTGTCTTTTAATATGGGTCTTTTTATACACTTTTCCTAGCATTTGGCAATTGGTTATGTGGTGGTAACTTGTGCACTTTACCTCGGTTGGACACTTGATCTTAATGCACGGAACCCGAGAGGCAATAGAGCACCTTTCAAAGGTCAAGACAAGGCACGAGAAGCTCACTTGCAACCCGAAAACCAGTTGGGAGAAGTAGTAATGAATATTAGAAGAAATGAAGGCATTTGAAGGGGTCTAGCTCTTGGAAATTAGAAGTCCAAAAATGCGAGCCTGTGCGCAGCCTGCGCAAACAGGGTGCGCAGGTGCGCACTATTGCGCAGGCAAGAACAGTTCTTGCGCAGCCTGCGCACCTCTGCTATACGGGTTTTCTAATCTCCTTTTTGGGCTTCTTAATTGGAAATCTTTCTAGGTTTTCGTGAAGCCCTATATATACCCGAGAGTTTGAAGACCTAAGGCATTCACCTACCATCCTATCATCTCATCTAATCTCATTTTTAGGGTTCTAATCTTGTAATAATTTAGAGGACAATTTCCATTCAAAGTTGTAATCTTTCTTTAGTTGTTGGGTTTATGAAGACTATGGAAGGCTAAATCCTTCCCTACTTGGTGTAATCCATTGCAAGCTTTCATCTTTATCATTGTATTGACTCCTTAATCTCTACTCTTTCATTTATTTCAATTTCTAAGTTTTAATGACATGATGAATGTTTTGTTGTGAGAAGTAATTACCCTTGCCTCTTTAATGTTCATCTATTGCTTGTTTATTGCAAAGTTCCTTGTTTTTGTGATAACTTGTTGAAGCATCTCATGGTTATTGATATCTTGGTTTAAAGTATCAACCTTTTGTGAGTAGAAATTGATTATATCATTGGATTTGTTGGCTTAGACATATCTTTGCGATATCCCATTTACTTTCCTCTTGGTTTGCTCTTCATGCTCTTGGTTAAAATTCCTACATGGTTTAATGTTATAATTTGTAGTCTAAGTAGGATTATCATTGTTGGCTTAGATAGTGATAATCACTTGCTTGAGGATTGTTGTTGGGTAAATGAAATTGGAGAGAAAAGAGTCTTGCTTTGAGAAAAGTTGGAACTTGTAGGATTACACCAAGTTCTCACCTCTTATAATTGTTATTTGCATACCAAGTGTTTGTTGTCTTGTTTCATAGGAAAAATCACCTCTCTTTCATTTTGTTACTTGTTTCCTCCATGCCAATTCTCCATATGTCTCTCTATTGTTGTTCATTGTTAATACCCATAGTTTGTGCATAGTCTTGTGCTTTGTCCATTTCCATTATTCTAAATTCAAGCTTTTAGTCTTAAATCCCTTCTCTTGGGTTCGACCCTTACTTCCCTTTACTACTATTCTTAATTGCATAGTGTAGAGTCGAGTTTGGTTTATAAATTGTTAATTTGATAGGTTAATTCTAGTATTTAACGGCCTAGTCTTATTCTCTATCAAATTTTGGCGCCGTTGCCGGGGAAGGGCAACATAGCTAAAAGCTTGATTGTTAATTTCATGTTAGTTATTTTTCTTCTCTTTGATTTTGGAAAGTAAGTGGAAGTTCTAACTTGTGTGTGTAGTGCAAAGATTTATGTATAGTTCTCCACACAACGGTGAATCAACCCCCGTTGAAGAGGACTCCTTTGGTGCATATTCGTGGTTATTTACCAATCTTGGTACCAAAGAGCACAAAGGGAACATCGAGTAGAAGAAGCAATTTCGGAAGAACCTATTGAAGTAAATCCGATTTAAGTAGAGTATCCCGCTATGGCGAATGACACAAGAACCATCCGGGAGATACGAGCAAGGAATTATGATGAGCAACCCTTGTGTATCACCTATCCCCCTTTAGAAGCCAATGCAAATTTCGAACTCAAAGGCTTCTTTATCCATAACTTGCCTAAGTTCCATGGACATGCGAGGAATGACCCAAACCATCACCTTTCGGAATTTCACATGATGTGTGAAGGTGCCATTCCGAATGGGGTGACGGACGATCAATTCAAACTACGGGCCTTCCCATTTTCTTTGTTGGATTCGGCCAAAGATTGGCTCTTTTATCTTGCTCCGGGATCTATAAGAACTTGGAAGGAAATGAAGGTGGCTTTTCTTGAGAAGTACTACCCCGATGCACGCCACAACCGTGCAAAGAAGGCCATTACTACAATAGAGCAAGACAATGGGGAGACTATGTATGAGTATTGGGAGAGGTTCAAGAAGTTGGTAGCCCAATGCCCATACCATGGGTTGAGTGATGATGATCTCCTTGTGAACTTCTATGAAGGGTTAGTCCAAGATGATCAAAGAATGGTCAATTCCGCTACCGGAGGAGGTTTGGAGAATTTCTCCATAATGGATGCCAAGGAAATCATAGAGAGACTTGCCTCAACTACGAGGAACTATGGAAGAACTCAAAGAGGAACAAGGAATACATCTTCAATGGGAACCTCTTCCTCATCTACTCAAAACCTTGAGCAAAGTGTGAATGATTTAACTCACCTAGTGAAGACTATGATAGTGAACAATCCAAACAAGGATGGGGGAAAAGGGAATCAAGTGGAATGCAACTATTGCCAAGGTCCTGATTTGGAGGAAGCTTGCCCCATTATGATTGAAGACGGAATTGGTGTGGAAAATGTAAGTGCAATGGGTCATGGGAATTACAATGCTAGGAATCCTTCCGGGGGAGGATATTACAACTATGATCCTAGTGGCAACACTTACAATGTTGGGAGTAGAGACAACCCTCGACTTGGTTGGGGTGGTGACACCTCAAAGAGTTTTGTGAATGGCCAATTCAACCACTTGAGGGACCAAAACTCCCGACAAGGTCAAGGCTCAAATTCTCAAGGAAATAGGAATGCGAATTTCAACAACCAAGGTAGAAACCAAAACCAAGGTCAATCATCCCAATTTGGCAATCAAGGTAACAACAACAATTCTCAAAAGGAACCAAGTGTTCAAGACTTGCTTAAAAACATTTTGCAAGAGCAAGTCAAAACAAACAAGAGGTTTGACAAGATTGAAGCCGACAAGGGTGTTAGTGATGCCAAGGTTGCCAACCTTGAGGTCCAACTTGGACAAATTGCTCAAGAACTTGCCAAGCAAAACCAAAGGAATTCCACTTCTATCCCCTCCACTACATTTCCTCCTAGAGAGAATGCTAGTGCTATGACATTGAGGAAGGGGAGAACTTTAGAATCCCCTCCCAAGAAGAAGAGAAGGGGCAAGTCACAAGAAAGGGTTATTGAAATTGAAGAGCAAATTGAAGAAGAGCTTGTGGTTGAACAAGAGAAAGGGTCATCTTCAAAAGCTAATGAGGAAAAAGAAAAGAGTCCTTTGAGCATTGACAAAGGGAAGGAAGGAAGCACCAACACAAAGGATCAACTCAAAGAGATTGAAAAGGAATATGAACCGGAGGTACCATTTCCAAGTGCCCTCACAAATCCCAAGAAGTTTGATAAAGACTCCTATCTTTATGAAACTTTTAGGAAATGTGAGGTCAACATCCCTCTTTTTACTATCATCAAAACCGTTCCTAGGTATGCAAAGTTTCTCAAGGAACTTTGCACCCCTAAACGGAAGCCAAGGAAAGGAGTTGAAAGAGTCACGGTTAGTAGGCATGTCTCGGCAATTTTCAAACAAAAATCTTCCCAAAAAGTGCGATGATTCGGGCATGCTAACTATACCGTGCTCAATTGGAGGTAAAGCTTTTGCTAGAGCTATGCTAGACTCGGGGTCCTCTATTAATGTCATACCGTATTCCATTTATGAGACCTTAGAATTGCCTCCCTTGTCTAGGACCAATGTTGTGATACAATTGGCGGACCGCTCCACAATTCACCCTAAGGGCCTTGTAGAGGATGTGTTGGTAGAGGTTGATAAATTCATATTCCCGGCCGATTTTTATGTTTTGGACATGGAGCCGGACTCTAAGGCTACACCCCTCTTGCTAGGGAGGCCTTTTATGAGAACCTCCTAAACCAAACTTGACATGTATGATGGAACTTTGACCATGGAATTTGAAGGGAAAGTTTTGAAGTATAATGTTACTTTCTTGATAAAATTGAACCTTGGGCAAATCGAGTTTACCAATTGAGTCATAGGGACCCACTTGAGGTGGCCCTCACTACAATGTCGAGAAGGAAGGGTTGCGGTTTTTGTTGTCTCATGATATGCAGGAAAATATAGAGGCATTGGAGAAGGGAGAGCCACTAGAAGAATCAAAGGAAGAAAAAGAAGTGAAAGAAATTGAGGAGGAAATGTCGAGCACAGGCGCAGCCTGCGCAAGCCCCATGCGCAGCCTGCGCAATCCTGCGCAGCCTGCGCAGACCCCCAGCGTAGTCTGCACAATTCTCAGCTCCACTAAATCTTGTTTTTCTTCCTATTCTTACGACTACTCATCCAAATTCCTTCCCCTAGAGGCCTCCCTTGAAAGGCCCCTCCTATCCATCATAAAGCCACCCACCCCCAATCTAAAACCACTCCCCGACCACTTGAAGTACGTCTTTCTTGGGGCAAACAACGCTCTACCCCTCATAATTTCAAACCAACTTGAGGGTGATCAAGAAAGGATATTGGTGGATGTTTTGCACAAGTACAAGGAAGCTTTTGGGTGGAGCATTACGGATCTAAAAGGGATAAGCCCAAGCGTTTGCATGCACAAGATCCATATGGAAGGAGAAGCAAAGCCGGTTCGGCAACCACAAAGAAGATTAAACCCACCAATGATGGAGGTGGTAAAGGAAGAGATCATCAAACTACTCCAAATGGGAATCATCTACCCCATTAGCGACTCTCGATGGGTAAGTCCCACTCAATGTGTACCTAAAAAGGGTGGTGTGACGGTAATCGAGGGCAAAGAAGGATCTTTAATTCCCACCTGGATTCAAACCGGGTGGAGAGTTTGCATCGATTACCGCCGCCTAAATGCCGTGACTTTCAAAGATCATTTTCCTCTACCCTTTCTAGACCAAATGTTAGAGAGGCTAAGGGGAAAGGAATTCTATTGTTTCTTGGACGAATATTCCGGATACTTTCAAATTCCCATACGTCCGGAGGATCAATCCAAGACAATATTCACATGCCCTTTCGGAACATCTGCATACCGAAGGATGCCCTTCGGTTTATGTAATGCTCCGGGTACATTTCAACGTTGCATGGTGAGTCTTTTCTCGGATCTTGTAGAAAGAGTCTTAGAGGTCTTCATGGACGACTTCACCGTCCATGGAGATAATTTTGAAGCTTGCTTGGACCACCTAACTATGTTCCTATCACGATGCACGGAGTCACACTTTGTGTTGAATTCCGAAAAATGTCACTTTATGGTTAAAAGCGGCATCGTGTTGGGTCACATAGTCTCAAAGAGAGGGATTGAGGTGGATGTGGCTAAGGTTGAAGTGATAAAAACCTTGCCATATCCTACTAATACTCGGGAGATAAGGTCGTTCCTAGGACACGCGGGCTTCTATCGTCGATTTATTAAGGACTTCTCCAAGATTGCTTACCCCTTGTGCAAGCTTTTGCACAAGGATGTGGAGTTTGTTTTTGATGATGCGTGTAGGTTGGCATTTGATTCTTTGAAGGAAAAGCTTGTGACGGCCCCGATAATTCAAGCTCCAAGATGGGACCTTTCTTTCGAAATCATGATCGATGCTAGTGATTATGCCCTTGGCGCGGTTTTAGGCCAAAGGGACGGGAAGGTTGCTCATGTGATACAATATGCTTCTTCACTTTTGAATGATGCTCAACGGAACTACACTACCACGGAGAAGGAATTCTTGGCGGTGGTGTATGCAATTGAAAAGTTCCGGGCTTATCTTTTAGGTGCCAAGGTTGTCATTTATACCGATCACAAGTCTATAAGACAACTTGTAGACAAGAAAGACACCAAAGCAAGGCTAATGAGATGGGTTCTTTTGTTGAGTGAGTTTGATATTGAGATCAAGGACAAGCAAGGGAGTGCTAATGTGGTGGCCGACCATTTGAGTCGGATTCACATTAATGAGGATCTAGTGAAGACCATGGGAGTAGTGGACGGTAGCTTACCACATGAATCTCTATATTCTATGAAGGCCGTTGAGCCTTGGTATGCTAACCTTGTCAACTACATGGTAACCAAGAAATTTCCACCCTCACTCTCATCAAGTCAAAGGAATAGGGTAAAGGCTGATTCTAGATTCTACATATGGGAAGAGCCATACTTATGGAAGATGTGCCAAGATCAAGTCATTCGGCGTTGTGTGCCGGATGTAGAGATTCCCTCCATCCTCAAACATTGCCACGAGTACGCTTGTGGGAGTCACTTTGGGCCTCATAGAACGGCACGGAAAATCCTAGAGTGCGGGTTCTATTGGCTCAAGTTGTTCAAAGATGCTCATACTTTCGTCACTACTTGCAATAGATGCCAACGCTTTGGCAACATCTCACGTAGAAACGAAATGCCCCAACAACCGATGCTTTATTTGGAGATTTTCGATGTATGGGGAATAGACTTCATGGGACCATTCCCTAATTCTTGTGGATACCTCTACATCCTCTTGGCGGTTGATTACGTTTCTAAGTGGGTGGAAGCCATTCCCACGAGATGTGATGATGCAAAAACGGTGAAGGCATTTGTCAAGAGCAACATATTCTCAAGGTTCGGCTTCCCAAAGGCCATTGTGAGTGATAGGGGAACTCATTTTTGCAACAAGGTGATCTCAACCTTGCTTCAAAAATATGGTGTGCTTCACAAGGTTTCTACGGCCTATCACCCCCAAACAAACGGCCAAGCGGAAGTCTCTAACCGGGAGATTAAGCAAATCTTGGAAAGAACGGTCAATCCCGACCGGAAAGATTGGAGCAAGAGGCTTGAAGATGCTCTATGGGCTTATAGAACTGCTTATAAGACCCCAATCGACATGTCCCCATATAGGCTAATTTGTGGGAAGGGATGCCACCTTCCCGTAGAAGTTGAACACAAAGCCTATTGGGCAATCAAAGCTTTCAATCAAAATGTCGATGAGGCGGGATTGCACCGGAAACTTCAAATACAAGAATTGGAAGAGCTTAGGCACAATGCCTATGACAATGCTAGCATTTAAGAGGAAAAGGCTCGGTCTTGGCATGACAAGATGGTAACAAGAAGGGTTTTTAAGGAGGGAGAAGATGTTTTGGTTTTTCAAAGTCGGTTCAAGAATTTTCCCGGCAAGCTAAGGTCGAGGTGGTTTGGACCTTACAAAGTCAAGAAAGTCTTTCCGCATGGACCGGTGGAGGTAGAAGACCCGACCTCGGGAAAAGTGATAAAGGTCAATGGGCAAAGGTTGAAGCATTACTTCAAGGGAATTGAGTTGCAAGGTGAAGAGGATCTTCTTTTAGAAGATCCAATTTACAAAGATTAAATCTCCAAAAATGACTTTGTCGAGCCATTGACATTAAATAACGGCAAATTTGTAAATATTCTATCCCAATTTAATTGCTTTCTTAGCGTAGTTTATTTCCGCAATTTATTTATTTGCATGTTAATTTCGTTTAATTAATTTAATTTGCATTGACATGTAAAAAGGCACTTGAGGTTTGTTAAATGAGGTAGTGATTTGCAAGAACCCTCTTGGAAGGCGTGCCCAAGAGGAGATGAGAGTCGGGTTTAATAGGCAAAATGATTGGAAGAAACTTTGAAGAAGGGATTAAGTTAAGAAGAAGAAAAATGAACTAAATATTGATTTCACAATTAAAAGAACCAAGAACCAAAACTGCGAAGCTAGGCGCAGCCTGCGCATAGGGCTTGCGCAGGTGCGCATGATTGCGCAGGCAAGGTAAAAATATGCGCAGCCTGCGCAGGTCTGTAATCTCGATTCCTTATCCTTCCCAATCCCGTTTTCAGCCTCATTATTTACCAAGGCTTTCTTCGACAACTTCCCCAAAAACTCCATCTCATTCATTCCAAATCAAACCAAATCACCTCTTATCATCAACAAACCCCAACTTCTTCACCAAATTCTTCACCAAATTCATCTTGGATATCAAAAACACCTTTAAACATCCCAATTTTTGACAAAAATCCCCCAATCTCCCAAGAACCCTAACTTTTCCGGGTTGATTTGAAGCTATTTCAAGTGGATTTCTGGGTTACCAAGGGATTTTTATGCAACTTTTGTAACACCCCCATAATCCACGTGCCTTACCAGGACCACCCAGGTATAAGGATGTTACCATCTCGGTTATCCAAGGCAATGATAATCAAATAAACAATAATGAAACAACGTTTAAATAGAAATACTTTAGTGAAAGGTTACAATCCAAAAACCAAACCAAAATACGTATACATGTTCTCAAACCAACTGTCTACTGATCTAACCGAAATGTTTATGAAAACTACTAAGCTACAGCGGAAGACTTCTATCATCAGACGGTGGCACATCCCGGCCTATCCAGAAGACTCAACTCATACCGCTCAATATCCGCTCACCATCCCCGAATGGATCACCGCAGTTTTAAAACAATAAACCGGGTCGATTATTCACGCAATTTATATAACCAACAATACAAGAATCAAGACAGCTCAAGCAAATCACACACAATCACCCACTCCAATCAATCTCCGTCACCGATCGTCCACGGACCACCGCCAGTGGGGGACCGCAGCTGCACCCACCAAATCCCCGCTCATCATACCGAGCGATAACCCCGTCCCATTAATGTGCACATCCCCTTCCGTGGCGGGTTCCACGAAGGGCAGAACTAGGGCGTGAAGCCACTCCCGCAAGTGACTCCACTCAGCCGAGAACGCATCTCGAGAACCAGAGACAAATAATCAGCAATCACAATACAACATCAACAACCGTCTGAATCAATCAACAATCACTAACTACAGCACAATCACCACACATTATGTAAATAATACTAAGTAGGAAAACCCTACCTGGAAAGCACAACAATCAGACGATCTCACAGCTGATATCAAAACGCTTCCTCTACGAATCCTCCTCTTAATATACAAACATATGATCACTACCAAGCATAAAGTACCCCAAAACCCCCAATTCCCAACATTAGGGTTTAACCAACTTTAAAGAAATACTATAAAAACGGTATATAGGTCTTACCCTCGACGCAAGGATCACAACGGTATAAAGAAAGGTGAAATCCTACCTTCCAAGCTCAGGGATTTGCCAACAATGCGATTAAAGCAAATGACGTAGTTTGATTTCTCTTCTCACAGTGATTAGGTTTTAAAAAGTGTTTTAAGAACAATGACGGAAGTATTATATACTCTAATCGCATTATTAACAAAACCCGAGAAATCATCCCCCGTAAACCGGCTACTCGATCGAGTAGCTAAGGTACTCGATCGAGTGCCCCCTTACTCGATCGAGTATCCACGTTACTCGATCGAGTACCCAACAGGTCAGAAACTATTTTAATCTGCAACTCGCCCTTACTCGACAGAGTAAGGCCTACTCGATAGAGTACCCAGAGACTCATAAATACGTAGTATTACATTCTTCCCTCCTTAAAAAGAACTTCGTCCCCGAAGTTCAAACCACAACAAAACAAAAACACACACTACGCACTCCCGACTCAACAACCAAAACAAAACTCAACATAAAACATGTTACTAACCCAAACTCAACCTGACTCAATGACAACAGCCATACCGACACAACATAAAAAGGGTGTAAAAACTCTTAAAAACTCTTTGCGATCATCTCCTACCCCCCTAAAAGAAACAAGGTTACGTCCCCGTAACCATACATACCTGATCAAAAAGGAAAGGGTAACGCTCTCTCATGGCATCCTCTGCCTCTCATGTAGCTTCCTCAGTCTCGTGGTTAGACCAAAGGATCTTAAGCAAAACTGTCTCACCACTCCTAGTCTTCCTAACCTTCCGGTCAAGAATCTGCTTAGGTACCTCAAGATATGATAAGGACTCATCTAGCTCTAAGCTCTCTGCCTCTAACACATGTGATGGGTCACTCACATACTTCCGCAGCTGCGATACATGAAACACATTATGCACTCTCTCTAACGCAGCTGGTAAAGCCAGACGATATGCAACCTCCCCAACTCGCTCCAAGATCTCATAAGGCCCGATGAACTTCTGACTCAGCTTGCCTTTCTTCCCAAACCTCATAACCCCACGCATAGGAGACACTTTCAGAAGAACCTTATCCCCAACCTGAAACTCTATATCCCGGCGATGTAGATCTGCATAACTCTTTTGCCTATCCTGAGCTGCTCTCATCCGTTCCCTGATCATCTTAATCTGTTCAACCATCTCATGTACCATCTCTGGTCCTAGAACCACTGCCTCAGCACTGTCGTCCCAACAAATCGGGCTCCTGCGTCTCCTCCCATATAAAGCATCAAACGGTGCCATGCCAATACTAGTGTGGTAGCTGTTGTTGTAAGAAAACTCTATCAAATCCAACCTCTGTTCCCAGCTACCACCAAAGTCCATCACACAAGCTCATAACATATCCTTAAGAGTTTTGATTGTTCTCTCAGTCTGACCATCTGTCGCAGGATGAAAAGCTGTACTCATCTTCAAAGTTGTTCCCAAAGATTCCTGCAACTCTTTCTAAAACCTTGAGATAAATCTCGCATCTCTGTCAGACACTATGTCCTTAGGGACTCCATGTAACTTTAGCACATTCTTTCGATAAGCCATAGCCAATTGCGCTTTAGTCCATGTATCTTTCATTGGTACAAAGTGAGCTGACTTGGTCAGTCGATCCACTATTACCCATATCATGTTGTTACCCTGTTGACTCTTTGGCAAACCCACGATGAAATCCATAGAAATGGATTCCCACTTCCACTCAGGTACCTCTAAAGACAGAATCTTACCTTGTGGTCGTTGCTGTTCCCCTTTAACTCTCTGGCATGTCAAACAACGGGCCACAAACTCAGCTGTTTCTTTCTTCATCCCAGGCCACCAAAACGTGTTCTTCAAATCCGTGTATAGCTTGTGACCACCTGGATGTACTGAATACGGTGTACAATGTGCCTCTGTCATGATTGTCTTTTTCAGCTCCTCATCATTAGGGACACACCACCTACCGTCGAACCTCAAACTACCATCTGTATGAATAGAGAATCGAGACACTGTCCCTTTCTCTACTCCAGCTTTCCACTCAACCATCTTAGGATCCATTTCCTGTTTACCTCGAATATCATCATAAAGATCAGGCTGCACTGTCAAATCCCCCACAGCATCCCCTCTCTGCATCATATGTATCCCAAACTTCCCCACCTCATCTCTCAACCTCATCAAAGATAGAGCTGTACACAAGGAATGTACACTCTTCCTACTCAAAGCATCTGCAACAACATTGGCTTTCCCTTCATGGTAGATAATATCTATGACATAATCGCCAATCAGCTCCATCCACCTCCTCTGTCTCATGTTCAACTCCTTTTGAGTGAAGATGTACTTGAGACTCTTGTGATCCGAAAATACCTTAAAGGTCGCCCCATAAAGGTAATGCCTCCATATCTTGAGAGAAAACACCACTGAACCCAACTCTAGATCATGTGTAGGGTAGTTCTACTCATACGGCTTCAATTGCCTAGAAGCATAGGCAATCACCTTACCGTTCTGCATCAACACACATCCCAACCCATTCTTTGGGGCATCTGTATAAACCTCAAAGTGCTCGATCCCTTCAGGTAATGCTAAGATAGGAGCTGTGGTCAAACGCTCCTTTAATGTTTGGAAAGCCTTTTCACAACTCTCATCCCAACGAAACCTGTTCTCTTTCCTCATCAAAGCTGTCATAGGTCTAGCTATCTTGGAGAAATCTTTCACGAACCGTCTGTAGTATCCAGCTAAACCCAAGAAACTCCTAATCTCAAGAACATTCTTTGGTGCTTCCCACTTTGTCACTGCCTCAACCTTCGTCGGATCCACAGCTACTCCCTCCTTAGAGATCACATGCCCCAGAAAAGCAACTTTCTCTAACTAGAACTCGCACTTGGACAGCTTAGCATATAACTCATGCTCCCTCAAAGTCTGCAACACAATCCTCGGATGCTCCTCATGCTCCTCCTTAGTCTTAAAGTAGACTAAGATGTCATCGATAAACACCACCATAAACTTGTCCAAAAACTGTCTGAAGATTATGTTCATCAAGTCCATAAACACAGCCGGTGCATTAGATAACCCAAATGGCATCACCACGTACTCATAATGACCATACCTCAACGTGAAAGCTGTCTTTGGTATGTCCATCTCTCTAATCTTCACCTGATGGTATCCCGACCTCAAATCAATCTTAGAAAAGACTGATTCACCACTCAACTGATCAAACAGGTCATCTATCCTTGGCAAAGGATACTTGTTCTTCACGGTCACTCGGTTCAGCTCCCTGTAATCTATACACAACTTCAAACTCCCATCTTTCTTCTTCACGAAACGAACTGGTGCTCCCCACGGCGATACACTAGGTCTAATGTATCCCTTCTCTATCAGATCATCTAACTGTTTCCTGAGCTCCTCCATCTCTTTAGGACCCATCCGGTACGGAGCCTTAGAGATTGGCCCCGTCCCCGGTTTCAACTCAACGGTGAAATCTATCTCCCTCTTCGTTTGGCAACCTTTAATCTCCTCCGGAAAAACATCTACAAACTCTCCCACCACCGGTATCGATCAATCGTCGGACTCTCTATCCGGTCATCTCTCACATGGCACAAGATCAAAGGGCATCCCTTCCTCAGATAAGACTTCAAGGTGACAGCTGCAATCAACTTAACTTTGTGTTTGACTAGAAACCCACGATAAGACACACTAACACCCTTAGGCCCTCTCAAAGATACTTTCTTTTGATGACAGTCTATCTTAGCTTTATACTTTCTCAACCAATCCATCCCAACTATCATCTCAAAACCGTCAAAAGGAAACTCTAGCAAGTCTACAGGTAGATCAACTTGCCCAACTATCATAGACACATCTCTAAACAACCTCCCACATGATACAGACTCACCCGAAGGTATAAAAACTTTCTCACTTACAGACTCATATACCCACAAACCCAACCGTTTAACATGACTCAAGATACAAACGATCGAGACGCCCGAATCAAACAAAACAAAGGTATGAACACCGTTAACAAGAAAAGTACCGGTGATAACATGTGCATCCTCCTCAGCTGCTTTCTTGTCCATCATGAACAGACTTTCCATCGGTCTTTGTCCACCTCTCGGACAAGATCTTGCCGACGTGGTCGGCTTAGCACCCGACCCCGATTGTTGTTGTTGTTCGTAGCTGGTTTCCGATAAGAATTACCGCCATTGCGGTTACCTCCACCCTGATAGCTCTGACTTCCCCGGTTAGACCATGACCCATACGGTCTACTACTCGCATAACTCTGTGCAAGTCCCTGAGAATAGCTCCCCCGAGCCGATCCATGAAAAGCTCCCGGTGCACTCGTGCACTCATGTCTCTTGTGGCCTACACCACCACAGCCATAGCAGGTCATCCCCCAACTACCACTACCACTCACACGGCCACGCCCAAAGGAAGTCCCAGCCCTCTCACAAGCTTTCTTAACATCAGTAAGGACTCCCACGGGTAACTTATCCATAATCTTGGGTGTCAACCCTCTCTCAAACCTCAGCGCCAGGTTCTCCTCACTCAAACCTATATCCTCAGCATACCTAGACTTCTCATTAAACTGCTTGTAGTACTCAGCAACTGACATATCAGATGTCATCTTAAAACCGTCAAACTCCTCCCTCAGCTTACTCCTCACATGCTCCGGTACAAACTCTTTCCTCATAGCACTCCGAAACTCTTCCCACGGTATAGCAGGTAAGCCCTGGTTCGCATACATCTCCCTAGCACTCACCTTCACCGTATCCCACCACTTGCCAGCTGCTTCCCCCAGGTAGAACGCAGCTCGTTCTACTCTCATCTCATCAGGACAGTGAACCAGGTCTAGTATGTTCTCCATCTCACGATGCCAGTTGTCAAGAAGGTTTGGTTCCCCGGTTCCCGTGTACTCTTTTGGGTTAAAATTCGCTATATAGAGACTGATCTTAGAGTGATCAACCTCCTTATCCTTATTCACTTTCTTTAAGGCCTCAGTAAGAGCATCATGGTGCTCAAACATCTTAACGATATCATCCATATTCATGGTCTCAGCTCTCGCATAATACGCGTTTCTCTTGGGCGGCATCTTGAAACTATATAAGAAAGGGTAGATATAAACATACGCACTAAAACCTCAAAACACGAAAGAAGACTGCCCAGAATACACTCGATCGAGTGCCTAAACCTACTTGATCGAGTAAGAGGCTACTCGATCGAGTGCCCCCCATACTCGATCGAGTGCCTCGACATCAGACCCCAAACATACCTTCTGATCTCTAACATACTCGACCGAGTAGCCAGGCTACTCGATCGAGTGCCCGAGGTACTCGATCGAGTGCCCGAGGTACTCGATCGAGTGCCCAAAAACTCGATTCTGGTTGCAAAATCGTCAAATACCCACTCGATCGAGTCAAACCCACTCGATCGAGTCATGCTAACTCGAATATGCTACCCGCATGCTATATCATATCCCAACATATAAAACAACTTTATAAACACAACATTATATCATAGTTAAGCATACTATGCCACTCAGCTCTTCATATGATTAACGAAACAACTATATCATGTTATCTAACGCCACATAGTAAACATCCAACATGCTTCTTATTCCAACACAGTTCTATATGTCTCATCAATCTTTCATTCATATTCTCAACCTTCTACTCCAAACATCCATCAATTACAACATACTTCATCACATCCACACACAAGCGAACAAACAACATATACGACTTGACATACACCCCCTATGTGACCGGTTCAAAATTGTAGGACGAGTTCGCGACTTTATGACGTATCCCAAGCCTTTGCATTAGCTCCTACAACCTTTACCCCGGGTTCATTTTAATTGACTCCCTATATTCATTAGGTTCATTGGTTACAGGTTTCAGGATCGTCGCTCTAATACCATTTTGTAACACCCCCATACTCCAAGTGCCTTACCAGGACCACCCAGGTATAAGGATGTTACCATCTCGGTTACCCGAGGCAATGATAATCAAATAAACAATAATGAAACAACGTTTAAATAGAAATAATTTAGTGAAAGGTTACAATCCAAAAACCAAACCAAAATACGTATACATGTTCTCAAACCAACTGTCTACTGATCTAACCGAAATGTTTATGAAAACTACTAAGCTACAGCGGAAGACTTCTATCATCAGACGGTGGCACATCCCAGCTATCCCAGTACTCAACTCATACCTGCTCAATATCTGCTCACCATCCCCGAATGGATCACCGCATGTTTTAAAACAATAAACCGGGGTCAGTACTATTCACACAATTTATATAACCAACAATACACTAATCAAGACAGCTTAAGCAGTCACACACAATCACCCACTCCAATCAATCTCCGTCACCGACTGTCCACTGCACCAGCCCTGCCAGTGGGGGACCGCAGCCGTACCCACCAAATCCCCGCTCATCATACCGAGCGATAACCCTATCCCATTAATGTGCACATCCCCTTCCGTGGCGGGTTCCACGAAGGGCGAAACTAGGGCATGAAGCCACTCCCGCAAGTGACTCCACTCAGCCGAGAACGCATCTCGAGAACCAGAGACAAACAATCAGCAATCACAATACAACATCAACAACCGTCTGAATCAATCAACAATCACTAACTACAGCACAATCACCACATATTATGTAAATAATACTGAGTAGGGAAATCCTACCTGGAAAGCACAACAATCAGACGATCTCACAGCTGATATCAAAATGCTTCCTCTACGAATCCTCCTCCTAATATACAAACCCATGATCACTACCAAGCATAAAGTACCACAAAACCACCAATTCCCAACATTAGGGTTTAACCAACTTTAAAGAAATACTATAAAAACGGTATATAGGTCTTACCCTCGACGCAAGGATCACAACGGTATAAAGAAAGGTGAAATCCGACCTTCCAAGCTCCGGGATTTGCCAACAATGCGATTAAAGCAAATGACGTAGTTTGATTTCTCTTCTCACAGTGATTAGGTTTTAAAAAGTGTTTTAAGAACAATGACGGAAGTATTATATACTCTAATCGCATTATTAACAAAACCCGAGAAATCATCCTCCGTAAACCGGCTACTCGATCGAGTAGCTAAGGTACTCGATCGAGTGCCCCCCTTACTCGATCGAGTATCCATGTTACTCGATCGAGTACCCAACAGGTCAGAAATTATTTTAATCTGCAACTCGCCCTTACTCGACAGAGTAAGGCCTACTCGATAGAGTACCCAGAGACTCATAAATACGTAGTATTACAACTTTCCTCTTCATTCAAGCAAGTTTGGGAATATTCGGGAAGGTATAACAACTTTCTTCACTCTCTTTGTTTTCCATTGATTTAATTCAATTTACATTGTGTAGTTGAGTTGGATTCTTGCTTGTAATTGATTATTTGGGGATTGTTGGCAATCATTTTCTGCTAGGGAAGGCAACATTCAACAAAATCACCTTAATCAATCGAGTTTGCACTAGTGCACACAAGGTGTTTGTTGAATTGCCCATTAGAAAAAATTTCAGATTTTTGGTTGTTTTAAGTGGTTGTTTTTGCATTTTTTTGAAAGAAAGCAAGATGGTTTTTGGTCTTGGAAAGGGAAAATCAAAGAAAAAGGGTGAATCCTCAACCCGATGCACCACCTAAACCTTTTAGAGGGGATGAAGGTTACCCTCACAAACCAAGACTTACTTTAAGTTCCTTGAGAGTAAACCCCTACCGATTTCAAAATTCCTTCACTCGGGGACCTTGAGGGACATGGGTATCTTTGACCAAACCCTTGCCTTCCTCACTAAGGTAGGATTAGAGAGGTACACGAACCTCCAACCACACACATACCCCGCCTACACCTTAGAGTTCCTTTCCACCATCCAAATCACGGGGGAAAAAGAGAGTGCAAGGGTGAGTTTTAGGTTGAACAAAACATGGCACACTCTAACCTTTGAGAGGGTGAGGGAAATTTTGAGGATTACTAAGCCACCTTCCTCCATCAACCCACCGGGATTGGCCTTGAACGATACTTGGTGTGCACTCACGGGGAAAACGCACATGACAAACAATGACAAGATCTCCTCCATCACAACCCCCCCCCCCCCCATCCGGATTCTTACACGTATAATTTCGTGCTTCTTCTTTACGATGGGGGAACCTACAAAACTAAATGAGGGGGTTCGTGAGTGCATTTGGGCGATGTTGCCCGAGGGGGAGGGGGTGCCGGATTGGGCAAAGCTTTTCATGGTTGGTGCATCAAAGCAAAGAGAAAAGAAAGGGAGCATTAATTGTGGAGGTTTGGTCACTCTTTTTGTGGCTAGCTTGGTTGGTGCTATTCCGGATGAGAAACCTCGAGTGTGGGGGAATAACCTTTACAATGAAGCGGGGTTGGCGGAAACCCATATGACTCATCCTTTGGACACGGTTCCATGGAGTTGTCATTGGTTGGGGGAAGGGGGTGTCCAATATATGAAGCTACCAATGAATGGCCCCCTTCCAAGTGGACCAAGAGCCCGGGATTTCTTTTGCCCCACCGAGGGCAACCTCCCCAACCCACCCCCACAAAGAATGAGGAAGAGAAGAGCGGTTGAATCTTCCCAAGGCCCCCAACAAGAGGAAGAGAGAGAGGTTGAGATCATTGAGGGGGGATTCCATGAGACCCCACACATTCCTTCATCCTACCAACCGCCTCAAGACACTCCTATGTATGAGGCCGGGGTTCCTCAAGTCCACCTTTAGCACCATGGCAACACCAAATGTTCAAGTAATTTGAGGAGACCCGGGGGACGTTGCAAGCAATTAGTGGGAGGGTTGAGAGCTCCCATTCTTGGCAACAACAACAAGGGCCAAGATTGGAGAGTTTTGATCAATTTCGGAAATCTTTTGAAGAGCATAAAAGGTTGGGAGATGAGGCTGAATTGGCCCAAAGAAGAATGCATGAGGGGATTGCAAAGAGGCAAGAGGGGTCTTATGCGTGGCAACAACAAAGCGCCAAGGCTTGGGCGGAGAATCAAGCAATGTGGCAAGAGCAAAACAAGTGGCGTGAACAAGTGAGCCACCAATTTGGGGTGAAAAACGAAAGGCACCACCAATACCTTGAGGATTCTTACTATGATGCTCAAGCCCATGAAGACTCCTTCAGCCTCATTCAAGGCCTTTTCGGAATGACTCTCCACCAAAATGAACCAACCTACCAACCCACCATTGATGAAACTCAAGCCAATGAGGCCTACATGAGGGCCAAGCAAGAGAAAGAAAGAAGAGAAAGAAGAAGAAACAACCGGGGGGCATATGAGCGAGGAAAAGGCTCGGGCCCCTCCAACTAATCCCTTTGAAGAAGTTGGCACTCCTCCACATTGAGGACAATGTGAGATTTAAGTGTGGGGGAGTGAGAAATTGTAACATATGTATATTGTCCTTCTTGTCAATGCAAATCTCTAAAAACAAAAAAAAAAAAAAAAAAAAAAAAAAAAAAAAAAAAAAAAAAATCCGGCTAGGTGAAAACCCACAAGGGTGGGCACCTAGGCAAAATTGGAAAAGGTGGCCGAGGACGGAATGAAAACCCGAAAGGGCATTCCGGGAAAAATGAAGAATCGAGTTGCGAGCCACCAATGAGAGGAAAGGAAAAAGCTAAGGTGAAAACCCGAAAGGGCACCTTAGGCAAAATGAGGGATTTTCAAACAAAAAAATCGAAAAATTGAAAAATGTAACACCAAAAAGATGGAGGGATAAGAAGGGAGCAATAAGGAGGGTCTTGGAAGGAGGTTAGATTTAGGATTTAATTTCTTTTTTGAGTCAAAGAAAATTGTTTCAAATTGGTGGTTTTTCATGTTGGCTACTAGGTTGTTGATCTTTATTGGTGTTTGGCCAACTTAGTAGCATAACTTACATTGCTTGGAGTGATAAGGGGGTGATATAAGGGGAAGATGAATGATTTGGAGGATTGGTTGGGTCACTTTGCTATTGCCTTGGGATAAGGCAAGAGTGACCACTTCTACTTTGGTGATATAAGAAGGGTGGATTTGCGTGATGAGTCGGCGTTGGTGGTGTGTCGTGTCCTTGTTTGAGGGAGACATAAGGCGGGGGAGTGAGTGAAGAGTTGTGTCAAATTTGAGTCAAGTTCTTTTCTTTTTAATTGGTGGTTGTGTTTTGAGGGAGATATAAGAAGGAAGAGGAAAGGGAAGAGTGATCATTCTCTCCTACACTCTCTTGTAGACTTCATGTTGCTTGTTTCGGGTTTTGCTCGGGACTAGCAAAAGTCTAAGTGTGGGGGAGTTTGATAGTAATGTGTTGTGTCGGTCTAAGAGGGTGATTTTATCACCCTCGTGTCTTTTAATATGGGTCTTTTAGTACACTTTTCCTAGCATTTGGCAATTGGTTATGTGGTGGTAACTTGTGCACTTTACCTCGGTTGGACACTTGATCTTAATGCACGGAACCCGAGAGGCAATAAAGCACCTTTCAAAGGTCAAGACAAGGCACGAGAAGCTCACTTGCAACCCGAAAACCAGTTGGGAGAAGTAGTAATGAAGATTAGAAGAAATGAAGGCATTTGAAGGGGTCTAGCTCTTGGGAATTAGAAGTCCAAAAATGCGAGCCTGTGCGCAGCCTGCGCAAACAGGGTGCCCAGGTGCGCACTATTGCGCAGGCAAGAACAGTTTTTGCGCAGCCTGCGCACCTCTGCTATACGGGTTTTCTAATCTCCTTTTTGGGCTTCTTAATTGGAAATCTTTCTAGGTTTTCGTGAAGCCCTATATATACCCGAGAGTTTGAAGACCTAAGGCATTCACCTACCATCCTATCATCTCATCTAATCTCATTTTTAGGGTTCTAATCTTGTAATAATTTAGAGGACAATTTCCATTCAAAGTTATAATCTTTCTTTAGTTGTTGGGTTTATGAAGACTATGGAAGGCTAAATCCTTCCCTACTTGGTGTAATCCATTGCAAGCTTTTATCTTTATCATTGTAGTGCCTCTTTAATCTCTACTCTTTTATTTATTTCAATTTCTAACTTTTAATGACATGATGAATGTTTTGTTGTGAGAAGTAATTACCCTTGCCTCTTTAATGTTCATCTATTGCTTGTTTATTGCAAAGTTCCTTGCTTTTGTGATAACTTGTTGAAGCATCTCATGGTTATTGATATCTTGGTTTAAAGTATCAACCTTTTGTGAGTAGAAATTGATTATATCATTGGATTTGTTGGCTTAGACATATCTTTGTGATATCCCATTTACTTTCCTCTTGGTTTGATCTTCATGCTCTTGGTTACAATTCCTACATGGTTTAATGTTAGAATTTGTAGTCTAAGTAGGATTATCATTGTTGGCTTAGATAGTGGTAATCACTTGCTTGAGGATTGTTTTTGGGTAAATGAAATTGGAGAGAAAAGAGTCTTGCTTTGAGAAAAGTTGGAACTTGTAGGATTACACCAAGTTCTCACCTCTTATAATTGTTATTTGCATACCAAGTGTTTGTTGTCTTGTTTCATAGGAAAAATCACCTCTCTTTCATTTTGTTACTTGTTTCCTCCATGCCAATTCTCCATATATGTCTCTCTATTGTTGTTCATTGTTAATACCCATAGTTTGTGCATAGTCTTGTGCTTTGTCCATTTCCATTAATCTAAATTCAAGCTTTTAGTCTTAAATCCCTTCTCTTGGGTTCGACTCTTACTTCCTTTTACTACTATTCTTAATTGCATAGTGTAGAGTCGAGTTTGGTTTATAAATTGTTAATTTGATAGGTTAATTCTAGTATTTAACGGCCTAGTCTTATTCTCTATCAGTCGCTCAATTGGGTTCCACGATTCCCAACTTGCCAGAGTTTGTTGCCTTTAAGGGTTTATATGTACGACAATCAGCGATGACTCAACGTCAGATGAATCTCCAGCGACGGAGTAGAAAATTCAGTTATGGCCGCGGAGGAAGCATCACACTGTACTGTCGGTTAGTTGCTTTATATAATGATAATGATACTCTGTAGTCCGTAGTAAGATGAAGATTATAAAGATAATTATGGTTTTTGATCCAGATGATGCCTTCCACAGTTCTGTTGCCTTCAACGTAATTCATCCGTCAAAAATTCGACTTTCCCTGTTTTTGAGGCTAATCTTGAGTGATCTCCCATGAAACTATGATTTTTTTTTTCGGGATATAGATGGCTTAACGCAAATTATTGGCTTTCTCCCTTGAAGTCTTGTATAAAAATGTCTTCCCGGTTCCTTTGTGCTCGTCTAAGACTATTAATCTTCCATATAAGACTATTACTCCTCCGAGACGTTGGTTTTACGTTTTTAGTTACATTTGTCATAAACTAACCGCTACTCTACGTTGAGTCTTTCCACCTTCTGCGACCACTCATTGGCTTGCCTACATTCTTCGTCGTTATTCAGTAGTCTAGCGAAAAGCATGCTTTCGGTACTCACAACCTCCGCTTTCTTTTCGTCTGAGCAATATGAATTTGAATTGTTGCAATTAATTTTCAAGGAGCTCGTGTGAAATATAGATTAGAATAGTGTGAGAAAACTGAGATATAAAGACCTTTATTTGTAGTACAATGCACAATATTCTATAAGTTGATGACCTAATTTGAATCCTATTCTGTGTGTTATACAGGTATTTGTATAGAAGACTACAACCTCCGGAAGACTCTTTCATATAGACAAAGAAGAAAATAAGTTGCATGGATGGAGAGGAATTTGTGTATAATACAACTACTATATGTATCTACACTCCTACACGTAGGACATCTTCAAGCATTATATAGTTCAAATTCCAACTTCCAAGATGGAGTACTCTAATTCATATAGGAATGTAGGATTAGATATCTTTATATGTATTGTACGTATGATATCCTCTACCACTCTTTAGCATTATATATCTTCTACCGTTATTATTTATATTTATTTTGAGTGTTTTGCGAAAGTTGAAGACTTTATAATCGCTCGAAAAAAGCTTCATTTATTAATATAGATAGATAGATAGATAGATAGATATAGATTTGTTATTTATTGGCATTAAGATTCCAACGTTGATAAAAATTAATGGTCTCTCATACTTATTATTATACTTATTTTTATAGTTATAGTTATTATTTAGCATTATTTATTTATTGAGGTGTTTTATTAAGGTTGGAGACTCTATAATCGCTCGAAAAAAGCTTACTTTAATAATATAGATATATATATATATATATATATATATATATATATATATATATTGATTATTATTACTAGTTGAAAAGCTTGTGCGATGCACGGGGCTCCCATTAGAATCATCTGTATAATTATATTCTATAGCTATAAAAAAAAAAGTTTTATTATGTTTGAATCATTGATAAATAAAAGTTCGTGATTGGTGTAGTTGATCATCAATGAACTATTAGTGCTTTTATCATAGAAGTTTTGTCATTTAGTAGTTATCATCTCAGTTGTAAAACATCAAGTAACATTGTAAGAGTATGTAGTAGGTTTTTTCATTATTGTTATAGGTATAATTGGTTTTTAATTAAATACAAAACGTTAGCTTACCAAATGAACCGCCCTTAATAATTGAGACAAACCTTTATGAGTTTTACAAATTATTTTAACCTATAGCAACTACGTAAAACTAAATGGTGTTACGTAAAACAATATATATCATAATTATCTATATTTAGTGTGTTTAGAGAAAATGTTAGATCTCTTATAGTATAAGTTTACCTTGACTATCTACAATTAAGAGTGTTTTGGTTTATATAATTATCGTAACATCAAATCCATACTGAATTCCAATAAAATTAGTAGTCTCTAAACAACAGTACAAAAATATATGTGATTCTATTACATAAAATGCATGAGGCTTCCATTAGGATCATCTTTTACAATATGCATGCTGAATGTTCTAAGAATTTGTTGCCAACAATAGATTGCAAACGTTGGTTTAATTTACATTGTCATGGTTTGGTAGTAAAATTCTATTAAGTTGATAAAAAAAAGGTCTAACTATGTTGAAAATCGGAACACACGAAACTATTGGGTTGATTTAGTTGATTATTAATGGATCATCGGTCCATTTAACATAAAAGCTACTCTTTTTTGTTTACGTTAATTATATTATGTAGTTACCTATTTTTATTGTTGTACGCACCACTGATTTTAGTCAATTTAAAACGTCATTCCCAAAAATGTGGTTTAATTCCTTAAAATGAACACGTGATAACTCAGATTGACTTTTATAAGATTCACAAATTAGATTAATTTACAACATCTACCAATATATTCCATTTTGTAAACATCTACCAATATATTCCATTTTGTAAGCATACGACAGTGTAAATGTTGAATGGTGGTACGCAAAACAACAGGTATCTCAATTATATATGTAAACTGTTTGGAGGATTTTTGTTAGATCTCTAAACAATAAATTTGTTTTTGACTATCTACCATTAAGACTGGTTGTTCCTTATGAACTTCATGCGAAATATATAATACGACATCTAGATTTGTAGATGTGTGATATATTTTTGAGTGAATTAATGATCAACTTTTCAATGTTTGACCTCCAAAAAGCAAATGAAGAGTTTTGTGTGGATTGGAGGGAGTAGGAATGTAGGATATTAGGATACTACTGTTAATCTCGATTAGTTTTAGATTAATTTTATTAAAATTATAACTCATTTTTGTTTATTTGAAATTTTGTCTATCAACAAAATCGAGTATCATTATCTTATATTATTATTCTACTCTTTATTTATAATAACAAAATGAACAAATTTTCAAAAAGGAGTTTCAATTTTAAGAAAATGGCTTCAAATTACTAATTATATATGTACAATTGTTGCACTTCATATCCAATATTTATGCAATTAGTTGTCTTTATTTTAACTTAATTTATTAAACTAAGTAGTGCCTTATATTCAACTAAACTCATATGTGATACCTCACAGTTAACCATTAACAAAAAAAAAGGAATTTTTTTTCAAAACTCGGGTTACCAAAGTGGAAAGTAGTCGAAACCTCAAGACACCAAAGTGGAATTATGCAAACCTCAGGGCACTAAAGTGGAATTAACCCAAACCTCGGCGCACCAAAATGAAATTTTCCAAAAAAAAAAAAATTTATAAAAAGCTACTGCAAAAATTATTGCACTTTTAAATATACAATAAGTGCATAACATAGTAATAACCAGCCATACGCAAACTGCGGTAAATAATTAAGTGAATAAAAACACATAGATGAATTGAAATTTAGAAAGTAAAAATTGATGTAACCGAATAATTTTGTATATTTGGCAGTTCAATACAATTTAACTTCTATTATGGATTTGATATGAATTTGAAACCAGTTTGAAGAAAAAAATCGGTGATATAATAACAGATTATATATAGTCCGCACACTTTTTCTATATATTTATCATTCATTCATAAAATCATAGTTAGCTGGTTCTTAGATTATTAGTCCCGTATAAAATTGTACTGTAATTCTTGACTTTTTTCATTTGTTTTAAATTTTTGGCTTGACAAAATCGATATGAGACTTATTTAATATTTTTTAATGATAGCTCAATTTTTTTTAATCTTATGTGAATATTATTGGTAATCTAATCATATCCAGAATTAAAACTATTTCATGCCACCGTTGAAGTTGTTTATTTCTAATATTGTCATTATAAAAAAATTTATCCTCCGACCGCCATTGTAAAAGCCAAATGCTAAGTAAATGTCATTCCTTACTTCTTTTTCCTATTATGATTTATGACATGTTACGTTTTCTGGAGTATGTTTTTTTGTTTAAAATAAAAATCAGCTTTTTCTCTGGTTTTTGGAAGATAATTAGGGGTTTGGTTATAATTAACAACTCGAATATTTTGTAAATCTTTTAAATATTCAAAAAAGTTTTAAAATAAAAGGGTTTTTTTTGTCAAAAACTACCTTATATTTAAGGGTATTTGTAAAAATACTACCTTACATTATTTTTTTTGTTATCAACTACCTTTGTTTTCCTTATTTTTGGTTAGTAACTACCAACGCTAAGAGTGTAGACATATTTGATATGTTTTCCAGCTTTAACTTATCTCACATAACTCTTTTATGTTCTAATATTGCTTAGCTCTAATTTTGGGATGTCATGATGTACTTACACTTAACTTTAGCAAATTTTTGTAGATATTATTGAAATATTCAAACATAAATTTTGCTTATATAAAGTTAAATTATTGTTTGGACACGGTTGGTCATTGTTGTTTGATGTTAACAAAGTCATGTGAGATAGGTAAATGTTGCTAAATCGACTAAATTTTGTTGGATTTTAAGCATAGGTAGTTTTTGACCCAAAAAGGAGGAAACAAAGGTAGTATAAAACAAGAAAAATAATATTCCCTCCTATTCACCATTTTCTTCCCTATTTCCTTAAACGGATTATTCAGGTTTTCTTCCCCTTTCCTTTTTTTGGAAAATTTTACTCTTATTTTATTCATTCCTCTCTCCTATCACCAAACCCCACCCAACTCACAATTCCTTATTTAATTCATAATTATTCATTTCTCTCTCTTATCACCAAACCCCATCCAACTTACAATTCCTTATTTAATTCCTAATTATCTATCCCTCTCTTCTATCACCAACCCCCCCCCCCCCCCTCGCAACTCACAATTCATACTTTATTCCCCTCCCTAAACCTTGTGCCCACAACAAAGGGGAACAAAATGGTGAATAGGAGGGAGTATAAGGTAGTCTTTTTACAAATACCCCTAAATATAAGGTAGTTTTTGACAAAAAACCCAAAATAAAATTTCTTTATTACTACACGGGTTTCCCTAAGTAGTTAAAGTCGAACACCTTAGACTTTGGAGAATATTTTATATTTGTAAAAAATTAGGATCTCTTTTGTTTTTTTTCTCACAATAGTAATTGTATGTTTATAAAATATGCAATTTTAACACTTTTATACGTTTATTATATCACCTTTTTTCGTTATAAGTATAAAATAAATATTTTTTAGGGTAAATTGATAACTTATACCCAATATAACATCAATTTTTAAAACTTATACCTAATATAACTTTTATTTAAAACTTATACCTAAAATCCCATTTTTCTCCAAATTTAATACCAAATCTCAAAAACCAACATGCCTTGACCATTTTACCCTTAATACTTACTTCACCCACCCTTTCTCCACCACCGTAACCCATTAACACCCAACCCCACTTTAACCAACACCACGAATTGCCTCATTCCTCACTGGCACCATCGCTTGTGCCACCGTCAGCGCCTCACCATTGTCCTCCTGCTAGCGAGGCCCTCTATCTCTACCTTTAATGCGTCGAACACCCACAAACCTTAACCCAAACCAAACCCCTTCGATCCCAGCGCACCCCATGCTGAACACGGTGCACCTAGAATACCCCAAACTTTAACCTATATCCAATCCAAAACATCCCACCTCCCACAGATCTAGTGGTGGCAATAACAACGGAGAAGTGATGACAAATCAATGCTAAATTGATTTCTTTTGAGAGAAGGGAGAAGAAGTAAAAGAAAAGTTAAATAGGGGTTAGGAATTGGGGGTTTTGGCTGTTCGACTGACTGACGGTGGTATTAAGGGGGTCGGCCGTGGGAGGAGATCCGTGGAACGGCAGCGCCGGCATTGGTGGTGGTGTCAGTCAGGGAGGAAGTGGTTGTGGGGATGGTTATAGGTTTAATAGGACGGACAAAAGGTGATGAACTTTAAATAGCAAGGGTAAAATGGTCCAATCACGTCATTTTTTGAGATTTGGTATGAAGTATGGAAAAAAATATGGGATTTTAGTATAAGTTTAAAAAAACAGTTATCTTAGGTATAAGTTTTGAAAACTGATGTTATATTAGGTATAAGTTATCAATTTACCCTATTTTTTATAAAGTTATTTTCCTATTATTATTTTAGTAAAGAATAATAGATAAATTATTAGATCTACTTCAATTAGGATAATTTTCTCATAAATTATTAAGAGGAAAAGGATAGATCTATACTTAGGATAATGATAATAATTTTATATAAAAATTATTTTATATATAGGAATTCTAAAAAAGTTGGACTCTCTAATATCGCTCGAAAAGTTTCTGCTTTATATATATATGTATTGATTATTATTATTTTTTATTATTATGAAGGATGCGCGCAGCTTTCATTAAAAGAAAAATAAGAGTTTACATGAAATTGGTGGGGAGCCGAGAGACAATATGGGCTCCCACACCCTTAGCAACAGCAAAGCAAAGTCTAGTGAAAATATAAGCGGCCACCCGAGCCTCCGCATCCTGAGATACCGAGAATTTCTGGATCCGCTTGAGCAAGGCAACAGCATCCGAACCCAACTCCCCCAAGTGAAGAGAAAGAGAAGGGAAGGAAACCATAACCAGCTGTCGCGCATACATCCCCATACTTAGCATACTTGCGCTGAGCAGCATCAACGACAACCCGGCCGGGCACAAAATCCATGAATGTAAGCGGAACTTTTATTAAGAATAATCAAAATGTTTACATGAAATTGGTGGGCAGCCGACATACAATCCGGGCTCCCATTCCCTTAGCGATAACAAAGCTAAGCCTAGTAAAAATGTAAGCGGCCGCGCGAGCCCCTACCCAATCCTGAGAAACAGAGAATTTCTGGATCCGCTTGAGCAAAGCCAGAGCATCCGTATCCAGCTCTTCCAGCAAAGAAAAAGAGAAGGGTAGGAAACCATAACCAGCCGCCGTGCACAAATCCCGGTGCTTAGCATACTTTCGCTGAGCAGCATCAGCAACAACCCGACCCGGCACAAAATCGGACATTAGGATTTATTTTTATTAGGTTAAATACTACGCTAGACATTATTATTCATCATTTTTTCATTAGACAAGAACCCTAATATTTTCTTAGCAAGAAAGAGATGAGCAACTAATCCCTTCATCTTGGATTAAGATTTAAAACATCTGATTATTCGAATTGTGAGACTATTATTCATCTTTCTCTTATCTCTTCAGTATTGTTATTTCTCTGTTCTTAATTTTATTATTGTTGAATGTTTAGATTAAAGTAGCTAATTTATCTTTGCAATTATCAATCTATTGTTATTCTAGTGAATGAATCCGTAATTGTTCAACCTCGCTAGATAAAGTAACAATCTTTACCCTTTGTATTGGATGCGTTTCAACATATCTAGGTTAAAGAGAGAATTAACTTGTGATTCGAACTAATAATCGCGTGTTTTATTGGTCGTCACTTCTATCGTTCCTTATTCGTTCATGCTGTTATTGAATTAAACTTAATCGCGTGTATTAGGTTGTTTAATAATTAGGTTATATGATTATCGCGTTTCGAGTCAAATAATATTACAAGGAAATTGGGAAATTGTTCCCACGATAGCTTGCTCAAGAGTCAAATGAAAGTTGTTAGTTTATGATCAATTTGATAATCAGTTTGTGGAAATTCTTACCCGAGACCGTTTAAACCATATGAATTCTCTACTCATTCTTATTTCTTCAATTACTTAATTAATCTCTTGTTTAGTTACTCAATATGACTCTTTATTTAAGAGATGAGAGCTTTTATCACTCATACAGATCAACTTTGGTTAGACACACTCAACTTCATTGATCATTAAATGATGCATATCCCATCCATGAAATAAAGGTATGTATGTATGTATGTATATGAGTAAATATGCTAAACTTAGACGAGAAAATTGTTTGGGAAAAGTTGTGTCACTACTCCTCAACATTCCGAAAACTGTGATAAACGGCCATTATGTTTAAATGAAAATTTTCAGAGTGGACTATCAAACTACATACCATAATTCACAGAATAGTCTCAAATGTATATGTGGATTTTGAAGCAATGGATGCCTAAAGTCTAGCAACTTTGATTTGTTTGACAACAGCATTGCGACATTGGGGGTATAGCAATTTACTTGGTACTGGATTCAAAAGTCCGCGAGTAATCATTGTCCTTGCAATTTACATGTGCTAAACCTTAAAGTTGAGAGCATGAACACGATAAAAGTTGTTTCCTACCACCGTCACCTACTTCCCTTCTGAATTTCAATTAAGCATACACATCCAATGATACGTAGAAAAATTGTGATATTATTAACCATAAAAATTGGCAGAAGTATACACATCCAATCAAAGAGTAACTCATGTCTAATTACGTATAAAGTTGTTTGAAGAACAAATTATGTATACTCATCTTTTCGTTTTAAGAAGAAATTATTAAAAAAAAAAATACAATCTTCATATGCGTTAATCAAATTAAACAAAAAAAAAAAAGAAAAATTGAAAGCTAATTTGCATACCTTACAATCTGACAATGGAGTTTCAAGGGATATCAATGGAGAATTGCTAGGAAGAGCATGTACCGTTTTTTTTTTTCTTCTGTTTTCAATAGCTTTAGGGTTTGGATAGGGTAGAATGGAGTTAGAATCCTGGGATGAGACTTGGGTATGGGATTCCAATGGTTTGGAATGGATTTAGAACCCCTTGGGTATCAAACTCCATTCCAAAAGTGTCCAACCAAACACTTGAATGGATGAAATCCATTCCAATCCATTCCAAATACCCCAACCAAACACCCCCTTAGTTACGACTGAGACTAGCTGGTAATTATAATTCATGGTTACATAATCATTATTTGATTTTTTTCATTTGTCTTATAGTTACATAATTCATGGTTTCAGAAATGCCCCCCTCTGAATTGACCTTATTAAGGAGAAGGAAGAAGAAGCAGATTGAGTTGTTATTGACTATTTTGGTTGTGATTAATATAGTCATTGTTCTATAAAGTGTGAAAGACAATCTTATGATGATTTTTGTAGGGTAATACTTTTTCTCTCTTTCGTTTCTCTTTCTTAATTGGTGATTTTTTTTAACTCAACTTGATCGAGAATGTGTTGTATTATTGTTGCAGCAAAATAAAAATGCCCATGGATTGTGGAATGTTTCATTTCCACACTTTGATAAGTTGGCAATTATTTATGGCCCTGATCGAGCCACTGGAACTTATTCCGAGACTTTTGCCGAAGCAGTGGAGAACCAACAAAATGAGCCAATTGACTTAAGCAAGGATGAAAGTGACGAAGATGATCTTATTGATGATAATGAGTCACTTTATCGGCCTACTCAATCTAGTCCCAGTGAGCCGACTTCTAAGAAAGCAAAGACGGTGAAAATTCAGATGGAGAATACAAAACAAAAAACAAAGAAGAGAAAGATGTCGGATGTTGTGGATTTGACTACTTCTTTCAAAGATATGTCTTCAAACTTATCTGATTTCATGAGTGGAATGAATGTTCATATGTCTACTATTGCTAATGCTTTATCAACCACCCAACAACATGAACATGCTATTATGGTTCGTGAGCAAGAATTGGAAAATCAGAAGAAAAATTTGGTAAATGAGCTACTTGGCGTGCAAGGTTTGACTAGGTATGAAGCATTATTAGCTTCACAAAAATTGGCGTCTAGTCCAAGTGATCTCTCTCTTTTATCGAGTCCGGATGATGCATGGAAGAAGGAGTTTATTTTTAACCTCATTCACCCACACTTGCCTCGAAATGGCAATAATTGATGCGTGTGATGTTTAGACTATCATATTTTTCATAGAACATTTTATGTGGATTTTTATTGGTGTTAAAATATTTTTGCTATTGTCGTATTATATGAACATGTTTTATGGATTTTTATGGAGTAATTTGGATTTTTGCTTTTGTTGTAGTTAATTTTAATTTTAAATAATATTAGTTGTAGTTATCTATAATGAAGAAAATAAAATGATTCGAAATCCATTCCAAATGTAAACCAAACAACATGTATGGCATTTAGAATCCATTACAAACTCAAACCAAACAAGCATTAAAAAGTATGGGGTTCTAACTCCATACCTCCTTGGTATTAGAATCCATTCCATTCCATTCCAGTTACTTGAACCAAACGGCCCCTTATTTGTTTCCAGCGTTGTCATCATGCGCTGGGAACTTTTACTTTTTCAATCATCCTCTTGTATGCTGGAATGTTTTGGTCTATTCAAACGTTTATGCACAAAGTTTGTTGTACTATATTTGGTTTCAGCAAGTCTTGCTATGGACAGATATATCCGTCTATAGTAAGAAACGGGTCAAATACTCTTAAAGTGGTGACATTTTTAGACCCCATTACGCAAGTTATTGTTTATCTTATTCGTAATGTGGTATATTATTTGGTCCGTCTTTAGTTATAGACGGATACTTACCATCTATAATGAGATTTTGTGATTTGGTTTAGTAGGGCTAAGCATAGAGAAACTTGATTCATGATAGTTTGCCGTCTCAATAGTGGACCTAGCTCCTTAACTCATGCACATGTATTTCATTATGGTGTCCACAACTTAAAACCCTTATTGAAAATTTTTTAGACATGTGAGAAAATTCGAATCATTTTCTAAAATAACGTAAAAAGCAAAAAAAATTATTAAATTGGATCGGTGTTAAAAGTACTTGTTATTTTAGATTCTAAAAATGCCGTCATGTTGGATGACGACTCTACTTTAGAGCCGCCATAGGGAATAATGACAACTTTGTTAAAAAGAAAAATTAACATCTTATATTTATTATTGTTGTCTTGATAGTAGCAAGAAGACGTGTTGGTTGAGATAACAGAGCAAGGAGCAAGGGTTCGAACGGTTGGAGTATGGTGTTGCTCCAAACTAAATGTGACAATATTAGTCCCACATAGAAAGAATAGTGGGGAGTGTTATCCTTATATAGACGTGCACTACCAAGTGTTAACTAGACTACAGAGGAGAGACTATAGTTTCCCCACGCGAGCGCCGCCGCCTCCGGCTCATGGAGCGGTGCGCGGCGGAGAAGGCCCCTTTTTGCTGCTGGTCTGAATTTTACATCGAATTTTGTTCTAGCTGTTGCATTTTAAACAATCAAATCCGCATTCATTGTCCGATTTTATGGCCATTCATTACCAGATTTTAATACCATTATTTTGGTATCTCTATATGACTGTTGGAGGAACCTTTTCTCCACTATAAAATTCCCATTTTTCCACGTCTTAGACACACAGAAAATTTACAAAAACATCTCTTCTCTTCTATAATCCATCTTTTTTAGAACAGTTTCCACTTCCATTTGTGGAGTGCACCATTGTGCGGGAGGAGGCGTTAACCTTGGAGTCGGTGACCAAGGTACCCAGACGCCCCAAAGTGGAGGTTTAACTAACTTAGGGCAGTGTCTTACACGGCGTCTCAATTAAGGTGGTTCTCGATCAGATAAGTTCTTATTTCCCATGAGTTGAGAAATCCTTTGGGCATGACTTTCTTATGGAATAGGATGGTAGATATTTAGATGATGAGTTGGTTGACATGTATATTATGGAGGAGGATCCTAAGATCTATGATGAGGCTATGAGATCAGTTGATGCTTCTTTGTGGAAAAAAGGCATTGATAGTGAGATTGAGTCCATTATGTCTAATCATACTTGGGAGATTGTTGACTTGCCCCGTGGTTGTAAGCGTATAGGGTGTAAATGGGTGTTTAGGAAGAAACTCAAAGGTTATGGGACTATTGATTAATTTAACGGAAATTTTCCATGATACCCTCGAACTTTAGCAGATTACACATGGTACCCCTCAAATTAACTTTGTACATTAGTGATGGGGCATATTCTGCACCGCTGACCAAGTCAACACATTGAGCAAGGTCGAAGATATCCACAGCAAGTCAACGACTTAGACAGACTAGCCGATGCATCCCATCGGCCTGTCACCTGGGTCTCGGCATGACAGCCTGCCAACCGGGACACATACCCGCGTACTCATATCCAAGACCCCTCGGCGGCGAGTCAATACGGCCCGTCGGCCTGCCATAGGTATCTCGGCCGAGGGGTAGATCAGTCTTTCCACCTGCTAGCCACTTGGCCACTTGGCCACTACGTGACAAAAGGTGAAAGCCTATAAATACTCCTCAACCTTCATTGAGGAAAGGATCCCACAACTAAAACCTAAATACACTATTCATCTGGTAATATCTCCCTTATCTCTCTACAATACGTATCTAGCCAAGTAACGCAGCTTAATCCTTTAAGTTTACTGACTTGAGCGTCGGAGTGAGTACGCTTGGCACACAGCCAAGCCCTCAGTTCGTTCATTGTTGCAGGAGAGGCCGAGAGGGACGATAGAAGCAAGAAGGGTTCAACTCAAGACATTATTCTACAAGCCACGGGTGGTAACTAATAACTGCTCTGGAAATTACACCCGGAACAATTGGCGCCGTCTGTGGGAAGAGACACTAGAAGCTGGTCACATTCATTCCCAAACAAAAAAACAACAAATCAACAAAAACCCACTCAAAAAGCTAAGAAAATGTCGAAACAACAAGAGGTATTCGTAACGGACGAAACCGAATTTTACCACGATGATGTCGTCCACAAATCTGGAGTCGAGCAACCCTCCACCGCGGAGTAATTCAACCGAGTCGGGATGCCAATAATACCCGACACGCCGCTGCGCTCGCCAACCAAGTCACCATAATGGGACAAAGGTCGACGTAGCGTAAACCGAAAATACTCCTGGACCTAATCAGTAATACGCCCGCTCACACTGTCACGCCGACAAGAGCGGCGGAAACTGTCCAGGAGACTAGGACCCTAAACGTGACTCCAAGAAATTTGAACGGAGCACTAGGAGAAGCCGACCAAGCCAAGACGCCGGGGGAGCCCAAAGTGGGCGCGGTAGACCTAAGTCCTTCCCACACTCGGGGGAGGACAGCGTCCCCGCCGCACGAACGAGGCTCACCCCGAAGGAGCCAGAGGAGTCCGACTCAGCAGAGTTGGAGAAGAAGTCCAAGTCGAAGAAGGAGCCCCTCCCGCTACGGGGGGAGGAGCCAGGTTAGGGACGCGAGGAGCCGGTCGCCGCGTACCGTTCGACACGTGGTTAGGCAGCCCCTCAACGCCTACGTCCTAGAAGTCCCGGTGCCACCTAAGCTCAAGTTGCCACCGATTTCGTACAAAGGAGATAGTGATCCATCCGACCACGCTGAGGCTTTCGAGTCTTACATGTCGGTATGGGAGCAGCCCGATGAGGTCTGGTGCCGAATCTTCCCAACAACTTTGCATGGGATGGCTCAGAGCTGGTACAAAGGGCTTCCCGACGGCTCGGTGTGCTATTTCGCCGACCTAAGGGACGCCTTTCTAGCCCAGTACTCTTGCAATAAGAGAAGGGCCGTGGAGACGTCGGACCTCCTAACTATCAAACAGGAGGGAGACGAGTCTCTGCGGAACTATGTGAAGAGGTTCGACGGAAAGGTCCAGCAGATTCGAGAAATCAATCCCGAACTGGCGGCCTTCGCACTGATGAAGGGCCTCCCAAGGGGAGACTTAAAGAATGAGCTCATCAAGTGCGGAGGCCTAGGTTTGGACGCCGCCAGGAAGTTGGCTGACCAAGCCATCAAGGTAGAAGACTACCACAAGACCTGGGTAGGCCCCAGCGAGGCTGAGCAATCAGCAAGGAAGAGCCGCCGGGAGGTTAACCCGAATGAAAAACGCCGTGACAACAACGGGTCACGGTCTGATGAAAGACGCCGTGAGAGTAATAGGCCACGGTCAGAAAAGTCTGCCAGAAAACAAAGCTCGGCGGATGTCGAGAGGAGCTGGGGGACGTACTACAAAAAACGGTACGATGATCACACCCCCCTAGTCGTGTCGGCCGCCGAGGTCTTCGCTTTGAGCAAGAACGAGGGCCAGAAATGGGAAAGACCCCCTAGGCCGAGGAGTGACGGTGACACGAGCCAGTACTGTAAGTACCACGGCCACACCGGACACTTAACCAACGATTGCCGACACCTGAAGGATGCCATTGAAGAGCTAATCCGGATGGGGAGCCTCGGCAAGTATGTTGCCAGAGGCCAAAAATCAGACGCCGGCGGATCGAATAGCAAGTCCGCCCCCGAGCGGGTAGGAGTAGTCAATGTCGTCATTAAGGACAACGAGAGCAGTGGGTCCGCTAATGAGCACAAACGGCCCCAGGATGAGCCTTATCCGGCCATCAACTTTGTGCCCAACACAGCAACCCCCGCTCCCAGCATCCCAGACATGACCATCGGACAAAGGGACTACGATGGAGTCGCCGCTCTTCATAGCGACCCCCTTACAGTCCGCCTAGACATAGCCAACCACCTGGTGAAGGGGTGCCTGATTGACACAGGCGCCTACACGAATGTTATGAACAGAGAATGCTTTCTCGGCCTCGGTCTGAGGATTGAAAATTTGAGCCCCTGCACCAACCCGTTATACAGCTTTTCTGGGGCCGGCCTGGTACCCCTGGGGTCAATCAGTTTGCCGGTAAGGTTCGGCGAGGGAGGTGCAGCCAAGAACGTTATGTCTAAATTCGTAGTCATCGACGGTACACCTGCCTACGATGTACTCATAGGCCGGATCACTTTGAGCGAGATCGACGCTGTAATATCCATCCGGGCCCTGACATTGATGTATGTCTCGGACCGGGGGGAGGCACATAAGCTCATCTCGAAAAAAGAGGAAGATCCCGGTTTGTGGGAGGTTTACGCTAACGGCCTCTCCGCGACATATGGCTCGAAGGCCGACATGGTTATCATCAGCCCAAACGGGGACGTATCCGAGCACGCCTTGAAGCTTACCTCAGTGACCCCCAAGGAATCCAAGTACGAGGCGGTGATAACCGGAATTGAGCTAGCTAAGGCCGCCGGGGCAGAACGTATCATGGTAAAGACAGTTCGCTCCTCGTGACCAACCAGGTTAGAGGAGAGTGCGAAGCCCAGGACTACAAGACAATAAGGTATCTAGTAAGGGTGAGAGCGTCGCTTCGAACTAGAATCGTTCCGGATACAAGACACCCCCGGATCCGGGAACACCAGGACCATCGGCATGATCGAAGGAGCGAGAGACCGAGGAGGTAGAGATCGATCCGGGCCGCACCGTAACCGTCGGTGTCAACCTGGAACCGGGAATTCGAGCCGACCTCCTGGACCTGCTGAGAAAGAACAAAGACGTTTTCGCATACTCAGCGGCCGAGATGCCAGGCGTGAATCGGGAGGTGATTGTTCACAAGCTGAACGTGCTACCCACCGCCCGCCCAGTCAAGCAGAGAATGAGGAACTCCTCGGTTGAGAAGGACGAGGCCATCAAAGCCGAAGTAGATAAATTACTAGCGGCAGGTTTCATCATGCCTTGTACTTATCCTGAGTGGCTAGCCAATGTTGTAATGGTGAAGAAGTCATCGGGGCATGGAGAATGTGTGTAGACTTTACCAACCTTAATAAAGCATGCCCCAAAGATTGTTATCCCTTGCCTCGGATAGATAGCTTAATCGACGCCACGGCAGCTACACCATCCGAGCCTGCTGGACGCCTTCTCAGGGTATCACCAAGTGTTTATGGCCGAGGAAGACATGCCTAAATGCGCATTTATCACCGCCAACGGCACATACATGTACAAAATGATGCCGTTTGGTTTGAAGAACGCCGGAGCAACGTACACGAGGCTGGTAGACAAAGTGTTTCAAAATCAAAAAGGGCGAAACATTGAGGCATACGTCGACGATGCTATTGTAAAAAGCAAGTCCGACAGCGAGCATCTGGCCGATTTACACGAGACATTTTGTTCACTAAGGAAATACAAGATGAAGCTCAACCCAATGAAATGCAACTTCGGTGTCCGGCGGGAAAATTTCTAGGAGTACTTGTCGGCGCCAGAGGCATAGATGCCAATCCAGACAAAGTCCAAGCAATCCTAGACCTGCCGGAACCAAGGAATCGGAAAGAGGTTATGATGCTGACCGGAAGAATGGCGGCTCTCGCCCGTTTCATCTCTCGGTCAGCCGACAAAAGCACGCCATTCTTCAAAGTGCTGAAAGGAAATAAAGACTTCAGCTGGGGGGAGGAACAGAGCACGGCTTTCAAACAACTGAAAGCTCATCTTCAGACTCTCCCAACTCTGTCCAGGCCGATATTGGGGGAGACGCTATACCTATACATAGCGGTAACCTCGGCCACGGTCAGTGCCGTGATCATCAGGGAAGAAGACAAACAGCAACACCCAATCTACTTCGTCAGCCATACACTGTTGCCCGCCGAAAGAAATTACCCACTAATCGAAAAAGCAGCCTTCGCCGTCGTCGTCGCCACAAGGAAGTTAAAACCCTACTTCGACGCACACCCCGTGACGGTCCTAACCGATCAACCATTGGAGAAATCCTTGGAAAAATTCGAACAATCCGGCAGGCTCATCAAATGGGCAGTGGAGCTCTCTGGTTTCGGCATTCAGTACAAACCAAGGCCTTCGATAAAGGGGCAAGCGCTTGCAGATTTCCTGGCCGAATGCACGTATCAGGAAGAGCCAAACCCGGGCATATGGGAGGTCTACACCGACGGCTCCTCCACGACGAATAGCTCAGGAGCCGGCATCCTTATCATCAGCCCAAACGGGGACGAGTTTGAGTACGCCTTGAAATTCACCTTCTCGGCCTCGAACAATGAGTCCGAATACGAGGCGGTGATAACTGGAGTCGAGCTAGCTAGGGCTGCCGGAGCAGAACACATTGTGTTGAAGACAGACTCACTATTGGTTACTAACCAAATCAGAGGGGAGTATGAGGCTCGGGACGACGGAATGGTAAGGTACCTAGAGAGGGTGAAAACCGACGTAGCAAAATTGAAATCCTTCCAAATCCAGTGCGTTCCCAGATCCGAGAACAACCGGGCCGACGCTCTCTCCAAACTGGCAAGCTCAACCATCAAGAATGTCAGCCGAACCGTACTGGTAGACATCAGGAACGCAAAAAGCATCACTGAGACCGTCGGCATGGTGGGTAACATAGAGACCGGGACAACGTGGATGACTCGATAATGAGACAAGCTTACGGGTGAGTTGGGAGGGACGCAATCCCTCGGCCAAAATAAAAGGATCGCCGCCGGTACCGTTGTTCGAAGGGGAACGTACGGAAGATCCGTAATAAGACCACTCTTGAAGTGTGTCGGTCCGGCCGACGCAGAATCGATCTTCGACGTAAATCCACGAAGGCATCTCGTGGACATCACATGGGGGCAAGAACACTAGCCCACAAAGCTCTCCGAGCTGGCTACTTCTGGCCCACCATGCTTCAAGATTCAGAACGAAGACCAAGAAGTGCACGAATCGTCGATGCATGCCCCGGTGATACACGCCCCCTCCAGAGACCTACAACCGGTGCTCAGTCCCCTTCCCTTCGCGCAATGGGGGATGGACATGCTAGGGCCATTCCCAACGGCCTCCGGGGGTAGGAAGTTCTTAATCGTCGCCGTTGACTACTTCACCAAATGGGTTGAGGCCGTAGCAGTACCAGCAAAAACCACAGCTGCCGTCAGAAAGGTAATCTGGGAAAACGTTATAACCCGCTTCGGATTACCTCAAGTTATGGTATTCGACCACGGCCGAGAGTTTTGGAGCGACCTGATAATGAACTGGTTAGAAGAGCTCGGCATCAAGTTTGCGTATTCCTCCGTCTGCCACCCACAGAGTAATGGGCAGGCGGAGGCAGCCAACAAAACCATCCTCAACGGTTTAAAGAAGACGGTTGAAGACCTTAAGGGAAGGTGGGCCGATGAGCTACCCGGCGTCCTGTGGTCCCTTCGAACCACAGAGAAAGAAGCAACGGGATACACCCCCTTCCATCTAGTCTACGGCTCCGAAGCGGTCTTGCCGATCGAAGCGACGGTGCCGACATTCAGAACGGCCACCTTTGACCCAGTTGAAAACGAGGAGGGCCTAAGAGCTTCCCTAGACCTTGTCGAAGAGAGCCGAGACACGGCACGCCTTAACTTGGCCGTATATCAGAACCGGATGAAGAGAGCCTACAACCGAAGGGTCCACAAAAGGGACTTGACAATAGGAGACCTAGTCCTAAGGAAGTCGGCTGCCACCAACAAAGGAAATATTCATGGCAAACTGACGGCCAACTGGGAGGGCCCCTACAAAGTGGTAGAAGAGATGAGGCCGGGTACATACCGGCTGACAGACATGGGAGGTGTGCCCCTGATGAGCCATTGGAACACCGATAACTTGAGAAAATACTTTGTATAGCGGCGGAGGTGTCCAAACACATTGTGGACACCCCAACGCACGATCATGACAAGCAAATGAATCACCCAAGTTCTCCATCAAAGTGTCTGTCCCCTCCACGATTTGCCATTAGACGGAAACTCGAAGGGAAGAATCGCTATCGAAGCCGCAACCCCGATTACCTCGGCCAAAACCGAGAGCGACGGGGAACACGTCGGCCGATACGCTAAAAAGAGACGTATACTCAGTGCAATTGAGACGCCAATCTAGCGGTCAATATGCCTACACAGTTACGGTCGCTATCGAAGCCGCAACCCCGATTACCTCGGCCAAAACCGAGAGCGACGGGGAACACGTCGGCCGATACGCTAGAAAGAGACGTATACTCAGTGCAATTGAGACGCCAATCTAGCGGTCAATATGCCTACACAGTTACGGTCGCTATCGAAGCCGCAACCCCGATTACCTCGGCCAAAACCGAGAGCGACGGGGAACACGTCGGCCGATACGCTAAATAGAGACGTATACTCAGGGCAATTGAGACGCCAATCTAGCGGTCAATATGCCTACACGATTCGGCCGCTATCGGCCGCAACCCCGATTACCTCGGCCAAAACCGAGAGCGACGGGGAACACGTCGGCCGATACGCTAAAAAGAGACGTATACTCAGTGCAATTGAGACGCCAATCTAGCGGTCAATATGCCTACACAGTTACGGTCGCTATCGAAGCCGCAACCCCGATTACCTCGACCAAAACCGAGAGCGACGGGGAACACGTCGGCCGATACGCTAAAAAGAGACGTACACAGTGCAATTGAGACGCCAATCTAGCGGTCAATATGCCTACACAGTTACGAATGTAAAAACGAAGACACTTTGTTGATGACACAAGAAGACAAGCAAAGGATCGTGATCAGAGTCCCGGCCAAGCCGAGGACCAAATAGATAAACTTTATTAAAAACGATTGCAAGGAGAGTACAAACGACGGCCGTCCCCATAAGGATTGCCTAAACTCTACCTACCAGAGCTTTACAAAAAGCAAGGAAACAGAATTACAAAAGGGTACAGACTTGGAATTGGAAGCGCCAAAAGGATGGCAGGGAGAGAAGGCTCAATAATTGGCCCCCGAACAGCTAAAGCTATCCGAGACGCCGGGTGAGTCCGGTGACGACCGCCCGTCTCCCTATGCCCGATGCTCCCCTCCTTCTGTAGCGACAGCATCATCGGTGGCCGGCTTTGTGGAAGGCTGAGCATCTTCAAGCACCTTGACCTCTCACCCTCCTTCACTTTCGCCGCCTCGGCCTTCTCGAGCCGCGCCTCCTCAAAGATCGCCATTTCGTCCAAAAGTGTATCAAATTTATCCCACGGAAAGAGCCCTCGGGGACGAGTCTTCTTATCGCCTCCCTGGTCGCCTTCTCGGCCTGGTCCCGAAACTGGACGCACATTTTAGGGAGGAGATCATCCTGAAGCATCTCAATATCCTTCTCTTTCGAGCAAGGATAGCTGCGTGTCCCCGAGCACCTCCGCCGCGCTTCGGAACCGATCCTCCCACTCGTCCCTCTTGGCAACCACGGCGTCGTAGGCACCTTTATACCTATCTCGCTCCTCCATCATCTTGGCCGTGGCGCCATCAGCCTCCTCAACTTTGGCCCTTTCGGCCCTCGGCGACTTCTCGGCTTCCTCTCGCACGCCCCTTTGCAAAGCAAGAAGATCCGCCTTAGCCTTCCCGGCTTCCCCCTCGCGCAGAGAGATCAAGCTTGAGCCTTGTAATCGCGGGCCAGATTCGGCCGTGGCCTTTTCTTGCTCCATGATGAGGGAGGCGGCTAGACGACTCCATCTCCCGCCTTCTTATATATTCTCTCGCCCTCCGCCACGAGCTCGGCGGAGTAAACTGGGGTGAGGAGTCCACGACGACGTTCGGTCACCCGCCTTCTCAATCGCCTTCTCGGTCGCTTCCCTACTTGCCGTTCGGTGAGAACGGGCAGCTGCCGGCGATGGAACCGCAAAAAAATTACAGAGAGCATCCATGTCACCGTGCATTGACACGTCGAAAGCTGTCATCGGGAATGCCCAATGAGCCGCCAAATCCGAACCACAAGTTAAATCCGTACCGTTCGAACCCTCTTAGTTGGAGGGCTGGTGGGGGCAGGTGCTCCTCCGCGGCAACGGTGGAAGCGACGGTGGGTCTTTCCTCTTCTTCGGAGAAGCGACCTTAGCAACGGTCACCTCCCCTCGAAATGTTGATCACCTCCACACGATCCTTTTCGACCTTTGGGTCGGAGAGGGAGTTGCCATTGATACTGCCCGCCGACTTGGACGCCGCCTTCTTTGATCTTCTCTCAAAGACGTTGCCGAGAACCCGTGCTCGAGCCCGTCTCCGATCCAGCGCCGTCTGTCTTTCCATGACTTCGTTAGGGGACGGTCGGCGATCACGTGTTTCGGCCGTAGGACGACGGGTGAGAACCTTTCCGTCCTTATCAAGCCCCGACCTCTCCAAGTCCTTCTCGATGAGATCCTGACCAAACCGATCTGCAAGTAGCCAAACAAGAGTTACATGAAAGAGGTAAGAAAGCTCCAAACAGGAACATAACAAGTAAAGGTGGGCCTCACACCGACCCTACTCACCACGGCTGAGGGCCGGTATGAGGCCGACGCGGCAGAGCATCTCGTCCTGAAGAATAATCTGAGTCGGGGGCAGCCATCCCTCCTCAGCATCAAATAGCTGCACTGCCCGCTTCTCATCCACCGTAAGAGGGACAAAAGAAGCGTCCATCTTAACCTTGCTACCCCGGGAGACATATTTCTCATACTCTTCCCGGGTCTCACACCGTAAGTGAACGGGGCTCTGAAAAGACCGAGGCAAAGGGTAGTCCTCCGGCACTTGGACGTACACCCACCGCCCCTGCCAGTCTTTGTAGGAGGTAAGCTTGTTTACGGAGACATACCCCGGCTCCGTCTGCACGCTGTACCACCCCACCTTTCGGGCGAATGACGGCCGAAGACTATGGAGTCGGCGGAATAAGTTAACAGTAGGGACCTCCCCTTTAAAGAGACAGAGCCACACAAAGCCGATTATCGTCCTCATGGCCAACGGATGCAGTTGGGCCACGGCAAGATTCATGGCTTTGATGATGGCCACGACGTGCTCGTTCAAAGGAAACCGGAGCCCATACTCCAACTGCCTGAGGTACACGCCGATATGGCCCAGGAGAGGGCAACAGACCACCTGACCCTCCTCGGGGATAACAATTCTATACCCCTCACCGAAGAAGAAATGATCTCCGAAAAGGGTCCCTCCGGAACTGCTTGCAAACTTATTTGTCCAGGCACGGTCGAGGCCAATCTGCGCAGCCTCACCATGATCGGGATGGCCGCCCTCTCACCAAAGAACAGGAGCCCTCTCACCATCGTCATTAGCATCCTCATCCTCCCCTTCCTCCGGGATGGACAGGCCAACTACGGGAGAAGGAGACCTAGGGCCCCCAAACCTTAGCGGGATGGCCTCTAATATCTCCTCCTCGTCGGGCGCGACGGGAACCCCCGGCGAAGTGCTAGTCCCGGCATCAGCAGCAGACATGCTTACAACAAATTACTAGCGAGGAAAAGAAAAATTCGTTTGTTTACCTTAAAAGGAAAAAGTGCTCGCCGGATCAAAAACTCTGAAGATTGGAAGAAAAGGAAGCCCTTGAAAGTTTTGGGAGAAGGAGACCTAGGGCCCCCAAACTCTGAAGATTTTTTCTTTCCCAAAATGGTCATTGCCAAACGATTGTTAAGTTTTCTTAACGTCAGTTAGGTTTTCACTTTTTGGTGGGAAAGTTAGTTTGAATTGTACACTTTTTGCCCATGGTACCCCTGTGTTTCAAACTTTTGCCCAATGTACCCAATTTCTAGAACAGAAAAAAAATAACGGCTATATTGATGTAGCCGTTGAAATCTGTTGCTTTAAAAGCCAAATCTCCCTCATTTACAATTAAAACAAGTATCAATACATAAGGAAACTCAATAATGCCTTATAAATCTAATGCAAGTTCTTATTCAAGAGGAATTCAAGTAGAAAACAAACAATGCCCAAGATGCAATAAAAGATCAAATATAAGGTCCTCGGGGCCTACTGCAACAAATTCAATGAAGCTATATTACAAGTGTGATGATTGTGGTTGGTTTCATTGGTGTCAAGCTAAAATAGTAGAAGACAATCAACATGAAGAAGAAAAAGAAGAAGAAAAACAACAAATGCATAATCTACATGAAGTGACGAAGAAAATGAAGGGACAAGCTGAGATGCTTGATTTGTTGAAGGCAAAAATGGATGATATGTCAAGGCTACTACAACTTTACATAAAAATAACCATTTTTATGTACATGTTATTGTTATATGTCATGATGAACCAAAGAAGTGGATAAGAAACTATGTAATATGCAACAACTGTAATAAAATAAAATGCAATTAATAAGATTAAAACTTGCAATGCTAGCATTGATTATTGTTGTTAAGTATACAAAGGTTGTTCCTGTGATTTATAAATCACCAAAAAGTTGCTGACTGTGTGATATATAAATCACCAAAAGTTGCAACACAGTTAAGAAACTCCACAAAATATACCCATAACAGTTTACCAAATGCACAAAATATAAGCTGATTAAGCACTACAACAAAATATGGCAACTGACTTAGTTAACAACCCAGCTTAGCCAAAAAATGAGTGTCTTTTCAGAAACATACTTAACCCTTGCTTGTTGAAGCTCCATCTTTCCTTGTCCTCTTCTTCTGACTGCCACCACCACCACTAGCCTTCCTCTATTTTGCTGTTGGACCTCCTTTACAAGATCTTGCATTGTGTCCAACAGTTTTGCATATTGAGCATGTGATTGTTGTTGATCTTTTACCTTTTTTCTTGGTCATGCATCCTTATCAGGTAAAGGATGCATATATTCTCCATATATGAGCTTGTAACATTGACCTCTATAGAATCAATGCACATAGTCCACTGGTTTCTCCCTATTGTCAAAACTGGCTCTACATGCATGCTTACATGGGATTCCAGTTATCTGCCACTCCCCACATAAACATGTCCCCTTAAGAATGTCCCTGTTAGAGTCTTAATAGCCCATGTAACAGAGTTAGGCAAACATGAGCTATGAAGCTTCCAAGTACACAACTTCCCACTGCATTCAGCTGTATATCTTCGTTTATCAGATTTTAACACAATGACACTAAAGCCCTCGTGTACACAGTAATCAGAAAGCACTGACAAAAACTCCCCCTTAGACATGAACATTAGCCATGGCTTTAACACAATATGACCCCATCTAGCTGGTGCATACATCCTTCCATTCTTGTACATTTTCAAACTCTGCTCATTATCTTCTTCATCCTCTTCATTAAGTCCAACAGTGAGCCCAACATCAAATGGATGAACAGCCTCATTATCATCCAACTCCTCAATATCTTGCTCTTCAACTATTGCACTGTCATCACTGTCACTACTATCCTCACCATAACTGCAATAATAGTCCTCATCACTCTCATCAATGTCATTCTCCACCCCCATAGAAGAATGAGGCACTCTATTCCTTCTAGGCCTGTCTTTAACAACATCAACCTAAGTAGGGGTCCTCTGCTTAGCCTTTGGAACATATACCCCTTTCCTCTTGGCAGAAGTTTTAGATATCTTTTTATTTGATGTTGACTGACTTCTTCTTGGGACTGACTTAGAAACAGGTTGTGATGGTTGTGAATGGAATCTATCAGAAGTGGGACATTGTGATGATTGAGTTATTTGTGTTATAGGTTCAGGAGAGTTGGGATTAGCTTGTGGAGGAGAGTTGGGATTAGCTTGTAGAGGAGATTTAGGTGTAGGTTGTGGAGGAGATTTAGGAGTAGGTTGTGGAGGAGATTGTTGATCAGTGGGTTGGGTTAGTGGCACTTCATCAACAATTTCTTGGGAGGTGTAAATTCTTACATACTCAGTATCATTAGTATCTACATCCACCATAGGCACTTCAATGCTCAAAGGCTCCACTTCTATTGCCTCCATCTGCCTTCTAGCCCTCTCTTCTTCTTCCCTCTGTTTTTTCTCTTCTACCTCTCTTTTTACCTTTTTTTATACGAATAGAGTACGGAAGCGATAATTTCTGCCAAGTTAGACCTATAACCCAACAAGACGATCGAACTCAAGACCTATTGATCACAATCAAGTAATTATCCAAAACACGTTTGAATAAAAACGAAAATAAATTGCTAATCAAGCAAATAAGAAAACCGAAGTTTTTGATTAATTTTCTGGAATCCAAATTGCAGAAAAAAACAAGGCTATAAATAGCCAACTTCTTGACCGATCATCCGCCAAGAGCAACGAAAGGTTCCTCACTAAATTGGCTTAATTAGGACTATTATTCTAGCTAATTAAAAACCCCATTATTGTAGCATTAACATAGCTAAATTAAGATGGGAATAAAAGACTCTTTATTAAACTGAATGACAAATATAATTTGTCATATATTAATCCGTCGACGGTCCATCGCAAGCCAATAACGTCACGAAGCGAGTCCCTGACCAAAACAGGGCATCTCCGCAAAACAGAGTGTTGCTCGTGAGGATAACAGAGTCATCACCGCCGCCATGGTTACCGTTGCCCGCAACATTTTTCAATCCCTCGGCCAACCTAAACAAACTAATAGGATGTTCAGTGTGCTCCAACCAAACCTTAATAACATTTCTCCCTTTAAAATGAGCAAACATGCTCAACAAATCATTATCATTTCTTATATATATTTTCTGACCCCTACCATTTTTATAAAACAAGTCGTAAACTGATGGTATGAGTACATTTTGCTTCAAACTCACATCCCCAAGCTCACCAATTACATCCAGTAATTGCATTAAATCAATATCATATACTGGATAATCAAAGCACTTACCCCCATAGTTAAATTCCAACCATATTGCAGGATCCATCCTATAATTACACACAATGATGAAAGTTAATCAAAAATATAACTCAAACCCTAATTTCGTGAAATTTTTTTGACAAATACTAACATGCAACACATATTACTGCTTCATATAACTTAACTGAATCTAAATAAACAATTTTTATGAAGTTAATTGAAAATTAAAGATAGTTGTTAAAGATATTACCTTTGCACTTTGAAAGGACAAAAATCCGCAGATGAAGCTTGAAAAAGGAGATTACTTTCGGATATTGGGGTAAAATTAAGGATTTTGTTTGGGGTTAGGGTTCTGTAAAATTTTCTAGGAAAATTTGGGGGAAAATTAGGGATTTTTTTTGGGAAGATTAATAGGTTTTGTTTAGGATGATGAGAGAATGAATTTAGGTTTTTAGTATGTGTTTAGGTTAGAATAAAGACAAATAAGGGTGTGTGTTGGTTATGTTGTTGGCTCCAAATGAAATACATTCACGGCGTTATGACGGCAAGCATAGTAAGGGCATTTGGGGAAGGAAAAGTCAAACTAATGGGCACCATATGTAGAAAGCTAAAAGTAGGGGTACCATGTGTAATCCGCCAAAGTTCGAGGGTACCATGGGAAAAAACCATAAATTTAAAGCACTACAATAAAAAAAGGTTCTATTGCGACGGAGACATAGCCCGTAACAAATAAAATCCTGCGACGGACCTTGCGACAGTTTCCTAATTCTGCGACGGACTTGCGACGGAAATTCCGTAGCAGCCAAATTTCCCAGACCGCCAATTTTTCTGACATGGCGGGAACGCCTGCGACGGAAATTCGTCGCAATAATAAAATAATAATAAAGTTTGCGACGGAAATTCAGTCGCTAAAATAAAATATTATTTTTCTTGCGACGGAATTTCCGTCGCAGACTTTTTTTAATGCCTGGCTTTACAGCTCATTGGGTAAAATATTATTTTAATCTTGCGACAGAAATTCCGTCGCAGGTTTTTTTTATACACGGGTTTTTCACCCGTCTCCCTCCTATCTCTCCTCAATTATTTTCTACCCAAATATTTTCAAAATCCCTAAAAAATCGCCGACCACCACTCCGACCACCACCCTTCTCCGATCATCTCTTTTCTCTCTCCCCTCTCCTTTCCCCTTTCCCCTTTCCCTTCTCCCTTTTCTCCCTCCGCCCCCTGCTGACGCCCCCTGCCGCCGCCGCTGCTGCCGTGCTCCTCCCTCCTCTTACTTCCTTGTCTCACTTAATTAATACAAGGTTTGTTTACTTTATTTTATTATTTTGATTAATTAGGGTTGTTTTATGGTTATTATTTTGATTAATTATGATTAGTTTAGGATGCTTAGAATAATTTAGGATGTTTAGATTAATTAAAATCTAATTTAGGATGTTTAGTATTATTAGGATAGTTTAGTTTAGTTAAAAGCCAATTTAGGATGTTTAAATCAATTTTAGGATGCTTAGTTTAATTAAGTTTAGGATTGTTAAAATAATTTAGTTTAATTAATATCCAATTTAGGATGTTTAGGATTATTAGGGTAGTTTACTTTAGTTAAAAGCCAATTTAGGATCTTTAAACCAATTTTAGAATGTTTAGTTTATTAAGTTTAGGATTATTACAATAATTTAGTTTAATTAAAAGACAATTTAGGATATTTAGGATTATTAGGGTGGTTTAGTTTAGTTAAAAGCTAATTTATGATGTTTAAACCAATTTTAGTATGCTTACTCTACTTTTGCTTAGTTTTATATGGTTTATTAGTAAGCATTAAGTTTGTTTTGATAAGTTGTGTACATTTACATATGAATTAAATTGTGTCATGTGTATTTTTTTACAAATATTAATTCATCCTATGTTTGTGTTGTCATGAAATCATAATGTTTTGTATCTGTGATTGTTAATATATTTTTGACCTAGTACCCGTTCAGGGATTACACATTAGGTGTAATTCTTGAATAGTCCCTGTTTTGGGACTGTCTTTGAATCTTTTATACCATTTAGGTGGTAAATACTCATTTTTTCTTGATTGTTATGAGACAAAATTTGGTTGACATTTTCTTTAATATTCTCCGAATACATATGTAGAGTGAGAATTCATTCTAAATAATGTATTTGGAGAACTGTAAGGAAGTGCAGCCGAATTTTTGTCTCATTACAATCAAGGAAAAAATGGGTATTTACTAATGGTATGAAAGATTCAAAGATGGGTTTAGGTTGGAGAGATAAGGACCCCAATACATAATGTATTTTTTTGCAGGTTGTTGTTGGTGGTGGTGGTGGTGGTGGTGGTGGTGGCGGCATTGTTGTTGTTGTCGTCCTAAGAATATGGATATGAATGTTATTACCATTTTTATTAATAATTGTTATTTACCAATATATATGTAGATTTGTAATGAAGAGATTAGAACGAAACTTGATGTATGAAAGGTTGGATTCCAATAAAAAATTAAGGAAGGAATTCGTAATAGGGGTTGATAAATTCATTGATTATGTTAAGCAACAAGACAAATTCATTAGAAGTAAAGAAATTAGGTGTCCGTGTACTAAGTGCAAAAGTAAAAACTATAGGTTTGACCCTGACAACAGTGTGGACCCCATGTATAGTGCCTTGTGACGGAATTTACGTCGCAGGTTAAGATTTTGTGACGGAATTCTGCGACGCCTCTGTCCGTTGCAGGATATTATTTGCTACAGAATTTCCGTCGCAAGATTTTATTTTGCGATGATTATCTGCGACGGTCTAATTACGTCGCAGGTTCGTCGGAAATTCTATATTTGCGACGGTATATCGGTATTTGCGACGGATTCCGCCGTCGCTATGAAACCTTTTCTTTGTAGTGAAGCCAGGTTGGTGGCTAAGGGTTTCACCCAAAAGTTTGGTTTAGACTATTTTTACACCTATTCCCCGATCACTAAGATTGCTTCCATTAGAGTGATGTTTACTATTGCTTCCATGTATAACTTGCTTATTCATCAGATGGATGTGAAAACTGGGTTTTTAAATGGTGATCTCGATGAAAATATTTATATGGATTAACCTTATGGTTTTAAGGTGCCTGGTCAAGAACATAAAGTTTTGTAAACTTGTTAAATCTTTGTGTGGACTTAAGCAGACACCGAAATAGTGGTATGAAAAGTTTCATAGTGTAATTGTTTCTCTTGGTTTTAAAGCTAGTAATGCTGGTACATGTATCTATATGAAGTCTACTGCTAGTGGTAGTGTTATTATAACACTTTATGTGGATGATTTACTTATCTTTGACACTTCATTATATATTATTAATTCTACTAAAAGCATGCTTAAAACGTCTTTTGAAATGAAAGACATGGGTGAGGTTGATGTAATTCTTGGTTTAAGAGTAATAAAGACTAGCAAAGGTTATTGTCTTAGTCAAGCTCACTATGTTGAAAAAAGTTTAAGAAGTTTGGTTATTTTGATGTTGAGCCTGCTAGAAAACCTTTTGATGCTAGTTTACACTTAAAGAAGAATATATCTGAGAGTGTGGATCAAGCTAGTTATGCTAAGATTCTTAATAGTGTCATGTATCTTATGTGTTCATCTCGTCCTCATATTGCATATTGTGTTAGGATATTGAGTAGATATACTCATAATCGTGGTCATGATCATTGGAGTGCATTAGTTCGTTAACTTAGATCTCTTAAAGGTACTGCTGATTTTGGATTATCTTATTGTGGTTATCCTCCAATTTTGGAGGGATATTGTGATGCTAACTGGATCTTGGAGAGTAATGATATACACTCTACCAGTGGTTATGTTTTCACGTTATCAGGTGCATCGGTATCTTGGACATCATCCAAGCAAACGTTTATTGCGAGATCTATAATGTAATCGGAATTAATAACTCTCGAATTGGCTGGTCGACAAGTTGAATGATTGAGAAGTTTAGTATCGGACATTCCTCTTTGGCCAAAGCCCGTGCCGCTATATTATGACTCGCAATCTGCCATTCATGTAGTCAAGAATAAGGCTTATAATGGCAAGAGTAACCATAAACGCCTAAGGCATAACATTGTTTGTAACTTGATCAAGTTTGGTGCTATCTCTTTTGATTATGTTAGGTCGGAAAGTAATATTGCCGATCCGTTAACAGGAAACTAGTTTTAGATACTGCTAAAGAGATGGGATTATGCCCACCTATGTAGTACTTTTACGATGAAAACCCAATCTGGTTAACCATATTTAATGCGGTCAAACAAAATCGTAGAGCATTGTTTGTATATTATTTATTTGAAGAATAAAGGATGTTATCCAGTTTATCCCTTTTTAGCATGTTTATTTACTGCAGAGTTAGGTTGGACAGGTGGTAGTCCTTAATGAGTTCCATACCTTAACGTTTTGATTGGTGTGTACAGTACACACTTGATGGACTCACCTACATGATTTTGGAGTGTTAGCCGCATCCTATGAGAATAGATGTGGGTTTTCTCTAATGCAATCATGAGACAGGGTTTTTTCATGGGGCCTTATATTACTCGAGGGAGTTGTTCTCATATTCTTGTTATTGTCAGGTTCAAGACTATGTTCACCTTATAATAACTATTTTCCTAATTGTTTCGATCTATCTATTATGTTTGGACCAAGTGGGGGATTGTTAGAGTATGATGTTGCTCCAAACTAAATGTGACAATATTTGTCCCACATAGGAAGAATAGTGGGGGAGTGTTATCCTTATATATAGATGTGCACTACCAAATGTTAATTAGACTATAGAGGAGTGACTATAGTCTCCCCATGCGCGCGCGCCGCCGCTGTCCTTCCCGGCTCATGGCACGTGCACGACAGGGTGGGCCCCTTTTTTATGTTGGTCTGAATTTTACATCGTATTCTATTCTAACTATTGAGCCAAAACCGCATTCATTGTCCGATTTTATGGCCATTCATTTTCAGATTCTAATTCCATTATTTTGGTATCTCTATGTGACTGTTGGAGGGGCCTTTTCTCCACTATAAAATCCCCATTCTTCCACAGCTTAGACACACAAAAAATTTACAAAAACATCTCTTCTCTTCTTATCGCTTCTATAATCTATCTTTGTGAGAACAGTTCTCACTCCTATCTGTAGAGTGAACCATTGTGCGGAAGGAGTAGTTAACCCTGGATTCGGTGACCTAGGTACCCAGACGCACCATAGTGGGGGTCTAACTGACTTAAGATAGTGTCTTACATGGCGTCTCAATTAAGGTGGCTTTCGCTTAGATAAGTTCTTATTTCCTACACGAACTTCATTGCAGCATGCATGGATGGGTGGCGAAGCATGGACGGGTGTTGAACCTAAGACGTGAGGGTGGAGATGACACATACTCTACCACTAGAAGAAGTTTGTTACAATAATATACATGAACTTGACAATATATATAAGATTTGTTTTCCATTTCTGTATAGAAAAATTCTTAGGTCCTCCGGGAGGACAATTAATGTGTCCTCCCTAGCCAATAAGAAATCTTTATGGCTATATTTATCTTATATTTACCTTTATGTTTATTCCTTTTAAATAGACATGATGACTTTTTATTGGCTAGGGAGGACACAACAATTGTCCTCCCGGAGGACCTAAGAATTTTTCTTCAGTACAATGCAACGATTCCCAATGACTGACTTTGATTATAATCGTCATGCCATATGACGACTTTAAGCCCCCTAGCCTCGTCAAACCACAATCTTTCCAACATTTTAAAAAGGTTTTGATTAAATCTCGAGTTGACCCTTAATCAATTCGGTCAGGTACAAGTTACACCAACTAATCAATCAATCAATACTATATATATATATATATATATATATATATATATATATATATATATATATATATATATATATTTTAATCAAGGGACTTCTACGTAATTAAATAAATCCATACAAATTAATTATATTGTATAGTTTTTAATCCTAGCGTTGTGTGATGGACCTGAACAGGGGACTTCAATGTAATTTTATATAGTTTTGGTTGAAATATAAATCTAGTGAACAACAGAATATGGCGAGTTTCCTTAAAATAAACATGCCCCACCTATGGTATTAATTAGTATAAAGATGTTAATTATTTAACATACACAAATATAATATAAGTATGTTATATTTTGGAATTAAAAGGTAAATAAATCTATCTATATTTCCAAAAAATATAATATTTCATAATTCATTAAATTTGTAATTTAATTAGTAACTAATAATGATTGCTCTTGAATCAATGCTATATATTAATTTCAGAAATCAAGGGACTTCAATGTAATTAAATATATTTATACAAATTAATTATACTATATAGTTTTAAATCAATAGCACTGTGCGATGGACCTGAACAAGGGACTTCAATGTAAATATTATATAGTTTTGGTTGAAGTATAAATTTAAAGAACAAAGAATATCATAATTTTTCTTAAAATAAACATGTCCCAATTATGGTATTAATTAGTATAAAGATGTTAATTATTTTAACAAGTATATTATATTTAGGAAACTATTAAAAAGTAAATAAATCAAGCTATATTTCCAAAAAATCCCCTATATACTAAAAGATTAACACATCTCTAAATTTTCCCGCTTACATTTCCCGCTCAAGTGAATTATACTAGATAATATTTATTTCCTATTTAATTTGTATTCACTATCTATATTTACTAATAAAATCTCCTTTACTACTAAGAGAATAATATTTCTCTTATTTCCCTCCAAATGCATCTATCTAATTCAAGAAACAAGTAAAATATACCTTCTTTAAACTATTATCTTTTTTATTAAATTATTTAGTATAGATTAAAATTATAAACTATCTTTTTTATTAAACTATTAACTTTACTAATTATTATAATTTTTTCATCAAAATAAATTAAATTTGATGTTAAACTATAAACTGCACGTTGTAAATTCTTCATTAAAATACACATTTCATTAAATGTTATAATTTTAATTCTAGAGAATAATTCGACACATACCTACCATTAACTTTGTGATAATAGAAAATTCATTAAAACAGTTGGAGAATTATTTAAATAAAGAAATCATTAATTTCATGGTAAAAAAAATATATTTATTTCATAAAAATACATATTTCATAACGTTACTCGATTCTCTTTAATTAGTTTTTCATTATAAATAACGTCCTAAAAAATAAATACTCTATATATACCGCGCATAGCGCGGGATATATACTAGTATAATATTACATAATTATTTCGACTTAATTAATTTAATGCATATATGTAATATATTTATTTCGAGTAGTGAGAGTAATAAAAGTAACCTTAGTTGGATATAGTAATCACTCATTAGATACTTAAAGAGTAAAAGTAATCCTGTTAATAGTGAAAAGAATTGTAGTAACATTGGATATTGTAATATGTTAGTAATCACTCATTTGAATAGTCAAAGTAACAATATTAGCAGCGAGCGGGAATAGTGAAAATAACATAAGTAACAACGCGAGTAGTGAAATTATCAATATTAATGTACAAGTAGTGAAAGTAACAATAATTAGGTAACAATAATTACGGCGGGAGTAGTGAAAGTAAAAGTAATAATAACGAACGTAATAAAAGTAACAAATCTAAGAACAAAAGGAAGTATATATGAAAAATTAGCTAAGCAATCGATTTAAGTAAAATATTATTAATAACGGGAGTAGTGAATTTGTCTCATAATTTATTTCAGTATAATTTTTAGATACACTCCGTATCATAGAAAAATATATTTATGATATTTATGAGTTATGCAAATTTAAAATAGTTTTAGTTAATTGAAAATATATTTTAATGCTAAATATAGGTAGCCCGGGCGAAGTCGGGCACCCATACTAGTAATATTCTAATCTAATATTTCAGATTTATTTAAATATATAACTCTAATACTACTAGATAATCAACTAATATGATAGTAACACCCATGCGAGTAGTAAAAGCAACCATAATAGCAACGAGAGTAGTGAAAGTCATACTAGCAACAATGGGAGTAGTGAAATTAACAATAATAAATGCGGGAGTAGTGAAAGAAAAAATAATGACGGGGGAGAAGTGAAAGTAATAGTAGTCACAATACATATAATGAAAGTAACAGTAGAAACAACGGAGAGGAGTGTGAAAAATTAACTAACAATTCGATTTTAGGAAAATATTAGTTTATTTAAATATATGAGTTTGACAAAACTAACGGGTTAACCGTAAAAATAGCATGAGTAGTTAAACAAACAACAGTAACCGAAGAAGTAGTGAACGTAATAATATTAACAGGGGATGTAGTGAAAGTAATCATATTAACAACGGGAGTGGTGAACGTGTCTTATAATTTGTTGAATAATTTTACATCTTATAATAATTTAAAGATATAAATTGTAAATGTATGTGTTAACCAATTTGAACGAATCATATTTCATAAAAAATAAAATTTAAATGGTAAATAAAGGTAGCCCGGACGTAGCCGAGCATCAAACCTAGTACTATATATATAATCCGGAAATCAAGGGATTTCAATGTAATTAAATAAATATATATAAATTAATTATACTGTATAGTTTTTAATCGATTACGCTCTGTGATAGGCCTGATCAAGGGACTTCAATGTAAATATTATTTAGTTTTGGTTGAAGTATAAATTTAGAAAACACTAAAATATGGTAATTTTCCATAAAATAAATATACCCAAATTATGGTATTAACTAGTATAATAAAGATGTTAATTATTTAACATACACAATATGATATAAGGATGTTATATTTTGTAAACCATTAAAAGGTAACTAAATCAAGCAAGATTTCCATAAAATATAAATTACATAACCATTTCGATTTGATTTAATGTATATATGTAATATATTTATATAAATATATTAGCCTCTTAAAATTGCTTGCCTAAATAGTAAAAGTAATTCTGTTACTAGTAAAAAGAATTGTAGTAACATTGGATATAGTAATGTGATCGATAGTAATCACTCATTTGAATAGTCAAAGTAATAATAATATTAGGAGCGAGCGAGATTAGTAAAAGTAATAGAAGTAACAACGGGAGTAGTGAAATTATCAATATTAATGTGGCAGTAGTGAAAGTAACAACAATTACGGCGGAAGTAGTGAAAATATTAGTATTAATAACGAATTTAATAAAAGTTGTTAAGATTATAGAGGGGAGATGATTGCATAAGAGAATTGCATTATTGATTGATAGCTTACATGATTATGGTGAGGGTATTTGTAATACCTCTCATCTTAATGAACCATAACCCTAATTTGGCTAACCCTAATAGTAGTCGGGCCTAGTATAGGCCCAATCTTCTAATAACCTTCCGCAATCGTAAAGGCAGTACGTAGTACGAACTTTACGATTGGAGAAATACAAGAAAAATATGAAAATGAAAAATGAAATATACAATCTTCATTTTTTTCGATCTTCAACAATCATCTTCGTCTTCGAAAAGTGGTAAGATAGGAGTATAAAGACTCGCTAGAAATTTATTCGAACAAGAACGTTAAGTTTTTCGGACTTGTCGAAAGTATGAGTTAATTTGCAGGAACCCTAATCGAACCTGACAAATATCGATAAAACGGAAAATTATCCGTCAATTTCAAGATATGGAGAACGTTAATTTTTTCGGACTCCAAATAAATCAATTACCACCTTAAACGAAGTAAAAGATGATTAATCAAATTTCAAAGGAAAAGAAAGAAATTTTTTTTCTTTGTTTTTTGGAAAAGCTATTATTGCCGACCATTTTGGGATGACATTTTTTTTTTTTTTTAAAAAAAATTTGTGTTTTTGATTGAGTATCCTACCGGTGGGTGTGTAATTTTCCGGCCACCCACCGGTAAGAATGCGGAAACGGTTTTTAGAGTCCTCAAGAAACAAGCTCCGATACCATGTTAAGATTATAGAGGGAAGATGATTGCATAAGTGAATTGTATTATTGATTGATAGATTACATGATTATGATGAGGGTATTTATAATACCTCTCGTCTTAATGAACCTTAACCCTAATTTGGCTAACCTTAATGGTAGACGGGCCTAGTATAGACTCAATCTTCTAATAAAAGTAACAATACTAACAACAAAAGAAAATATATATGAACAATTAGCTAACCAATCTATTTAAGTAAAATATTAATAGCGGAAGGATTTTTCTAATGTGTGCCCTAAGGGAACACATTAATAAACTAAATATGGAAAGATTTACAACATATTCTCATGATAAATAGAATTAAAAATTTAGTTTTACCATAATTAGTGAGAATATCCTATGAATCTTTCCTTATTTGGTTTATTAATGTGTGCCCTAAAGGGCACACGTTAGAAAAACCCATAGCGGAAATAGTGATTATGTCTAATAAATTTATGAGTTATGTAACTTTAAAGTAGTTTTATTTAATTGAAAATAAATTTAAATGCTAAATACAGGTAGCCTGGACGAGGTCTGACACCAATACTAGTGTTGACATATGGCCAAAATCTTTGTGACTCGAGTCTCCAATATCATTATTACTGACACTTATACTATTAAGTTTTACAATGATGATATGCAATCTATGTTACTTAGATTCGCTTAAAAGTTATCCAATAAAGTGTATTTTCAAGTGTAATATTTAATTATTTTATGAAAAAAAATTATGTTTTTTCTTAAAATGAAGTGTCCAAGTGTTAGCATACTACACATTTCAGAATGTCGAGCATAAGATAAGGATTTGCGATGTAATATGAAGGGGGTGGAATTAAGTTACGAGGATGTAGCCAATTACCCTCATAACTTATGTACTATGTGCAATTCAACCCCCTAAGTTTCACTTGTAGCAAATTACCCCCATAAGTTTTCAAAAATGTGCAATTAAACACAAATCAATTTTTCTACCAATTTTTTAACTAAAACCTACTCCTATTATTTTCTATTATAAAAATCATTTTAAATATATCTGTTAAAAATTAAATGCAATATTTACATATTCACCAAAAAATGTGAAACAAATTTAAGATCAAAAAAAATTTGGATATGTAACTTTTCATTGTAACTTCACTAAAAAATAAAAATTCTCATATTATGAATATTTTTTTACCAAAATAAATAAAAAAATATATTTAAACATGCTTTCTAATTCAGGATTAATATTTGATCAATATTTTTGACTTTTAATAGTAGTAAATATATTTAATTTAGTAAATTTCATTACTAAAAATAAGAGATGTGGTAAATTGCACATTAAAAGAAACTTATGGAGCCTATTTACTACATTTATAAGTTAAGAAGCTTAATTGTACATCATATCAAACTTATGGGGGTGATTTGCTATATTTCCCGATTAACATAGCATGTAAAAACTATGACGTGGGGGTGGGATTAACATAGCATGTAAAAACTATGACGTTTAGGCTATGAACGAATTGAAAGTACATCACATTATCTTTTTTATCGGTTTCAATTTTGACCATGAATTTGTTGTTGCTATCAAGTGACTAATCTCCATAGTTAGCAATGTTGGGTCACAAATGTAGCCTTCATCTCATTTTCTAAATAAGATTGACATTAATCAAAGATTGCGATGCACAACACTAATACGATTGAAAACAATGATGTAATATAAAACGGTGAAATAATGAGTGATGACAAACGCACACCCTGTCACCTTCCTTCATAATTTAAGCTGGTGACTGAAGTATAGACCTTCCTTTAGTCTTTAATTTGGTGTTATCATTGTTTGAGGGGTCTTGAGAGATTAAATGTTTGTCATTGTTTCCCTGAGGTTAGCTTTACTATACTAGTTTTACATACCATTTTGTTCGAGTTATCTTTGTTGATTTGTAGTTTGTACAAAAGCTAAATAAGCCAAAAAAAAAACTCAATGTTTTAGTGTATTTTACGGGTCTCCCGTAAGACACGCCTTTTCTTCTGTAATTAAGACGGAGAAAATGTAACCATTTTATAATAAAATGTGATCATCGTTTGATAAAAAGTTAGCAGAACAATTTTCTAATAAAATGTGAACAATTTTAACTGTAACATTTTGTCACTAAACAGTCACTTTTTATTGAAATGAGAATCAATTATCAAAACTAAACTAAAAAGACGTACTAATACTAAACGGATTTTTTTTCTCTCTTAATCATTAACCCAAAAATGACCCAGATTCGAAATATCCCAACCCGTTTGGCGCAAAAATTACTCGCCCAACAAACTCGAAAAACACTCGAAACAACCCGACCCGATCAGAACTAACCCGATAATATTTCAAATCTAAACTGACCCGGCCCGATCCAAATTAGCTCAACTCAAATCCGATCCGGTTAATCCATTTATTAGGTCTTAATCATAAATAGTCTGTAACGTGTGTGATAGTGTCATACCATCTAGAGATGGCCTGGAAATTCGGCGGCACGGACGCGACACGAGTCCGCCACGGATGAACAGTACTGACGGCACAACCACGGCACGAACAGGTTGGAGGCGGGCCGCGACTGCGTTTTTTGGGAATTCCCGTGCCTAGGCACGGCACAGCCCAAGCACGGAGGGTCGAACCAGACACGGCACGACCCGAGATTTGGCCCGTTTCTTAATTATTTAATTAAATTCCTTTTTTTACCCTTTTTTAGTTATCTAATTAAATCTAATACGTTAAAAATACAAGTAATCAACTAATCATGACATCAAATATATTAATATTTAATAAAATATATATTTAAATCATTAATATTCCTTATTTATATAAATAAAAAAGTATTTAGAAAAAAAAATACTAAGGCTATTGGGTCAGCCCACGTGCTATGCACGATTAGCTCATGGGCCAGGCACGGCCCGGGCACGAAACTGGGCGTGCCAAGAGCGGGCCGCGGCGGGGGTTTGGGTGAGTGAGTCGGGCACGGCCAACCCAATATCCGTGTCTAGGCCGGGCCATTTTTTAGGGAAGGCAGGATGTGCCAGCACGCGGGCCGGCCAGCACGGCCCAATGTCAACTGTAATACCATACAAGGACTTGGAGTATTAGTTATTACAATTATTCTTGCTATAGACGGATATATCTGTCTATTGCTATAGACGGGTCAAATTCAATGATGTTATAACGGATGTAAGAAAGATAAATAAAGAACGTGAAAAAGACAACAGATTTACGTGGTTCACTAACAATTTGGTAGCTACGTCCACCGGCAGAAGGGAAGAATATTATTCATCTTGAGGATTGAGAGTTTATATAGTAAACTCATAACAGATATTTTCCTAAACCCTAACAATTTCCTAAACATATAAGGAAACTAAATCAGATGCGGAATTCAGAACAGATTCAAGGCATATTCTAACAAATATAATAGTACGAGGCCTCTGCTGCATCTGTGTCCACAATCCATAATAGTACGATATTGTCCGCTTTGGGCCAAGCCCTCACGGATTTACTCTTGGGCTCCTTCCCAAAGGGCCTCGTACTATTATATTTTGTAGATACTTATAAAGATGATCTTCTATCCTTATTCTACAGATGTGGGATAAGGGTTTGCACCCTAACAAATGAAAGTGGTGATATTTTTTGCTCCTACTATCCTAATTGTTGTTTGTCCTATTAGGAAAGTGGTATTATATTTGACCCGTCTTTTATTATAGATATATAGTGTCCGTCTATAATGAGAATTGGTGTAGTAGTTATTATGATTCATGTTATGTGATGGTTGATGACTTCATTGTTCCTAGATTCGGAAGAACATGGCTCTTACTTCTTTCATAACTCAATCCTTGAATTTTTATGCAAAAGGTGGATCGATAAGTCCAAACCATTGGTTAATAATGCATCAGTCAACAGTTGGATCAGAAGCAATTTTAATAAAAAAAACCAGCAACACACAGAACATCGCAGATGTTAGTGTTTTGTCTTACTTGTACCTCTAAATGGAATCCAAGACCTCTGACCGATATAACATTAGTATAACAGTGTGTTAATTTAGAATCTTAACACGTTTGGATGACGTCCAAACCTCCTGATTTACCTACACATGTAGTTAATTATTGTTAATCAAATAAGTCTATTTCTATTTTAGATGAATATATATCCTTCTTGTGATTAAAATAGGTCAAATAGGCCCTGTTCTTTTGGACTTAAAGGTCACTTAATTTAAGTTACTTCAGATCCTATAAGTTCAGTTAAGTTCAGATCAGATCCTATAAGTTGATTCGAGATCTCATAAGTTGATTCGATTCGAGATCCTATAAGTTCGATTGATTGATTCTATAAGTTGATTCGATTCGGATTCTATAAGTTCAGTTCAGATCCTATAAATTCAGTTTAGAAAAGTTATATACAGAGTATTATTTTTAAAAACCGACGCAAAAACATTTGACATTATTAATTATTCGATACATATATACATTATTCTTTTTAAAACAAAATTATCACTCTTCTCATTATTTATTGTCGTAATGTAACCGTAGTATAATGTATGAACAAACCAATGTATATAAAGCGGAAAAATGATATTATCTTACCTTGTGTTTTAGACTATTACCTCCCCCCTAAAGAGACAAAGCCACACAAAGCCGACTATCGTCCTCATGGCCAACGGATGCAGTTGAGCCACAGCGACGTTCATAGCTTTGATGATGGTCATTACGTGTTCATTCAAAGGAAACCGGAGCCCATACTCCAGATGCCTGATATACACGCCGATGTGACCAGGGGGAGGGCAATAGACCGCCTGACCCTCCTCAGGGATAACGATCTTGTACCCATCACCGAAGGAGAAATGGCCTTCGAAAAGAGTCCCGGAGCAGTGGCGAATTTATTAGTCCAGGCGCGATCAAGACCGGTTGTGCGAGGCCTCGCCATGATCCGGGATGACGACCTCTCAACAACGAAAAGAGTTCTCTCACCATCGAAGGAGTCCTCTCGTCATCATCGCATCATCATCCTCATCCTCCCACTCCTCCGCATTTGATGGATCAACTACGGGAGAGGAGACCTAGGACCCCAAACCTTATCGGGATGGCCTCTAGTATCCCCTCCCCATCAAGACGCGACGGGGAACCCCCCGGCGCCGAAGCGCTAATCCCGGCGTCGCGAGAAGACATGATAGCAATGATTATTTAACAAGAGAAGAAAGGAAATTTGTTCGTTTACCTTAAAGAAAAACACTCGCCGGAGTAGCAACCCTGAAAATTAGAAGACAAAGAAGGCCTTGGAAGTTTAGAGAGAAGAAAATTTTGGAGAATGAAATTGGTGGCCAATTTCACGGAACAACTGCCCTATTTATAGGAAAAAGCCCATAATAAAGGACCAATCGAGAGAATGACCCATGAAGCGTCGGCCAATCGAGCGGACACGTGTCGGACATGCAACCACGGAATGTCAATCGTCGCAACAGTTAAACGTCAATCAACGCAATGGTGATCAAGCGTCTTCAACACGCCCCTTCATATCTCTCGCCTATTCATTTTTCTCAACAAATTCCTAGGTATCTGTTCTCCGCCGGCCACAAGATCAACCATGCTAGGGAGCACCGACCTGGGGGCAATCAAAAACAAACCGGCACTCTCAACCCTGGTCTCGGTCAGCGTCACTTTCTCTTCCACATCGGATGCCCTTTACGCATCCATGCGGAGGGGGGGATATATATGGTACGGCCTAATAAGAACCAGGCCGAGATAGAAGAAGCCGTCTGAGAAAAATTTTAAATTACTTTCGCAGAATATACGCTCAAAGATACATCGGAGCCCATACCACGGCATAGACTACGCTGGGGGCAAATTGATGGGGCATATTCGCACCGCTGACCAAGTCAACATATTGAGCAAGGTCAAAGATATCCACAACAAGTCAACGACTTAGGCAGCCTAGCCGATGCAACCCATCGGCTCATCAATGGGGCCTCGCCACGACAACCGACCAGTAGGGACACATATCCGCGTACTCATATCCAAGACCCTCGGCCGGCCTGCCATAGGTCCATCGGCCGAGGGTAGAACGGTCTTTCCACCTGCTAGCCACTTGGCCACTTGGCCACTACGTGACAAAAGGTGAAAGCCTATAAATACTCCTCAACCCTCATTGAGGAGAGGATCCAACAATTAACCTAAGAATCACTATTCATCTGGTAATATCTTCCTTATCTCTCTACAATATACTTAGCCAAGTAACACGCAACTTATCTCTCTAAGTTCACTGACTTGAGCGTCGGAGTGAGTACGCTTGGCACAAAGCCAAGCCCTCAGTTCGTTTATTGTTGCAGGAGAGGCCGAGAGGAACGATAGAGACGTGAGGAACCCAACCCAAGACATCATTCTACAAGCCACGGGTGGTAACAATACTTGCTCTGGAATTACACCCGGAACACTTATCAATGTTCTCTCTTGGCTGCTCACTAATTTCTTGTAAAAAACTTTGTTTAATCTCAATAAAAGTTTGCGTTTATTTTTATAATAATAATAATAATAAAAAAGTTGCGATTTTATAAAATAATAATAATAATAAAAATTAAAATTAAAATAACAATAAGAACAAGAACAAGAACAAGAACAAGAACAAGAACAATAACAACAACAACAACAACAACAACAACAACAACAACAACAACAACAACAACAACAACAACAACAACAATAATAATAATAATTAAGTTAAATTAATTTAAGTTAATTTAAATTCGGATCGTGTAGGTTCAGTTCAGATCCTATAAGTTAAGTTCAGTTCAGTTCAGATCCTATAAGTTCAATTCAGATCCAATAAGTTCAGTTCAGTTCAGATCCTATAAGTTCAGTTCAGATCCTATAAGTTCAGTTCAGTTCAGTTCATATGCTATAAGTTAAGTTCAGATCAGATCAGATCCGTTTCAGTCCAAAAGAACAGGGCCGTAGTAGGGTAGTGTCCAATTGTATGAATAAGACAAAAATGAAATTTTTACGGAATAAATAAAAAAATTGTCATATCTATATAAATTGGTAATTATTGTAATTTCGGTTTTAAATGAGAATTTGTGATTGTCAATAACAGAGGGACTTTCCAAACATCATAAGTTCATAACCTTCGCTAATATCTTACCTAGTACATCTTTAAAAAAATAACAAAAAAGATGTACAGTGTGTATATTATTGTAAAATAAGAAAAAAAAAATGTCAATCCTCCACCTAGTTTACATAGATTTTATTTTAATATTATGAGGCAATTTTGTGGTATACCCGCCTCATTACCTCCGTTTATAGCCTCTCTTGCCTCTTTTTTTATAAGGAAAAAAACTAGGTAAATATTTGAGAATATGATCAACACATCCTACAAATTGACGGGTCGTTTGGTTCAATGCTTAGGAATAGAATGGATTGTAATGAGAAATCATAGGAGTATGGGGTTCCAATTCCATACCTTACAAATCATGTTTGGTTCATTAGAAAAATAAACACAAAGGAATGGAGTTAGAATCCATGAGAAGGAGGTGGGTATGGGATTCCAAGGGGTTAGGGTGGAATTAGAATCCATCAGGATTCTAACTCCATTTCAAAATGCCCCAACCAAATACTAGAATGAGTAGAATCTATTCCATTCTATTCCAAACCTCCCAACCAAACACCCCCTGAATTTAAAATCTGCTACTTTATTTACCCAACGAAACCCGCGAATTAAATTCTAAAGTTTTAGTTGTTATTATACAGCTCTCATTAACTAATTCTTTCTGATAGAGTTAATCACTCTATAATTCTCTTCTTTTTTTTTTGGCAAAAAATTAAACTCTAAAGTTTAAACTGTCATTATACTTTCTTTAAGAAACTCTGTAGTATTAGAAACAATGTGTTAATGACAAGAACAGAGTAATTACAAATTGACACTCAAATTTATTAGGATGGCAAATTATCATTTAAGACGGGAATGTTCATCTTAAGCATTAGGGCATTAGCAATAGACAAACCCCAAATGAGGTTTGTCTAATGCCACATCACTCAACACACAAACCTCTCTAACAACAAACCTCAATACAACAATAAACAAACCTCATAAAAGTATACTACATGGGGTCCACTATCACTCACAACCTAAAACACAAATCTGTATACAAAATTGTAACCATTCTCATCTATGAACCTCAATCCCCATTCCCAACAATAGAGAGGTTTGTCAACAAACCTCTAAAAAGAACACAAACCTTTGTTGACAAACCTCTATTGTTGATGCCCTTAGGACACTTATTTGACTATCTAAGTCTTTTTTTTTTTTTTTTTTTTTTGGTATAGAGGAAGCCACAATTCTGAATACATTACTAGTAAAATTTGATTTTAGTTCGGAAATACCACAACTTTTACTACTAAAATAGTACTCCCTATCTCAGTCATTTGTTTAACTATTCCATTTTAGTCAATTGTTTACCTTTTGTTAGGAGATATCAAAAGTATCTCGGGATAGCTTGGTATAAGGAAATAAGAATAATATGAAATATGAAATATGAAATATATTGTAGTATTTTGATAACCATAGATTCTAGCAATATTGTCCTCTTGCTCCACAAGGCAAGAGTTTTGTATAAATACTAACGCCTATGAATTGTATGACACGAACGAACTATCAATAAAATATAATTACGATTTATATTTTCTCTTCCATCTGAATTTCTACTCCTTTCTATTTTAGGAATACTTTTGATGGAAAATTTGATTTTTCAAACTCAATTTGGTCCACTTACCATCATTAACCACCTCATCCTCTTTGCTTAGTCTTTGTGTTAAAATCAAAGATAAACAAATGACTAGACAGAGCCTCAAAAGGTGTATTTTGAAGCTGGAAAACTGATGTGTTTAGAAATGAAAAGTGAAAGGGCGCCACCGGGTAACACCTAATTTCGGCGCCACCCTCTCACATGAGGTGAGTGGAAACCTTTCAATTAAGAATGGTTGTGAGAAGGTGACACCCAATTTAAATGTCACACGGTTACGCCCTATCACTTTCCTTTAGAAATAAGGTTACAAGGAGTAAAAAAGCTCAAAATATACTCTCTGCTTTGATAGGCATCCCAATAAATACATCTTTCCTTGTGTCTGGCACTCTGGCTCCTCTCCCTCTCTTGGTCTTAGTTCAGGCTTCAACTACCAGTTTTACTCCCAAATTTTCCTCTACTTTTTGCATCTTAACACTTATCCAACTCCTATTTTTCCAAATTTCACCCAAAATAATGACATTTTACAACATTCACATACACATTTGAAGCACATTTTTCCCCAAGTTTCAATCTTTGTAGACTAACAAGCAAAATGGGGTGTTGTGTTAGTACCCTTGATGACAACAAACAACACTCTCTCAAAAAAGACCAACACTTCTCTTGTGTATCCAAATCCCCTCCTATACTTGAGGAAGAATCAGTCAAAGAAGTCCTCTCCGAAACACCCAAACCCAAACCCAAACCCAAACCCAAACCCGGTTCCGAAACCGGAACCAAAATATCCAACAATGTTGAACAACCCACAAAATCTAGGCCATTTATGGAGCAAAATTTACCATCTTTGATGCATAAATTGCCACATTATGAACAAAAGTTGACATCAATGGAGCAAAAGTTGATACCCATGAAGCAAAACAAGTACTACCCTGATCCGACTACTACACCAGAAGCAGAAGAAGAACAAATCTCAGAAGTTTGTAGTTTAAGTGAGTCAATTTCCACTACTACCCTTGAAGACCATCATATGCAATTACCCAACTACACTACTACTGCTGGTGACTTTCCTCAGAGGGTAATGTACAGATCTCAGGGGCAAAACAGTAATTTCCTTCATAAAAACAACAATTATCATGATAACCATGGGAGATCACCTGTCAGGCGGGCTGACCCGTCCCCACCAAGGAGGAATAGCCCGAGTCGGGTCGGGCCGAGGAGGGATGCGGTTGGGGAAAATTCTGCCAGGAGATCCCGGTCCCCCGCGACTCGGTCCAATGTGGGTCGGAGTCCGTCTGCAAGAAGGGCCGGGCCGTCACCGGGCCGGGTGAGGATGGTGAATGGGCCTGGGGAAGTGAGAAGGGAGAGGGATTCAGCAAATGTTGATGAGTGGGCCGGGCCAGAGGAGTCACTTGAGAACCCACTAGTGTCATTGGAATGCTTCATATTTCTCTAGTAATCTGTTTTTTTTTTTTTTTTTACAAGGATTAAAGATGGTAATCTGATTACTAATGTTGTTGTTTTTATCTGGCATTAGTTGTTATTATGATGATTATGATAGGTTTTGAGCACTTGTATGAAGGAAGCTCTATGAATTTTGCTTTCTTTTATTTATTTATTTTCCTAATTATATTGTAAATGTGCATAAATTAGTAGTAATGCAATGGTTATTTAACCGTTTAGAGCATTCACAATGGTAAGCTAGTTGCTACTAGCTTACCATTGCCACATAAGATTTTTAAGTTGTAACATTTTTAAGTTACTACAATGGTAAACTATTAGTGTTGTGGCTTAGATGGGCCCATATGCACAACAACATTTCTGAAAATGCAATTGTACTTCATGCCTATTTCCACGTGTATTAGTTTAGTTGGTAGTTTTTTTTGTAGGACCATTTGAGCTACTAGCTCCATGGAGTAATTCTTCAATTTCAATTTAAGCTAGTTGATAGAGAGTCTTTCAATGGTTAAGGAAGTAGCTTGAAATTTTTTTATTTGCAAGCAAGTCCTTTTGGGTAACCATTGGAGATGCTCTTAGTGGCTTTTGCTTGCTTATCAGCTTCTGTGATTGGATTACCATGCCTAACAAAACTATATGTATTCAGATAAATATGACTCGTAATAATTACTCTCGTCTCAAGCAAATCACATGGTTGTAAATCTTGTGTTGTTGCCCGGTTAGGTCGGTCTGATTCTGAGACTTATCTAAGGTTGCAAATCTTGTGTTGTTGCTCTTTTAGGCGGAATTCTAAGACGCTTTCAAGTCCGGTGATAAAAGACGGTCTAATTTAATAATTACTCTCTTTTTTTTTCAGTCATTAAAAAGAACAAAGTTAAACAATAATCATTGTATTCTGCAATGTTGGTGACCACTAGACGAACAATGTTAGACCATCCCCAAGCAAGGTCAATTGCTTGGTCATGACCTTGCTTTGTCATGCTTAATCATGTCATTAGTATTGTTAATGTGTGACCAAAGATGGTCAATTTGTGACCAAAAACAAGAAATGGTCAATTTGTAACCAAGGTAGGTCAAAAAGATGACATTATTGACCTTCTATGTGTCAATTTCTTATTGGTCGAACAATTATAAAACAATAAAAAAAACTACTCTACACTACTCTACTCTACTTTCGTAACTAGAATTTGGGAAAATTTTCGTAACTAGAATTTGCTTTTAATGCATTTTATCATTTCGTAGTATTTATTATTTTTTAAAAAAATATATGCGGTATTTTATACGTCCAATCATGTTTTTCAATAATTTTTTTTAATTGTTAATGAAATCGTCTAATTACTTTTCAAAATTATTAACGTTGTTATTTAATATTTTTTTTCGTAAAGTACAATATAAGATTAATATAGTCGCAAAATATTGTGGTAATTTTTTTTTATTAAGATATTTACAATAATAGAAAAATAACTATATTTATAAAATGTTAGGAAAAATAATTGTAAAAGTGTGAGAGAAAAAAGTGGGGTAGAGAATGTGGAAAATGATTGAGAATGTTGTAAAGTGGATAATGATTGAGTTGATGACCTAGGTCGCGACCTTCTGCTTGGGAGGGTGAAAATGGGTCAAGGTTAATAAGGTGAGATTAAGAGTAAAATCGGGTCGCGACCTACTTACCGCAATGAATACTTTATACTTGCAATTATCTTTTTGTTGTAAACTGAATTACTCTCACCAATCTCCTTAACTGTCGGTCAGAATGATTAGCTGTTGTAGTGATATATTCTCAAGTCAAAGGTTACAGAAACTAAATTATGATTTATGTACGCTTTTCAAGTACGGAGTAATAATAGATTTAAGTGTTTGTAATAGTGTCATTCTCCCTATGGGTAAGTGTCTCATACTGTAGAAAATAAGAGACTAAATTAATTTGTAAATCAAGGAAAAAACTCCTATGCTTACTACCAATTGGTTTTCGAATAGAAAATTCGTGAGTTTATGTAGTCCATTATTTCTCCTTCTCGTGGGCGTTGTAGTGCGACACGGGCCCATATCTGAATATAACAATTTTAAAATCTCGTGTTTGTCATCATCGGAAGATTTTAAATCTGTGGGGATATATAGATACTTCTTCTCTCTCATTCAAAAGAAAATAAAACAAATTTAAACTATCTAATGAGTTAGAGAGTATAATATTTAAAGATTAGTAACACTAGAAACTTTGAAATTTTATCTTCAAAACTAGGGACATAACCGTGAGAGAAACTTGGTATCATGATTTAGTTTCGAAACTAGTCTGATTCTATTTCGATCGTCGGTAGATGTTCTCAATTAACATCTACAGATTGGGTTAAAGAAATATTTGGGATCCGTATGCATTCATAGTAAATACCATGACAAGTACTGGTAGACATTTATCATAATTGAGGTTCGTCTGTGAAATGTCAGGTTGGTTAGATAGAGATACCAATCTCATTTAGAGTGACCAGCTGACCATTCATTTTGCGGTACATTTACTTTTACATTACGTGTGTTTTGTATTCTTCCATTTAAATTCAGATTTCGTCATAAATTCATGGGCGGTACAATATTTCTATAGTTTTGCAATTCTTGTGATATCACTCACATTCAATGATTCACCAAGTATTTTGCCCTAGGTCATAGGTTCTTGATAACATTTGAATTTTACCTTAAATCAAAGATAGAACTCGCCTGGCAAAGTTACAAATTATTTGAATAATACTTTCTCCGTCCAAAACTTAAAATCATTTGTTTACTTTTGAATTTTTTTGTGGCCGGTGTTCTAATCAAAAGCTAAACAAATAGCTGGAAAAATGGAATATATTTTATAAATAAAACTGACTGCAACATGTATAATTCATGCCGTAGTGTATCAAATAAGAGTAATATCCTCTATTTACTAAAAGAATAGGCGAAACTCCAAATTTTCCCGCCTAAAACATATTTCCTAGAATAGGGCTTGATATTTTTAGCATATACATGTTAGGTTATAAATGAGCATAATCTTCTGGATTTAAATATTTATAACATCGAATATTTCACATTCTGCACAAATTAATCTATGTCTTTTAATGATAAAGAAATTCTTTTTTAAAGAACTTTATGATAAAAATTCATTGACTTTTTATGATAAAAATTTGCGGCTAAAAAAATATGTTATTAGTAAATATTTGTAAAATAACTTGATTAATTTCTCGGTAAAAAAAATAAAAAAAAAACTTTCAAAGAAATACTCATTTCATTACTTCTTACCGTTTAAATTTTTATTTCTCAAATCAAAATACTATGATGAGAAACATGAAAAATAACCGAAATGTCAATTTAAAGTCCATGAAAAATAAAACACTATATATACCATGCATACATTACAGGAGGCCTATACCAATTCTTAATTATATATCAAGGGTTTTTCTAAAATGTGTCAATGGGCACATGATAAGATTTATCTAAATGCTCCTAATTAATTTATGGGATATTTTACATGGTACCCCTCAATTTTTTGACTTTCTACATGGTACCCCTACACTTTTTAAAACATACATGGTACCCCTAATTGTTGTCATTATCACTAAGTGTACCCCTAAACTTTATTTTCCATCAATTAAACTCCCGTTTTAGGCGTTAGGTAATGACTTGGACGCGTAACCAAACTTGTCATTTATTATCTCATGACATAAGGACTCTATTGGGTTCAATATCCATCTCGATCCTAATATTTATTGATATATATATATATATATATATATATATATATATATATATGGGCTAAAAAGTTTTTGACGGAAAATTTATTGAATCCTTGACAAATTATCACGTCCAAAGATGGATATTGAGCCTAATAGAGTCCGTATGTCATGGGATGATAAATGTCAAGCATGGTTACGCGTCCAAGTAATCACTTAACGCCTAAAACTGAGTTTAATTGACGGAAAATAAAGTTTAGGGGTACATTTAGTGATAATGACAACAATTAGGGGTACCATGTATGTTTTAATAAGTATAGGGGTACCATGTAGAAAGTCGAAAAATTGAGAGGTAGCTTGTAGAATATCCCTTAATTTATTCTCTCTCCCTAATATTTTCTCACTCAATCATGTGTGGAGGAAAATAAGAAACTGGTGTTATAATTAAGACAACTTAGGAAAGTTGATTAAATTAATGATATAATTAGGATTAACATATTTTTTGGAATTACTTTTTCACATACGAACTTTACTCTTTCACATACACTTTTTTATTAACTTTTCATAGCATACCCTTTTACCTAAACTTAAACAAATTAATTGTCTTAAAAATTCAAATATAACAACGGTTCAAGGAAAACCGTGGTCAAAGAGAGAGAAAACCTATGAGCGCGTAGAGAGAGAAATAACCCATCGTGTCGCCTTTGATTTCCGTGCCCATGGCAAGGAAATCGAACCTGCAACGACAACGAGAGATGACGTTGAGAGGGAGGAGTATACCTGTCACGTCCACTAAGTCGAGTTTAGATGAAACAAATGAGGAAAGTTTGGAAAATGGTAATCCTAATGGAGTAAGATCTGGGCGGGATGTTGATGAATAAGGGAAGACTAAGAATATTCATGAAGTCATTGGTTGTAATACTACGGTTTTCTAAGTCTATTACTCGGCCGAATATGGCTTACTCGGCCGAGTAAGTATGCCGTGTGTTTCTGGACAGACTATTGTCCAAGAATACTCGGCCGAGTATGGGAATACTCGACCGAGTAGAGGATACTCGGCCGAGTATACTCTATACTCGACCGAGTACCCGGTCTGACGGAGATTCTTTCCGCGGGTTGATTAGAGACGGTTAAGAGTTATAAATTAAGATTCACTGTTTCACTTTTTACGTTTTACAAAACCTAAAACATTCTACGTAACTCTAATCCTCTAATCTCTCCCAAGATCGTTGATTGTTCGTGAGTCCTTGTTCTTTTCTCTCTTGCATCTATTTCTTTGGTAAGTCTTTAATGCTTTGTAATCAGTTAATGGGTTGTCTTTTAGGGTTTTGCCCTAATTATTGATTTGGGTTAATTTGGGGAAATGGTTTATAGTGATGGTATGTGATGATTCGTTTGTAGGTGATGGTGTCATGGATAATTGCTGTTGATTGCTTGTGTGTGCTTGGATTACGAAAAGATAGGGTTTACTACTCAGTTTTACTGTTTAATTGAATTGAGATTTATGTGGTAATTGATATACGATTGATATTGTGATCATCTACTAGTGTTGTGTTGGTGTTGGTGTTGGTGTTGGTGTTGGCGTTGGCGTGGGTGTGGTGTTGGTGTTGGTGTCGTGATGATTGTGGTGGAGTCACTTGCGAGAGTGGCTTCACACCCTAGTTCGCCCTCCGTGGAACTCGCCACGGGAGGGGATGTGCACATTAAGGGACAGGGATTATTGCTCATTGATGAGCGGGACCATGGTGGGTGTGGCCGCGGTCCCCCACCGCTGATTGTTGTGATTGGGAGTTGGAGATGGCTGATGATCAGTGTTTATCTTTCGTACTTGTCTTACTTTGATTATTCAGTAACTGACCCCGTTATTGTTTTATAAAATCTGTGGTGATCCATTCGGGGATGGTGAGCAGATTGTGTCAGGTGATGCAGTTCTTTAGCTAAGGGGCAGTCATGGGGAGTCATCACTCGAGTCTAGCTTCCGCCGTTAAGAGACTTAGCTTTCTTTACTAGTTGTTTAGCTTTCACAGTTGTACTTTGGTTTTGATTTTGGGAACATGTAATCGTTAAACTCAGTTACACTTCCATAAATGTGTTTTGGATTGTTAACTTTGATATACTAACCTTGGGCAACCGAAATGGTAATAGTCTCTCATGTTGGGGTAGTCCTTTGAAAGGTACCTTGCTATGAGGGGGTGTTACAAAGTGGTATCAGAGCGACGATTCTGGCACCTAAAACTAATGAACCCAATGAACTTAGGGAGTCTAAATAAAATGAACCCGGGAAGAGTTGTTTGGAGCTACCGCAAAGACTTGGGAGACGTCCGAAAGTCGTATTACGGCCCTTACGATCTCAAGCCGGTCACATGGGGGGACTGTTGTGTGTTGAGTCATGTGTGTGTGATATCTATAACTTGAATCTGGTGAAGTTGTTAGCTGGATCATGGAAGTGTTGGAATATGGTAATATATGAAAGGTGAATTGTGAATTCGTATATGATAGATCTTAAGCATGAAATATGTTGAGCATGCTACATGTTTATTACGTGGCTTTCAAAAGGGTAGTTGTACATGTGCATATGATCATGATGGTGTTAATGTTTGGTTTGTTGGTAATAACATGTGATTAAGGTCATGCGTCTACATATGTGAATGTTGTGTTTAATTTAAATATGAGTATGATAAAAGTTCACCTATGTATTGGTTTTTAGAAGCATTGAGTTGTTATTGTTTACCTTATGCATGTTCAAGTTGTTTTGTTTAGAAAAATTGATTTGTATAAAGACCGATTATGGAAGGGTTGTCTTAAAACTGTCATAAGTCGAGTTCTAGAAATGATATTGCTAAAATTCCAAATGTAGGTGATAGCTTGTCCTCTTGAGATTCTAACGATAGGTCACACGCCCAAAATGACTAAGTAACGAGTGAGATATGACTGTTTTATGAAAAATGGACGTTGTCGTAAACTGTGTCGGTACTCGGCCGAGTAAGGTAATACCCGACCGAGTAAGGGCTACTCGGCCGAGTATTCCCAATACTCGACCGAGTAATCCTCTGTGACAATTGGGTTTGCTTCTGGAGTCGAAAACTCGGCCGAGTAATATAGTTACTCGACCGAGTATCCTGTACTCGACCGAGTATCCTGTACTCGACCTAGTATGCCATGTACTCGACCGAGTACCTCTTTGGGCAGTCATTTTGAGTCGGTGGCTATGTTCTTACATTTTTTTTGAGTCGTAGGGTACGTGCACACGTATGTTTTAGGTAGTAAAGCATTCTTTATGTATGTGACGGTCTTGATACGTAAGTTACCAGCTATTATGATGTGGAGAATGCCGGCTTAGGAAGGATGTGTGTTGGGTAGGGAGGACATGAGTATACGGGATTGTGATGGATAGTGGAAAGAATAAGTGAAGTTGACGAGTTATTGAGATGAGGAGCACATTCTGTGAGCTATGGTGGGTTAATTAGTCGTTGACTTAAGTAGTGTAGTGATGATCGTATATGATCGAGTGAAGATAGAGCAGTAATGTAAATTCGAGGAATGTGAGAAACAAAAGTTGAAATGAGGGATGTGAAAATTATGGTAATTTGGGATATATAGTGATTTCTGGAGAGAGACAATTATGACGATGTTGGGTAAGGAGATGAAAATGGTGACTAGAGAGCTTAGATCGAGGGATGCCGCAATAAGGATATATAGGTAATAGTCGTTATGGGGATTTCTATTACTAGAAGGTGAGCCTAGTGTATAATCATTTGGGGATGAAGTGAAGCTTGGTTATCTAGGATTATTAGATGAAGATAATGTAATGAATTAAGGAGAATTCATTGAGTGGGTGGATCTATCGGTGGAGCGTATGAGTGAAAAGTGTGATGAGAAGGAATGTTGATAAGAAATGAATGAGAAATAATGACATAGGCTAATAGAATTTGATTTTTTTGGAAGTAATGGAAAGAGAAGGATGATGGTAAGTTGATTGAACGTTAACAAGAATTAGGGGACATGAAAGTCAGGCATCATGAAATTGTGTTACCATGAGGGCGGGAGTTAAAGGAGTATATATATATAATTTCAGGACGACTTGTTAAACCTGAGTTTGAGGGTTTAAAGGAGTAGGAAGTTGGTCGGGTGTTTGTACGGTAGGAGACTATGTGGTGAGGTAAATGATTATATAATCAAGGATAAAGGTTGGATAGTTGTTGAGGTAAATTTTATTGATGGATTTAATGATCGTTATTTGGGGTGATAACCAAGAGAGGAAATGAATTGTTATATTTAGAAGTGATGGTAAAAGATTAGTTACATGAAAGATGGTGGCTTCGTAATGTTGTCACTAGTGGTTAAGAATGATGTTAAATAGGGATGTTAGCTGTTCTAAAGAGATTGTTTTGTGGAGGCCTGATTGGTATATATGTATGTGAGAGAGTATAAGATGTGGATACAGGAGGTGTTTGCTAGTAGTGGGCACTTATGATATAATTACGTTTGTCGGATGGTGGTCATTGTGCGGATGGGAGGACGTGTTATGAAAGGCATGTGAGTTAAGTTCAGATGAAAGATATTCATTATCAAGTGGTAACTTGCGTGATCAGGATTGGCTAGTTAGATTTTTTATGGGTCCATGATATGTGTAAATGTTTGTGTCAGGTTCTGACCTCACGAGTAATGGTATGGTGTGATAGTTATAAGTCGTTATATGTTATTCCGTGTAATATGTTGTGTTGTGATTTAGAAAAGTTGTCATAAGGAAGTTTTCTTGTCAAGGAAGTTATACTGAGTCAGTGTTTATGTGATTGTAAAAGTTGCAGTGACTATCGACATGGTTGTTGTACCTCGAGTGGCGATCCGAGCACGGTTATATAGATTGTTGTATATTTACTGATGAGACGAACTTTCGAAAGTATATATCAGTTATACAGATTGTTGTTTGTTTACTGCTGTTTGCTGCCAGTGTCGGTATGGGCATAAAGAGTGTTGTTTTGTTTATTAATGTTTTTTTTTACCAGTTTCGGCTTGGGGTGAGGGTAGAGTAGGATATGGAAGAAAGTTGTGTATGTTTCCGTTGTTATCATGGTATAGTGATACCTTGTTATTGGGACATAGTAGTGGCAAGAGTTTTGTGGAACGGGTGTGTGCTGAGCTTGATGCGGCAAGTGGTTCGTGATCTTATTGGGACAGTGAGTATAAGGTGTTGGGAGCTAGTATTATGTTGAGTTATGGATGAGTTTTACGACAATAAACAGGAGAACTTGAGGATCTAGTGTGAGTGAGTATAACAATCGTGGATCATGAGTTATGATTGTGGAAATAAGTGCATGTATAAAGATGTATGTCTTTGGCGGTAATGTTGAAGAGATGGAGTAGTGGTTATACCGAGGATTTTATGATATAGGTTAGTTGGAGTGCAGAATAATTAGAGGCACGAGAACTGTTAGAGAAAGAGCGCCCTGGATATAGGAATGGTTGTAGGTGTTGAGGTTATAGTGGGTTATCTTCGACATGCGGTGGTAATGAAGTTTGTGTGAGGTATAGCAAAGGACCTAGTTTTAGTGAGTTACGAGGACGTGACATTCATCTTAAGAGGAGTAGGATGCGACAAGAGAGTTTGATGGTCATATAGGTTGCAATTGGAAGTTTGAGTGTTGGTGTAGAATAAGGATGGATTTGTGTGATGGTCGATTTCATTACAGGTAATGGCAGTGCTTGTAGTAGTATAATGTTTAGGAGTGTGAGTAAACTTCTATGGTGTTAACAGTTTGGGTGATGATGTTTATGTGTGTGAGTAAACTTCGAGGACGAAGTTCGTTTTAAGGGAGGTAGAATGTAACATTCCGTTTTGATGGTTGACCTTGTTTGGTGGATTGTCGTGGTTTTGAGTTTGCTAGTGAGCGTTATGGAAGTAAGACAGAGTGGGCAACACTTATGTTGTGGGATTCGATAGTACTATGGAATTAGTATTAAGAGACTATGCTGTAGTTGAGACGATATCGTGAGCCATGTTGTGGAGGTAAGCGTGGTTGGTGGAATTAGTGTTAGGTGTCCATGTTTTATAGGTTGGGTTGGAACTTCGGGGACGAAGTTCTTTTTAAGAAGGGAAGACTGTAATACTATGGTTTTCTAAGTCTGTTACTTGGCCGAATATGGCTTACTCGGCCGAGTAAGTGTGTCGTGTGTTTCTGGACAGACTATTGTCTAGGAATACTCAGTCGAGTATGGGAATACTCGACCGAGTAGAGGATACTCGGCCGAGTATACTCTATACTCGAACGAGTACCCGGTCTGACGGAGATTATTTCCGCGGGTTGATTAGAGACGGTTAAGAGTTATAAATTAAGATTCACTGTGTCTATGTCTAACATAACTCTCATGGATGCCAATGAACACGGATGTTCACAGAGATCTGGAGTAAGGGGTGAGGGTACGTATTAGGAAGCTCTTTTGATCGAACACCTAATCCCGCCCGCCTCGATAGCGGCCTCTACTAATGATTAGGGAAAATCATCTATACTCGATATGTTGAAGGTTATATGCATGCTATGCAACATCCATTAGATTAATCCTAACATGTGAGAATTAACTAAGTCGATGATCAAGTAGTTTAACATGCATTAATGTCGAGGTAGAAATTTAGGTTAATTGCATGTGAGAGCATACAAACAATATGGTAATAAAGAAAATTACAATAATTACAACGGATTAATTGATCTACGTCGAAAATACACTTAAAACGGATGATTCGAGAAAAAGAAAGAGAAAATAAATTAACAAACAAATTAACGGTGATAATACGAGTAATAGTTAATTAATACGTAAGCTAATAACTAAGTCAAAGCAACAACGGAAGTTCAGGGGCAGAATTCAACCCGGAACAGGCGCAGCAGAGTTGCGTCCATTGGAAGAGGCGCAGTGCTCACTGCGTCTGTTTCTGAGGTGAATTCTGGTTGTGAAGCCGGAATTGCATATCGTTAATATTCATTGGTGAATTTAATGCTTGATTATCGATATTTGACTCGGATAGAAGTGGATTAATTTATTATTTACATGTGAATTGGTCATAAAAACAATAAAAGACGGGATAAAACTAATTAGGACAAATTAATTACAAGATTAATTACAAGGTTAATTACAAATTAACAAACTAGTTAGGTTATTAATGCTAAACTATTGATGATGATGACGATAATTAACAGATGAAAATATACAAAAGATGAATTTCAGAAACTTGATATTGATGAATCGAATCTCTAAAACCCGGATTTGATTTTAATGACGAAAACCCGCAAATATGAGTTATGAGGGATTTAAGTCGGGAATTAAAAGATGATAAATTAATAATGATTCATATGTTAAAATTATCATGCTAATAAAACAAGAACAAATAAAGACGAAGCAAAAACAAACAGACGAATTAAACAAAAGGCAAAGGAAGAAGAAGGAAAGCAGGAACTGCGGTAGCCTTAGAAAGAGGCGCAGCAGGTGCTGCATCCCTTCGAAGAGGCGCAGCAGTCACTGCGTCTCTTGGAAGAGGCGCATCACCTGTTGTGCCCTTTCCCCAAGGGTTTCCTCCTGCGGAAGAAAGATTTCCGCGTTTCTATTATGGAATTGTGGTTTGATCTTGATTTTCTTATTATATAAAATAATTTCGGGATATAATTTACCAAAGATTGAAAATATGGAATAGAAATATCCGGAATATTCCAGAATATTCTGACTCGGCATTTTAAACGGTTATTAGAAAATGAAGACGGTTTTTGACCCGGACTCCAAATGTACTCTAATTATTGTCAAAACGGCCGTAATGGTGCGTAGATGACGACCAAAGGGTTGACACAAGTATTTGCGCTATCACTTGACGATAAACTTAAGAACTGTTATAAATCGTTCCGTGTACCAAACATGCGGCCTAATCATCACCGGGTGGCTTGCGGGAGGTGCAGAAATGAGGTATCTACAGAGCCCCCACTTTTACTGAGGCTTGAACAAGGCGAAAGTCAAAGTATAGCCATTAGGTCAATCGAAGATTACAACCTAACGACTATGGCGACGCGAGGCAGCTCAAGGGGTCTGAGCCAAGGACCCGTCGTCGGGAACATTTTAGAGTCTGTCGACTTCCGAGGAGGGTCGTTTAACGTCCATTAGACTACGTAAGGAGGCTCGCCAGCCATAAGAAGAGACCATACCTGAGATTCCTTGAAACTCCTTACTCTGGCGGACTCCAAGGGGAAACGAAACGTAAGATTGAAGGATTGAAAGGGGGGAGCAGGATGCCGGCAGGAACTGCTGGGGGAAATCTGCTTGGGTCGGTCTTCAAACAAACTTCGGTAAAAACTTGAGATTGATGTTGAACTCCACATGTTGAGAGGGACAATTGGCTGTCCGGAACTCTCGCTGGGGGAACATAATTGAGGCTGATCTCCACGTCTTGAGAGGGACAATTGGTTGACCGGAACTCTCGCTGGGGGAACATAACCGAGGCGTGTCAAAACACCTGTCAGAGGGTATTCGCTCGTTGTGGCAAGCGAGGTCTTGATAAAGTACCGCGACAGTTCGCAGTTTGTTCGAAAATACGGGTCCCGGTGAAGAATAAACATCAAATGGACCAAATATATGATATACGGTGTTGAGGAAGAGGCGCACCAAAGATGGGCCCACAAATAACGAACTTATAACGAATTTTCGAAAATTGACTTGGAGGGGAATTGAGGAAGAGGCGCAACAAGGGTTGCGTCTCTTGGAAGAGGCGCAATACCTGCTGCGTCCTTTTCTGGATGTGTCCCTGTCAGAGTAAAAACTCGATAAAAATCGTGTTTTATTCATAATTTTTGAAACATAAATCCTTCAAAACTCTCTCAAATTCCAACCGTTTCTCGCCAAAATTTGATCAAAATCCTGCATTTGCCATGACTAATCGACGTATGTGTATTATTTTTGCATTAATCTTCCGCATTTGAACAATTTGGACCGACAAATTAGGGTTTCCAACCCTAAAAATGTATAAAATTTGGGGCTTTTCCCTCAAACGATTTTGCCTTGTAAGGATCATAACCATGTGTTCATTGCGAATTTTCATTGAGTTTTGAGCGTTTGAGTGAGATTGTGACGGTTTCACAGCTGAACCGTAAATTGCTTCGAAAATAGCCTTAGGATTGCCCATTTGTGATGAAACTTGATATTTGGAATCCTTGTATGATGGGTAAACTTTCTACCATTTAGGAGACAGCCATGAGAGTGGACTCGGCTGAGGCTAGGAGCTTGATCGGTTGGAACCTGGCGGCGAAAGCTGCTGCGGTTCCCGGGTTGGTGCCGAGTTCCTACGTCATGGATTACTTTGCTGGCAAGGTCCCCGCGGTGGTGACGATCGATGGGAGGGAGACGGCTCCTCCTCCCCATACTGCAGAGCAGAGAGCTCGTTTGTGGCTGTGGTGGTTTTTGTCTTCGCTCTACTTCGGAGATAAGGGAGAGAGGATGTCGACAAAGCTTCTTCCCTTCCTTTCTGACTTGAGTGGCCTAGGTCGTTGGGCCTGGGTCACTGCTGGTTTTGCGGTCCTCACTCGCTACATGAGGGCCATGGTTCGTCCGAAGCTGGTGGAGAAGGGGACTTCTCCTGCCACTGTTGGTCTTGGACTGCAGTTGGAGGTATGAACCTTCACTCTGTATCATGAAAGATCATTTCCTTTTCTCATCGAATCACGAAAGATCATTATTGATTACCTTTTTTTGCAGGCGTGGGTGTACTCCTACTTTCCGGGCTTCGCGCCCAAGAGGACGGAGCCGGGGGAGAGAACCTATCCCGTTGTGAGGGATTGGGTGATGTGTCGCAAGAAGAGTCAGCGTTCTTCTCAAGACTTCTATCGACGGGATGTGAACGCCTTGCAGCTGAGTAGCGTTAGTATCCACGACTCACCTTTCTTTGTTTGCTTTCTCATTGCTTTCTTTTAGAACTAATCATAACCTCTCGTTTGCTTATCTTAGTGGGTGCCCAGACCTTGTGCGGACTACACTGGCGCCCCTTCTTTTGTGGCTGAGGTCCTTCAACCTAGGAGCTCGAGCCGGTTGCTGCTGAGAACGTAGATGGGTCCCGTGTGGTACTTGAGCGAGCGTTTGACTCGCCAGTGCTCTCGTGATGCCTTCACGGTCCCCATCGACCCTCCTAGGACGATGTTCAGGGAGCCTTCTGATGCTGAGAGGGAGGCTGACTTGGCAGACGTCGATGGCGACACCCTCCTTCTTCCTGGCGTGGACTACTCGGCGTTCCTCTACCGGAGGTTGGCGTACTGGCCGGTCGTGGTAAGTACTTCATTTTTTTTCGATTGGCTTGAAAACAAGATGAATGATCATCGATTAATGGGAACCATTTGAGTTTTCGCAGGAGGTTGAGGCGGTGGGCGTCGAGCCCCCAACATAGCCCGAGACCCTCGAGTACACTGATGCGACGGGGATGACGACAATCTCCGAGCTTCGCGACTTTGGCGAGGCAGTGACAGATGCTGGCCTGGACGAGTGGCAGCATCTGATTCCGAGGGTAAGTTCCTCAACTTAATTAGCTTTTGTATAAGAATACAGTTGTTTAACTTTGTCAAATCATTGACAATCCTTGTTTATTGAAATGCAGGTAGCGCTATCTCGGTTCGTGGCTTTGTGGAGGGTAGCCAACCGGCTACGGGCTACTGCCGTCGAGGCACTTGCTGGCGGTCGAGGACGTCAGGTATGAACCTTCCGTTTACTTCGTTTTTGAATTTCCTAACTTTCTTTATGTTTGAAATGATTGACATGAGCCAATTCTTGTCATTTGCAGAGGAAGCGTGACTTAGAGCGAGAGCTAGCGCAGTCCCGGGAGGAGACAGCTCGCCTGCTGAGGGAGCTAGAGGTCCGCGACGCCGAGATCGCTGCTCTCGAGGCGAGAGTTACCGAGCTGGTCGGTGACCAGCAGTAGTTCGTTTGTTTTCCTGTTGTTTTTGTTGCACTGCATACACTTTTGCACATTTTTTAGGCCCTTTATTTTGGACTTTCGGACTTTGTTTCGGGCACGAGCCCCCAGTTTGGTGTACATATTTCCTTTTGGTTGTATATATGACGGCCTGAGTGTCTTTGCTACTGGGTTGTCTTGTTTGTACTTGCAGGTTAACTTTGAACAGGTTTGGTAGATGACAGTTTATGCCGTCATACTGCCGAAATTTACATAGAAATTGCACATAAAACACATATTTTTACACATGGCCTAAATTAGCGCAGGACAAAGACTCGAAAAAAATGCAAAAAATTTGCCGAACATGACCGGACGGTAGGGAGGGTTACCCCCTAAAAAAAAGGAAAATGAAAACATATAAGTTTGAAATATGATATGAAACGGGAGTGAAATGAGTCCCCAAAAGAAAAAAAAAATTAAAAAGAAATGGATAAGTTTGAAAAATAAATAATTAAATTGGTGAAATGATTCCCCAAAAAAGAAAATTAAAAAGAAATGGATAAGTGTGCTGAATTGATGAAAATGCCGATATCACCTCGAAATACGTGCCCGTGGAATTAGGAAACTCGAAATATGGTAATTGGATGGAATTAACAAAAATAATAACCCATACGAATAGGAAATTATGCTTTAAGGAATTAGGAAAGATCCAACGCAGAAAATCACAAAAATACAGTTGAGGAAGAGGCGCAGCATGAGCTGCGTCCCTTTAAAGAGGCGCAGCAGGTGCTGTGCCCTTTCCCCAGTGTGTCCGTCCTGACAGATTTTAGGAAACAACTTTTAGTATAAATATAGACGTCGATGGAGGTTTTATTCATATAATTCTTCCGTCTTTCTTCCGTCTATTACATAAAAGCTCTCTAATTAATCATACATCATGAATACTTTAGAAATCCGTCTCAAAGAATGGACCAACGAATTTTCAAATGTGGAGAAACACGATATGGGCGCCTACAACTTTGGATCGCTTTTGAGCTTGAAGCTAATTAAGGTCGTCAAACCGTTATTGGATGTTTGTCTTGAGTATTGGGACCCGAACTTCCACGTGTTTGCCTTCCCTGGAGGTGTTATCTGTCCGTTTCCTGAAGAAATTGCTGCAATTGGTGGCTTGGACCCAGAATATATGCCTGCTATTCCCTCTACTTCTCAAGGATATAAGAATAAATTTAGGGATTTGCTTGGATTGACAAGAGCTTGAGGTTGATCGTCTTGTGACCGAATGCTTGATTTTATCGATCGATTCATAAATAGGGCAAACCCTTCTATCTCCTATGTGGCGAGGCGTAGGGCATTTGAGTTTTTCCTATTGCATGGTTATGTCCTTCAAGGGCATGTTGACGAGGATATGAGAGGTGATCCTCGCTATTTGAGCCTAGTTAAGTAGATGGAGCTGCGCAGGAGCCCAGCTTGCCTATGTTTAGGAGAGATCCTATTGGGGTTAGATAACAGGAAAGCCAACCGCGGCCTTCCTTATTTAGGAAGTCCCATCATCTTGCAGGTAAAAGAATATAACTTTTTCTTTCTTCTTTTTTTGTTTTGTTTGTTTGTTTTTCTTTTTTTTGTTCGTTTTTTTTTGCTCGTTTGTCTTGGATACTAATACCTGCTTTGGTAGGTTTGGCTTATGGAGCGTCTTCGACTGATTGAGCCCCCAGTTAATGTTCCTGCATATCATGCTCGCTTAATTGCAATAAGGACCAGGCTTTACATAGTGGATTTTACTAGGGTTTGCAACTACTGGGAGAATAAGTTGAAGAACGAGGATGTACCTCTAATTAGATGGATTGTACCATGGTGGCATCTTAAGTCTGTTACTGGAGTATCGTCTCTGGATCCTACCTGATCGGTGCGTATTCCTGGCTTGGAATTCATGATATGCATCTTCCCCGAGAGGCTGATGAGGCAGGTTTGATTGAAGCAGACGATTCCGAGGCTTGACACTACTCCTCAGACTGCCATGGCGCTTACTACTGAGAGCCGAAGAGAGTGAGCCATCAAATGGGCTCAAAGAAACATGTGGTTCCTAAACTCTTCTGTCAGCGCATTATGGGTATCAGATTCCTACTTGCAGTGGAGGAATGCTACTACTCCTGAGGAGTGCGAGAGACTAAGGAAGCGCGAGCCTGTTGACTACAAGGTTCGTGACGTTGAGAAGGAGAAAGAGAAGCACTTGACCGAGGGAGAGGAAGAAGCCGGATTTCGAGTTGTTCATCCGTCGAAGAAACTGAAGACCTCTCCTGTCGTCGAGAAGGTGGTTGATAATAAGGGTAAGGCTAAACCACGAGAGAGACTATTGCTGATTAGATCTGAGATAGCGCAGGAGCGCCCGACTCGTGGTCGAGATAGGAAATATGACAAGAATGACAAAGGCAAAGGTAAAATGGAAGAATAGCCTAAGTCTTAGTATTATTTATTATTATTATTATTAATACTTGTAATAAAATGGTGGAGTTTTTAGAATCCTAACCTATTTATTTTGGCATTATTTTTATTACGTGGCATACTATTATTATTATGGAAGGAAATAAATAAAAGTTTAATTGGTTATGCAACCGTTGTGATTTTCTTTTATTATTCTTGTCGAATTCCAAATGCATATGCAAATGTCCTTATATTTACATTTAAAATAATAGTGGTGGGTTGTATCCTGTGAAGGATTGCCTACGTATTCATTTTTTTAAAAAATGAAATCAAACCCTTGCGCGTAGTTCAAGTAAATGTAAAAGAATAATTGTTCTAAGCAAGAGCTTGTAATGAACTAGAAAATAAGCATGAACTTTACTTACTCCTAAAGCACAATTCAGTTTATTTGATGATATGACGATGACGATTTGTCAAAATGCAAGAGCAAGGTGACATAAACTTTATTTCAGCTGGCCAGGGGCCGTTTTTTATTCCGTGCCACAGGAGCGACACGTGGTGTTACGTGAGGCACGTTTTTATTCCTATTCAAGGCATACTAACGTTTCAGTTTGTCGAGGTTAGTTGGGTTGGCAAACTCATTCCCATCTAGGTCTGTGATTCTAACCGCACCCCTCGGGAGTATGGACTTGACTAGAAATGGTCCGGCCCAGTTGAGTTTGAACTTTCCTCGTGGATCGACAGGTAAAAGAGCTCTAACTGATTTGAGAACTAAGTCTCCTTCTTTGATGTTTCTTGGATTAACCCTTTTGTTGAAGGCTCGTTTGATACGTGCCTGATACGTTTGCACATTATGTAATGCGCGCAATCTTCGTTCATCCAGAAGGATGAGTTCTTCATATCTATCCCTCTTCCAAACGACTTATGGGATTTGACTTTCTAGTAGAATACGCAAGGATGGTATTTCGATCTCGACTGGTTGCACGGCTTCCATACCGTAGGTCAAATAGAAAGGAGTGGCCCCAGTGGGCGTCCTAATGGATGTGCGATATCCCCACAAGGCAAATAGTATCTTACTTGGCCAATCTCGATAATTGTCAATCATTTTCTTGAGGATTGTGACAACATTTTTGTTTGCTGCCACTACTGCACCATTAGTTTGTGGTCTATACGGCGAGGAATGGTGATGTTTGATTTGGTACTTGGCTAGCAATTGTTCAGTCTCAGCCTGGAAATGTGACCCATTGTCACTGATGATCTCATGTGGGCAATCGTATTGACAGATGATATTGGTTTGTATGAATTTTCCCACGTTCTTGGCTGTGAGACTAGTATTAGAAGCCGCTTCTACCCATTTGGTAAAATAGTCGATAGCCACCAAAATTAACAGTGACCTCCTGTTCTGGCTGGGGTGATCTTTTCGATGATATCGATTCCCCAAGTGGAAAATGGCCAAGGAGATGTCATGGTGTAGAGTAATGAAGGAGGGACGTGTTGCACATTCCCGAAGATTTGGCAGTTATGACAATGTCTGACATATTTGATACAATCGGATTCCATTATGGTCCAATAATACCCCAAACGCGTGATTTTATTTGCCATCATTGGTCCACTCATCTGAGGGCCACATTCTCCATCATGAACTTCTTCCATCACTTTCCGTGCCTGTGAATGATCAAGGCAATGCAGGATTACACCAAGAGGTGTTCTTTTCTATAATTCTCCTTGCATGAGGACGTATTGGGAGGCTAGTAAGCGTATAGCACGTTGTCCCCTTTTTTCTATGTCTGGTGGATAGGTGCCGTTGAGTTTGAAGTTCAGAATTGCTTGGAACCAAGGTTCCTGTGGGTTTTCTTCTGTAATTTGGTGCAAATAAGCTGGTTCTGACCGTCGTTCGATGCATAAAGGCATTTCTACCATATTATCCGACATATTAATCAAAGAAGCAAGTTTTGTAAGAGTATCTGCAAATTGATTCTCTTCTCGAGGTAGGTGTAGGTACGTTACTTGATCGAAGAATTGGGCAACTTGGTCTATCCTGGCTTGATAGGGTGCTAGGCTTTCACTCCGAATTTTCCAAGATCCCGTAATTTGGTTGATTATCAAAGATGAATCTCCATGTACCCGAAGATTCTTGATGCCTAAACCTACTGCTGCTTATAGCCCAATGAGGCAAGCCTCATATTCTGCCGCATTATTTGTCACCTCGAAGTCGAGTTTGACAGAGAGTGGTGTATGCTTGCCTTCAGGAGAAATGAGCAACACTCCTATTCCAAATCCTCTTAGCTTCGACGCTCCATCAAAATAAAGGTCCCAGGAGTCTACATCTGTTTGGAGTATATCCTCATCCGGAAACGACCTGGTGTCTATTGCTTGTGCATCATTGATGGGATTTTCTGCGAAGAACTTGGCGACAGCGTGTCCCTTTATAACTTTCAGAGGTACATACTTGAGATCGAACTCTGAGAGCATCAAAGTCCATCTCGCTAGGCGTCCATTGAGAACAGGTTTCTCGAAGAGGTATTTGACAGGATCTATTTTGGGGTATATGTTGACGGAGTAGCTAAGCATGTAATGGCGTAGCTTCTTCGTTGCCCACACAAGAGCGAGGCATGTCTTCTCGAGTGGTGTGTACTTGCATTCATACTCCAAGAACTTATTACTAAGGTAGTAGATAACCCTTTCTTCTTTTCCCACAGTTTGGGCCAGCATGGCACCCATGGCTGTTTCAGTTACTGTGAGATATAAACCAAGAGTTTGATCTCGTTGGGGTGGTATGAGCACTGGTGGTTTGGCTAGTATCTCCTTGATTCGGTCGAATGCCTTTTGACAGTCATCATCCCACATGGTGTGATCTGTTTTCTTCAGTTTTTTGAAGATAGGTTCACAGATCATGGTGAGTTTCGATATGAATCGACTTATGTACTGCACCTTGCCCAAGAATCCTCTAACCTCCTTCTCTGTTTGAGGTTGCGGCATTTCGATTAGAACTTTGATCCTAGAAGGGTCTATTTCTATCCCTCGTTGGCTAACGACATATCCCAGGAATTTGCCGGATGTTACCCCAAATGCACAATTATGTGGATTGAGTCTCATGTTGTACTTTCGTAGTCTTGAGAAGAATTTGCGAAGGTTCGCAATGTGCCCCTCTCTATCCTTGGACTTGACAATCATATCATCTACGTATACCTCAACTTTTTTATCCATCCATGAAGGATAGCAACGCGATCCGCTGTATTATCCACCAATATGTCGATTTGTGGTAGAGGAAAGTCGTCCTTGAGACTCGCTTTGTTAAAGTCTCTGAAATCAACACAAACACGGATTCTCCCATCCTTCTTGGGTACAGGTACTATGTTGGCTACCCAGTCTGAGTACTCGGATACTTTGATAAACCCGGCTTTGAATTGCTTATCGACTTCTTCTTTGATCTTAACAGCCCATTCTGTCATCATTCGACGAAGCTTCTGTTTTACGGGTTTGAAACCTGGTTTGATTGGTATTCTGTGCTCTGCGATATCCCTGTCGATCCCTGGCATGTCTTTGTAGGACCAAGCAAAAATGTAGTTGAACTCATGTAGGAGGTCTATAAAACTGGCCCTTTCGGCGGGGCTCAAGGTCGTCCCTATCCTAAGTTCTTGGGGTTCTAGTTCGGTTCCTACGTTGATGGGTTCGATCATTTCTATAACTGCCCCCCCTTCCCCCTCTTGTAGTATTTCTTTGGCTATGTAAAGAGGTATTTCGATTGAGTCTGGGTCATCCACATTATCATCGTAAACAGAATTGCATTCAGAATAACACAAAGAGTAAGCAGAACTTGATTTATTCATATTAAAATTTGAAAAGAGTTGAAACAAAGAGGCCATCTGTTCAGTAGTCAGTGGCGGTAAAGGGACAGCTGTTGGGACATTTCCCGAACTACTGTTACTACTCGATGCCAAGGTAGGAGGAATAAGGGGAGTGGGAGTGACGACAGGAGAAGACTCTCTAGGGACTTCTCTAGACTCCGACTCGGACTCTGACTCTGACTCGAATTCATCATCTTCTTGTTCTCCTTTGAACATCTCTCCTTCTCCGGTGGTGAGCTTGAAGAGTCTTCCTTGGTTGTTCGTTCACTTGATCGATTTTCTCCATCCTTTCTGTTGATTCGAACTAGTTTCTGTGATCAAAGCGGTAGGGTTGAAGTGATCGTCTTGAAGTATCATGGTAATGATCTCGTCATGCGCAGCTCTAACAAACCGATCTTCTCCAAATAGTAAGCTAACAACTTGTTCGTCTAAGCAAGGTGCTTGACGAGTCTTGACGGTAGGAACTGTTTCTGTGGGAATAAAGTAGCAATCGTGAAAGATCTCGATTCCAGCTATTTGCTTTCCTATGTAGTGCCAAGGCTCGGAAAACCCGTGAAAGAGTTATTGACTCCCTTCTCTAACAAAGTATCCATTTAAGGTAGGGAGGTAGGGCCGCATTTGGATTCCCCCATTCTTGCGGTTTTGGAATTGAGTGAGCATTTCTAGGGCTTCCTCCTTGGTGGGTTTGTATCCTAGTCCTAGGGGTATCCTTTGGGACTTGCCTTCTTTTTAAGGTGCAAAAGTATTTTTTTTGGACAGGATTCAATGGCATTCCCGGGAAGTATCCCTGAGATTTGAGTATGTGGTTGACCACTAAGTTAGAGTAGGGATCAAAATACAAAGGTGCCAACTCACTCTCTACAAGGTTTATGTTATGGAAGCCCCCAAGCTCATATACTGGATCTGCAAGTACTTGGTTGCTTGACCTCTTTTCTATTACCGCCTTGATGGGTGACGAAGTGATCGTCACCACTTTACCATCTAGTGGGATCTTGATTTTCTGGTGGAAGGTGGATGTTACCGCTTTGGAAGCGTGAATCCAAGGTCTTCCCAGAAGTATGTTGAAGGATGCTTCGATGTCCACTATCTGGAAGTTAACCTTTCGTTCAATTGGCCCTGTGTCTATGGTAAGGTTAACTAGTCCTACCCCTTTTCATCGTTTACCATCATATGCGCGAACACCTTGGTTGGTAAGGGTCCAATCTGACTCTTTCATGCCTAACTTATATGTTGTTTTCAATGGTATAACGTTGACTGCCGAGCCATCATCTCCCAAAGTCATTGGCACCTTTTTCTTTAAGCAAATGACCGTAATGTATAGAGCCAAGTTGTGACTAGCGCCGAAAGGTGGCAAATCTTCATCCGAGAAAGTAACAGGGTTACTTAGCTTAGGCTAGTCTTGGAAGACCAAGTTGACTACGTCATCGGGTGTGGAGTTATTCGCCACGTGCGATAAAGTCAGTGATAGTAGGGGAAATGGTGGAGTAGTTCTCTTCATCTTGTATTGCACGGATCTCATCTTCGACTGGAGAAATGAGGTGTGAAAAATCTAAGGTAGATTCTTCACTTGTAATCATCGGAATTCCAAGAGGATTCTGAGTATTGTTAGGCTTACCTCTAGGCGGTATTGGTAGGCGACCGTCTTCAATCATGTCTTGAAGTACGTGTTTTAGCTTGTAACATTTTTTTTTGTCGTGTCCCTTACCTCTATGATATTCGCAGTACGAATTATCGTCCCAGGACTTGGGTTTCTTTTCTAGTTCAGGTGTAGGCCCTATGGGTTGAAGCTTACCCTGTTTCATCAATCTCTTCAGAGCATTGGAGTATGTATCCCCAATATTTCTGAACTTTCTTTGTGGGATACTCTTCTTTGATGGTTCGAGAAGGTTAACCTCATCAGTCTTGCTAGTAGAGCCGTAAGAACGACTTGTTGAGCCTTGATATGCACGACCTACCGTTTTGGACAAGAGTCCTTTATGGATGTCATCTTCGATCCTTGTCCCTAGTACCGTTAAGTCTTTGAAGGTCTTAATGTTTTGGTACCTCAAATGATTTGCATAAATGGGCTTTAAGTTGTCCACGAATTTTTCCACGAGGGTAGCTTCATCTGGACGTTCGACAAGTTGGGTACTAGTCTCCTCCACCTACTTAGGAAGACGGTGAAGCCTTCTTTATCATTTTGAGTAAGAACCTCTAAGGTGCGCATATTGACTTGGATCTCAGCATTATCCGCATATTGCTTAGCAAACTCGATCGCGGCATCATCCCAGGTGGCAATCTTCTTGTGTTCTAGGGAATAGAACCATTGCTTAGGAATGGTGTCAAGAGATGAAGAAAATATCCTTAAGAACATCTCGGGTTTAATGCCTTTGATATACATATAATCCTTGAAAGCACGAATATGGTTCAAAGGGTTTTCGTGCCCCTTGAATTTCGGGATATCCGTCATGTTGAAGTTGGTTCGCAATTTGGAACTCACGGCCTCATACTTGCGATTGTTTTCCCTATAGATATCATCTCCTTTGAGGTACATCAGTTGTTCCTCCAAATATTGGAGTCATTTTTCAGCTTCAGTCAGACCTACGGGAGGGTTGACCTCTTGTGCTCCCACAAAAGGTGGTGGATTTTCATTCGCGAAGTCATTCACAAATTCATGAGGCACTTCATTTTCTGCAGGAGGCAACCTAGTTTCTACAGCAACAATTCGGCCCTCGATCGTATTGAGGTGATTATACACTTGGTCTTGGCTAGCTTGGAGACGAGTTAACGCGGCTAGGATTAGATCATTACCATTCGGTAGTTGTCCATTGACACTTGCGTGACTATTTCCAGGCATCTTGAAAAACTGGATAAGAGATCGACGATGAATCAAAACACTATCGACCATTCTAGCACACTTACTCAAAGAAAAGGTTTGACTTGTGAAGTGGGAGTGTGCCACTTGTGTCAAGTGAGGTTTGAAGAAATGACAAAGCTTGGAAATGTTGGTCCTAGTCAACTATAGTGTAGTTGTAGGAGTGGACTCGAAGTGAGGTTTTGAAATGGGCTTCGAAGCCCGAATTTTGACTCGACAATTGGACAGAGTTTCGACTAGTTTTGTGCTAAATTTGGCCTATTTTCGAAAATTTACATTTTAAAAGAGGTTTTGATTTTACAAAATTCGTCAGGGTTTCGTTTAGAAAATGATGATCACATATAATACAAGCATTCATACATGCATTATAACGGTATGTTGAGTGCATTTAAAGGGTTTTGGTTTAAAAGTGTGGGTTGCCATACCGAACAATCAAACCCGGGGTCTGTGGAGAGGCTCGTACCAAATAGGAGTAAGGCCGATTCCTAGCCCATTTCCTCGAGTAGTAAAAGCCCTTGATACAAACAAGAGTAAGCACTATGGTATGGTTGACGTCAATCGCTATCCATCTTTAGGCCCAAATAAGAATTTGGGCCGTCTAGACGGGGCGATTGGTCGAATGGGTTGGGTTGGGCCTAGGAAAGCCAAATAAATGATCTAGGAAGACCAAGTTATGAAAACTGATAACTGTCTTGTAGAAACTATTCCCTAACCTTGTTCAAGTTTCACCCTTGGCTACACGTAAGTGTATTAATTCCCAGCGGAGTCACCAAACTGTGGACGCGGGTCCACGGGGGTCGCTCGGGTAGAAAACGAGCAAGCTTTGCATTTGTGGAGTCGCCACCAATTTATTGTGGAAAATTGGAAACCGTTCGAATACCTCATGCCACGTCAAGACACAAAGTAGTGACATGAACACTAAGAACTCGTTACCCTTAGCATTCTATTTCTAGAATGACTCTCGCGGATGCCAATGAACACGGATGTTCACAGAGATCTGGAGTAAGGGGTGAGGGTACGTATTAGGAAGCTCTTTTGATCGAACACATAATCCCGCCCGCCTCGATTGCGGCCTCTACTAATGATTAGGGAAAATCGTCTATACTCGATATGTTGAAGGTTATATGCATGCTATGCAACATCATTAGATTAATCCTAACATGTGAGAATTAACTAAGTCAGTGATCAAGTAATTTAACATGAATTAATATCGAGGTAGAAATTTAGGTTAATTGCATGTGAGAGCATACAAACAATATGGTAATAAAGAAAATTATAATAATTACTACGGATTAATTGATCTACGTCGAAAATACACTTAAAACGGATGATTCGAGAAAAAGAGAGAGAAAATAAATTAACGAACAGATTAACGGTGATAATACGAGTAATAGTTAATTAATACGTAAGCTAATAACTAAGTCAAAGCAACAACGGAAGTTCAGGGGAAGAATTCAACCCGGGACAGGCGCAGCAGAGCTGCGTCCTTTGGAAGAGGCGCAGTGGTCACTGCGTCTGTTCCTGAGGTAAATTCTGGCTGTGAAGCCGGAATTGCATATCGTTAATATTCATTGGTGAATTTAATGCTTGGTTATCGATATTTGACTCGGATAGAAGTGGATTAATATATTAGTTACATGTGAATTGGTCATAAAAACAATAAAAGACGGGATAAAACTAATTAGGACAAATTAATTACAAGATTAATTATAAGGTTAATTACAAATTAACAAACTAGTTAGGTTATTAATGCTAAACTATTGATGAGGATGACGATAATTAACAGATGAAAATATACAAAAGATGAATTTCAGAGACTTGATATTGATGAATCGAATCTCTAAAACCCGGATTTGATTTTAATGACGAAAACCCGCAAATATGAGTTATGAGGGATTTAAGTCGGGAATTAAAAGATGATAAATTAATAATGATTCATATGTTAAAATTATCATGCTAATAAAATAAGAACAAACAAAGACGAAGCAAAAACAAACAGACGAATTAAACAAAAGACGAAGGAAGAAGAAGGAAAGCAGGAACTGCGGCAGTCTCAGGAAGAGGCGCAGCAGGTGCTGCGTCCCTTCGAAGAGGCGCAGCAGTTGCTGCGTTCCTTCTCGACATCTGTCTCCCGTTAATCCGTTAAAAAGGGTTTGAATAAAGGTTTTGTAAATCGGTTTTGAATATATTTTCGACGTAAATCTTACAATAATGATTACAAAAATAAAGTACAATAATAAAAGATGGGATTTACACCCTCAGACTTACATGTTTGACGAAACGAGATTAACTAAGTTAACGTTTAGTGATGCTCGACTCGAATGTACGACGAAAGTGCCCTCTAAGAGGAAATTAAACAAGATTGATTAAGTTGATTGATGTGGAGTTGGTCAAATTGGTCGGTCATGCAAAACGAGGCTGCTACTCAGAAGGATCCGAGCTTACGTGGTCGAAAGTTCAAGCACGTAGACGCCAAAAAACAAGAGCGTGATCTTAGAATGCAAAGGGAGAAGAGAAGGGCGGACACTCGCGTGAGAAATATAAGGAACGAAGGCTCCTATTTATACTAATCACACGGAGGAATTAGGGTTTCGGTGAAACTTTGGAAGTAAATCTCGAAAAGATCTTAAAATACACAGAAAGGAGCTGGGGAAGAGGCGCAGTAGTCACTACGTCTCTTGGAAGAGGCGCAGCACCTGATGCGCCCTTTCCCCATGGGTTTCCTCCTGCGAAAGAAAGATTTCCGCGTTTCTATTATGGAATTGCGGTTTGATCTTGATTTCCTTATTATATAAAATAATTTCGGGATATAATTTACCAAAGATTAAAAGATTGAAAATATGGAATAGAAATATCCGGAACATTCCTGAATATTTTGACTCGGCATTTTAAAAGGTTATTAGAAAATGAAGACGGTTATTGACCCGGACTCAAAATGTACTCCAATTACTGTCAAAACGACCGTAATGGCGCGTAGATGACGACCAAGAGGTTGACACAAGTGTTTTAGCTATCACTTGACGATAAACTTACGAACTATCATAAATCGTTCCGTGTACCAAACATGCGGCCCAATCATCACCGGGTGGCTTGCGGGAGGTTCAGAAATGAGGTATCTACACACATCCTAGTGCACCCTTCGTGGAACCCGCCACGGGAGGGGATGTGCACATTAAGGGACAGGGATTATTGCTCGTTGATGAGCGAGACCATGGTGGGTGTGGCTGCGGTCCCCCACCGCTGATTGTTGTGATTGGGAGTTGGAGATGGCTGATGTTCAGTGTTTATCTTTCGTACTTGTCTTGCTTTGATTATTTATTAACTGACCCCGTTGTTATTTTATAAAATTTGTGGTGATCCATTCGGGGATGGTGAGCAGATTGAGACAGGTGATGCAGTTCTTTAGCTTTGGGGCAGTCATCACTCGAGTCTAGCTTCCACCGTCAAGAGACTTAGCTTTCTTTACTAGTTGTTTAGCTTTCACAGTTGTACTTTGGTTTTGATTTTGGGAACATGTAATCGTTAAACTCAGTTATACTTCCATAAATGTGTTTTGGATTGTTAACTTTGATATACTAACCTCGGGCAACCGAGATGGTAATAGTCTCTCATGCTGGGGTAGTCCTTGGTAAGGTACCTTGGTATGAGGGGGGTGTTACATTGGTATCCCTAAATTGGTGGTGGAGACGGATGACAAGATTGAAGTAGAGGATGTGAATGAATTAGAGGACGAGGAAGATGACAGTAATGGAAAACAAGGGAATGATATACATGAGGAGACTGCAGAAACAGAGTTTGAGGATATGTTGCAAATTGAACAGGAAGATGTTGAGGAGGAGATTAAGTATTAGAGCCAGGTTGTCTTATGCTTTATTTTAGGAGCCAATCCGCCATGGGAGGTTTTTGAGGGTTTCATCAGACGTATATGAACAAAGTTTAACATTGACAAAATATCTTTCCTGCCTAATGGGATATTTTTAGTTCATTTCAAATCCATGGAAATGAAAGAAAAGGTGCTCTATTTAGGACATTACTTATTTGGTAACAAACCGATGATTGTTAAGTCATGGACGGGGGATTTGGAAATGAAAAAGTGTGCCTGCGTGGGTTAAAATTCATAATCTCCCTCTGAAATTCTCGGGAAAAGGATCGCCTAAAATCACTAGTATTGTGGGAAAGTACATTAAGAGTGATGCAGCAACAGAGGAGAGAACAAGGTTGGGATATGCAAGAGTTATGGTGGAATTGGTTGTGGATCAAGAGTTACAATCCAAAGTCTCATTTAAAGATGAGAGAGGTATGGTGATTCAGGTTGAAATAGAGTATGAATGGAAACCAGTCAAATGCAAGAAATGCCAAGGTATGGGACATGAAATGGAGTATTGGTAATAAGTCAGAAAGAGAAACCCAAGAATGTCAAGCAGATATGGAGACCAGTTGTGCAGCAGAGTAAGATTAATGATATATCTTAGGTTGATCTAGTTTCTCAAACTCGGCATATGGTTTCTCCATCAAAGGGGATCATTACACCAAATAAAAGACTTGTAAAGATGAATAGAATGGATAGTGCAAAACTGAATGACAAGGATGGATGCAGCACAAAATCGTTTAGAGCTCACTCATATAAAGAGATATTATCTTCTCCTGTGAAAAAGGATGTTGTAGCTTATGGTATTGTTTCCTCTCCTAACATATCTAATGGATAGATTAGGGTTTTGGAATGTGAGGGGCATGAATATAGTAGGAAAACATAAAGTAATAAAATTTTTCTTACAGAATAAAGGTATTGGTTTGTATGGTTTGCTGGAAACAAAAATAAAGAGCAAATCTTTTCATAAAGTGGTAAATAGTTTTAATAGTTAGTGTATTTCTACTAATAATGGGTACCATGATGGTAGAAGAATATGGATTCTATGGCAACCAAAGGCTTTTAGAGTCCAGTTCATTGAGTATAATGCTCAGTTTATTCATATGAAGGTTGGGTCGTTGGTGGATAGAAGTACTTTTTCCTGGACTATGGTATATGCATTAAATGGTGTCCAAGATAGGGCTCCTTTATGGGATCATATGATGAGGATTTCTAGTCATATTAATGGACCTTGGCTATTGCTGGTGACTTCAACTGTGTTTTATCTGCTACTGAGAGAGTTGGTGGTGATGTTCCATCTAGCGAGATAGAACCCTTCAGAAGTTCTGTGGCAGATTGTCGTGTGCTGGATATTGCTGCAACAGGGTCCTTGTTTACTTGGAACAACAAACATAAATCCGAGGAGAGAATCTATAGCAGAATTGGCAGGTTCCTTGTTAATAAGGCTTGGTGTGATCATTATTTGCCTGATTTATATGGTCATTTCTTACCTGAGGGCATGTTTGATCACACCCCCTGCAATATTAGTATCTCTAAGCAAGTTCAGAGGAAAAGTAGCTTCAAGTACTTTAACATGTGGAGTGGATCTAAGGAGTTTTTGCCAATTGTGAGAAATAATTGGCAAACCAAAATTGTTGGTACCCATATGTTCAAATTGGTTAAAAATCTGAAGAATCTGAAGCCTGCTTTGAGAAGACTGAATAGGGAGAAGTTTAGTGATATTGAGAATGCCACTAATTAATATTAAACAGAAGCAGGTGGAAGAGATGCAAGAGCAGCTTGAAAGAGATCCTACTAATATGCATTTACTCACAGCTGAGTACGAAGCCTCACAGAATTTAAAGAAGCTTAGCATAGCAAGAGATAGCTTTCTGTCTCAAAAATCTTACTTATGGATTGAAGAGGGAGAAACTAATAGTGCATATTTCCTTGGGCTACTTAAACAGAGGAAAAATAGGAATAAGGTGGTCATGGTGAAGGATATAAATGGAAACTTGTGTGATAATCCTGCTCAGATTCAGTCTGCATTCCTGAATTACTATAAGCAATTAATTGGGTCCAGACAGGATACAAAAATGATTCATAGAAGAATCATTGATCAGGGCCCTAGATGTAGTGCTTAGAATTGTGGAAGCCTTCTCAGACATGTCACGGGTAAGGAGATTAGGGATGCATTATTTAGTATTCCACACATTAAGTCACCCGGACCAAATGGTTATACAAGTAAGTTCTTCAAGGATGCTTGGGGGGAGATAGGGGGAGATGTGATAAATGTTGTATATGATTTCTTTCATCAGAGAAAACTGGTAACCCAAATCAATGCAACAAATTTAACTTTAATCCCCAAATGTGATAGACCTCGGAATGTCACTCAATTTAGACCAATTGCTTGTTACAATGTCATCTACAAAGTCATTTCTAAGCTGATGTGTGCCAGGTTAGCTGAGATACTGCCCCATATTGTTGATCAAAACCAGGGTGCATTTATTCAGAATAGGAGCATTCAGTAAAGCATTATAATTTGCCAGAATTTAATTAGGCTTTATGAAAGGCCTAATGCTTCATCAAGATATTTGTTTAAAATTAACCTGCAAAAAGCATATGACACGATGGAATGGTCTTTTGTTGCTCAGCTTCTAGATGTGCTTCATTTTCCAGTTGAGTTTAAGGATATGGTAATGCAATGTATCACCACCGCTACTTTTTCTTTGTCTATTAATGGTGAAATGTTTGGGTATTTCCATGTCAGAGAGGACTTAGGCAAGGAGATCCCTTATCTCCCCTTATCTTTACTCTATGTATGGAATATTTGACCAGAACATTGAAGTATGTTGCATCCAAATATAAATTTAATTTCCATCCTATGTGAAAACAACAAAGACTAGCAAGTTTGATGTTTGCTGATGATGTTCTAATGTTCAGCAGAGGGGATACAACCTCAATGATGTTGCTCCTTCAGTCTTTCTCAACCTTCCCTAAAGCTACTGGATTGAAAGTTAGTGCAGCCAAGTCAAATGCCTACTTTAGGGGGGGGGGGGTACCAGAGCAGACTAAGCAGGATATTTTAAGGGCGTCAGGTTTTGTAAAAGGTGTGTTGCCCTTCAAATACTTAGGATGCCTATACAAACTACAAGATTAAAAAAGCAAGATTGTGAATGCTTAGTTGAGAAAATATGTAGCAGGATTCATAGCTATGGTGCAAGGAAGTTCTCTTATGCTGGGAGGCTAGTTCTTATGAATTCTGTCCTTAATACCCTATATTCACACTAGGCTTCTATGTTCATTATTCCTAAGGGTATCATAAAGAGTATTGAGGCCACTTATAGGAATTTTTTATGGGATAATAGTATAGAATATAGAAGAGTGCCTCTTGTGGCATGAGATAAAATTTGCAGGCTAAAAGAAGATGGAGGACTTGGGATTAAAGATCAGGAAGCTTGGAATAAGGCCTTGGTAGGATGTTTGGTTAACTGGGTTGCTTAGAAAAGGGACTCTATATGGGTCCACTAGATACAGCAGAATTATCTAAAGGGACAGGGCTGGATGGAGTGCAATCCAACTGCTAACTCAAGTTGGGTCTGGAGAAGGATTTGCAAAGTAAAACAGGACATTTCTAATGGTTATGTGGATGGAAAATAGGGTGTTTAGGTGAATGGGTACACTCATGCAGGGTGCTATAAATGGCTCAAAGAGACTAGACCTACAGTTCACTGGTATAAGGTGATCTAGAATCCCTGGGTTCTACCTAAACACCAATTTCTGGGATGGTTATTTGCTCATGGGGCTCTAAACACTAATGACAAACTAGTACAGTATGGTATGAAGATAGATGACAGATGCTATTGTGTGGACAGTATGATGAATACTTAAGCCACTTGTTTTTTGAGTGTCTATACAACAAGAAGATCATTCACTCTTTGCAACAGGTGACCAGCTGCAACATTCCTTAGGTAAATGTGCTCGACTGGTGTGTTAACATTAGAGGATCAAAGGTGCAGCAGGGGGTATAAGCAGTTGTAGTAATGCATGCTATATACCTGGTCTGGTGTCAAAAAAACAAATGTAAACTGGACAAGGTGTTTGTTAGGCCAGAGAAGGTAGCTATGCAAATCATGGAGGAGGTGAAGGCCAGAATTAGGGGACGGGATAGGTTACAATTGACCCTGGCTGATTTAGATTGGCTAAGACGTATGAATTTCATGTAATAGTAGCTTTTTTAGAAGGAACTTTTGTATTTACCGTTTTTTATATACTCCCTCCCATTCACTATAATGTTCCCATATTATATGGGCACAATACTTTAGGAAAACTATAAAAAAATGACGAAAGTATTGGGTGAGGTTTGGTGATAGGAGAGAGGGATGAATAAAATAAGAGTAAAAGTTACCAAAAAAAGGAAAGGGGAACATTACTTGAATAATTCGTTTTGGGAAAGAGGAAACATTATATTGAATGGGAGGGAGTATACGCATTTTTTGTATATACGAATATATTTTCTTATAAGACTACTTCCTTTGGTAACTACAAGTATGGAATGAGCTTTTTTGGCAATAATGTATGTGAATAACAAGTTAAAAAATAGTATGGGAGTATTAAGTGATTGCGTAGTCACATTTATCGAGAAAGATGTTTTTTCTTCTAGTTGAAACAGATGATGTACTTGAAAGAACTCATCATATTTTATTATCTTCCACACCCTTAGCGTAAATTGTATTTTGAACTATTCAGGTAATGATACCGATAATATACTGTTAGGCTCATATTTATGGGCTGTGAATGAAAATGATCATGGACGAGTGTCGTTTTTGTATCGTCAAGGTCGTAATTATGAGTTGGAGAGAGTGTCGTTTAAATGAGAAAACGACTAGGTGAATTGGCTTCCTAATTATTAATTAGCTTTTTTTTGTTTAATGTAATTTTTTTTGTTTAATTGTACTTCGTATATATGGTTTTATTATTTCGATTTTCATCTTACTTCATTTGTTTAATTTTTAAATACGCAAAAATATAAAAAAAAAAACTTAAATAATTAATTAAGCTTTGTTCATTAGGAAAAATTTAAAAAGCAAATACAACATTCATTTCCACCCATAGGGGTGCTCCCTTTGTTTTCCATGATATAGACACAGTGGTAAGACTATGATGCGTCTTATAATGACTCAACACATGATGATCAAGATGGGTATCAACCCATAGATATGGCCCTTGTTAGTAACATCCGAATAGAACTCTTGTTTGCCCGCATCTTCCGTCCCAAATCTAGCCGCTAACTTTCTTGCCCGATGAAAATTTTCATAGGTGTTGGCTTCGTCAAACTCGATAAAATCGAAGCCTAGAAAATCTTGCTTGTTTGTTTAAACAAGGTGGAATTTTTTTAACCGCGGTGAAACCGGAGTTACGAAGCATTACCTTCATCCATTGAAAAATTCCTTCATTGTACCTTTTCTATTCTCTTAACGAACCGAAAGATTATGAATTATGCAAGTAAAAGGATAGACGTAACGAGAACATGATTCTGGTTCCGGTAAACCATTGGAAGAAGACATATTTTAGAGAGACAGAGAGAGAAAGTAATTAATTAAGGGATTTTTTTTGTGAAACAGAACCTTTAAAAAAAATTATTTCTAAACACCACCTTTGAAAAAAAAAGTTTAGGAAACACAATCTTTAATAATTTTTTTTTTTTGTCAAACATGACTTTTTTGCCCGATTCCGACAACTTAAATCATTTCCGTTCATTGCAATAGGGTGACTTTCAGTCGATGTTTGAGATAGCGAACGAGGTTGTGCTCTTGGACTTGTTGGAAAGGTAGGAGTACAGGCTTTCGAGGGGTTATCAACACAGTGGTCAAGGTGGCCTTATGTGGAACATTTCCGGTCAGTTAAGTGCTTCGCAAGTGAGAACCTACTTTGACTTTTCTGTTTTATTTTTCCCTCCAATTCACTCCTCTCAAACCACCATTTGCAACCAACAGCCACTACAAACAATAGAACTATGACCTACCTTGCACTCCCCTCTACATGCATGCCAAATTTCAAACCAAACAAAGCATCATAACCCTATTAAAACACCCACGAAAAAACCCCAACCACCCGCTATAAACCCAAATTTACAGGAATCCTCTGTGACCAACCTTTCTCTACACACAAATCGACCCCACATCAGGGAACCTTTTGTTGGGAAATGTGTCCTCAACAATAGTGCGATCACATGATTTAAATATCATAATTAAATCTCAAATTAAGAATACGTGAGGGATGATTCTTTATACAGTCGACTGACCGTCATTAATCGGTAATGATTGGCTAACTAGAGTTTGACATTACTGTCGTGTGACGGTGGTCCCTTTAGGTCACACCTATAGGATGAGGCCCAAATAGATATTTAATTAATTGTATGCGATACGAATTAATTAATTCCTTAATTGTGGGAGTGCAATTTTGCGTCTTATTATAATGTGATTAAATAAGATTTAATTTGGTAATTAAGCGTTAAATTACTAAATTAGTTGAGGTATTATATAAGTTTTGAGGTAGAGGTAATTAGTTATTTAAAGTTACAAGAAGTTGTAATTTTAACTAACTAGTAATTGTGGGACCCATTATATGTGGATATAATGGAAGTATACTACTCAAAAAGTGGAGTGTATATTATATTATTAAGTGTAATATTTAAGTGTTAAATAATTACATTAATAATTAAATATGTAAGATAGTTGAACATAAGACTTATATGCATTTGTGGGACAAATGACAAAAGGCAAAAATGGTCCATATAAGGACCAATATTTCGGCCAAATAAGATGAGCAAAAGATGCTCATTTGTCTTTATTGTTTTATGATTAAAGCTTGATAGTGACCTTGCATGCTAGCTTTAATCATTCCAACTCTTACACACTCTACTTAAACAAAACAAGTGAATAAAAACAAGAGAAAATAGATTCCCTTGGAGCCCTACAAGCCACCGGTTTTTGGCTTACAAAAGGGGCTTTTGTTGCTCATTTTTGAGGTTGCTACTTCACTTGTTTTTCTCTCTAAATTCCTCACATGCAAATGAAAATAAAAGCTCCCCATAAATACTAATACATATCATACATTACTTAAGAGAGTAATAAAAGATCATTAGTATTATTAAGGTAATATTTCTACTACATATCTAGTTAATATTAGTAGGAATTTTTGGGATTAATCTTGGGTGCAATTTATTGGAGTGGCTTCTAAACTTGGAGTCTTAGGAGGATCATCCATCATTATAAGCTCAAGAACAAGTGAAGGAAGGTGACCTTACTTGTGCCCTTAATTTCGAACCAACCAACAATGTAAGGAACATTGTTTTTCTTATAAATCTTTCATTTAGTTATGCATGCACTAGATCTAAAGAACATATAATTAACAAGTTAATTAGTTCACTATTAGAGGAGTCTAATAATAGGTATATGAACCTTACAAGTGGTATCAGAGCATAAGGATGTTGCATGCATAATCGGTTATTGTTTTTCCGAGTTAAAAGGTTAACATATAAAACTAAAAATTTGTGATTTGTAAGTATAAGCCACGAAATCACCATGCATGTTATATATTCTGGTCCTAATGTTTTTAGGTTATTTTTATAAATTATGGAAATTTATTGCTCACTTTAAGGATTTTTGGTCATTTTATTACATTTTTATGACTAAAATGGAATTAAAATGCTAAAAATAGTTAAATTTCGTTTCTGACCTTGGAAATTTTATATGACCTCACATGCATATTTTAAAAGTTGTGTGTAAAAGGACGAGTTAATTTGATTAATTTTGCATGATTTATGATTTTTATGAGATAAAAATGGATTAAAGGAGGTAAAATGGTTAAAATTAGTTAAATTTCGAATTAAACCATGATATTTTAATATGATGTCACATGCAAGATTTACAGAGAGTATGTAAATTTCTAGATTTAAATATCTTCTTTAGCATGATTTATGGATTTTTGAGTTAAAAATGGCATAAATAGTGACTATTTTAGCAAAAATTAGCTAAAACGTATTGCATGGATTGAGAAAATTATTTTAAGTTGCATTAATATCCCACTAATCAGATATAAAGTTATAAAAATTATTGGAGTAATTTTCGAATACTTTATGTATTTTATGAGATAAAACCGATAAAATGCAACTATATTTTCTCAAAATTAATTCAAAAATTTTAACCATGTTTTTTTGACATTATGAGTATCATGGATTTATTTCAGAATGTTCAAAAATTTAAAATTCAAATTTTAAAACTTTTATAATTTAATTTGGATTTATTTCATATAAATAATGATTTTAAGGTAAAAAATGAGCATAAAATTAAATCAAGTTGAATTATTGTCAAAAATTTAGTGATGACTAATTTTTGAGTCCTAAAATGTGTTAGGATAATTAACTTGAGCTTAGATGTGATTTAAGTGTTAATTAGTGATTTTAAAAGGTTATTATCACGCATTTCCATAAAACCGTGTTATATGTACGACATAAGTTAAATAGGGCGATTTGGCACATTATTTGGCATGATAGGCATATTATAATGCTGCATATTTCAATTGTTGAATGTATTTTATTTATATAATTTTGAATTATGTAATTTTATCTTAGTATGGCCTTAGTTTAATCAATATTACCCGTAATGAAAAGGAATATTGATTCGGTTGTAATTTAATGTGATCTCGAATCACTTTTATTTTTATTTACATTAGTTTTTCTATTTTACAAATGTATAATAGGAATAGCTTTGTATTTTTATTATTATTTGTAATTATGGAGCATCTTCAAAGACGGTGCTATTCGGAAAGGTGATCCGACAAAGACGGTGTCTTGGGAAGCGTGCCATTTGAAGATTCAAGGGACCAAAGGAGTTGGTTTCCGAATATGTAATAGATTATTTGATTTTCTATTTTAGGAAGGCCATACTAGGAATTTTATTTATTGCTTTGCATTTCTTTTAATATGTTACATGCATTGCCAAATCGCCATAACAACACATGCATATCATATCGAGTTATCGACCGTGTCAATTATAATTATCGTAGTTCACCGCTTTAGTTCACTTAAAATGTGATAGATGATAAATTGACAAGACCTCTCACATATAATAATTGAGATAAAGCCTTACCAAATAGTAGAAACCCATGAAGTACCAATTTCATGAAGAAGTTAATCCGGCTTCACCGTAATACAAACCTTGTTACGTTGGCGAAGTGGGGTAGTAAAAAGTTATTACATCGAAATTTGGATTGAGCTCAACGGAAGTATTGTTGACCGTAGTCGCATGTGTTCCGGGCTAAAGATGAGAATTAGTGTAATTTTTATCGACCGAGAGTTCTAAAAGTAGAATCGATTAAAGAGTTAATCCACCAAGTTATATTAATAAGGGATCAATCGGCTCACCGTGCCCGAGTTGATATGAATTTGGATCTCGGAATCATTTATGTAGTTGGGTGGAGGTCACTATATAAATGTTAAAACTTGTTTAAAAATGTTTACAAGTTTAATTTAAAAATGACAAATGTTAATATTTCCTTTACCTCCAAAATTGTAGTTGTTTTATATCACAATGGATCCATCACAAGCAACAACACCAATTACCGTTGAGTCATGTCACAACTTATTCGACGAAATTTGCTTCAACCACCAACTCGATACTACTAGAGAGCTTCATTTTGGGATCGGTTCCGATGGAAATCTCAATTTCATCACTTCCTCTATACCTCCTACTATTACTAGGCCTTATGTGAATGTGTCTCAGGTAGACCATGTCACTAAGTCTATGAGGTCCCTATCTTTGAAAGAGAAGGATGCCGAAGTAAGTGGGAGTTCTAGCAAGCAAGTTCTTACTACTAATGGGAAAAGGTTCAAGAGGAAGGGAAGAAAAGGGAGAAAACTCAACAATGGTCGAGGAGCCAAAGTTGATGATAAATGCCATTATTGTCAAGGCATGGGACATTGCATGAGAAATTGCCCCATATATTTGGGAAATATAAGGGATGGACTTGTCATTCCACTTGGTAAAATTCCTACTGAGATTTATGTTATTGATGTAAATTTCACTTCCACGACAACATGGGTACTAGATACTGGTTGTGGTTCTCACCTTTGTAATCATTTACAGGGGCTAAGAAACGTGGAAAAGCTGAACAAAGGCGATGTTGATCTCCGACTTGGGAATGGAGCTAGGGTAGCGGCCGCATCCAAGGGTACTTATGTACTTGTTCTAGCAAATGGATTTGAATTGTATTTGCATAATTGTTTTTATGTACCTACTCTATCTAAGAACATTATTTCAGTTGCTATGCTAGACATAGATGGCTTTAATTTTGCTATCAAGAACAATTGTTGTACTATTTCTAGAAATGACTTGGTCATAGGCCGAGGTTCATCTATTAATGGTATTTATGTTCTAGAAACATCAAATCCAAAGAATGACATCTATAACATTCAAACTAAGAAACTCAAATCAAGTGATCCAAATGAGTCGTACATTTGGCATTGTCGATTGGGTCATATCAATGAGAATCGCATTAAAAGGTTAGTTTCTACTAACGTGATCAAACCATTTGATTTCCAATCATATGGTATATGCGAATCTTGCCTCCTAGGTAAAATGACTCGTAGTCCTTTTAGTGGTAAAGGGACACGAGCTAGTGAACTTTTGGGCCTTATACATACCGATGTTTGTGGACCAATGAGTATCACCGCTAGGGGTAATTATGATTACTTCATTACCTTCACCGACGATTTGAGTAGATATGGGTATATCTACTTAATGAAATATAAGAGTGAAGCTTTTGAGAAATTTAAACAATTTCAGAATGAAGTTGAGAACCAATTGAACAAAAGGATAAAGACACTACGATCTGATCGTGGTGGAGAATATCTCAGTATTGAATTTGATTCACACTTGAAAGATTGTGGCATTGTGTCACAACTCACTCCACCTGGCACACCACAACTAAATGGTGTAGCCGAAAGAAGAAATCGAACCCTACTAGATATGGTTCGATCTATGATGAGTCTAACCGAGTTACCTGACTCGTTTTGAGGATTTGCAATCCAAACCACAATTAAATCATTAAACATTAGTCCATCAAAAGCAACCGAAAAGACACCATATGAGATATGGAAAGGAAGAGTTCCTAATATATCCTATATGAGGATTTGGGGTTCTGATGCTTACGTCAAAGTGAAGACTGACAACAAGCTAGCCCCACGATCTGAAAAATGCATCTTTGTGGGTTACCCAACCACCACCCGAGGCTACTACTTCTACAAACCTCAAGAGAACAAAGTGTTTGTGTCTAACGAGGCTGTCTTCTTAGAAAATGAGTTTATTTCTAAGATACAGAGTGGGAGAAATTTTGAACTTAATGAAGTTCAAGAGACACAAACCGAAGTAGAGTCAAATGAAGAATCACGTGAAGACGTTCCTTCATCTTCTAATTCGGTAGTCATTCCTCAATTGAGGAGGTCGGGTCGAGAAATTCGTCATCCTGATAGATACGTGGGACTTATCGAAGAGGATGGGAGTCTTGATGTGTTGCTTCTAGAAAGCGACGAACCTGCTACCTACAAAGGTGCAATCTCTAGTCCTAATTCAGCTTTATGGCTTCAAGCCATGGAATCCGAAATTAATTCTATGCACGAAAATCAAGTCTGGAACTTGGTGGATTTGCCTGAAGGAGTGAGACTTCTTCAATGCAAATGGATATTCAAAATAAAGAATGGCATAGAAGGACATGATGATGTCTACAAGGCTAGGCTTGTTGCAAAGGGTTTTACCCAAGTTCAGGGTCTTCACTATGATGAAACCTTTGCTCCTGTAGCCATGCTAAGATCCATTCGGATATTGTTAGCGATTGCTGCATTTCATGACTATGAAGTTTGACAAATGGATGTAAAGACCGCTTTTCTAAATGGGCATTTAGAAGAGGAGGTGTACATGTTACAACCTGAAGGTTTTGTAGATCCGAAAAATCCTAACAAAATATGCAAGCTTAAGAGATCCATTTATGGTCTTAAGCAAGCATCTAGAAGCTGGAATCATCGATTCAATCATGTCATAAGAGAGAATGGTTTCACTCGAAGTGTTGAGGAACCATGTTTATACATGAAGTTTAGTGGGAGCAATGTTGTGTTCCTAATATTGTATGTGGATGACATACTACTTATTGGAAATGATATTCCAATGTTATCCTCCGTCAAGGAGTATTTGGGAAATCACTTTCAAATGAAGGATTTAGGGGAAGCACAACGCATACTAGGTATCCGGATCTATAGAGATAGAACCAAAAGGATATTGGCATTAAGTCAAGAATCTTATGTTGAAAAGATTCTTCGACGTTTCAGCATGGAAAAGTCCAAGAGAGGCTTAATTCCTATGGGGAGTGGAATCATTTTGAGCAAGTCTCAATCTCCTTCCAAACCCGAAGATGTTGAACGCATGAAGTTGATATCTTATGCTTCCGCTGTTGGATCAATCATATATGCCATGATATGCACTCGTCCAGATGTCTCATATGCTTTAAGCATGACTAGTAGATATCAAGAGAATCCAGGTGAGAGTCACTGGATAGCTGTGAAAAAATATCCTTAAGTACTTGCGAAGGACTAAGGATTCTATCTTAGTGTTTGGAGGTGACTCTGAGTTGTGTGTTAAGGGTTACACAGACTCGAGTTTTCAAATAGATAGAGATGATATGAAATCCCAAGCTGGATTTATATACATGCTCAATGGTGGTGCCATAAGCTGGAGAAGCTTCAAAGAAGCTGTGATTGCGGATTCTACTACGGAGGCTGAGTACGTTGCGGCAAAGATCGAAGGCGCTAAGGAAGCCGTGTGGATTAGGCAATTCTTGGAAGGGCTAAAGGTAGTACCCACCGCCAAAGATCCCATCACGATCTTCTGTGACAATAGTGGGGCGATCTTTCAAGCTAAAGAACCCAAGTCTAGCAATAAATCTAGACACGTACTTAGAAAATTCCATGTAATCAGGGATTTCATTGAAAGAAAGGAAATAGCGATTTGTAAGGTTGGAACTGATGACAACATAGCTGATCCATTAACCAAACCTTTATCGCAAACAAAGCATGACCATCATGTTGTATCCATGGGTCTAAGGCGTATGCCAAATTTGTATTAGATTATAAGATATGAAATGAAAAATCTGAGTTTTTGGTTCATATATGATAATCGTATTTGTCGTTTGAGTTTATTTATACAAACTCGTTTATTTATAACCTTGTTCTATCCTAATGGGTTGTGGAGACAATTGAACCCCATTAAAGTGAACTGTATTAACATGGTATTCGCCCCTAGTTACTTATATGAGGTGACGTCTCGAAGTGACTAGAGTGTGATGCGATTGATGGCAAGTTCAAGTGCCATAGAGTCATATGGGATGACTAGTCGATCACATAGGCGCATGTATGGGACAATACGTCGGCGATGACCGCTTATAGAGTTCTGGTAATTCATAAAGCCTGGCCGTGGCAAGAGCTACTATAGTATTCTTATGAGTCGATTCTTTTGACTAGAGACTATTCGCCCAAGTTGGCACAACTTCTGATTAACTTTGATTTATACTCTACGATTTCGTAAATGAGGTCAAACTGGGTATATTTTGGGTTATGATGGACTGTGGCTGAACGAAGGGAATAGGGCGATGTTAAGGTAGATGATGAGGATGCTGCCTTGATTTTGTTAGTTTCTTTGCCAAATTCGTTTGAGACTTTGGTGGAGTCTTTTATTGTTGGTAAACATTCTTTGACCCTAGAGGAAGTGAGGTCAGTGCTTCACACTAGGGATTTGCACCGAGTAACGTCAGGTGGTGTTGTAGACAGTAGTTCTGTAGGGCTTGTTGTGAATTCGGAGGGTTCTAGTAAGGGTAAAGCCAAGCCTAAGGGTCTTCGTAAGAATGTCTGCAATTACTGCAAGAAACCCGGTCATTGGAAAAATCAGTGTCCTAAGTTGAAGGAAGCTGGTGTTTCTGCTGTTGCACAAAAGGTTGCTAAATACGATTCTGAGGAAGATTATGCTCTCGTTGTTGATGTTGTTCCACGTTCTTCGGATAGTTGGATTTTGGATACGGGATGCGTTTATCATATGTGTCCGTCTAGGAAATGGTTTACTTCTAATGAAGCTTCACATATGATGGTGTTGTTATCTTTTTAGAAGGTGTTAGGCATGTTCCACGTTTGAAGAGAAATCTTGTTTCACTCGGAATGTTAGTTGATCAGGGCTACGGTTTTCAAGGTGATGGTGGATCGTTGTGCGTTGGTAAGGGTTCTTCTGTTACTTGGAGGGGTGTTAAGGAAGGAACTATTTATGTCCTTCAAGGCACTGTGCTGACTGTTGGAGCATCAGGTAATCGTTCTTCTGTCTCTCTCGAGTCTAAGTTGGGGCATATGCAACTTGGATATGTGAACGATACTTTGAAGCACATCCAGTTTGGGTCACTCGGGTCACTTGGTGATATTCTGGATAATTCGGGTTTGGATAGCTTTAGTGAGAATGGTAGTGTTGAGAGTAAGGTGGAGTCTATTCCGGTACAGGTCAAGCTACAAGGTTCTCAAGACAAGCTATCTACTTTTGTCTCTGCGCCTCAATGAGGCGGTCTGCGCCCCAAGAGGTGGGGCGGTTTGGGGCTCCAGGTGGAGCTGTTGTGGCTCTTGAAAGAGAGCCGTTTGGGACCTCGTAAGGGGTCATTTGAAACTTCGATGGGAGTTTATTCTTTGGAGCTTTTGGGTTGGACTATCTTGTCTAACAATTTATACTTTTGATGGAGGTAATTTGTGCTCGCTTAGAATGTCTGTTTTTGTTTCATTTCGACTTGAGTTTTGTTGCCTTGGTGTAGGCATTTTTGTGGTGGTCATGACACCTAGTTCACTCAAGTGAGACATTTGTTTTGTTCGTGGCATTTGTGTTCTTTTTGGGACAGCTTGGTACGACGGTACATTTAGCCATGTAGTTGGAGGAGATTTTGTTTGGAGTCTTGTGTGTGTTGTTTTGGTACACCGTTCCATCTTAGTGACATTTGGTATCTCATATATTTGTGTTGGCGTTTGGTAGCTTTTGCCCTCTTTGGAGTTTGCTACGTTTGGCCTTCTATTGGTATGAAGATATGTTGGGTACTTAGTACAATTGGTAGTTTCAGCTTGCTACATTGGGTACTTCGTATATTGGTCACATTTGTTGCACACTTGGTTCGTTTGTCCTTTTTTTTTTGGGTTGTGTTCAAGTCAAGTGGAGACTATCGGGACAGGTAGTGACTTGAGGATCGACTCTGTTGAAGCTGGTTTGTCTTTGGCTCATTTTTGGTTTAGTTCGTTTTTGGGTAATTCAAGTCAAGGTGGAGATTTGTTAGGAATTTGTGCCTTGAATTTGTGTCGAAGACGAATAAGCTAAGGGAAGATGAAGCCGTGACACGGGCGAGTCGCATGAATTGCTGTGTAACATGAAGTTTGTTTTCGTCGGGTAGTTGTGCTAGCGCAAGTCAACGCTTTGTGGTTTTGTATCTTGGAAATTTAGTGGGTGTAGGTCCCACTAGGAATTTCCTAGTTTTTTTTGTTATACGGGAGTTTTAGGCGATTTGCATTAGTTAGGAAATTAAGTATTTAATTTCCTATTACTCTATTCTTTATTAATCTAGATATTTTATTTTGGGTGGAATAAGTATATAAAGACCCAAGTTTTATTCTAGGTTAATTAAGAGAGAGATTTGAGAGCACAATAAAGAGGGTCGATTTGTGAGGTTCCTTCTGAAGAAAAAAACTCAATTTGTTCCGGGCTCTATTATTGGTGTTCGTCTGTCTTTGAAGATAGGAGGAGTTTGTTCAGATCTTGGTAGGCCTCAAGATTATTTGTCCTTCGTCTTATTGGGGTAGTCTCTTTTGTTCCTTTGAGACTACTATATTTGTTGGTAGAATAGGGTATACTTTTGGCTCATATTGAGCGCGTGTGTACCGGTCTCTTTCTTTTGTACTATTTTCTCCACTATAGTGAAATTTGATCTCCTCGCAGGGTGGACGTAGCCAGTTATTTTACTGGTGAACCACGTAAATCTTTGTGTCAGTTTTATTTACATTCGTTATTTATTGTTCTTATCGCCTTATCAATTAACTGTTTGGGTAACGGGACGCCTCCGTTACAACAGTTGAGATGAGAGAGAACCATGAGTAATTGCTAGAATGGTATTTTAATTCATATTTTACTTTCCGTAAGCAATGAAAAAGTAATTTTACAATTAAAATCACATAAGTTTATCCAAAAAGCATGGAAATCATTATTAATATTAGACCTAGCTAATATATCAAGTCGTGCCGTGTTCGTTTTCGTGTCCATATCAACTTTAAACGGGTTATCACAATCCAACCGTAACCCGACCCAATTACATAAACGTGTCATTTGTCTCAACCCTAACCCAACAATTTAACTTTTCTATAACCCAACCCGACTTGTTTAACCCACTTATCTTGTAGCGGGTTGTTTTTAATCCGTTTAACCCAATAAACTAATAGATAAGTTAAGTTTTATAGCCTTATTATCCCAAAAATGATGAATGAGAATGCTTATTTTTAAGATGTGTGGTTGGATAATTGATTCAACTCAGATATATTATGACACTTATAAATATAAATGGGTTATTCGTGTCGGGTTCGTGTCAAAAGAGCTCAACCTTAACCCGATCCATTTAAGTTTCATGTGGTGTCCGTGTCAACCCAATTACTTAAATAGGTCACAATCTCTCAACCCTAACCCACTAACTTCGTATCGGGTTCGTGTTGTATTTTTAAATCGTATCAATAATTGCCACCTCTAATTAATATATTTCATGACTAATATCTATTGTATATTTGTATCTATGAATATGGGCTTCGCAAAGTAATGTACCTAAATTATGGCAAGCACCCTTCACTTTTTTTTACCAAATTGGTTGTTTGCCGAAACCATGGGCTTCACAAGCGAGAGAGAGAGAGAGAGAGAGAGAGAGAGAGAGAGAGAGAGAGAGAGAGAGAGAGAGAGAGAGAGAGAGAAAATCAATCTATATGTTAATCCTCTAAGAAAAATGTGACATGGCATTCTAGTAACACACCTAGGATGACATGGCGTTCTAATAACACTTGAGAAACAAAACCCCAGTTTCACATAGAATAGAAATTTGCTATATTAGCATTATTTACAAATATTACAAAAAGATTCCGTTTTTTCTCCTTTTGTGTTTTAACGTCAGTTTTCACATTGCTTTCCTATTGATGCGTGTCTTTTATATGATGTTTTACATCCCATTTTACACGCATTTCAGAGCTCATTCTTGTAGTTTATGCTGCATTTCTCCCTATTTCCGTCTACTTCCGTATTTTCTACATTATTGCAGAAATGTGAAGAATCCAGCGGAAATCGAGCTAAATCCGTCCCCAAGTATCCTACATTGCATTTGAAATGAAGTATTCACCCGAGGAACGAGCTTGGTGCGCGATTCAAGGCCCAAAAGACAAGTCCACGAGTTTTAAGAAGTCAAGTAGCAGCTCAAGTGGTCGATCGACCATCACCCTTAGTCGATCGACCAATGTTCGGGTTCGAAGCTATCAGAATCGAGGACCAGTCGATCGACCAACTACCTTAGTCGATCGACCACAATGCTGTTCCAGACGTGAATTAAAAGACCGAGGAACTTGAAGCCCGTTAAGTTTAGGTTTTGGAATAATTGGTACGTGAACTTTCTATATAACGTAACTGAGAATACCTAGTTTATCATTCAGTTTTGGATCCAAGTTTCTACCTAAGTTTTATTCAGTAATTTTCATTAAGTTTCCGCATACGGTTCTTGATAGAGAGTTAGGGTTTGGGATTGTTGAGCATTGGATTTTCGGTTCTTAATAACTAATCTTTCCTCTGCAATTCGGTATTCTTCTGCCCTAATTTTAGTTTATCTTTATTTTATCAATAGTTTATAATTGCTAGCTAGTTTCCCGCAACCAATTTCATTGTTTATGTTAATTGCTTTCTTTACCGTTTTAAGCATGAATTCAGTAGCTAGTTTCATCGTCAATGTTATTGTTTTCACCCTTAGCATGAGTAGCTAAATAATTTGTGCTAGGATGTAGGCGAATTGTAGCATAGGCGGCATTAGATCAGACACGGCCTGAACCCGCGTGTTGGTCGATCGACCACCTTACCTTATCGATCGACCGATCGACCTCGTGAGCTTATTTCATTTTAATTGATTTTAATTGTTGTATTTAACGAATCGAATGCATGCGACCAGTTAGATACCCTTTTATGACTGACCCATTAGATCGAAAGATAGGGTAAGTTGTTAGACCATCAATTGAATCGACTAAACTGTGCTAAGATCGAAAGATAGGTATAGTTTAGACCGTTAGTCACTTTTCAGAACGAAAGTTAGTGTTAGTGATATTAGGGACCTATAGTGAGATCGAAAGATGCTATTTGTTAAGAGTGGACCGAGAGGACCTCTTTGTTTTCCCGCCTCACCTGTGTTGACTCAGACCGACTTAGTTTGCTGCCGCCGAAGCTATAATGAACCGATCATCCTAGTACCCCTTCTTAATCTGTTTAAACCATCTTTTAGTTTATTATCTTTATCTGTTCTTAGCTATAGACCATCTCAACTCAACCCCCACGATTGTTACCTTAGACTAAATACAAATCAACTAGAATTTACATCTGCCTCCTTGTGGTTCGACCCTGTTACCATTAGCCTAGGTTAGTCTTAATAGGAATTATAAATTTTATCTTTGGTACTCACAACGACGGGTATCAAATTTTGGCGCCGTTGCCGGGGAGGCAATAGTCCTAATTTTAGTTGTTTTATTTTTAGTCTTTCTTAGTTTCAGGGACTTCTGTTCCTTAAACTTTTCTTATATTCTTTTTGTAGTTTCCTCTTATGCGCGCAGTCACGGGGTGGTGAACTAGTGCCATTTGACCCGAGATAGAGAAATCCTTGCGCGAGCCGAGACGAACACAAAGAGTACTACCGACAGAGGAAGAGCTGAGTACTCTGTCAAGCTATTACGAGAACAACCTGTTCGAAGAAGACACACGATCTTCACCCGTTTCCACTTCTTCACCGAGACGTTACTTCTCCGAAATTCCAGTCATGGTCGAGGAAGCGAGTATAGCTAGTCATTCTGAGCCGACAGCTGAAAACTTATATAAGGGATTCGAATTACCAAGAGATGCCAGGAAGTTCGAACCAAAGCCTTCATACATTAGCATGGTTGAGAAGAACCAGTTCGGGGGAGCTACAAATGAAGATGCAGCTAAGCATATGGAGACCTTTATTGACTATCATTGTTCCATACCCCCACCAGCCGGCGTGACCCAAGACCAGATCAAGGAGACCATGTTCATCTTCTCCCTTCGTGATCTTTGCAAGGAGTGGTATAGAGATTTGGACCGGACCGTTCGGGGATCACCGATTGGAATTCATTGGCATTGGCATTCTACAAGAAGTACTTTTCTGCTTCAAGGACGATTGCTATTAGAGCTCAAATCACGGGCTTTAAACAAGGGCCAGATGAGAATTTCCACGAAGCATGGGTCCGATTTAAGAAGTTGGTGCGAACCATACCGCACCATGGGTTCAAAAAGTGGAGCTTGTGCAATCATTTCTACAATGGGTTGTACGACGATCAGAGGGCCATTTTGGATGCTGCAGCCAATGGACGATTCGCTGAAAATTTGGGAGCAACCAAGGGGTGGAAGATCATTGACGATCTAGCTACCCACAAGGCCGAGTATGGGAACTCTAGAGGGAACCAGAGGAGAGCTGCTGAATCTTCCTCTGTGGCTGCACTTGAGGCTCTTACTGCGAGATTTGACAAGTATGAGCTAGGAGGAGCTTCTAAAGGTGGGATGTACCAGGTTAATGCTATGTCAGACGGTTCTTTCGTCTGTGCAAGGTGTGGAGCTGAGGGCCATGTCTCGAAAAACTGCCCTAGTCCCTTTGAATCTTGTGCTGCCTTTCAACACTATAGGCAGACCAACACCTACTATGAGCCGAATACCCATCCGAACTTGAGTTGGAGGAGCCAAAATGTCCTGAATCCAACTCAACCTCCGCCGCAGCAGCAACCCTATGTGCCCCCTCATCAAAAGCAGCAACAATATCAGAAACCTCCCTATGTGCCGCAGCAGCAACAATCGCAGAATTCTGAATTTTCCGAGCTTAAGAATTTGTTGCTGAAGGAGTCCCAAGCAAGAGAGGCCGGGATGAAGTTACTAGAAAGCCAAATAGCTCAATTGGCTAGCAAAAGTAACACTCGAGCTCCCGGACACTTACCGACTCAACCTGAACAAAAGGAGACCCTAAATGCCATCACTTTGAGGAGCGGGTCCACCCTTGATGGTCCTGCCATGGTCGCGGACGCTGTTGAAAAAGATGAGCCTGAAACAAGTCAAAAGAAAGCTTCAACGAATAAATCAAAGAAACAGCCGTCTACCAGGTATATACGTCGATCGACTGATATACCTAGTCGATCGACTGAATCACGGGTTACAGGAGCTTCTGGAACTGTACATCTCAATCGATCGACTGAAGACAGTGGTCGATCGACTGAGATTGTTGCTGATGCTGAGGAATTTCGTCCTCTGATGCCAAATAGTCTGCGAGACCACTTGTTTCGGGGTACCACAGTCCCGAAGACATTAGGACAAGACCCGAGTGCTGATGGGTCAGTCCCGGTCCCGAAGTTCGACCCAATGACGGTTAATGGTTCTCATTTGAGACGGTCTGAGGAGGGGTCTAGCTTCAACAAAGAGAAGGTGACGGACTTCCAGCCTAAGTCCAAGGATGCCGGTGCGCGTGATTTGGAGGAGAGAGCTAAGGTACTTCTTACAGCCCCTTACCCGGAGAGGCTAGTGCCGACCAAGGAACAGGTATCTTTCAGGAAATTTGAAAAAGTTATCCGCAGTCTGAATGTACAAGGTCCCTTTTCTCGAGTTAGTTAACCAAGTGCCCGCTTATACTAAATTTATGAAACAACTTTTGTCCAAAAAGCGGTCACTTGAAACAGTGCACACTGTCGCACTTACTAAGGAGTCTTGCTCCTATCTGTCTCACACTGCGCCCCATAAGTTAGAGGATCCGGGTAGCTTTTCCGTCCCTTGCAAAATAGGTACCTTCTCCATTGAGAAGGCATTATGTGACCTAGGGGCTAGTATAAGCGTCATGCCCTTGAGTTTAGATAGGAAGCTTAAGTTGACCCGGTTTGCTATCACAGACATGACAGTTCAGATGGCTGAGCGATCTGCGGTCGAGCCTATAGGAGTCTTAGAGGACATACCCGTCCAAATAGGGAAGTTTTTCTTCCCTGTTGACTTTGTTGTTCTTGACATGCCTGAGGATGCCCATATACCGATCATCCTAGGTAGGCGTTTCGCACGCACACCGCTGGTGCGAGTTATTGACGTAGGCTCGGAACTTTGACCTTCGAGTTGGGAAACATTCTATCATTTTTGCCCAACCTGCTAAAAAAAAGGACCCCATGTGGCACATTACTTGTGACGGTTTCTGAAAAGAAATCGTACTTTGTGCTTCCTGAATTGCCTATCTCTATTACTACTCCTGTGCTAACCCCTTCGCTCAGATTGGGAGCAAAAAGGAGGAAGAATCTGTTGTTTTAGACATTGCAGGAGCTGGTTTGGGGAAGGATGAGCTGCAGGTCACTCTAGCTGCGACAAAGCCTATCATTCAAAGAGGAGGTCTTGGTTGCCTGAGCTATGGAATTGATGAGATAGTTGATGACGAGCCAGTCAAAGCAAAGGAGTCCGACTTGGATTCCGATGAGCCCAATGAGACCCTTGATTGGGGAGATGACGAAGTTGATCCGTTGAGCTCTCCGACTGTTGAAGCTGAGAAGGGTGCAGCTGATAAGATGAGCACCATTGAGGCTACCTCTAGTAGCCAGAAGCCGACGAAGTGGGCCATACCGTGGTCCTTCTTGATCAACTATTAGTTGATCGAGCTCGTTATAAACTTCATTTTATTTGCTTTTATTAAAACAATTTTTATTGCTTTTTGTTTGCGCGAAAACTTCGCATTTTATTTTGCTTGTTTAGGATTTTTAAGTACTTTAGACTCTATTCTGGGTTTTGCGCAATTTTGGGCGCGTATTATTGTGCATTAGCAGGTTTTAGACCTCGGTAGCTCTAGTTATTGAGCTAATACGAAGAATTAAGATGTCGCAGCAGTATTTTCAGTCGATCGACTGGCCTATATGGTCGATCGACTGATTTGCAGGTTTAAAAGAGCTACTGTTCACGCCCACTTGGTCGATCGACTGATCCTCTTGGTCGATCGACCACTGCTGCTGCTGTATTTGTTCACGACCTCTCCCCTGCTGTGTTTGGTCGATATGCGGACTTAAGGGAGTTCTCTACTCCCTTTTATCTTCCGTAAAATTTATATATTTCTTCTGTTCTCTCATTTATGCACAACTTTACCGCTTCAAAATTGTTTTCTCAGTCTTATGCGTGGTATTTTTCTGTCTTTTCAGGCACTTATGGTAGCACTGCTAGCTACTGAAACCTCCTAGCTCACGCTGGTTTGGGGAGGTTTCCTTTGCGCTTAAAGTCTTGTGAGTTCCTGATTTCTTTACTTCATGTCATACTTATTTATTTCTCGCAAATCCCCATTTCTCTTTTCTTCATTATATGATTTTGCACAATGGGGACATTGTGCGATTTGGTTTGGGGAAGGGTTTTGCGTCGCATATCATTTGCTTGCATTCACGTTTAATTATGTTTTGCATTGTTGATTTCATTTCTCTTATATATACATAAAATTAAAAAAAAAAAAAATTCAAAAAATTTCAAAAAAATGCACGTTTATTTTAGCATATAGGTCGAGTCGGAACGATAGTATTTCTATGATGATTTTGCATTTGCACCTGTTTTGCCTGAGCCTTGCTAGATTAACATGTTATTAGTAGAATCGTTTATGCATACCTACGAGTTTTCGTTAATTATTTGCTGGACTTGAGACCTGACTTAGAAAATTGGCAAGCTACTTCATATTTCTGAGATTTAGAGCCTATAACTGGTGACATTCATGACCAGTTCATTTAGGAATGTGAGTAGTACTCCTTATGAGACATGTTTCCTTAATTTGCATAAATATGAATTTGATCTACTTAATACCTGTATGCGTTCGGTTTGTGGTTTGTCGACACATGTGGTAGAGGTTTCCCTTTTCTTATTAGGCCCATCAGCTCCACACTGCCAAAAATATCCCTTTTTGTCCCATTTACTACATCCTACATTTAGCATGTCCCTTGTCAAGCTAGTAGTTTAGTTTTCGGGATTGTTACTACATTTTTGGTGGCATATGCTCATGTTTGAGATGTTGTTGGGAAGATGAAAAGAAAGAAAGAAAGAAATAGAATTGAAAAAGAAAAAAAAAAAGTGAAAAATGATTCGAAAAAAAAAAAAAGAAAAAAGGAGTTCTGTACTGTTCAAAGCAGTCGATCGACTGCCCAATTGGGTCGATCGACTGAAGATCCGAGGAAAAGGTCAATTCGCATAATTTAATCCTTATCTTTTGGCGATTTTTACTCCCATGTTCCATTTATATTTTATGGGGAGTTTATTGATTTAGTATTTTGGAGATTGTGAGTTTTGTGCTTCCTATAGCACCGTTTCGTTTGATTATGAGCAAGAAGTTGGATGTTGCTATATGGTTCCGTTTTGGTACTAGCTTGATCACCTGTACCTCCACTTTTCCATAAAACGTTTTGCCTCTTCTTACCCATACCTCACATTTCCATATTTATACCTCGGCATGTGTCATTGGTCATCTGTTTGGTTGGAATGCATATGTACGGTCATAGAGATCATTTTCATATTTTATTGCTGGCATCTTCTTATAGGTCGTAGTTAGGTGAGAGTCACTACAAAATTAATTCTTTCTATGTTACATATATTCACCTGTACTTATTGAGTGATTTGAGCGACCCGTGAGAGTCAAATTTGATAAGTCTCCATAGTTGGCGGTTCAGCATATCTTTAACGATTGTATAATTCGTTTGCATGATTCACATTACTAATTGATTGTTGGTTATGCATTAAATTGGTTTAGGCTTAACAGCTTGCATTTCGCTCTGAGATTGAACTCGTTCCATTAGGTTATTAGATCGAGTCTAGTTCTTGCTTGGGGACAAGCAAGGGTTTGGTTTGGGGAAGTTTGATGCGTGTCTTTTATATGATGTTTTACATCCCATTTTACACGCATTTCAGAGCTCATTCTTGTAGTTTATGCTGCATTTCTCCCTATTTCCGTCTACTTCCGTATTTTGTACATTATTGCAGAAATGTGAAGAATCCAGCGGAAATCGAGCTAAATCCGTCCCCAAGTATCCTACATTGCATTTGACGTGAAGTATTCACCCGAGGAACGAGCTTGGTGCGCGATTCAAGGCCCAAAAGACAAGTCCACGAGTTTTAAGAAGTCAAGTAGCAGCTCAAGTGGTCGATCGACCATCACCCTCAGTCGATCGACCAATGTTCGGGTTCGAAGCTATCAGACATCGAGGACGGTCGATCGACCAACTACCTTAGTCGATCGACCACAATGCTGTTCCAGACGTGAATTAAAAGACCAAGGAACTTGAAGCCCGTTAAGTTTAGGTTTTGGAATAATTGTTACGTGAACTTTCTATATAACGTAACTGAGAATACCTAGTTTATCATTCAGTTTTGGATCCAAGTTTCTACCTAAGTTTTATTCAGTAATTTTCATTAAGTTTCCGCATACGGTTCTTGATAGAGAGTTAGGGTTTGGGATTGTTGAGCATTGGATTTTCGGTTCTTAATAACTAATCTTTCCTCTGCAATTCGGTATTCTTCTGCCCTAATTTTAGTTTATCTTTATTTTATCAATAGTTTAGAATTGCTAGCTAGTTTCCCGCAACCAATTTCATTGTTTATGTTAATTGCTTTCTTTACCGTTTTAAGCATGAATTCAGTAGCTAGTTTCATCGTCAATGTTATTGTTTCCACCCTTAGCATGAGTAGCTAAATAATTTGTGCTAGGATGTAGGCGAATTGTAGCATAGGCGGCATTAGATCAGACACGGCCTGAACCCGCGTGTTGGTCGATCGACCACCTTACCCGGTCGATCGACTGACCTCGTGAGCTTATTTCGTTTTAATTGATTTTAATTGTTGTATTTAACGAATCGAATGCATGCGACCAGTTAGATACCCTTTTATGACTGACCCATTAGATCGAAAGATAGGGTAAGTTGTTAGACCATCAATTGAATCGACTAAACTGTGCTAAGATCGAAAGATAGGTATAGTTTAGACCGTTAGTCACTTTTCAGAACGAAAGTTAGTGTTAGTGATATTAGGGACCTATAGTGAGATCGAAAGATTCTATTTGTTAAGAGTGGACCGAGAGGACCTCTTTGTTTTCCCGCCTCACCTGTGTTGACTCAGACCGACTTAGTTTGCTGCCGCCGAAGCTATAATGAACCGATCATCCTAGTACCCCTTCTTAATCTGTTTAAACCATCTTTTAGTTTATTATCTTTATCTGTTCTTAGCTATAGACCATCTCAACTCAACCCCCACGATTGTTACCTTAGACTAAATACAAATCAACTAGAATTTACATCTTCCTCCTTGTGGTTCGACCCTGTTACCACTAGCCTAGGTTAGTCTTAATAGGAATTATAAATTTTATCTTTGGTACTCACAACGACGGGTATCACCTATAACTTTCCTTTTTAAATACATAATTCATAATAACTTTCCCTTCACATTGATTGGCCATGACTATGAATATCATGTGCAAAGATTGACTATCCTCCCTTGCATATCATTTCCTCCCTTGTATATTGACCATGAATTGTGTGCTGCAATGTAAACAAGGAAATACAAAAAATTATAAAAGTCATAATAATAGATGAAAACGGACGGAATATCACATAGTATATTTGGAGATCACAATCACAATATTATATTATTTCGATGATTAAGTATTTTAAAATTTAAAATGTATATTTTGACACAATATATATCACACAGTATATTTGCATATCACAATCACAATCACACATTATATATTTATATATAAAAACGGAATATGAGAGTATCAATATATAGAAAACGGAATATAGGAGTATATATTCATATATGAAAACGGAACATGAGAGTATATTATATAGAAAACGAAATATAGGAGTATAAGGGTATATTTCTGCGATTATGGTAAGAATATGAGAGTATATTTCCTAGCTATTTCTATATATATATATATATATATATATATATATAGAGAAGGGTTCTTATAAGGCCTTCATACCATATAAGGCCCTAAGTCCTTATAAGAGCCCTTGGATGGAAGGGATGGAGGGATGAGATTACATCTCATTGAAGGGTTACAATTCTCCCTCCCTAATCTCCTTCCCTAATTGTGTATAACTCCACCTAATTTTGTACAACTCTTCCACCATTCTAATCTCCCAACTCACTTCCTCATTATTCATTCATTCACACTTCTCTCATACACTCATTCTCTCTCATCTTTCTCTCATTCTCTCAAAAAAAAAACCAAATGAACAAAAAAAAAACCAACAAAAAATAAACCAAACAAAAAAAAAAACAATAACTTCATCGTCCTTCCTCCTTTACTCCACCACCATTCACCATATTCAAACACCTCCCTCCCTCCCTTCCTCTCTCGTCTGCCGCCCCCACCCCCACCACACACACAACCACCCACAACCGACAGCCCGACAACAACAACAACCCGCCAGAATCCCGACCTCCGTCGCCAACCAACCAAAACGACACCACCAGTCTTTACCACCACCCGCCACTCCCTTTTTTTCCTTTCAGATATGGCCACCGCGACCCCACAACCGCCACCACGCCACACACTCAACCTGATATTGCCGCCGCTCACGCCGACCACCAACCGTCCTCCATTCAGATTCATTTTTTTTTTTAAATTAAAGGGGTTGGTGTTTGTGTCGGTGGATGCGGGTGTTGGTGTTGGTCTCGGTGGGTGCGGGTGTTGGTGTTGGTGTCGGTGGGTGCGGCTGGTGCGGGTGAAAGTGGTGGTGGGTGTGGCTGCTTGTGTGGTGTGGTTTGTTGGTTCTGTTATTGATTTTTTCGTCTGCGTTTTTGGGTGTTGTTTGTTTTCTGTTTTGTCTTTCTTTTTTTTTTTAAGTTTGATTTTTTTTGTCCTTTCTCCTTTGTCCTTTCTCCCTCCCTGCTCTCCCTTTCTCCTTTATTTTCGTCAAATTTTTTTTTTTTTTTTAATTTTCGTTTGGTTTTATGTGTGTTTTTTTTTTAGATTTTAGATTTGGTTTTTTGTGATTGTTATTTGGTTTTTTGTTTTGTTATTGTTATTATTGTTATTTGGTTTTTATTATTGTTATTCAAGTTTTTATATTTGTTTGATTTTATGATTTGTGTTATGTTTTGATTTTATTTTTTTTATTGTTTGATTTTTTTACTATTTACGACTAAAGTTATACATTTTATGACTAAAGTTATACATTTTATGACTAAAGTTATACCCTTAAAACATTAAAGTTATATACAAATTTGGACTAAAGTTATACAAAAAACGACTGAAGTTATACTCTTATGGAATAAAGTTATACAATTTTGGACTAAAATTACACAAATTTGGACTGAAGTTATACAAATAATGACTAAAGTTATACAAATAAGGACTAAAGTTATACAATTTTGGACTAAAGTTATACAAATTTGGACTACAATTATACAAAAAATGATTGAAGTTATACAAATAAGGACAAAAGTTATTCAAATAAGGACTAAAGTTATACAAAAATGGACTAAAGTTATACAAAAAAGGACTGAAGTTATACAAAAATAGACTAAAGTTATACAAAAAAAGACTAAAGTTATACAAAAATTGGACTAAAGTCATACAACAATGGACTAAAGTTATACAAAAATGAACCAAAGTTATACAAAAATGAACCAAAATTATACAAAAATGGACTAAAGTTATACAAAAAATTGGACTAAAGTTATACAAAAATGAACCAAAGTTATACAAAAATAAACCAAAGTTATACAAAAATAGACCAAAGTTATGCAAAAATGAACCAAAGTTATACAAAAAATGGACTAAAGTTATACAAAAAATTGGACTAAAGTTATACAAAAATTGGACTAAAGTTATACAAAAATGAACCAAAGTTATACAAAAATGAACCAAAGTTATACAAAAATGGACTAAAGTTAGTCCATATTTGTATAACTTTAATCCATATTTGTATAACTTTAGTCCATTTTTGTATAACTTTGGTTCATTTTTGTATAACTTTAGTCTTTTTTTGTATAACTTTGGTCTATTTTTGTATAACTTTGGTTCATGTTTGTATAACTTTAGTCCATTTTTGTATAACTTTGGTTCATTTTTGTATAACTTTGGTCCATTTTTGTATAACTTTAGTCCTTATTTGTATAACTTTAATCCATATTTGTATAACTTTAGTCCATTTTTGTATAACTTTGGTTCATTTTTGTATAACTTTGGTTCATTTTTGTATAACTTTAGTCCAATTTTTTGTATAACTTTAGTCCAATTTTTGTATATCTTTAGTCTTTTTTTGTATAAATTTGGTCTATTTTTGTATAACTTTGGTTCATTTTTGTATAACTTTAGTCCATTTTTGTCTTAGATGAAAAAAAGTATCTCACAAAAAAAACGAGATTTAAAACACGAAATCTTAAAAAAAACGTATAACAAGAAGAGATTTAAGAAAATGAATAAAAAATGAGAACTAACAAAATAAAAGACAAAAAAAATAATGAATGGAAAAAACAACTCAAAACATACAAATTAACACAAAACGAAAAAAAAAACCGAGTTGAAAAAGAAAAAAAAAAAAAAAAAAAAGTCAGCGGCGGTGGGGTGGCGGCGGCAGGGGTGGTGGGTGGTTAGTTGGTGTCGGGTGGGGTGGTGGTGGGTGGTGGTGAATGAAGATGAGAGGAATGGGTGATTTATTTGGGTTTTTTTATTTATTTGGATTTTTTTGGTTTTTTTATTTATTTGGATTTTTTTTATTTATTTGGATTTTTTGGGTTTTTTTTTTTGAGGTTTTGAGAGAAGAGAAGAATGAAATGTGTGAGATGAGAGAGAAATGGGTGGGTAGAAAACAAATATATAATAAATTAGTGGTTAATTAGGGTGGATTAGTAAAGTGTGTTAATTAGTTTCTATAATGACTTTGGGTGGGTTCATCTCATCCCTCCATCTCCCTCCATCCAATGGCTCATAATAGAACTTATGGACTCAAATATATAAGTGGCCTTAGTTGATCCTTCCTCTCTCTCTCTCTATATATATATATATATATATATATATATATATATATATATATATATATATATATATATATATATATATATATTACGGTATAGATTTATTGATTATATATTCCTATGATTATATATTCCTATACTTCCTACATCCTACAATTAATAATATTCATCCCAGAAAAACATCTCTGCCATTCTTACACAAAATATATCACAGTATATTTATTTGGAGATCAGATCACAGTATATTTGGAGATTACAATCACAATATTATTTCTACGATTATGTATATAAATACATACCAACACACAATTCATTTCTACACACTAGCAAACAAATCAAATCATACAGAACTAATAACTAAGCAGAAAAATGGCCCAAAAAAACACCCTCACCACATCCATGACTCGAAAGACCACCCCTGAGACATCCACCATCACTCAACTGAAGGAAAATGTGAGAAACCAAACTCTGATTACTAGGGTTGTCCGAAAATTGTTCTAAGCCTGCAAACCCTCAACAAGCACATAATCTGATCTGATCATCCAGATTGAAGATAATATAACCTCTAGCAACGAAATGGTAACCTTTGCTCCTATTCACATGTATATTTTCAAAATATTTATGTAACACCCCGATTTATGAAGGAGCCTTTAGCAAGACATTCCCTAATAAACCGAATTGTTACCATCTCGGTTTCCCGAGGTAGTGAATAACAAATTAAACTCCAAGGCGAATTATATAATTTCTTTAACTTAATTTTTACAAAACCTCTTTTACATCAAATTACAAAGAACTAACATAAATGAAAGTGAAAGTCCTCTAAATGATGATCTAGCTACTAAGTCTTCTGATCCAGTGTCTCACGCCCATCAAGCTCCCATCCCATCTCATAAACCTGTCAAGTCTGCTCCCCAATATTTGGATCATCACAGGTGTTCACGAATACACAGGGTCAACCACGAGGTTGAGTAGGGAATACAATGAAACAACAAAATATGATATGCATGCTCCTCCGTCACCTCCACCTCCATCTCAACTCATATCTCATAACCCGTACAACCCAGCCATACCGATCCCCAGTAGACTATATATCAACCGTAACCGATCTGCCAGCTCGCAGCTGAGGACACCACATCACCACAACATCCTACATCTCCAATGCATATGAATGCTCAAGAAATTAATGCAACACAATATGTATATCATTGAACTGGTAAATCATAGAATCATGCCGGTTACCGAATGTTGTGATAATATACTCAATACGATCAATTCAGTCAAGCACATTCCAGGATATGCATCATAACATGAATCAACAACCACGAATCAAGTCAACGTTCACAGTTTGGTCATATGAAACACAAACAAGTCAACACAATTCAACAACAACGATAATAAGTCAAGTGTATTTCCCTACCTTTTCGCAATCCAAGCACACAAGCAATCAATTATGATCCTTCACATATCCATCACCTACATAACATAATTATGTATAATTACCACCTACGCAATCAAATAATCATGCACATAACCTAGACTCATCATAACTTAATAGGAATATCAACTTAAAGAACAAACACGATTTTTCCAGATTTTCCTGCACATGACAGACTCGGAATAAAATACATAACTAATGCCAGAAAAATCAAATTGATACAAAGCCAATTGGATTGGAACCCCATGAGTCTTAGCTACAAATTATATCTAACGTGTTTTTCTCAAATTACAAACTTATCATGGGTTTTCAGACTGATTTCCAAAAACTGACAGAAACCGTCGCATAAAAAGTATTGATTCATTAAACGAGTTTAAAACATTATTTTGCAGTAATTCCAAATCCTATTATCATCTAGACTATACAAAGATGATGTATGAAGAAGCCTCATAACTGAATCGACATAAAAATTAGGGTTTCAAATCATTTTCCACAACCAAATCAGATTCGCGGACTTTTCAGCGACATGTTCATAAATAAATCACCTAGGACAAACCATAAAGAATTTGACTACGAGATTTTATATGCATAAACTAGACATCAAATAAATAGGACCCTCTTTTCAAACGTTTTGAAGACGAACAATTTAAAATAGTATAAACAATGGAATGAAATCGACTTACAAACAGGGAAATCGAATTAGATTGGAATCGATGAGAAATCTTCAATCAAATGAAAGGCTCCACAATTCTTCTTCCTCTCCCTTTCTCTAGGTTTAGAAATGGTTTTATGAATGATAAAATGAAAAGAGGGGAGAGGGAGAGCGGCTCTTAGATTAGGTTTAGGGTAAATGGTGGTTACATGTTCCGGGTAAGGCAAATGGGTTAAACGGGTATGGTCGTTGGGTAAATGTAGATGGGTAAATGGGTGATACGATTCTTGACCCAAAAGACAAAATGTGATGTAGCCCGACTCAACATATACGATATAAACCCGACTTAATAACATTCACGATATTACGATGCAACCAATATAAAATGTCACTACTACAAATACAGGCAACCACAACGGCCCTTTAACAACGCTTATTCACGAAAATCATCAAAACACGTTGTAGAATTTATTCCGCGAATTTTACCAAACTTAATTACGACGGTTATGTGTTGTTAGCCGTTGTTATTTGTTTTAACAACGGGTCATACTTAAACAACCGTTGTTAATGAAAAAACTAATAACAACGGTTAAATTTTAACCGTTGTTAATGGTTTGGCGCCAAATTAGTGAAAAGTAATCACAACGGTTATATTAGAACCCGTTTTTAATACTTTTTAACAACGGTTGTAGACTCAATAACCGTTGTTATTAATATTATGAAAATCTTAAGAACAACATATTGCTTTATTCTGCTATACGCTACAAACACAAACACAAGCTAATACTGCTACTATATCATCCTCCATTCCTCCCTGATCGTCTCTCTGTCTTCATCTCCCGTCTTTGTTGTCACGTCTTCTCTCCCTCATCGTGTTTATCAATCAGGTATATATATATATGTTTCTTAGCAACGCTTATAACTAGATATAGGATTTTTTGGGTTATTATCTAATTTGTTGATAATTTAGCTTAATTGCTTTCCTGAATTTCGTTTATTTGTTTGCCTATTATTGTATTTTCTGAATTAGTTGCCTATTATTACGAATGTAGAATAATGACTCGAACTTGGATGATTGATGCAAATATGAGTGACCGCACCTACAAGGATGGTTTAGCTGAATTTTATGAATTCGTTTAGAACAATTTGAAAGGTTCTTCTAGTATTGCATGTCCTTGTGAAAGATGTGGTAATATTAGCTATATGGCTTTTCCGGACGTTAAAATACACCTAGAAAAGTGGAGATTTAGTCGATCCTATACACTTTGGATTTTTCATGGGGAATCATTAGAGGAAGAGAATTACTCTGAAGAAGATGATGTTGAGGTACACGAAAGGCTAAGCGATGATCCCGAGTTTGCCGAGTTTTTGAGTTGGAAGAGTTGGAAGTAGAGAAGTTGAATGTTGGGTCTATAGATAATGAAGAGAATGATGATGAGTCCATTGCTTTTGAAGATGTAGGTGATGACACTAGTAATTGGGATGACCTTAACAACATGTATGAGAAGTTGTGTGAGTCTCAAGCACCTCTCAGTATCCTGGTTGTAAGTTCACAAAAATGTCTATGTGTGGTGAAGTTGTATAATATCAAGGGGGCAAATGGGGTGAGTGACACGTGTTTCACTAGTTTTTAGCCTTGATAAAGGAGTTGCTTACGATGGTAATGTTCTACCTGTTAAGACATATGAGGCGAAAAAATTAATAAGAGGAGTGGGTATGAAATATGAGAAAATACATGCATGTCCAAATGATTGCATATTGTATCGGAAATTATATCAAAACTTAACCAATTGCCCTAAATGTTTGGAGTGGCGTTATAAGGATAAGGAAGGGATCCGGCTAAGGTGTTGTGGTATTTTCCATTGATACCAAGAGTCATAAGGATTTATGCGAATCCCGATGATGCAAAAATGTTAACTTGGCATGAAACAGGAAGAATAAATGATGGAAAGCTAAGACACCTGGCAGATGGTAAGCAATGGAAATCGTTCGACGCTAAGTATCCCGAGTTCGGCAATGAACCTAGAAACTTACGTCTAGCGCGTCCACGATGGAATGAACCCACACGGAAACATGAGTAGCCAACATAGTACTTGGCCGTAGTGTTGGCTATTTATAACTTACCTCCATATGTGTGCATGAAAAGAAAGTATTTGATGTTGTCGTTGTTAATTTCCGGCCCTAAACAACCTGGAAATGATATAGATGTATATTTGGAACCTCTTCTAGATGATTTGCGATTGTTGTGGGATAGTGGGATAGAAGTATTTGATGCATATAAGAATGAAATTTTCAATTTGAGAGCGATGTTATTGTGTACAATAACTGACTATCCGGCTTATGGCGACCTTTCTGGGCACACAGTTCATGGGAAAGAGGCTTGTCCATTGTGTGGGGAGGATATCGAGTCCGAATACTTGAAGTCTTCTCGTAAGTATGTGTATATGGGAAATAGGAGGTTCTTGTATCATGACCATTGTTATCGCAAGATGCGGAAAGCATTCAATGGAAGACAAGAACTTCGTCAACCTCCTAGAATTTTGAGTGGGCATGAAGTTTATCGGAAAGTAAAGCATATTGAGATAGATTATGGGAAGAAGAGCGGCTCTAAATTGTCTACTCGTGGGTATAAGAAAAGATCCATATTTTTTGATAAACTTCCATATTGGCACGACTGGAGGTCGGCATTGCCTCGATTTCATGCACATTGAGAAAAATGTACGTGATACTATTATCAATACCCTTCGAATGTTCCTGGTAAAACAAAGGATAACGCCGCAGCTAGGGAAGATATGAAAATGATGGGTATTAGGCTAGAGTTGGCACCACGGAAGAGAGGTAATCGTACATTTTTACCGCTAGCAGCTTTTACCCTTTCACGGAATGAGAGAAAAGAGTTCTGTGCATGCTTGAATGGAATTAAAGTGCCACATGGTTATTCGTCGAACATCAAAAGCCTAGTGTCGATGCAAGACCTAAAACTCACCGGGTTAAAGTCACATGATTGTCACACTTTGATGCAACAATTACTACCCGTGGCTATTCGTTCCATTTTACCTGAAAAGGTAAGATATGCTATAACTAGATTCTGTCTCTTCTTCCAGTCCATATGCGAGAAAGTCATCGATCCCGATGACGCGGATTCATTGCAGGACCTCGTTGTAACCTCTCTTTGTCAGTTGAAAATGTATTTTCCACCCTCTTTCTCCACTATCATGATTCATCTGACCATTCACTTGGTTAGGGAGATTTTGTACCTTGGGCCCGTGTACTTGAGATACCAGTATCCTTTCGAAAGATTGATGAAAGTCTACAAGGACTATACATCTAATCGGTATCGTCCAGAAGGTTGTATTGCTGAACGCGCTATTTTAGACGAAGCTCTTTCATATTGTTACGCTCATCTCTCCCCGAAGGAGTTGATTGGCGTTCCTAAGAATCGTCATAGTGATTTGGATGACCGAAAAAAGGTATTAGGGGCCGGGTTGAAAAAATTGTGACACGTGAAATGTTGCATTTAGCACACATGTATGTGCTAAACAACGAAGATGAGGTGCAACCTTATATTCAACAACACAAAGATGAGCTCAAATACGATCACCAAAACAAGACCGAGAAGTGGATTATAACGAGCATACGAAGACGTTTCCAGTGGTTTAGGAATATTGTCTTACGATGTATCTTGCTCAAACTGGTGATGACATCTCTCCTAGGTTACTACGTCTTGGTTTAGGTCCAAATGCCAGGGTCACCTTTTACAACAGTTTTGCCATTAATGGATATACTTTTTACACCCGCGAGCAAGATGAGGTGAGCACAATGCAAAATAGTGGTGTGAGTTCAGAATTTGAGGCAATGCACTTTGCTACTTCAAAAGATAAAAAGCCTATTTGGGGAAAATGCCTTTATTATGGTGTTATTCAAGAAATATTGGTACTAGATTACATTGATTTCACAATGCCTTTGTTTCGATGTAAATGGGTTGATAACAACATCCATTGTGTCCGAAAGGATAAGATGGGATTTACGTTGGTCAATATGGGTAAGGTTGGCAATAATAAGGATGATCCTTTCATAATGGCATCCCAAGCTAAACAAGTGTTCTATGTCACCAATCCTATGGATAAGAAGTGGTGCATTGTACTTGTCTATAAGGAAAAGAAGGAGTAGTCCATCCGATAATGATGATGATGATCGGGATGTCGTTTTTGAGGGAATGGATCAGTCTACCATTGTATCTTATTTCGACGATGTTGACACTGATCATGAGGACACCGAAAGCATCTATATGCGTGATGACCATGGTGAAGGTATTTGGGCTAATGAAGAAACTATGACATCCAAGAAACGCCCCGATCCCCGAGATAGTTCATCGGGACACATACGATACTATGCATGCATCTTTGGTGTAAGTTGTCTTATTTTCTTGATCTTATTATTAGATGTGGATTTGGTGTTGAAAATTCTGAATAATGTTGCAGTATGTATTGTTACTGAGTTTGGATTTTTGTAATGGAATTACTGATAATTTTAAAAAAAAAAAAAAAGAGGTTCAACAATAACAACGGTTATATTTAAATTACCCGTTGTTAATACTTTCAACAACGGGTGTAGTACCTCTACCCGTTGTCAATTATTTTTTTTGACATACTTCATTTTGGCGCAAATTTGGTGAAAATATATTACAACGGGTATATTTTAACCATTGTAATAAACTTTTGACAACGGTTTACTTTTATTGACCCGTTGTTATTAACATATAACAACGGTTCTTCTTTGAGCACCCGTTGTCAATAGTTTGTCTCAATAAAAAAACTAATATAGAAACCCATACAGCATGCCATACACAAACACACACAACATTATTATTAGTTCAACCGTTGGTATCCTGAGTTAATTCTTCTCTCTTCCTCGCTTTTTACATTTCTCGCCGCCGCCGCCCGCCCGATTTCGAAGCCCGATTCCGTTGCCTTCCCTTATCATCCTGCTCGTTCTCTTTATCATCATCATCAACAGGTATGTTCACTTTAATTTTGTGTTTCGTCATTAGGGTTTTAAGACGATCATCTTGTTTCTTTTTCATGCATCTGTTTCTTTTTCGTCTTCTTTGTTATCTTTATCATCCCGCATCATCTACTTTACTCCTCTTATCAGGGTTTAGGATTTTAGAAGCTCAATCTGTTGTTTTAAATTTTCATTCCTATTAGGGTTTAGGGTTTTAGATAATACTCTGCATGTACGTTGTTAAGTTGTTCATTTCCAGCTATATCATTCATATTTGGGTTTTAGGATTATCATGGGTGAAAAACGTAAAAGAAGTCAAAAGAATAATGAGCCTGGTGATAATAAGCCTGGTGAGAGGGGTGCTACGAAGTGCAAGAAAGTCCTTGCAGCTATAGCCGCTAAACATGTCGTTCGAAATAACATGGAGTGAGAAGGGTTTCCCCTTTTGGTCCAAATGCGGGTCTTTTCTCCAGTTGGATTGGTGCTTGCACAAGACAGTTTGTGCCTATCCATTTAGATGATGTTAGAACTTTGAATCCAAAATTGGCGGAGTTATACTTGGCTCGTATAAAGGAAGGCTTTATTATACCCGATATAAGCCATGATGAGTATTTAATGCATAAGGCAGCGGATGTCCACAGCGGTGGAAGTGTGGCGTTGCTAGGGATTGGTTGTATGTGGACAAGGCAACGGGGAGATGCGTAAGAGCCCACCGGAAAACAAGTGTCCCACCATCAAGCAGGAAGAATGGGATCTTTTCAAAAAGATGAGAACTACTGAGAAGTTTCGGTTAAATATCCTCGCCTTTTAACGATTTACCTATCAATTTTTTAATTAATGAGTCCTTTATATAATCTTTTTATTATCTCATCTACTTGCGCTTTTATATAATTATTTGAAGGCCGTTAGCAAAAGAAATCGTGCTAACATTTCATGCAAGAAGGGGAAATTCTATGGTTCTCGAGGCGGTTCTGAGAAAGATAGAAGAGGACCTCGTAAGTAGCATGCATTATTGCCCTGTGAGACTTTATTTTTTTAATCACACTTGGACTTGCATTGATACACATTTACGTGTATAAATGTTACCATGTTAATGTGTAGGTGGCAAAGGAAGTGAAAGAGGTGGATCGGCATGTAACTTATAAACATGGGCACACGCCTAAAGGATCCCCTGTCGTCGCATGACAAATATGATGAGGAAGTTTTGGCCAACATAGTAAGCATTATTTTATTAAGACGAGTTCATTACTAACTTTATTATTTTAGTCACAAATATAATTTGAAGTTTATTTAATATATTATAGGATAACGTATTGAAAGAGGTAGAAGAAGGGAAATTCACTCCCAATGGTCGTAATGACGTTCTTGCTAGAGCGATCGGCCGACCCGAACATCCAGGTCGTTTGAGGGGCGTCCGTTACAGGTTGGAGTAACGAAATATTATGGGAAAAAACTGAGATAAAGAAGAAAAGGAAGACTAAGTCCGAGAACGCCGACATGGTAACATTTATTCTATTATTTTCATTTAAGTTCAATTCACATGTTATTGTTGGGATAAAAATTGCTGACACATTACATTCTTGGCAAGCGACTTGATTAATGGGATCCGTACTACTAAAGTGAATCTTCGGAGGTAAGCTTTCCGAAGAAGAAGTGAAGATGATGGAGGATGTCATTTCTAAAGGAGGTAATAATAAGGTACAACAGATTGGTGAAGAGGCCGCTACTACCTTGGCAATACATGAGAAGGAAGTATCGGTCAACGAGATTCAGAAAGATCAGGTACCTAATAATGCTTCTGAAGTTGTAACAACTAAAGCCGATCAGGTACCTAATACTTCCTTATTTTTCTTTTGTTTTTTTTTTGGGTAAGATCAGGGGGTGTGTTCACTGCCAACTTCTGACAAGGTTAATTTTATTAGGTAAATAATGGGTCTGAAAAGGAGATGCAACTTGATGAGAAGACGGCTGATGGAAAACAGCATACATCCCCTTCAAGTCAGTTCCCTGTTTTCAGTAAGGTATGCATGAAGTGTTTAATTAGTTAAATTTATATGAATGCTGAAGTTTGTGCAAAGATATAATAATGTATGTGTATATTCTTCAGGCCGTAAACAAGAGGCCAGTTATTCTTGCTGACCCTAATAGAATCGAAAAGCCACATGTGCGTGTTGGCCGGGGTCTCGTAGAAAACAAATCTGCAGCAGCGGAAACTGTAGTTCATGGCGAAAAACTTTTGCCGAATCATAGAATAGTAGAGATAACTACAGTCAATCCAGGCCATGAAAACTTTCAACTGCCTGTCCCAGTTCGTGACGACATTACCATTCTGGGAGATGCGCTTGGAAGTTTCATCCAATGGCCTGATACTCACATCTACTTGGCGAAGATATCTCCGCCCGAGCGGGAAAGCGAGTTGGGGTTAGAAGAAATACCTTTATATATATGTTACATTTTTAATTGTTGAATGTTTTTATATGTTAAATTTATATGTTTTTTTTTTTTTTGTAGGGAACAAAAAAGGCGGCTTTGGCGGATAAGCCTAAGTCCACAGACATGCCAACGACCTCGTCGAGACAACAACTTGATGAGGTATTTAATTAACTTCTCCATTTTTTTAAAAACCTCGCTCCCTTTATTTATATTTTGTCTGTATTTATAAAAAGCATGGTAATTTTGTGTAGGGGACAAAAAAGACTGATAAGCCTAAGTCCCCACCAGTCTTACCTGCTACTACTACCTCATCATTGAAAGAGCAGGTTGACGAGGTATTTAATTAAGTACGCTTTTATTTTTATTACTCCAACTGCTAGGATATGTTACCTTTGGATTTTTTATTATTTTAATTATTTACTACATGTGTAGGCTGGTGGTAGTAGCACAAAATCAAAGACTCATTCTTTCCCGGACGTGAAAGTTAGGAGTTTAAACTCCACAAAATATAAAGGGAAGGATTACATGCAAAAAGTAAGAACGGTGACGATGATGAGACTGCATGAGGAGGCTGGCCTTCGCATAGCCACCGAGCAAGTGATAGTTATTCCGCTCGAGGAGGATATTCTAGGGGCTGAGCGCCAAGCGCTTATATCATGGGATCTGCTAGCCGTATGGGCTGGCCTAGACCAGATTGATGTATCACACATATTTGTTTGGATGAAGTAAGTTTCTTAATAAATAATTGGATAATTTCATAGTCTAATATTCTGACTACTAGATAGTGTTTTAAATACCGGAATTAATACCGTAATAATGTAGGATATTGAAATTGAAAGTGATCCCCGAGAAGAAAATTCCATCTGATCTATACGGATTCCTGTGCCCCTATGTTTTATCTTTATTTATTCCGGATTTCTCGTTCGAACAACGGGTATATTATATTGCTCAGCAATTGGCGACAACCAAGAAGCTGATTTTTGGCGCTTATAATGAAAAAGGGTAATAAACAAATTAATATTACGTTTCCCCCTACAATTGCATTTTCATACCTAATATATGTACTTGTTAATAATGATGATGTCTCTTGATGTAAGACTCATTGGGTGCTAGCAGCCATCATGCCGACAAGGAATAAAGTTTTCTGGTTGGACTCTTTACATAATCAACCAAGCGAGACTTTTAAGCACTTGATTAATATGTAAGTTTATAATACTGATTTATTTATAATAACATTTTCATTTTTTATTTATAGAAAAAAGCTCTTTCATATTTTTGCCCCTAAAAAAATTAGTTTCTGCCTCCTTTTTTATTTTTTAAAAAAAGGGCCTTTAAGAAGAAAAGAGCAAACGAGCAGGATCAACCCACGGAAGATTATGATGTTGGCCCTGATTTTATTACAATAACAGGGGTACGTGCTCAAATACAATAACATTAAGTGCAAAATCTGTGTTTAATACTAATACAATACCTAAAGTTCAAGATTCTGATGTGAGCCTTCTCTCGTCTGTTTTTTTTATGTAATAATAGGCCCCTCGCCAGCCAGATAACATACAATGTGGATACTACGCTTGTCGGTTCATGTTGGAGATTATTAGGCGAAGATATCTCGTTATTCCAGACAAGGTTAGTAATAATTTAAACATGTGTTTATTACTTTTTTTTAAATTAGAGCTAATGTTGTCTTGCTTGCTGCTATATATATATATACCATGATGTTGCTAATGTTGTCTTGCTTGCTGCTATATATACCATAATGTCTTCTCTTTGTTTTTTCCGCAGTATGCAATCAACCCGTCACAACAGATTGAGCAGTACTCAAGTGTAGATATAGACGAGGTAAGAGACATGTGGGGCAACTACGTCTTAGAATATATTTAGAAATGCATGATACTCAGAGTTTAGATCAACTTATTAGTAAATTTTTTGTTGAAGTTAGGGAATGATTAGTTCATGTAAATTCAACTCCTTGTAAGTATATATATATATATATATATATGATGCAGCTGCTGTTGTGGTTGAATTGAATCTATTGAATTCTGATGAACCCAGCTGTGATTTATGCTGGTGCTGGTATATGCTGCTGCTGACATATGCAGGTTTTTGAATGGCATGAAACAAATTTATTTTTTCAAAACATTAGGAGTATGTAATAATGACGGTTACTAAAAAAAACCGTTGTGAATACCTTTCACAACGGTTAATAAAAATAACACCGTTGTGAATGACATTCACAAATACCCGCACATAATATTCAACAACGGGTATTAAACATAAAACCGTTGTTAAAAGTCTTCACAATTTTGGAGGTAAAATTACAACAACGGGTATTAAACATAAAACCGTTGTTACTAAAAATTTCAACAACGGGTATGTACCATAAACCCGTTGTCAAAAGACTTCACAATTTTGGAGGGAAAGTTACAACAACGGTTATAAATACGACAACCGTTGTTATATTATTCCCTCCAAAATTTTGAAACACTTTCCACAACGGAGCACACCCAACAACAACGGCTTTTAACCGTGGTGAATACTTTAGACAACGGTTTCCCTAAATAAGCAAACCGTTGTAAATACCTTCTACAACGGCCGCTTTAACAACGTCCGCTTTTTTATTTTACAACGGTTTTTACCCGTTGTTATAGGCTGTATCTGTAGTAGTGTGTATAATAACTAGTATATAATAATATCCGTTTAATCGATTATATAAAAGACGGGGTATTACAGTCTTCCCCCCTTAAAATGAACTTCGTCCCGAAGTTCGCCACCCCGTAATGATAACCAAACATCCACAAACATAAGACAAACACAAGTAGTACATATACATAAGCTCTAAAACGCGAAGTGTTATATTCTATCCCCCTTAAGAAACTTTGTCCCCAAAGTTGAACATACGACAGAAGTATGTGGCACTTAAAGAATCACAACATTGACCGAATAATAACAAATTAAAACAGCAGACTCCCTGCATGGTCAATTCTCAGTTTGCCAATCATAACATACTGCTTAGCCAGATCGTAAACCATCAAGATTTTACAATCCTATCCTCCTTAAAACATGGTTACGTCCCCGTAACCCCATTATAAAATTCCACGTCCAATGTTTAAGAAGATTACTGAAACAATAGACACAAATCATCTGATAAGCTAATTACTCTATACTGGCAACTAGCATCCGACCTTTCAAGCAACAAAACACACTTGTCCATTTCATGCTACGCATTACACAAAATCAAGGTAACAAATACTTGGATGCTTTGACACCAATTTAACACGTTTACATCAATGTAGACAATCAACTAACTCATAGTTCATACTTGACGAATTAAAATATTTCATATCAGTAATCATACCATAGAAGTAAAATCCATATTTCTGTAAATCAGGTTTAGAGAAAGACACTAGGCAAAATTCAAGCAATGTAATAGCGTTTGTATAATTGAGACTACTTTACATAAAACCCACCGAAACAAATAAGATTATATTATCATATAACAAGGTTCATACTCATATCATATGCCTACCGTTCATGCTACAGAATTCATATTAGAGTATTACATGGTTACATCACATAATTCATATTTGATTAAACTTTTATATGAAACTCACATAACTTACAATTTCAACAATCAAACATCATGCAACAACTTTCAAAATTCATAATTAAATAACCGCTTAGCTATTTTGCGAGCTATTATCGTTTTTAAGAAATATAATGAATTAACTAATCATAGGAAAGAGAATCAATTGCAAAGCTTAAGGAATTTATTTATAACAAATTTTACAACTCAGTTGGTTGGAACAAAACTTTTACAAAGAATTAGACAGAAAATGGGGCAACTTGCAAAAATTACTATTAAATAACGACTCGTTAAGATTTTACGTGGCTTATCATTTTGAAAACGCGAATGAATCTTCTAAACAGTGGAGTTGAAATTATGTATAAACAATAAACACGTTTTAAATGGTTTTTTTTTTTTTTTTTTTTTGAAGACATGGGTCGAAACAGAACTGTGTAGTAACAATCTGACCACTGTTAACTAAAATATTTATTTCTCTCAAAATATAATTCATATTAGCATGAAACTAAAAGCATTGAAAAGCTAAATCAGAATGCTATCACACATAAAATTTTCACCATCATATAGAAGGGTAAAAAAAATAACAAGACGATTTAAGAAACTTCTCACATTTGTAAACATATCACAGAAAATAGATCTACCACTACTATCCACCACAATCACAGGATCTTATTGACATGTCCATACAACCATTTACTCACTCACTGGTTTAGGTCACGAATTAGGCCGATGAATTTAAACAATCAACAACATACTCATAATTCATATATTTTAAATTATCAAAATTGTTTGTACGATATCAATTCTGAAAACATATTTCCCAATAAAAGTACAACATATGATCCATGACAACAACAACATTACTCCCATATCACACATGTGTTTAACATTTTAGCAACCATATCATTCAATTGTGTCCAAAGAACTTAGTATAACTCATTTTCAAAAAAAACAAAAGATATCGCATAAATAGCTTAAACATATACATTTGCCATCATATACTTTGTAGAACATTATTTATGATAAAAGATTAGCAACTCGAACAACTTCTCTGATTTGCGCGATTTGAATAATTAGGCAACTCGTAGGCTCAATTAAACGTAACTATAACGACTATCATTTAAACCAACGTATATCATGTGAATCATCAAAGGGTTATCCCATTATAATTGCCAACATAGTTATCATAAGCAATCTTCATTAGAATATAATTGATAGCAACGACTCGAGAATATAGCTATGTCAAATGTCGTGTTACATCAAACAGTTTCCTTCATATCACGCCCATACAATTGCAAGAATCACTTTAGCATTTTATGACAATATAATAACGAACATATCCAATAAGGAATAACAACAAGTGTTTATTATCATGTCATAGGTTTAGGTTCAACTGAAATAATTTAATGCGACGAAGGTAATAAATATAACTATGGGCACACAAACTCACATGAAAGACATTAGAACTCAGATGGCATACTACATGTGTGGACAGTTAAACATAAATCATTACTACCATACGTGTGTAAACATTTAAACATGATTAATATTATCATAAAACATTCATATGGAAACAACAATAAATTGGCAACATCCAACTATCAGGTGCGATTCCAGCTTTCCACCAACATCCGTAGCATATATTATCTATGCAAGAGAAAATAACGATGGTAACAATCAAGAAACATATATTAGAATATCTGGATTTAATGCTTACCTGTCACTAACTTTAATAAGATAAGACAACATAGGTATTTATGTACATATTCCGGCCATTACAGAGATTAGGAACAACAAGAGACATTACGACATGATAACATCTAAGGTACGCAAACAACTGAACTCGTATAAAACATGTCACCTTTGATTAAGAATCATATTCAGCTATTCAATTTCACACATAATATCATGCCAACAATGTTATAAACTAAACTTTAATTTTTTTATCACTTGTTAAGATATATAACCAATGAATATGCGTGCGACTATCATCATATAAGAACATTATAAATTCACATTAATAAGGCTCATGAAATAATCAAACATCTGTATGAAAACTCAACATAGAACTCACATTTTAAAAGTTATGATTCACGTTGTAACTTCCAAAAATCACGAATAATAACCGTTCAACGAAAACTTGAGTTATATTACTTTTTATAACATACAGAGAGTTAATAATACGTGAGAAAAAGAATGAGGTCCAAAGCTCAAGAATTCAATTTTTAAAGGATTTTGCAACTCAGTTGGTCTAAACAAGTATGTGACAGCAATTGGTCCGAAATTTGGGTCAGTTTGCAAAACTTACCATTTAATATAGAGACATCAAAAATTTTCGTGGCTTATCAATCTGAAAACACGTGCGAGTATTCTAATCACTCCAATTTGAATTATGCAGAAATTATTAATACAATTTAAATGAGGATTTTTACAAAATCGTTGGTCAAAACATCATTGCACAGGAACTTCCTGACCACAGCCTACTAAAACATTTATTACTCCTAATCCGTATATCCTATAAGCATGAAACCAATGCCAAATGAACACTAACTCATGAGGCAATCTCTCATAAAATTTTCATCCATAGGCAATAAACAGAAAAGAAATGGCAGTAAGGTCAATTAAAGAGTAAAATCAAACAAAACGAATTTCAGCACTAGGTCATTCTTCGCTATGTTATAAGCTCTTATGAACATACTCTGTATACTAACCCATCCCAATTTAAATCTCACACTTTGTGCTTACGTAAACATCTATCCCATATAATCCCTTCGCATCTCGATCTACTCCTGACATCTAAATCACGATTATTATGACTAGAAACATGCAATTCAATAGTGTTTCAGATTACTATCACAATACTATACTAGCATGGCTTCGGGGTCACATAACCGCATGTCGCTAGACATATTAGCTCTATCAACACGTTATTCAACATCCATCCAAATAAATATCATCAATTCGCAATTATTTTCACGCTCACGATTACCACAATCCAACACTTCATTGATTATCAACCAGAACACGAAAATTTATTTCTCATCTCCACAACATCATATGATCACGCCATCATTCATACAAAATACTTACCGTAACGTCGTCCTGCAGAATGGTTAGAATATATGGGTCTCAAGGTATACATCAACTCGATTATATCCAAGGTTTTCCTTCTAACTACCCCATTCACTCAATTTATCTCGGGTTACTGGTTCAAAAGCGAGAGGGCAAAAGAGCACGCATTAAGGGCGCCTTCTTAACCGCACTGTGAGCTCCTAACAGTTTATTCCCAGGGGTTCATTTTATTTAGACACATCCTACGTTCATTGGGTTCATTGGTTTAGGCCTGAGGATCGTTCGCTCTGATACCACTTTGTAACACCCCGATTTATGAAAGAGCCTTTAGCAAGACATTCCCTAATAAACCGAACTGTTACCATCTCGGTTTCCCGAGGTAGTGAATAACAAATTAAACTCCAAGGCGAATTATATAATTTCTTTAACTTAATTTTTACAAAACCTCTTTTACATCAAATTACAAAGAACTAACATAAATGAAAGTGAAAGTCCTCTAAATGATGATCTAGCTACTAAGTCTTCTGATCCAGTGTCTCACGCCCATCAAACTCCCATCCCATCTCATAAACCTGTCAAGTCTGCTCCCCAATATTTGGATCATCACAGGTGTTCACGAATACACAGGGTCAACCACGAGGTTGAGTAGGGAATACAATGAAACAACAAAATATGATATGCATGCTCCTCCGTCACCTCCACCTCCATCTCAACTCATATCTCATAACCCGTACAACCCAGCCATACCGATCCCCGGTAGACTATATATCGACCGTAGCCGATCTGCCAGCTCGCTTGGTGAGGACAAAGCAGGCAAGTCTGAGAACCCGCCTGGGCCTTATCACAACATCATCATCACCACACCACATCACCACAACATCCTACATCTCCAATGCATATGAATGCTCAAGAAATTAATGCAACACAATATGTATATCATTGAACTGGTAAATCATAGAATCATGCCGGTTACCGAATGTTGTGATAATATACTCAATACGATCAATTCAGTCAAGCACATTCCAGGATATGTATCATAACATGAATCAACAACCACGAATCAAGTCAACGTTCACAGTTTGGTCATATGAAACACAAACAAGTCAACACAATTCAACAACAACGATAATAAGTCAAGTGTATTTCCCTACCTTTTCGCAATCCAAGCACACAAGCAATCAATTATGATCCTTCACATATCCATCACCTACATAACATAATTATGTATAATTACCACCTAATCAATCAAATAATCATGCACATAACCTAGAATCATCATAACTTAATAGGAATATCAACTTAAAGAACAAACACGATTTTTCCTGATTTTCCAGCACATGACAGACTCGGAATAAAATACATAACTAATTCCAGAAAAATCAAATTGATACAAAGCCAATTGGATTGGAACCCCATGAGGCGTAGCTACAAATTATATCTAACGTGTTTTTCTCAAATTACAAACCTATCAAGGGTTTTCAGACTGATTTCCAAAAACTGACAGAAACCGTCGCATAAAAAGTATTGATTCATAAAACGAGTTTAAAACATTATTTTGCAGTAATTCCAAATCCTATTATCATATAGACTATACAAAGATAATGTATGAAGAAGCCTCATAACTGAATCGACATAAAAATTAGGGTTTCAAATCATTTTCCACAACCAAATCAGATTCGCGGACTTTTCAGCGACATGTTCATAAATAAATCACCTAGGACAAACCATAAAGAATTTGACTACGAGATTTTATATGCATAAACTAGACATCAAATAAATAGGACTCTCTTTTCAAACTTTTTGAAGACGAACATTTTAAAATAGTATAAACAATGGAATGAAATCGACTTACAAACAGGGAAATCGAATTAGGTTGGAATCGATGAGAAATCTTCAATCAAATGAAAGGCTCGACAATTCTTCTTCCTCTCCCTTTCTCTAGGTTTAGAAATGGTTTTATGAATGATAAAATGAAAAGAGGGGAGAGGGAGAGCGGCTCTTAGATTAGGTTTAGGGTAAATGGTGGTTACATGTTCCGGGTAAGGCAAATGGGTTAAACGGGTATGGTCGTTGGGTAAATGTAGATGGGTAAATGGGTGATACGATTCTTGACCCAAAAGACAAAATGTGATGTAGCCCGACTCAACATATACGATATAAACCCGACTTAATAACATTCACGATATTACGATGCAACCAATATAAAATGTATAATAACTAGTATATAATAATATCCGTTTAATCGATTATATAAAATACGGGGTATTACAATTTATGTATTAAAAATAATTTCAGGTTTACAAAAAGAAAATATTTATTTTTGTATTTTTTCAGATAAAAGTATCCTCTCAGGCTGGTGGTGGTGGTTGTGGTGGTGGTGGTGAAACTGGTGACACTGACTGTCAATTGATCGATGTCCAAGATCGTACTCCTCCTCTGGAAAGGAGGCTCTCAAGGATGCTAGAAGTTATCGAAGATGAAGATGATGATCCATCAATGACTGACCAAGAATTGACAACTAAGAAAAACATGAAAATCAAAATGGAGAAGAATTAAGCATCTATTATCCTACTATATCTATATATCTATATTAATAAGGTTATAGGTTATATTTTAAGAATAAAAGCATGATGATACTCTGCTAATAGGTATTGGTGACATTTATTTTGGTTGATCTTGGTTCTAGTGTGTGTTTAAGGTTATTGCTCGAAAAACTTATCATGGCTTGAATGTAGGTTTGTTAGAATCTCACATTTGATGCAGTACTATTGCGATATTATTAATATGATTATGATTATTAACATTGTTATTATTATTATATTTTCCAGAACCATGTCGCATACTACTTAATGATTTGTTACATTTCACATAAAGCATTAAATACATAATACATACTTCTTTACTGCCCCTCAAAACAGAAAAATGTCGCATACTATTTCTGTATTGATGTAACCCATTCCAATATTTTAGTTCCTGCTCAAAGCAACAAAACAAGCATAGAAAAACTTTACAGAGAGTACCTCTTTCGCTCTTTGTAACCATATGCAATTTGTCTTTAAGTTTATTCCGTTTGACCATTGGTTTACGAGTTGAGTATGCAATTTTTCAAACCTGTTGCACAAACAAAGTCAATAGGTCTATGTTCAAATTTGATTACCAAGTACAAAAAATATAAAGGTCTTAATTCTGGAGACTATTATTTTCCATATACGCCAAATACCCATTCACTACCATTTGAATACATTAAAGTTATGATCTGGATTGTAAAACCACGAAGTTAAGTCCACATCGACTTGAAGGTCACATTACCTATCAAATATTGATGCAAAATACTCAATGATAAATTATGTAAAATTTGGAGATCTTTGCGTCAAAAAGCGTACAAATAAAAATTTCAGAAAATTAGGACTCAATGAAATATTATGTAAAATTTGGACATCTTTGCGCCAAAGGCATATAAACATAAATTGAAAATACATAAGAACTCTATGAAATTTGCAAAATAATCTGCTCATATACATAAAAGCACCATTTCCTAATGTAAAAATTTTAAACGCTTTGCACCAAAAGGCAGACACAAATTGAATAATGGAGTATGGAGTAATAATTGGCAAAAATCTTGAAAACCATAGATTGACCGTCATTGATATACTTTTCCCCAAAAATTTTAAAATAACAACAAAACATTCTAAAATCTTCAAACCGAAAATTGAAGGTCGAAATTACTAGATCAACGGATCTATGTTTGTTTGTTCCTTTTCAATTAATTTATATATTTACCCATAATAGTCTTCAATCAAAGATCTGAAAATAGCAAAATAACAACAATAAAAACCAACTATAAAATCCGCAAAATTAAAATCATGCCTAGAATAAATACTTACATCTGCATGCAGTTCTCCAATTGATTCTGATAATTATCCATCCTTTCAAAGCACTCTAGAAATCATCCATAGCTGTCGAGGATGAAGATTCGCAAGTGTAGTATTGTAAAATAGAACGGGTACTTATTAATCCGGCAAAGCTTGCTCAGATTATTATTGAGAAACTTCGTGCTAATATCAAATTCCCTATTGACGATCGAGAAAAACCCTTGATAACAAGAGCGATCGGAGACGCCATTTGACTGAAGTTTCTAGAAGCTGATGAGTTGATATTTTCTTGGGTTCAAACCCCCTAATTTTTCCTGATTCGTTTTTGTTGTAACCATTGGGTTGTCTATTGTGTTTTGTTAGATAAGATTGAAAATATGGACAAAGGGAGACCTTTTGTATGGGTGTGCTAGGTTGATTAGAAATGAGTCCACTCTCGGATTCTAATATGTATTCCTTTCGGTTTGATCTTAATACAAATTACATTTTATCAAAAAAATAACTAATTATAGTGTGACACGATATTACAATGTGAGACGGTCTTTTTAAGTAAAATGTTATTGTATTAATTATTAAACTAACTATTGGGTGACATAGTCTCATAATTTAAGACGGTCTTAAATAAAAAGAAAAGTATTAATCATGAAAATATGAATGTTGTTTTTATAAAAATGGACCTTCTCGCAATAACTATTTCACCTGCTTCATGAGTTGTTTGTTTTTCGATGAATTTTTACTCTATATGACTAATATAAGGATATAATAGTGGACTTCTTACTTTATACTCCTTTTGTCCCAATCATTTATTTGCCCTTTTTTATTCTCTAAGGGTTTTTTAATCAATGACAAACAATGATTGGAAGAGATGAAGTAATAAGTGGTCGTTTACTACTCCCTCCATACCAATCCAAAGGTACCATTAACCAAAATGGCACTATTCATGATCGTAGGGAATCTTCGATATTATCCTTAATCTATAAGACAAAATATAGTCATGTGAGATCTTGTTTGATTTATCGTTATGAATGCTATAAGAATATCAATTTCTTATAATTTTTAATAATGTGTAACTAAAGATATTCACGTTGCAAAACGTGTCTCGGCAACTGTGAAAAAGTCAATGTTACCTTTGGATTGGTATGGAGGGAGTATTATATACTAATATAACAATTTGGATATGAAGTAATTATTACTATTAGTTACTTTTTTTTTTTTTTTTTTTTTTTTTTTTTTTGCGATGAGGGAACCCACAGCCGCTACCTTTGGTGCGTGCGCACTAGGTAAACCCTCGGGTGTACGTAATAGCCTGCAAACCACGTATACCAGGTAAGCCACCTAAAGGTGACAGGCTCAAAGTCTATTAGGCATGGACTCGGGCCAAGAATGCTCCACAAGATTTTGCTCTTGGGGAGGCTTGAACCTGGGTCTCTTGGGAATTTCACCCAAGTTTTAACCACTACACTCCACCCTTACGGGCTTCTAATGATTAGTTACTCTTTTCTTCCATTTTATGTTGTCTAAATATCTCGCTCATGTTTTAAACTCTATCTTTTCGTTAAAGTCACATGACATGCGGATTGTACACTTAATCATTCTAATTTGTTCCATTTTATATTTATTATAACGATTTTAGCAATTATAATTCATTCTTTAGTGGTAACATATATTAGTTGATTCTATTCAACTGACTATAAAACAGCCCGTGAAATTCACGGGATTTAAAACTAGTTAAACTAATTGAAACTTAGAACACTTGAGTTAGTTGGAAAGTCAAAGAAGTAAAACACTGTAACTAAAGCAACATTGGGGTGGTGGCGCAGTTGGCTAGCGCGTAGGTCTCATAGCTACATTGAGTAATCCTGAGGTCGAGAGTTCGAGCCTCTCTCACCCCAACACCTTTTTCTTTTCTCGTTTTTTGAGGCTTCACCAGAAATACCACCCCAGCACTAGGCCATGTAAGTTAACTTTCAATGACGAAACTTGCAAATACTGGGATCTTGAATTAAGTTTTGGCTAAACACTGGAAATCTAAAATCTGCAATTATAAAGCAGTAATATTCCAACAAATTCATATTCATATCTGAATTGTTTCACAACAGAAGATTACGTCTAATCCGCAATCTAATATCATACACTCATGCGGCAACCCCAAAGTCGAAACTATCTCTGAATAGACGCCTACTTCTACTCTTAGCCACACCGACGCTCAAGCCCGTCCTCTATTTACAAAATGTAACCAGCTACAAAGTGAGACCACAGTTGTTTTGCTAGACTCAAGTAGAAAAAAACCCATTATTCTAAACAACGCCTTTGAGTTTTGAAGCTTCAACAGACGTAGGCATGTAGGATAGATCCTCAAAGATTTCTAGAAGTAGATAAAAAGGTACTTGTGTCGATTGTTTGAGAAATATCTGGTACTAGCTTATGTTTAGGAGGTGGCCACTGGATTCGATCCGGAGGACACGGTAAAGGAACCGGTTGAGCTATGAAGGTCGGAGTTTCTTCTCCAGGCATCAGTACTGAAACACCTTGAGAATAGACTGTCATCTGATGAACAAAAAAATGTGGTTGCTGTCAGGAAATTTGCAAATAATGAAATTTTCACATTATTAAAACAGATTAAAGATCAAGAGGGAAAATTGCAATAAAGATGAAATTAAACAAGGGAAGAACTGCTAATGAAGGGAAAAACAGATGTGAAGAACACCTTTTCTAAGGCTAACGAGAGCCACAATGTTTCTTATATATTCAGAGATGTTCTGAGCCTAGATCTCTTGTCAATATCACTAACTTTACCTAGTGATAGTTTCACATCTACTGTAATAAACCTTCATAGTCAAAAGGGATCTGAAGTTACTAATTTTTATTCCAGAATCCAGCCTAATACATCTGAAATGCAGACAACAGTCTAAGGCCATGTTACCATCCAGAGACGATAGAATCATTTAAGATCCATACAATATGAATGAAGATGAGAATCACAAACTGTAAATCCATTTGTTGTTAAATGACAATTCACAAAGATATTCACACCTGAAATGTAAGAGAAAGATCAATTTTTCTAAAAGGGCGTGTCAAGAAACGACAACATGACCAGCAGCAAGGAAAAGATTGGCATTGGCCACCCATAGTACAAAAAGGCAGTATGCTCAGTAGTTGCGAAATCTTTTTGTTGGGATGTTGTGGATGTTACATAACCAGTCATATTCAATACAATAGTTATTTAAAAAATGTTTACCAAATACAATATATCTTCACTTCTTATAATCTAAGATTTTGGAATGATTTTTCTGTTTTTTTAGTCTACCTTACCTATCTTAAGATCTCTTTCTTCACAAAGATATACATCAATTGCAAATGCACAACAGCATTACTACAGTGCCTCAATGACTCCCGCATATTTTTTTCAGGTGAAGAAAAACTGGTAGCCAATTGTCAAAGCAATTATAAGACCTGGCAGTGTTCATGGCTGAAACGAACGCAACTGTGAGAACCAACAATGTTTGAGGAACAATTATGTGTGTTTCTATTGTCTTGGTTTACATCAACTCATTCTATTGATTGCCAGAGTAAATTGGATATTTCACTAAAGAAATTTCAAAGGTCTGATATTCTGTCATGTAATGAGAGCATCTTAATACCGTGCTCACTCCCAATAGTACAAAAATCAGCCCGTTATAATGAATTAAAGCAAATTACATCACACCTACGAGGTCACCTCTAACACAGTTCGAGTCAAAGCTTGATACGATGCCTAGAACCAAACCAAAGCGTAAACAACCCCTCGCAATTGGAGTAGGGCAAAACTAAGGCAATAAGCTAAACCTCGCACAGTCCATAACGACCATAAGAGTGTCAACTCTGATCACAACTTCTGGATTTTTAAAGGTAATGCTAGAGAAACCACAGCAACAATTAGGATATAAAGAGTTTAGTTTATTTGTAGCAATTACGTGATTAACTGCAAACTTATTTTTAACTTCATGATGAGACAATAAGCACTAATTAATCTTGCTTAAGAAGGCTGGGATGATAAACCAATAAATTTTGGATGTCAAATACAGAGTACATGCCATGATAGACAAGGCAGACAAGATGAAGGAAATGATTATTCATCAGAAATGGGCTAGACAAGCAATAATTAGCAAAAAGAAGACAACAAGACTTGCCCTATAAGAAAAGGATTACTAATTGTTGAAAAGAAAATGAAGACAAAGGCCATGTGGGTCATAATATGGGTAGATTTTACTCTTATTGGCAAAGCAGTGCAAGTTCATGGCCCTTAGGCTGCTTGGAACAAGAACATTAAGTAGACAAAGGGTTGGTTGCGCCATTCATTTCAGTTCGGAACAACAGGAAGTCCAAGACAATAAAATATGCCACATGTGGGGATTTTGACAAATAGTAATGAGAGTGAACATATTACGCTTTAGTTCCATAAATGCATTGTCCTCACGGAGCATTCTTAGAATAAGAACTCCCTCGATGAGGTCTTTGCCTAGTGGTTCAAAGGTCATTGGTTAGATTGACATATTAGGTACCTTAGGTTGTAGGGGTCTTTGAATGAACTTCGAATCTCTCTTCCTCATCTCCAACACAGAAACATTTGCAGACGAGTCAAGAAAGATAGTGTGATAAATTACTAGTAGTAACCCAAGTTCTTCCACCCTTGTTGCGCTCGGGAGTCTATAGTTTGTGGGAAAAAGTGTTCCTTCACAAAAATGATTAAACCATGCACATACAACTTCTTTAAAATCTAATTTGTCACTTTTTTGGCCCCTCATTTCTTCTGTTTTTTGCGAGTTATAGAAAAGCAATCAATCATCCAAGTTTTTTAGTTAAAAAAAAAAAATACTTAGATTTAGCTTTTAAGTGATTATGCAATTAAAAAAGCGAATATATCATCATTATAGTATTAAATGGATGAAAATGGGGACACCTACAATTGAAAATTCATAAAACTATAGGGAACTAAACACATTAGAATTCTCTAAATTCAAGGTACGAGTGCTTAAAAGATCAATTTTATTTTTTACGAGCTTTTTATGACAAAAAATAAAGAAGAAAAACTTCTTATCTGTATAATTTAGTTGCTTAAAGGTTCCTCAAAAGAACATAAAACATACTCCGTAATAATTAGCATAGATATTTCAATATTTGTTTTCACTTTTTCTTCTTTAGGAATATATGGAATTAGCAAAAGCACTTTTGTGATGCATTTCTTACTAGTGTCCCCAGAAACATCAGTGTCTGTAACCAATCAATTACCAATGTAGTGCATCAACATCTTACTTCAAGGACCAAATGAATCAATTGTTGACTCCTAACCCCAAAAGCTTCCCAATATTATTATTATTTCATTCACTAACAATTGACAAACTCACAAGACTTCTTGTAAAGTCACAAAAAGAGTTACTACAAATAGTTAAGAGCAACAATCAGTCAATCACAACAACACAACTAAGCGCGATGCCTCAAAGGATCGCGCCTATAAAAAGAGACTGATTCTAGATGATGCCCCAACATTTCTCCCTCTATTCCCGTGGTGGAACTAGGGGGCTAGCAGGGGGCACTCGCTCCGCCATTACTTTTATCCTTGTCAGTCTTTGGACCAAAAGCAAACGTAAAAAAATAATGGGATATTCTACATGGTACCCCTCAATTTTTTGACTTTCTACATGGTACCCCTACACTTTTTAAAACATACATGGTACCCTAATTATTGTCATTATCACTAAGTGTACCCCTAAACTTTATTTTCCATCAAATAAATCCAGTTTTAGGCGTTAGGTAATGACTTGGACGCGTAACCAAACTTGTCATTTATTGTCCCATGACATAAGGGCTCTATCTATTAGGCTCAATATTCATATCGATCCTAATACTTATTGATATACTTCCTCCGTTCCATTGAATTGTTTACGTTTGCTTTTTGGGCACTATTCATAAGTGAGAAGAATCTTCAATATAACTTCTAATTTATAACATAAAAGATAGTCATGTGAGATCTTGTTTAAATTGTCTTACCGAGTGCATTATGAATATCAAATTTTTATAATTTTCAATGATATGTAACTAAAGATATGAACAAAAGAAAACAAACATTGGCATACGTGCATAAAGCAAACGTAACTATCATATGGAACGGAGGAAGTATATGGACTAAAAAAAATTTGACGAAAAATTTATTGATTCCTTGCCAAAATATCACGTCCAAAGATAGATATTAAACCTAATAGAGTTCTTATGTCATGGGATGATAAATGACAAGCTTGGTTAATCACTTAACGCCTAAAACTGAGTTTAATTGACGGAAAATAAAGTTTAGGGGTACACTTAGTAATAATAAAAACAATTAGGAGTACCATGTATGCTTTAAAAAGTGTAGGGGTACCATGTAAAAAGTCGAAAAATTAAGGGGTACCATACAGAATATCCCAAAAATAATCTGGACGGAGTACTAAAAAACATTAAAATTAAAAAAACATAAGAATAATGCAGAAAAAAAAAAAGAAGAGAAAAATGTTACCTTGGGAGAAGAATGAGGAAGCTTAGGATTAAAAGGCGGTTGAGATTCAATATCATGGTGAGCAGAAAGTGGAAAATGTGGGAAATGAGGCTGAAGAAACCTCTCAAAAATGGCCATAAATAGAAACATTGATATTAAAATAGCAGTAGCAACAAACCCAAAAGAAACTGCATTTACAGAAGTATCAAATTGACTAAAATGAACTTCTGATCTTCCTCCATTCAATGTTGGTGACGCTATTGGTTGCCATGACCAACTTTCTTCACCACCCATTTCAGATTACTTTGATTTCAAACCAACAAATTAAATTTCTAACTGTTATCAATGTTATTGCTCAACTCTTGCTTCTTTCTTACAGTATATAGAGAGGATAATGGAGGGTTTTTAGTAGGAAAGAGGTTGAATTTGGATATACAGAACTAGTGAACAAGTTCTTCAAATGTTCTTTTTTTAATTTTTTTTTTTTTTTGGACACCCTATGATAATAATCCAAGTAGATTTGTGAAGTTTCTGCACGAGAAACTAGTTTTTGCACTTGAAACCTACAAAGATATAGAGTGTCTACCAGGTCTTAGTTTCAGTTAGTTTTAGCTTAATTTAACTCTATTAAAGTTTAGTTTAGTTCGATTTAGTTTAACTTCATTCAGTTCAGCTTATTTCTTCACAAAGTAATTCTTACTTCAATGTAATTCAGTTCAATTAAATTCAGATCCTATTAACCGAAAATAACAGGTAATTGAAATGAATTAAGCCGAACACAAATGATCTGAATTGAATCAAATGTAGCTAAGTTATACGGACAAGTTGAGTAGAGCTAATCTGAATTGAAATGAACTGAACTGAAATAAGCTGAATCGAATTAAAGTAACTTGCGTTGAGGTAAAGTAAACTGAGTAGGCTAAATTGGACTAAATGTGAGTTTAAATCAAAGCTTAATTGAACGTAACCTAAATAGCGTAGATGTAGAGATCTTTCGACGAGCCCTCAAAATTAAATCACTTACTATTTGATTAAGTTGATTTCGAGCCCAAGCCGCTGCTAAACTTAGCTAAATTCTAGATTCCAAACTGAGCTCAAGTTATGTACAGCTCAGATCCGATTCTTATTTGTATTGTTTTATTTCTGATTATTATTTAATATTAATAGTTTTATAATTAATTTTAGTAAAAATTATACATTATTTTAATATATTTTTTTATAAGTTAATCTATGTCTTGTAGAAACTATATTTATCTATATATATTATATTTATTAATTTTCTTTAAAAAATTAAAATAAACTGATTAAAGCGAGTTTGAATTGAACTTGAGTATTTTCTCTAGCCCGAGTTGTAATTTTAAATTTTAAGCTCAATGAGTTTCAAAGCTGACCAATTTGAATTTTCATCTTAAGTTTTAAACGCAATTGCTATTTCCTATACATTATTTTACTAAATCCTACACAAATTCTTGTATTCTTCCGAATTTGCCCCTCCCATTTCACACCTTTGGAAAAAAATGAACGTAACTCCTACCCCAACAACTCTTCGCCGACTGCCCGACCTCAAACCCCAGGCCCAATCTGTAACACCCCCTCATACCAAAGTGCTTTAACAGGACCACCCTACCATGAAAGTATGTTACCATCTCGGTTGCCCGAAGTTAGTATATATCAAAAGCGCCTGAACTGAGCATACTTATTAAAATACCATATAGTGTAAAAGTTTACATCAAACCAAATCCAAAACTGAAACAATGAAATAAATCCAATGTCTGACAACTATGAGATCTTAACTAAGACTCGACTGTGATGCTACGACTGGTGATGACAACTCTCCCATGACTGCCCCAAGCTCACCATTAGCAATACCTGTCAAGCCTGCTCACAATCTCCGAATGGATCACAACAGATTCCACAAACAACAACGGGGTCAATATTACTCAATCAATATAAGATAAATATACAAGGTAACCAGCTGATCATCCTCCACCCCCAGTCTCCCGATCTCACACAGTAACTGACTACACACCGAAGTGTATAGCCCTGCCATATTACTCATCGCAACAGGTAATCCTCGCCGCCAGTGGGTGACCGCAACCCATCCCACCTAGTCCAGCTCATCAACGAGCGACTAACAATCCCTGTCCCTTAATGTGCACATCCCTTCCCGTGACGGGTTCCACGTAGGGCGAACTAGGGTGTGAAGCCACTCCCGCAAGTGACTCCACCACAAACACAACATACACAGCCTCACAGCTGTCACAACACCACAACCATCACAACACAACCACACCAACACCATCACCACAACATCCGTACTCCGATGATCAGCAGATAACGACAATCACAATACAATCAAGTCTTAAATCAATGAACAGTAAACTGAGTAGGGAAACCCTACCTTAGCAATCAACAGCAGTACGGAAACCGAACAATCAGAAAGGCTCCTCTATGAAGTCTTCTCCTATACAATAACCATATAGCACAATTACACATTGCACAATTCCCCCCTATTCCCCAAATTCCATATATACAGTAAACCCTACAAGAACATAAATGACATGGGGAATGAAACTTACCAACAGTAGGATGAGAGAATACACGCAAGGATTACGACAGTTGCACACACAATGAGATTAGAGAATGATTAGGGAGTGATTAGAGAGTGATTAGAGTGATCGTAAAATGATTAGGGTTGAAATGACGTTTTAGAAACTAACTTTGAATATTAAATAACCCTAACCACTCCCGCATCAAACCGCTGAAATAATACTCGCCAGACCGGATACTCGGGCGAGTAAAGTGTATACTCGGTCGAGTATCCTCTACTCGGTCGAGTATTCTTCATACTCGGCCGAGTATTCCTCGGCAGAACTAAAACAAGCTGTACAATTAGCACTACTCGGCCGAGTAGGCTCTACTCGGTCGAGTATTCAACTTAAGAAAATCCGTAGTATTACAGTCTTCCCCCCTTAAAAAAACTTCGTCCCGAAGTTCACACACCACCCTAAAACAAGACACCACAAAACACAATAAAAACTTCCCAACAAACATTTATCAATGCCAAAGAACCACACAAGACACCACAAGACTCACGAACCCGACTCAAAATAAGACAAAACACACACGCGACCATCTCCTACCCCCCTAAAAAGACAATGGTTACGTCCCCATAACCAAACATACCTGATAAAAAAGACTAGGAAAATGTTCTCGCATGGCTTCCTCGGGTTCCCATGTGGCTTCTTCCACATTGTGATTAGACCAAAGTACTTTGAGTAAGACCGTCTCACCATTTCTTGTCTTACGGACTTTGTGGTCAAGAATCTCTTTAGGAACCTCGGCATAGGACAAGGACTCGTCAAGCTCGATGTTCTCCACCTCAAGGATATGCGACGGATCACTCACATACTTCCGAAGCTGGGAAACATGGAAAACATTGTGGACTCTGTCCAAAGCTGGTGGCAAGGCTAATCTGTAGGCTACCTCGCCTATCTGGTCCAAAATCTCATAAGGACCTATAAACTTCTGACTTAGCTTACCTTTCTTTCCAAACCTCATTACACCTCGCATAGGTGACACTTTCAAAAGGACCTTGTCACCTACTGCGAACTCAATGTCTCTGCGGTGCAAATCGGCATCTCTTCTGACGGTCTTGAGCTACTCTCATCTTTTGCCGAATAATCTGGATTTGCTCCACCATATCCTGTACCAGCTGTGGCCCTAAAACCACAGCCTCAGAACTATCATCCCAACAAACTGGGCTTTGGCACTTCCGACCGTACAAAGCCTAAAAAGGTGCCATCCCGATACTCGTATGATAACTGTTGTTGTATGAAAACTCAATCAGGTCAAGTCTGTCCTCCCAACTGCCCCCAAACTCCATGACACATGCCCTCAACATGTCCTCTAAGGTCTTGATGATTCGTTCTGTCTGACCATCGGTTGCCGGATGAAAAGTTGTACTCATTTTCAAGGTCATACCCATCAACTCCTGTAGTTCTTGCCAAAACTTGGATATGAACCTCGCATCACGATCAGAAACGATATCCTTGGGTATACCATGTAACCGTACCACATGCCTTCTGTAACCCAATGCCAGCTGCATCTTAGACCAGGTATCTTTCATAGGAACAAAGTGAGCTGACTTGGTTAACCGATCAACAATCACCCAGATCATGTTATTACCTTGTTGTGACCTAGGTAATCCCACAATGAAGTCCATGGATATGGACTCCCACTTCCACTCGGGTACCTCCAAGGACTGAATCTTACCCTGTGGTCTCCTCTGCTCACCTTTGACCCTCTGGCAGGTCAAACATCTAGCCACAAACTCAGCTACATCCCTCTCATGATTGGCCACCAGAAAGTCTTCTTAAGGTCTTTATAAAGCTTGTCACCACCCGGGTGAACCGAATAAGAAGTGCAATGAGCCTCCGTCAAGATCACTCTCCTCAACTCTGTATCCTCAAGAACACACCATCTCCCATCAAAACGGACACTGCCATCTGTATGGATAGAAAACCTAGAAACTGTTCCACTCTCCACCTTGGACTTCCATTCCTGAATCTTAGGATCAAGCTCCTGTTTACTCTTGATGTTCTCATATAAATCTGGCTCGATCGTCAAGTCTCCGACGGTATCCCTCTTCCTTATCATGAATATCCCCATCCTAGACATCTCATCCCTCAGCTTCAGTAATGACATGGCCGTACATAGCGAATGAACGCTCTTCCTACTCAAAGCATCTGCAACAACATTAGCCTTACCCTCATGATAGATGATCTCCATATCATAGTCTCCGATCAGCTCCATCCACCGTCTCTGTCGCATGTTCAACTCCTTCTGAGTGTAGATATACTTTAGACTCTTATGATTAGAAAACACCTTAAAGGTTGCTCCATAAAGGTAGTGCCTCCAAATCTTAAGAGCGAAAACAACTGCACCCAGTTCCAGATCATGAGTAGGGTAGTTCTCCTCATATGGCTTTAGCTGCCTCAAAGCATAAGCTATGACCTTCCCTACCTGCATCAAAACACAACCAAGACCATTCTTTGAAGCATCGGTATATACCTCAAAGTTCTCGCATCCCTCTGGCAAAGCTAGAATAGGAGCTGTGGTCAAACGTTCCTATAAGGTCTGAAACGCCGTCTCACAACTCTCATCCCAAACAAATCTGGTCTCTTTCCGCATCAAGGCTGTCATAGGCCGCGCTATAGTTGAGAAGTATTTCACAAACCTCCTGTAATAGCCGGCAAGACCTAAGAAACTCCGAATCTCAGCAACATTTTTCGGTGATTCCCACTTGGTCACGGCCTTAATCTTGCTAGGATCTACAGACACCCCCTTCTTAGATATCACATGACACAGAAAAGCCACCTCCTCCAACCAGAACTCACACTTAGATAGCTTGGCATAGAGTTGATTCTCTCTCAGAGTCTGCAAAACCATCCTCAAGTGCTCCTCATGTTCTTCCTTAGTCTTGGAGTAGACTAAGATGTCATCGATGAAAACAACCACAAACCTGTCTAAGAACGGTGTAAAGATCCGGTTCATCAAATCCATGAAAGCTGCTGGTGCATTGGTCAACCCAAAAGGCATCACCACATACTCATAATGACCATAGCGAGATCGGAATGCTGTCTTTGGAATATCCTCATCTGCTATCCTCAGTTGATGATAGCATGACCTCAGGTCAATCTTGGAAAATACACCCGCTCCACTTAGCTGATCAAACAAGTCATCGATATACTTGTTCTTCACTGTGACGCGATTGAGCTCTCTGTAATCAATGCACAGTCTCATACTCCCATCTTTCTTATTCACAAACAGCACTGGGGCTCCCCACGGTGACACACTAGGCCTGATATAACCCTTGCTTAGCAACTCATGTATCTGCTTCTTCAACTCAGCTAACTCTTTAGGTGTCATACGATAAGGTGCTTTGGATATTGGACCTGTTCCTGGTTTAAGCTCCATACTGAAATCAACATCCCTCTTGGGCGACAAACTCGGTATCTCCTCAGGAAAGACATCATCAAACTCTCCCACCACAGGTATCTCAGCAGCTGTCTGCGGCTCTACTCGGCGATCTCTCACATGACAAAGAATCAAGGGGCACTTCTTCTTCAAACATGACTTTAAAGTAATGACAGCTATGAACTTACACTTAGGTTTCACCACAAACCCTCTATAGGACACCCTAACCCCCTTAGGACCCTTTAAGGACACTTTCTTTTGTCGACAGTCTATCTTGGCATCATACTTACCTAGCCAATCCATCCCGACAATCACCTCAAACCCGTCCATAGGAAACTCTAACAGGTCTACCGGTAAATCTACCCCTCCAACCACCATAGACACACCCTTATACAACTTGAGACATGACACAGGCTCCCCAGAAGGTATGAACACATCATCCTTTACAACCTCAAACATCCCCAAACCCATGGACAAGGCATGACTCTTAGACACAAAAGAATGTGTTGCCCCCGAATCGAACAAAACAAAGGATGGTACATTATGAACAAGAAAGGTACCGGTGACTACATGTGCATCATCGTGCGCTTCCTGTTTGTCCATCATGAAGAGCTTCCCACTGCTTTTCTGCCCTCCTCCCTGAACTGAAGCATTGGAGGTGCTCGGCTTGGCTGCCGAATCCTAGGTGGCGCTGTTGTTCTGACGCTGATAAGATCCACCACCACTGCGGTTATAGCTGCCCTGGTTGCTCTATCCCCCTTTGTTGCCCCATGATCTACCCGGTCGATTACTAGCAAAGATCTGAGTCGGACCCTGAGAGAAATTCCCTTGATGAGCGCCTGAACCAGTGCCGGGCCTGTAACTCGTGCATTCCCGCCTCATGTGACCTACACCACCACAGTTGAAGCATTTAAGGCTGCAGTTGTCACTCAGACTCCAACCTCCAGTCTTTCCCCAGCCACGAGATCCCCCTGAGAAACCAGCTCCACCAGAAAAAGCCTTTGCATGGTTGAAGTTTCCCTTCTTGTTCTTTGCTGCCCGACTGACTGTTGCCTCCATTGTCAGCCTTCCTCTTTTCAGCAGCAGTCCTCTCGTTAATCTCTCTTGAGAGATCTACCATTCTCCCAGCTTGGCCCGCTCTTAGGTACACTTCCTTAAGGTCAGTAGCAACCCCAGCTGACATACGGCTCACGATCTTGGCAGATAGACCCCTCTCAAAACGGAGAGCCAAACCTCTCTGTCCCAACTGTATGTCCTCCAAATAGCGAGATAGCTCTAGGAATCGATGATAGTACTCAGTGACTGTCATCTCCTATGACATGGTGAAGGAATCAAACTCAGATCTCATCTTGTGTCAGATATGCTCCGGCACAAACTGCTCTCTCATAGCGCTCTTCAACCCTGACCACGGAATAGCCCCGGACCCTCGGCTGGTAGTAGGCTCTAGCATCTTCCTTGACGTTTTGCCACCACACAGCGGCTTCACCTCTCATGTAGTATACTACCTGCTCAACGATCATGTCATCGGGACACTTGACCATTTCCATGAGACTTTCAATCTCATGGTGCCACTTCTCGAGCAGCTTTGGTTCCCCAACCCCTTCATATGTGGGAGGGTTGAAGCGGGCAATGATGATGCTAAGCTGAGTAGCATCCACCAGTTTCTCATTCCCTTTTCCCAAATTCCTAAGAGCCTCAAGGAGAGCCTCTTGTTGCTCAATCATACAAGCAACCTCATCAACTGTCATCTCAGAAGCTTGAATCTGTGCGGCAGTTCTTTTGGGCGGCATTATGAGCTGATAAGAGACAAGGAAACGTAAGCACAAAAGCCTACAGCTCAAAATGTAAAAATTCTCCGCCAAAGGAACACTCGGTCGAGTACCAGATAGTACTCGGTCGAGTAACGACTACTCGGTTGAGTATCCTCGGTACTCGGTCGAGTAGTCGACTCCAGTAGCCGACCTCAAATTCACAAAACGCATACTCGGTCGAGTATAAACAACACTCGGCCGAGTATGCTCTACTCGGTCGAGTACGCCCAAATACTCGGTCGAGTAAACACATCCAGTAACAACTGCTACCTACTGCCAAACTACACTCGGTCGAGTGCCTGGTTACTCGGCCGAGTACTCCCTACTCGGTCGAGTACCCGCCCTGCTCGGCCGAGTCATGCCAAAGACGGTAAAAAACAGTACATGGTCTCTATCATGCTTTCTATTCCCACATCCATACATGTAACGACAGAAATTCTAATGCCACATAGTAAACACATAATCATGACAAACACTCACATATGAAAACCGATACACCAAATTTCACATATTCATCTCTGCCGATACTTTTCCAAACTCGACATACTTTTCGAATTCCACATACTCATTTCTTACTACCACATATTCCAACTATGAACCTTAACATACATGCATATATACAACACAACTCTCAACACACTTCCCCATGTGATCGGCTCGAGTTAGTGAGGGCCAAATTGCGACTCCGGGACGTCTCCCAAGTCTTTGCGGTAGCTCCAAACAACTCTCCTTGGGTTCATTTTACTTAGACTCCCTAAGTTCATTATGTTCATTTGTTTTAGGTGCCGGAATCTTCGGCTCTGATACCACTTTGTAACACCCCCTCATACCAAGGTGCCTTACCAGGACCACCCTACCATGAAAGTGTGTTACCATCTCGGTTGCCCGAGGTTAGTATATATCAAAAGCGCCTGAACTGAGCACACTTATTAAAATACCATAGAGTGTAAAAGTTTACATCAAACCAAATCCAAAACTGAAACAGTGAAATAAATCCAATGTCTAACAACTATGAGATCTTAACTAAGACTCGACTGTGATGCTACGACTGGTGATGACAACTCTCCCATGACTGCCTCAAGCTCACCATTAGCAATACCTGTCAAGCCTGCTCACCATCCCCGAATGGATTATAGCAGATTCCACAAACAACAACGGGGTCAGTATTACTCAATCAATATAAGACAAACATACAAGGTAACCAGCTGATCATCCTTCACCCCCAGTCTCCCGATCTCACACAGTAACCGACTACACACCGAAGTGTGTAGCCCTGCCAGATTACTCATCGCAACAGGTAATCCTCGCCGCCGTGGGTGACCACCGCCCGTCCCACCTAATCCCGCTCATCAACGAGCGACTAACAATTCCCTGTCCCTTAATGTGCATATCCCCTCCCGTGACGGGTTCCACGGAGGGCGAACTAGGGTGTGAAGCCACTCCCGCAAGTGACTCCACCACAAACACAACATACACAGCCTCACAGCTGTCACAACACCACAACCATCACAACACAACCACACCAACACCATCACCACAACATCCGTACTCCGATGATCAGCAGATAACGACAATCATAATACAATCAAGTCTTAAATCAATGAACAGTAAACTGAGTAGGGAAATCCTACCTTAGCAATCAACAGCAGTACGGAAACCGAACAATCAGAAAGGCTCCTCTATGAAGTCTTCTCCTATACAATAACCATATAACACAATTACACATTGCACAATTCCCCATATTCCCCAAATTCCATATATACAGTAAACCCTACAAGAACATAAATGACATGGGGAATGAAACTTACCAACAGTAGGATGAGAGAATACACGCAAGGATTGCGACAGTTGCACACACAATTAGATTAGAGAATGATTAGAGAGTGATTAGAGAGTGATTAGAGTGATCGTAAAATGATTAGGGTTGAAATGACGTTTTATAAACTAACTTTGAATATTAAATAACCCTAAACACTCCCGCATCAAACCGCTGAAATAATACTCGTCAGACCGGATACTCGGTCGAGTAAACCGTATACTCGGCCGAGTATCCTCTACTCGGTCGAGTATTCTTCATACTCGGCTGAGTATTCCTCGGCAGAACTAAAACAGGCTGTACAATTAGCACTACTCGGCCGAGTAGGCTCTACTCGGTCGAGTTTTCAACTTAAGAAAATCCGTAATATTACACAATCGGCTGCGACTGTCGCTGAAATGGCCTCCGATGATGGGTCATCTTCTAAAACGAATGCACCTTTTCTGATCGTCGCTTCGCATTTGGCTTTTCACAAATGATCGCCGAATCGAGACCGACCCTAAGCCTCTCCTTCCCTGCATCATCGCCGCTGCCAGCCTTCGCCTTTTCCTCAGGCCAAACCTGGACGACGGTGTCTACCTTTGCTCAGACTAGGTCCCGACCGACTTTGCCGTTGTCGAGAGAAGGCTTTAGCGTAGTTTCATGCGTTGTCTTTGATTATTGTTTGTTTTATGTGTTTGATTTGGGAATTAGGGGATCGTAATGATGATGAAGAAGGGCGAGAAGATTCAAAGGTTGGTGGGGTTACTGGGGGAATAAATTGATGGTGGATGTTGCCGGTCGGTGGCGGCAGACCACGGTGGCTGAGGTAGGGATGGGTGGTTGGGGCAAAGAGAGAGATTTTAATTTTTAATTGTGTGGGTGTGAAATGAAAGGGGTAAAATCGGAAAAATAAGTAAATTTGTGTAGGATTTAGTAAAATGATGTGCCGGAAATAGAACGTCCCGTTTTAAATTGTCTTCCTAGTTTACCTCTTCCACCTTAGATATATTCACATCCAATTAATCAAAAGCAGTTATACTCATCTTCATCTTCTCTTCTATTTCCATTAACATACTCATTCTCTCTCCTCTTTTATGATGAAGAACAAATTGAATGGCAGAAGGATGTAATCAATCAAATTGAATGGCAGAAGGACGATGTAGTCAATTTGATATTGGAGAAGAAGGTCGTTGAGTGCGATTTAAAGATGCTTAAGTGTGAAAATCTACACTTGCAGGAGCAAAGTCAAAAGCTTAAAGAAACTAATGACTTACTTACAAATTTGAAGGCAACATGATGCGTTTTTGAGTCGGGACGGGCGGATTCTGGCGGTGGAACACGGGCGTCTTCAGGTGAATCCGGGCGGATTCTGGTGGCTTCAAACCCGAGCGTCTTAGGAGGAAAACGCACGGATTGTGCTTGTAAAGGACGGACGGATTGTGGAGAAACCGCACGGATTGTGCCTCAGCAACATTTCTTCTTCTTTTCTTCCCTTTTCTTCATAAAATCCTTGGGGATTTCCTTGGGGACTCAAGGATCCTTTCTCAACATTGCTCATCTACTATAATATGTACAAAGGCCTTCTAATCTTGTCTCTCCTTGATGCTTGGTTATTGGATTCGATCAATTTAGTCTCGTTTTGCCATGAAAATGCAAGATTCTTACTCCTTTCCTACCAAGGGATCAAAATCTCAAAGAATATGCAAAACAAAGAACTAAAGATAATAAATGACCCAAATATGCACTAAAAAGCATGGGAACGAGGCTAATTCGGGGGCTAAATATGCGCTAATTATGGTCACATCAATGGGTCCACGTCATCACTTTGTATTTTTTTTTTCGTGTTTTTATATGAAGCTGCTAGGATAGTTAGCGATTTTAGTCGTTCTTATTTTTCAGAACATACCGCAAGTATTAGAAAACATAAAAAGATAAGCCGCTAATGTTGTTAGCGGTTTCAGCCCTTCATATTTTCTTGAACATCATGTAAGTGCAAGCAAAAGGTTGAAAATGTGGGAAGCCGCCAAAAACTCCAGCGGCTTGCATGGTGATTTTTTTTTCAATTTTTTAATTTAGTAGCCTTAAAGAATGTTATGAAAATAGTAAAGTCGCTAACTATCCTAGCGGCTTCATATAAAAACATAAAAAAAAAAAAATACAAGTGATGACGTGGGCCCATTGACACAAATGAGTTTGAGACTGACACCAAATCGCAAATTAATTTGTAAAAGAACCCCAATTTGCCAAAAAATTCCCAATAAAGGGCTATGTATTGACAAATTCTTGCAAGAGGTCATTGGGAAAAATTAACATTGTCCTACATAAGTTATTCTATCCCAAAACATTGTTTTGTATAATTGAAACCAACGTTGTCTTGCATAATTGGAATCAATATTGTCTAATATAATTCAAACCAATTTAGTTGTCTTATATAACTTACATCAACTTCTAAGGTCTTAATTCAAACCAATAAGGAGGCGTTTGGTTGGAGGTCTATAAGAAAGGGAAAGGGAAACAAAGTTATTGATTCCCTTTGTTGGTGTTTGTTTGACACAAACAAAGAGAATGCAATTTCCTTCCTTACCTCTTAATCCATCTAATTCCTTACCCCCCACCCCCCCAAGGATTGAGATTTCATTACCCTTTTTACCCTTCAACCACCTTATTTACCTACCACCACACTTACGACTCCCACCACACCCGTTACCAACAAGACCCTATCGCCACCACCACCACCACCACCACCACCACCACCACCAAAACCACCACCACATCCACCCCACATAAACCACCACCGCCACAGCCACCATAACGCCACCACCACCATCACAACCACCACAGTCACCCCACTACTACTACCACCACCACCACCACCATGACGCCACCGCCACCACCACCACAACCACCCTACCTAAACCACCACCAAAAACCACCGCCACAGCCACCCTACATAAACCACCACTGCAACACCACCTCCATAACCACCATGACGCCACCACCACAGCCACCCCACCACCACCACCACCACCACCACGCCACCACCACCACTCCACCTAAACCACCACCCGTACACCAAAACAAACCACAAACCACAACCCACCACACTTCATTTTCTTGATGTAACCAAACAACTAGTTAAGTTTTAGGTAATCCTTTACCTTTCCCCTTCTTACCCTTTCTAATTTCCTTTCCCTTTCCCTTTTTCTAACCAAACGCCCCCTAACATGCTTAATCTTCAAGTCACGTCTTCTCTTTGAAGCTTGCATTAGTGGAGCATAGTTTGCATCTGCTTAATCGAGTTTCTTGTTGATAGAGTTGTTCGCTACTAATGGGTCCATAGATCCCTTGCACCATTGTTGCATCCTTATTTCGTTTTATTGTCCTTACTACAACTGCTTCTCTGACTTTGGTGCTCTAGGCTGAGACGCTAGTTGTTAAGCAAATAGAAACGTAAGTTGTATCCCTCTTCGTTATCCTACGGTGTATTTATATTACATACTACGCTAGGGTTGGAATTACTCCAAAGCCCAATACGACAATACAAGACAAGATGGGCCTAAGGCCTACAATACGTATTAACTCTATAACCCCCCCCCCCCCCAAGTTGGAGCAAAAGGATTCAGAATGCCCAACTTGCTGACCAAAGAAACAAACTGTGTAACACCGAGAGCCTTAGTAAGTATCAGCCAACTGCACTGTAGTGGGAACATGAGACGGAGTGACAATACCCTCCTAAATGGCATCACGAACAAAATGGCAATCCATCTCAATATGTTTGGTACGCTTATGAAAGACCGGGTTCTAAGCAATATGTATGGCAGATTTACTATCGCAAGAAATAGGCACAGCGGAAGACTGAGGTACACCCAAACACTCCATAAGACCTCAGAGCCACTTAATCTCACATGTGATGGCTGCAAGCGAACGATACTCGGCTTCGGCCGACGAGAGAGAGACATTAGGTTGTTTTTTCATTTTCCACGAGATAGGAGACGTGCCAAGGAAGACAAGCCAGACGGTAAGGGAGCGACAAGTGAGGGGACACGCACCCCAGTCAGAGTCGCACCAACCAGACAACGTCAAGGGATCACGAGAACTTAGAAGAATCCCTTGACCAGGAGTACCTTTCAAATAACGAACAATGCGCAAGGCAGCATTCCAATGATCCTGTCGAGGAGCACTCATAAATTGAGATAGTATATAGACCGTGTAGGATAGGTCCGGTCTCGTGACAGCGAGATAGACTAACCTACCAACAAGACGTCGATACGGGGCCGCATCAGGAAGCAACTTACTCGTCGAGGAACCAAGCTGGTGATGTTGCTCAAGTAGAGTGGGAGCCGGTTTGCACATCAAGAACATATTTACGTTGGCATAGAAATAGACCGTCAGAATTGCGAGCCACTTCAATACCTAAGAAGTATTTCAAGTCACCCAGATCCTTCATATGAAAGCACGAATTCAAATACTCTTTAAAAGTTGTAAGGGCTTGGACGTCGTTACCGGAAAGAATCAAGTCATCAACATACACCAACATATGCAAACGAGTTTCACCTCTAACATACGTAAACAAAGAGTAGTCATAATAGCTTTGTGAGAAACCATACCGCTTCAAGGCCTGAGCAAGCTTAGAAAACCAACAACGCGGTGCTTGCTTAAGTCCATACAAAGACTTTCGTAGCCGGCAAACAAGATCAGTTGTCTTCGACTCAAACCCCGGTGGCAACCGCATATATACTTCTTCATTTAAATCCCCATGAAGAAAAGCATTGTAAACATTCATCTGAGAAATATGCCAATTCTTTACCGCAGCCACAGCTAGAAAAGCCCGCACCGTGGTCATTTTAACTACTGGAGCAAACGTCTCATCATAGTCCACACCCTCCGTTTGATGATTACCAAACACTACCAAACGAGCCTTTAACCGTTCAATAGTAGAATCCGACTTGTATTTAATTTTGTAGAGCCATTTACTTCCGAGAGCCTTCTTAACGGGTGGAAGGGGTTCCATGGACCACGTACCATTGTCAATAAGAGCCTGCGTTTCAGCTTCCATGGCCTTCCGCAACCCTTCATCCTTCACGGCCTCGTTGAAATTACGAGGTTCGGTGTGTGATGTTAATGTTGCTAGGTAAGTACGATAATGGGGCGAAATTTTGTGAGAAGAAAAATAATTAGTAAGAGGATAAGGCGTACCTGAGAGTGACTTTGACACGGTGAGACTAGATGCACTAGATGAACTGCTACCTTTACCAGTAATATCAACCACATAATCCCGCAAATTTGAGGAAGGAAATTTTAGCCGATGCTCTCGACCCAGTTCCGCGGGAGCAGCCATGTCATCAGCTGTGGCGGACTCCTGAGCCATAGCAGAGGGATCAGACAGAGTGTCAGGAGGCGTGTCCGTGGCTGCAGAGGACTTCCCAGCCTCAGTTGACACCTCGGTGGGACATTCCCAATCTAGTACCAAGTCATTAGCAGCTTGTGTGTCCAAAATGCTAGGACCAGTCGTACTTGGTGCATCCAAAACTGGAAATTTATCTTTATAAAAATGTACATCCCGCGACACAAAAAATTCCTGACGATCCAGGTCATATAAATACCAACCTTTGTTTCCAGAAGGATACCCCATAAAAACACATTTACGACTTCTACTTGCAAACTTGTCACCTTTGGCCCGTTGATTATGGGCAAAACAAAGACACCCAAATACTCGAAGACTGTCAAAATTAAGGGATGTATGAAAAATGGTTTCATAAGGCATGACCCCGTCTAGAAGATGAGATGGGGTACAGTTAATTAAATATGTAGCTGCCAAGGCACATTCACCCCAAAACTGAATAGGGAGGCCTGCGTGGAACCGTAATGCTCGTGCAACGTTAAGAATATACTGATGGTTACGCTCAACCCTCCCATTTTGTTGAGGCGTCCCAACACATGACGATTGGAAAATAATGCCATTATTATCAAAATAAGGTTTTAATGAATTGAATTCGGTCCAATTGTCACTCCGAACAATTTTTAATGCAGCGGAAAATTGGCGTTTAATCAAGGTCACAAATAACATAAATTTATCATATACTTCAGTTTTTGAATTCAAAAGATAAATCCACACTCCTCGGGAAAAATCATCAACCAAGGTTAAAAAATAACGTGCACCAGACGACGATGGAGTATCATACGGTCCCCATAAATCACAGTGAATTAACTCAAATGCACAAAAGCTGTTATTAATACTGAGAGGAAAGTTGCTACGAATGTGTTTAGCGCGGTGACAAACCTCACACGGCTTTGACAAAGAATATTTATTATTGCGAAAGAAAGGAAGCAATTTAACTACTTGCTCAGACGGATGTTCCAAGCGATGGTGCCATAAACTGAAAGATGTTGATACTGCAACGGTACTCATACTAGCTTGCGGTTCTTGACGTAGGTAGTATAGTCCATATAGGCGATCACCCATGCCAATCGTCACTCTCGTATCCCGGTCCTGAATAATACAGACAGAATAATTCGTCACAAACTCGCAATTCAAGGCATCACTCAATTGAGAAGTTGAAATTAAATTACAATGCAATTGAGGAACATAAAGAACGGTGTCAAGGGATATTTTCGAAGTGAAGTCCACACGACCCACTTTCGAAGCATAAATCTTCGAGCCATCAGTTAGCCCGACAACACGGTTCGGTATAGTTCTTACATCACATAAGACATCATAATCACCAGTCACGTGGTGTGAACACCTCGTATCAATCAACCACTTACCAGAATGTGTCCCATAAATTGTTACCAGGGAGGCAGTTGAGGCAGGCTCGGCAGAATCGGATGAGGAGTTGGTACAAACAGCGTTGCTGCTCTCGGGTTTCTAAGCATCACCATGGTTGCTACCTTCTTCTATGCTATGTGAAAGAGACCCATGCCCCCCTCCTCGACCAGACCCACGACCTCGACCAGACCCACCACCACGGCCTGACGGTTTAATGCCCTTCAATTCATACCACCACTCAGGCACTTCATCCATAAGGTCGAAGCACATGCTCCGATCATGGCCAGAACGATTGCACTGATTACAATGAAGCTTATGGCGTTCGGTACGAGGCAATAAAGTAGAGGGTTTGGAAGGGGTCTTATTCTTACTGTGAAAATTAAAGCTTGCGATTTCCGTACCAGGTTCATTACGACGATCAATACCACACACTCTTTCCTCTTGAATAACCATATGAAAAGCTCTAGCAACAGTGGGCAGGGGAGATTGCGCCAAAATAAGAGATCGTAGGGAGGCATACGGACCCAGGAGCAGACCAAGCAAGAATTGATGGAGACGATCCGAGTCACGACGCGCCGCGCGGCATATTGTGTGCCACGGTACACCTGGTACAACATTTGCAATCGATTTATGGGCTCGTGTTTATCGAGATCGTCCCATAATTGACACAACTTACCATAATACACTACGACTGACATACTTTCTATTTCGCGGCACTCTTGGAGTCCAGCCTTAATTTGCTGAATCCGGGAACCGTCGACAACGCTAAATCGCTCGTGCATGTCATCCCACAAGCGCTTAGCATTTTCATACTTAGGAAGCAAAGAACGTACCTCGGATGAAATCGTATGAGACAACCACGATACCAACATAGAGTGAATCGTCTCCCAATCATCTTGAGTGCACGGTGCTTTGGGCTCGTTAATGGTACCATTAACGAATACATACTTACGACGAGATTTCAACGCCACACAAACATTATGTGCCCATTCATCAAAATTGTTTAAGGTGAGACGTACAGGGGTAATAGAATCACCCGGTTTGTCCTGAGGACCAAGATAATACGAAGAAGAGGAATCGATTTTTGTACCGGAACTGTCACTGTCGTTTGTCATGACGGCTAGGGTAGGGTTTTTGAGGATTTTAATTTTGTTTTTAGGAGCTCTGATACCATGTTAAGCAAATAGAAACGTAAGTTGTATCCCTCTTCATTATCATACGATGTATTTATATTACATACTATGCTAGGTTTGGAATTACTCCAAAGCCCAATACGCCAATACAAGATGAGACGGGCCTAAGGCCTACAATACGTATTAACTCTATTACTAGTGGATCTGGTGGGTCTCATCTTCCCTGTTCCCCAACATTTGCCACAAGCCCTGGTTTGCCTCTGTTTTTTTGTTGCGTCGCTACTTTCCTCACCCGCCTGTCTTCTCATTTTCCTCAAATTTGGTCTACCAAATAACCTCTTAAATGGAGGTGGAAGATGGGCTACCCGTCCAACCTTCTCCCAATCCTAGTAGTCAGGCATGGCTGTATGGCAAGTTTAAAACTCTCCTAACCTCGTGTTTGGTACATAAAAGTCAAACATTATACTCTCATACGGGTTTTATTAATCTCTCTATGTTCGTTCTCTTTTATTTTCTTTATAATCACTCCCCTACTCCTATTTACCTTATATTCTATGTTGAAGACATTATCATTCCTGCTCCATCCTACCCTCGGCTCACTAACTTTCTTACTACTTTTGTTACTCGTTTTTCGAAGAATCTTGGTTTTCCATCGTATTTTGTTTATGTGGTGGTCACTCTTACCTCTATAAGACTCCACTCATACCTTACCCAAACCAAACAACTTCGTGACCTTCTCTCCCGCTACAACATGCTTGATTGTAAACCTTCACCCCCACCCCTAGTCTGTTACCCGCCCATCACCACCATTGGTGGTGAACCTATAACGAATCCCACCAACTACCGGGCTATAGTCGACACCTTGAAATACCTCTCCCCAACCCGCCTTGATATTACCTTTTGTGTTAACAAGTGGTGTGTCGTTAAACCACCAAATAATATTTGTATCTCAACAAATTAGCATAGCAAGTAAGTAGAGGTCGTACCCATAGGACGGGGTAAGTCTAGTTGTGCTAAGGTTGTCACAATTAAAATTGGATTTGTAGTCTAAGATAGTGAAAGCAAGTAAACAATAAGAAATAATTCAATAAGAGGGAAAACTAGGAAGAGTGTGTTCATATGGGTGATTAAGGTAACTATAGAAGGTTGGGTCTCATGTTGATGATCATAAGCAGGGGCGAGTCCAGAAATTATTTTATGGTGTAGCAAGATTAATAAATGGGAAATGCTATATACAACCCAATGAGTTGTATTTAAGCTTTTAATACCCTTCCAAATTTGGTATTAATTTAAAATTAGAGAATAAATTACACATGAATCAATGCAATTAATGCATATATTAAGTGTTTATTTCCTTTTTTAGTTTAATACCCTTCCAATGGGTTGTATTTATCATAACCCTTAATAATTACCTATAAAAAATGTCTTACCGATAGTTTACATGTCAATATTTAACTTGTACGGAGTACTATATAAATTTATATTTCATATAAAGGGTATTGGTAAAAGATAGAAGTGCCAAAATCGTACTACCCTTAAGTTTCGTAATAAATGGTTAGCAAAAACTCTACTCGTAACTTGTAAATAGGTCTGTATGAAGTATCAAAATTCATTAAAAATGAGATCTACGTGAGGCAACAATTATGACCTCACATACAGTTTTTAGCCAACCAAAATGTTTGTCGATCTTATAATAATCTGTTTATTTAATTACCTCATATAGTCACATGAGAAATTTTGACTAATTAAAATATTTTTCTTGTTTTAGAAACAAATGCTACTCGTATAAAAAACTACTACAAATACTTGAAAAATCTCATAATTATGAAGCTATTATTGCCACTTCAATCAACTTGAAAAAAAAATGTTTGGTTCATGTTCCTACTCATAGGAAATTGGGAAGGTGATTAATTACAAGAATTTAAGGGACACATAAATAACAAAGCAATAAATAGGAATTTAGAATACTCGTATGAAACCTCATGGGATTACCAAGTAATTATAGTGCTTAAGATTGATATAAATGATTCTTTAATTGCTAATTAATGGTATAGAAAAACCAAATTTTCTCTTAATTTTTTTTGGATTTGGTGTAGCAATTGCTACACCATGGATCTATGTGGACTCGCCCTTGATCATGAGACGTGGGGCTAGCTCCATATTTAGCGTAATCTTGCTTTATTTGTCTATGAGTCCTCGTGCTTGTAATACCCCAACTATACGGCCAAGATAACTGGGGCGTTACCATGTCGGTTTTCCGAGGTAGGCTTTCAAAACTTCAATCAAAGAAAAATTTGTTAATGTAATGTTTAATGAATTACATGAAACGTAAACAAATGAATAAAAGTACAACTCATGACATCTATACTCTTCTAGCCAACTAGACTTGTCTCGTGACTCATCAAGCTCGTCCCGTCTCCCGCGTGCTATCCAAACAATCTGAACTTAACCTGCTACTTATATGACCAAAGGATATCATATGGATTGACACATGCCACCCCAAAAGAGATAGGTGACAATTACACAGACACACAAACGTCATTTTCATTAAATAAATAAAGTGTGACACAACTCGAGTGTGTGAGCATAAAACATGACCATGTTATGAATGAACCACCATCAACAACGACCACCACGGTACCGGGATATGCCCAGACATACCGACAACCACACTGGTACCAGGACACGCCCAGACATACCGACAACCACACTGGTACCAGGACACGCCCAGACATACCGATAACCACACTGGTACCGGGACACGCTCATACATACCAACAATCACAAACAGCTACCGGGATACGCCTAGACGTACCGGGTCTGGAAGCCAACCGGATCCCCTGCCAGACGTCGTGCCTCAACCACACGAGTCCCTTCGTAACTCAAGCCATTAATGTGCACATCCCTCTTGGAGTGGGAAGCTCCAAAAGGTGATTTAAGCGCAAGACGGTCTCCTACTGTCTTACGTCTCCAAAACAACAACACGAATCCTCCAACATATACATTCACAACCGTCACAAGATTTCGAATATATTTAAATCGATTAATAAACTCATAAATTCCAAGGTAAGAAAAGGATAGGACTTCTTACGGAGGTGATACAACCCCTCCATTCCCAAGATTTCGAATATATGCACTATATTCGATTCAATACCCAAGTCCTTCAAGACCCCCGGGTCCACACACCGGGTAGGCCTCATAGTACGACTTATTAAGGCTACAAAACGAGCTCGTTGCTTAGATTCAGTAAAGATTAACGTCGGAAACTTGTCAACCGGAGGAACAAGCGGCTCCTCACTAGTTTGTTCTTGCTCCATCATGGTATTGGCACGGGTTCTCTTCTCGGAAGATGCTCTAGCTTTCGGCATGCTGCAAGAATACAAGTTCAACAAAATTTTCCGGAATTCACACAATAGCAAGAGGGATTTTCAGTTTTGTTTTCTTTTAGGACGAATTTTAAGACGAATTTTTCTATCAAAAGGCACAAGATATTCACTTGGTAGAGCATTACTAGCACCAATTGAACTCTTATAAGAATCCTACAAAGAATCTATGTAACAACCCGGATTATAAAACAAAGGGAAAACGTATATAAAATGAATTATCAGAGTATAACAATGATAAAGGGTCAAAGTGGCGGAAACACCTGACCAAATCCGGATCGATACTAAATCCAAAACCAAACTAATACATTATTCAAGGTTCTTAAAACATAAAGCAAAGTCCTAATTTATTATTAAGCTCGCTTCGCACATTCCCCAAGCAAGCATCAACCAGTCAGCAATAATCTGAACAACCTGAGAATGGGGGTCGACAATCAGTCGGGAGTAACTAGATGCTCTCCCAGTCATGTTTACAATAATTGAATATAACCAACAATTATTAACAATTGAAATGCAAAACTAGTAAACAAGTGAGACCATCTATACCAACTTACCATCAAACCAGGACATATTAGGACAACCACCTAATTAATAACTCCAAATTAAACCACATGAGATGACACATGACAACAACCCATGTTACGACACCATGTAGAAACTTAGGACAATCAAACTCGATGTAACCATAACCAAACCAAACAACCCTCAGAGCGTATAACGAACTGCCTCTGACTAATGGAGCGTATAACGAACTGCCTCCAACCACTAGAGCGTATAACAAACTGCCCCTAGCTATAAACACAGTGTATAGAATGAACGTCATTAGAGCGTATAACTGTAACACTACAGACTTTATTAAGCTAAGTACTCGACCGAGTAGAGCCTACTCGGCCGAGTAGTGCTAAGTGTATGTTCTGTTTGGCTTCTGCCGAGGAATACTCGGCCGAGTATGATGAATACTCGACCGAGTGGAGGATACTCGGCCGAGTATACATCATACTCGACCGAGTATCCGGTCTGACGAGTATTAATTCAACGGTTGATGGGAGTGTTTTTAGAGATTATAAAATTTGAGAAATCAGTTTCTAAAACACGGTTTGTAAACCTAATCAAAACCTACGACGCTCTAATCATTCCCAATCTCTCCTCTGTGTATGTATGGACAATCTTAGCAACCGCATTCAATCATTCATCCTTTCGTCGGTAAGTCTTTATTCCCCATGCTTGTTGATAATTGTCCTAGGGTTTGTCTTTGATTATGAATTTGGGGGAAATGGGGTTTTGCATATAGTGTGTGCGTTATGTGATTGTTGATTATCATTGTTGTAGGTGACGATGTGGTAATTGTTATGCTTATTGTATGATTGATTGCAGCGTAAGAGGATTGCGAAAAGGTAGGGTTTCCCTACTCGATTCTTTGTTAATTGATTTAAGACCGTAGTTATGTTGTATTTGTTGTTATCTGCGATCATCGGATTATGGGTGTTGTGGTGACGGTGGTGATGTGATTGTGTGGTGACGGTTGTGGTGTTGAGACAATTTTGTGATCTTTGTGGTTTGTGTGATTGTGGTGGAGTCACTTGCGGGAGTGGCTTCACACCCTAGTTCGCCCTCCGTGGAACCCGCCACGGGAGGGGATGTGCACATTAAGGGACAGGGATTGTTAGTCGCTCGTTGATGAAATTTGGACTTGGTGGGGATGGGCTGCGGTCACCCATCTGGCGGAGTGGATTACCTGTTGCGATGGGTAATCTGGCGGGGCTACACACTTCGGTGTGTAGTCGGTTACTATGGAGGATGATCAGCCGGTTATATTGTTTGTTGTCTTACATTGATTGAATGGTACTGACCCCGTTGTTGTTGTTTTGTAAAACCTGCGGTGATCCATTCGGGGATGGTGAGCAGACTTGACAGGTATTGCATTTGGTGAGCTTGGGTGGTCGGGGAAGTCGTCATCACCGTTGTAGTATCAGTCATGAGTCTTAGCTATGATTTTGTAGTTGTCCTCAGTTGTATTCACTTTATTGGTTTTTGTTTGGGTTTGGATTGTTGTAAACATTAATACTTTACAGCACTTCTAATAAATGTGTTTGGGACGGACGCTTTTGATCTATACTAACCTCGGGCAACCGAGATGGTAACAGCCTTTCATGCTTAGGTAGTCCTGGTAAGGTACCTTGGTATAGAATTTGCACGATATGAAATCTTGGTGGGGAATCGGGTAATATGACAATTAAGCATAGTATTGGGAAGAATATTGAGGTAAATCTTGTTGATGGATTGGATGTTCTTTATTTGGGATGATAACCAAAGAGAGAAAACGGATTGTGATATTACGAAGTGTTAGTAAGAGAGTGATCACATGAAGGATGTTGGTGCCATCGTATTGTCACTAGTGGTTGAGGATGATGTTACTTTAGGGAAGTTAGTTGTTTTAATGAGGTTGATTTTGTGGGGGTAATTAATATGTTTGGTTGTGAGGGAGTATAAGATGTAGATATGTGAGGTATTCGCTCGAAGTTGGGTACTGATGTTATGGCTACAATTTTCGGAGGAGTGATAATTGTGGGTATGAGAGGATATGTTATGAAAGGCACACAGGTTAAATCCGGATGAGAGGTATTCATTGTCAAGTGGTAACTTACGTGATCGGGATTGATTGGTTGGATGTGATTATGGGTCTATGATGTGTATAAATGTTTGTGTGAGGTTCGACCTCACGAGAAAGCGGTATGGTGTGATAGTCATAAAGTTGTTATATGAATGTTTGTGATATATGTTGGGTACGACAATATAATGGAATAAGGTTCAAAAGGTAATAATTTGATTGATCTGACATGGATAGTTAAAATTGCATGTGTATTGATGATACATGTTTATTCCGTGAAATGGTAAGAATGATGTGCATGAGATTCTTGTATGTTTATTCTGTATAAAATGTTTTGTTATGATCGAGTAAAGCGGTTTTGAGTAAGTTTTCTTGTCCGGAGAGTTATACCGAGTCAGTGCTTGTGGGAATTATATGTGGGCGTGATGTTTATCGATGTGGTTGTTGTGCCTCGGGTGGTGATCGGGCACGGTATTCGTATTGTGATGCGGGCATTTTCGCGGCTGCGGTGTGTTGTTTGTTGGTGGCGAAGTTGCGATGCCGTCACCGGTTGTGGTGGAGTATACGGGGTGGTTACGATTTGAGTTTCGAAAGTACATACCGATTTATGCAGATTGTTGTTTTGTTCTTGTTGTTTCTTGTGAGTTTCGGTTAGACTTGTAAAGCGTTGTTTTGTTTGTTGATGTTTCTTACCGTTTCGGGTTGGGAATGAGGGTATGAGGATTATATGAAAGAGAGTTGTATATGTTTTCGTTGTTATCATGGTATAGTGATATTCATTGACGGGACACGGTTGTGATAGGTTATTCTGATAATTTTGATCTTGTTCTAGATGAGGCTTTGGTAGAAATGGTAATGGTTAGTGATTCGTAAAACATGTGTGGTAATGACCTGAAAGATGCAGGTGGTTCATAATCCTGGGTTCAGATAGTGAGTGTAGAGTGTTGGGGAATTAGTGTCATGTTAAGTTATGTATGAGTTTTGCGGTAATGAAGGAAAGAACATGAGGATCTCGTGTGAGTGTACGTAAAAAGTGTGGATCGTGAGTTATGCTTTTGGCGATAAGAGTTTTATATAGTTTATATAGAGAGGTATGTCGTGTTGCGGTAATGTGGAAGAGTTAGAGTGTTTGTTTTGATCAGGATTGTGTGGTATTGGTTAAATGGAGTGCAAAATGAGTTGAGGTATGATAACTGTTTAAGTAAGAGAGCCTTGGATATAGGAATAGTAAGTGTTTAGATTATACACGTGTATCTTTCACATGTGGTGGCAATGAAGATAATGAGAGGTATAGCTGAGGATTTAGTACTAATGAGTTACGAGGACGTAACATGTGTCTTAAGAGGAGTAGGATGCGGCAAATAGCGTTTGAGGATTGTGCATGTCGTAATATTATTGGAAGTAGAGTGTTGGTGTAGCATAGAGGACGGATATTTGTTTTAATTGATTTGATTAAAGGTCATGACCGTGCTTGTAGTAATTCGATGTTTAGCAATGAGAGAATATTTCAACATGTGTTGTGAGTTGTATGATAATGATTATGAGTCCGATAGTTTTTGAGTTGGAAGATGATGTTTATGTATTTGAGTAAACTTCGAGGACGAAGTTCGCTTTAAGGATGGTAGAATGTAACACTCCGTTTTGATGATTGATCTTCTTTTGTGGATTGAGTGCTCGAGTGTTATGGAAGTGAGACAAGGTTGGCAACGTTATATTGTGGTTATTCGATAATATTGGAGTTAGTGTCGAGAGGCTATCTTTGTAGTTGGGATGATACCGTGAGTCATGTTGTGGAAGTAAGTGTTGTTGGTAGACTTAGTGTTAGGTGTCCATGTTTTATAGGTTGGGTTGGAACTTCGGGGACGAAGTTCTTTTTAGGGGGAAGATTGTAACACTACGGACTTTATTAAGCTAAGTACTCGACCGAGTAGAGCCTACTCGGCCGAGTAGTGCTAAGTGTATGTTCTGTTTGGGCCTGCCGAGGAATACTCGGCGAGTATGATGAATACTCGACCGAGTGGAGGATACTCGGCCGAGTATACATCATACTCGACCGAGTATCCGGTCGACAGTATTAATTCAACGGTTGATGGGAGTGTTTTTAGAGATTATAAAATTTGAGAAATCAGTTTCTAAAACACGGTTTGTAAACCTAATCAAAACCTACGACGCTCTAATCATTCCCAATCTCTCCTCTGTGTATGTATGGACAATCTTAGCAACCGCATTCAATCATTCATCCTTTCGTCGGTAAGTCTTTATTCCCCATGCTTGTTGATAATTGTCCTAGGGTTTGTCTTTGATTATGAATTTGGGGGAAATGGGGTTTTGCATATAGTGTGTGCGTTATGTGATTGTTGATTATCATTGTTGTAGGTGACGATGTGGTAATTGTTATGCTTATTGTATGATTGATTGCAGCGTAAGAGGATTGCGAAAAGGTAGGGTTTCCTACTCGATTCATTGTTAATTGATTTAAGACTGTAGTTATGTTGTATTTGTTGTTATCTGCTGATCATCGGATTATGGGTGTTGTGGTGACGGTGGTGATGTGATTGTGTGGTGACGGTTGTGGTGTTGAGACATTTGTGATCTTTGTGGTTTGTGTGATTGTGGTGGAGTCACTTGCGGGAGTGGCTTCACACCCTAGTTCGCCCTCCGTGGAACCCGCCACGGGAGGGGATGTGCACATTAAGGGACGGGGATTGTTAGTCGCTCGTTGATGAGCTGGACTTGGTGGGGATGGGCTGCGGTCACCCACTGGCGGAGTGGATTACCTGTTGCGATGGGTAATCTGGCAGGGCTACACACTTCGGTGTGTAGTCGGTTACTATGGAGGATGATCAGCCGGTTATATTGTTTGTTGTCTTACATTGATTGAATGGTGCGACCCGTTGTTGTTGTTTTGTAAAACTGCGGTGATCCATTCGGGGATGGTGAGAGACTTGACAGTATTGCATTTGGTGAGCTTGGGTGGTCGGGGAAGTCGTCATCACCGATTTGTAGTATCACGGTCATGAGTCTTAGCTATGATTTTGTAGTTGTCCTCAGTTGTATTCACTTTATTGGTTTTTGTTTGGGTTTGGATTGTTGTAAACATTAATACTTTACAGCACTTCTAATAAATGTGTTTGGGACGGACGCTTTTGATCTATACTAACCTCGGGCAACCGAGATGGTAACAGCCTTTCATGCTTAGGTAGTCCTGGTAAGGTACCTTGGTATGAGGGGGTGTTACAATAACGAACTGCCTCTAACCACTTGAGCGTATAACGAACTGCCTCTAGATATGGAGCGTATAACGAACTGCCTCCATAGTTGGTATAAACTGTATAACGAACTGCATTCACTGTGGACTGCATAACGAACTGCATCCACACTATGTGTAGCGTATAACCACTGTCTACATGCCTAAGACCTGGCCAGACCTCTCGGTGAAACACAGAGCGTATAACGAACTGCCTCTGCTACATCGAATGACACTCGGGGAATAGAGCGTATAACGAACTGCCTCTGCTACCCCCCCGACCATAGACCATAAGAATCCCCGAAGGGTAGCGTATGTTCATTCCAATAGTATATAGCTGATACTATCGTCATCTATACAACCAACCAAATAACAAGTATAGACAGCACCAACAATGCATGAACAAACACCACAATTCAAACCATAGGACAATGTAATCGACTGTGCTACTTATCATATGAATAGAGTAACCAAAGACATAAGAAAACACAAGGACAAAACACGTTGAACACAATACAACATATGAAACAAGTATACGCAACCAATGTTATAGTAACTTCAGCTATAACATTAACAATAACCTTACCTCGTAACCCAATGTTATATTAGCTTTAGTTAAAACATTGACTTCATTAGCCTAATGTTACATTAACATTAGCTATAACATCGACATGTGACTTAAGTTATAGTAGTTCATCTATAACATTGAGCCATAACCCTCAAAGTTATACAGCTTCATCTATAACTTTATCACGACCCCAGAGTTGTACCAAATCAGCTATAACATTGAGCCATAATCTCAAGGTTATATCAATTCAACCATAACTCTAGGTCTTCTCATAAACACCCACCAAGCCGCCACTAGGATTTCCATGGGGGAACCCTAGCCGCACGCCCAAACACCCAAACGGAGCATAGGCAAGATACGTTATGTAAATTTAACGGTAAAACACATACGTAAACACACAAGCACAATTAAACATGATAGTAAACAATCAAACACGTACCAGTTACACAAATCAATTACAAAATCATGTAAATTACATCAATTGGGATAAACACAATTAAAGGAAAACACCTAGTTACCTTTTTAGCAATTAATGAAAACCTCCATAAAGAATACGACCAACAAAGCCTTGTCTCCAACACGTGTCCACATCCCAACAAGCGTCACAAAATAAAATCACATACCGAACCCTTGGAAACGCCATGAAAGACTCTTCTTCTTCTTCTTCTTTACCCATATATATATATATATATATATATATATATATAGAGAGAGAGAGAGAGAGAGAGAGAAGGGTTCTTATAAGGCCTTCATACCATATAAGGCCCTAAGTCCTTATAAGAGCCCTTGGATGGAAGGGATGGAGGGATGAGATTACATCTCATTGAAGGGTCACAATTCTCCCTCCCTAATCTCCTTCCTTAATTGTGTATAACTCTACCTAATTTTGTACAACTCTACCACCATTCTAATCTCCCAACTCACTTCCTCATTCACTCATCCTCTCTCATTTCTCACATTCACTCTTTCTCTCTCATTTTCTTCCCACCCTCTCTAAAAAAAAACCAAGCTCATACAAAAAAAAACCCAAACTAAAACAAAACAAAAAAAAAAACTTGCTCTCCTCCTCCTCCTCACCCACGGCTCAACCGGGTACCACCATCCCGTCACCGCCGACCCTCCACCAGCCGGCCTCCCTTCTCCACCGGCAGCCACCATTGTCGCCTTCCATCTCCTCTTCTCCATCCGTTACTTTCTCCGGCCGACCCTCCACCAACCACACACTCCCTCATCCTCACGGTTCACCAACCCAACCCAGCCCTCCCCAGCAAATCCGGCAACCTTCACCGCGCCACCGCCTTCCTCCTCCCCTTCTCCTTCCTCTCCTTTCTCCGGCTTCTTCACAACCACAAAAGCACCCCTCATCTTCTCCGCTCTTCTACGTCCTCTCGTTGACACCACCACGGCCACCACCACCGTCCTCTCACAAACACACCACCTCAGCCCTCTCATTCTCCGTCGACAAGCCGCCAACACCACCATTCTAACAACGAACCACCACAAAACACAAAAAAAGTCAGATCTCGGGTTTTTTAAATTAAATATTTCGTGGTGGTTGTTGTTGGGTGGTGGTGATGGCAGTGTCGTGGGGTGGCGGTGTTGTGGTGCGTCGTGGTGGTGCGTGAGGTGTCGGCTATTGTTGGGTGGTGGTGTGGCGGTGTCTTTTTATTGTTTTTTCTCTTGTTTGTTTGTTTTTTCTCTTGTGGCAGTGTCTTTTTATTTTACTTTTTGTGTTTTTTGTTTTTTAATGTTTTTGTTTTATTGTTTTTGTTTTGTTTGTTCTCATTAGCTTGTGTTTTGTTTTATGTTTTGAGATATGAAAGTTGGTCTTTTGGTTTTTTTTGGTTTTTAATTTTTGTTGGTTATTGTTATTTGGTTTTTAAATTTTTGTTGGTTATTAATTTTTTGTTGGTTATTGATGGTTGTTATTTAATTTTTTTTCAGATTTAATATTTGTTGATTAATTACGATTTTTCATATTTATTTGGTTTTTATAAAAGTTATACTATTTACGACTAAAGTTATACACTTCAAACATTAGAGTTATACATTTTATGACTAAAGTTATACACTTTTTACATTAAAGTTACACTATTAACATCTAAAGTTATACATTGTATAAATTGAAGTTATACAACCATTCAAGTTTGTTTTGTTGGTTTTGTTCCGGGTGTAATTCCAGAGCAGTTATGAGTTACCACCCGCGCTTGTAGAATGACGTCTTTTGCTAACTCCTCCTTGCGGTCTCCTGAAACAATGAGCAAACTGAGGGCTCGGCTTTGGGCCGAGCGAACTCACTCCGACGCTCAAGTCAGTAAACTTAGAAAGATAAGTTGTTGTTACTTGGTGAAGTATATATTGTAGAGAGATAAGGAAGATATTACCAGATGAATAGTGATTCTTAGGTTAAATTGTGGATCCTCTACTCAATGAGAGTTGAGGAGTATTTATAGACTTTTACCTTTTGTCACGTAGTGGCCAAGTGGCCAAATGGCTAGCAGGTGAAAAGACTGATCTACCCTCGGCCGAGGGACCCATGGCAGGCCGGCGGGCCCTGTTGACACGCCGCCGAGGGGTCTTGGATATGAGTTCGCGGATGTGTGCCCCGGCTGGCTGGTTGCCCCGGCCGGGACCCATCTGACAGGCCGACGGGCTTCGTCGGTTAGGCTGTCCAAGCTGTTGACTTGCTGTGGATACCCTTGACCTTGCTCAATATGTTGACTGGTCAGCGGGTGCAGAATATGCACCATCAATTTGCCCCCAGCGTAGTCTATGCCGTGGTATGGGCTCCGATGTCTGTTGAGCGTATATTCTGCGCAAGACAAAATTTTCTGCCCCGGCTTCTTCTACCTCGGCGTGGCTCTGCTTAGGCCGTACCATATCCCCCCTTGTTCCGGGTGTAATTCCAGAGCAGTTATGAGTTACCACCCGCGCTTGTAGAATGACGTCTTTTGCTAACTCCTCCTTGCGGTCTCCTGAAACAATGAGCAAACTGAGGGCTCGGCTTTGGGCCGAGCAAACTCACTCCGACGCTCAAGTCAGTAAACTTAGAAAGATAAGTTGTTGTTACTTGGTGAAGTATATATTGTAGAGAGATAAGGAAGATATTACCAGATGAATAGTGATTCTTAGGTTAAATTGTGGATCCTCTACTCAATGAGAGTTGAGGAGTATTTATAGAATTTCACCTTTTGTCACGTAGTGGCCAAGTGGCCAAATGGCTAGCAGGTGAAAAGACTGATCTACCCTCGGCCGAGGGACCCATGGCAGGCCGGCGGGCCCTGTTGACACGCCGCCGAGGGGTCTTGGATATGAGTTCGCGGATGTGTGCCCCGGCTGGCTGGTTGCCCCGGCCGGGACCCATCCCGACAGCCGACGGGCTTCGTCGGTTAGGTCAGCCCAAGCCGTTGACTTGACTTCTTTGTGGATACCCTTGACCTTGCTCAATATGTTGACGTCGTCGGCGGGTGCGAGAATATGCCCCATCAATTTGCCCCAGCGTAGTCTATGCCGTGGTATGGGCTCCGATGTACGTTTGAGCGTATATTCTGCGCAAGACAAAATTTTTCGCCCGGCTTCTTCTACCTCGGCGTGGCTCGCTTAGGCCGTACCATATCCCCCCTCCACATGGTTGTGTAATGGACATCCGATGTGGAAAAGGCAATGACGCTGGCTGAGACCAAGGTGGAGAGTGCCGGTTGTTTCTGATTGCCCCCTGGCCGGTGCTTTCTGGCTTGGTTGATCATATGGCCGGCGGAGAAACGGATACCTAGGTTTTGGTTTTTTTTTGTTATTTGTTTTTTTTTTAATTATTGGTTAATTTTTTATTATTGTTATTGAAGTTTTTTTATTGTACTATTTTGACTTATTGGTTTTTTTAATATCATCTTCTTATGTGTTGTTTCAAATTTGAATTTATAGTTCTAAAGTTATACAATTTTGAACTAAAGTTATACAAATTTGGATTAAAGTTATACAAAAAATGACTGAAGTTATACTCTTATGGAATAAAGTTATATAATTTGGGACTAAAATTACACAAATTTGGACTGAAGTTATACAAATAAGGACTAAAGTTATACAAAAATGAACCAAAGTTATACAAAAATGAACCAAAGTTATACAAATATGGATTAAAGTTATACAAATATGGACTAAAGTTATACAAAAATAGACCAAAGTTATACAAAAAAAGACTAAAGTTATACAAAAATTGGACTAAAGTTATACAAAAAATTGGACTAAAGTTATACAAAAATGAACCAAAGTTATACAAAAATGAACCAAAGTTATACAAAAATGAACCAAAGTTATACAAAAATGGACCAAAGTTATACAAAAATAGACTAAAGTTATACAAATATGGACTAAAGTTATACAAAAAAGGACTGAAGTTATACAAAAATAGACCAAAGTTATACAAAAAAAGACTAAAGTTATACAAAAATTGGACTAAAGTGATACAACAATGGACTAAAGTTATACAAAAATGAACCACAGTTATACAAAAATGAACCAAAGTTATACAAAAATGGACTAAAGTTATACAAAAAATTGGACTAAAGTTATACAAAAAATGAACCAAAGTTATACAAAAATGAACCAAAGTTATACAAAAATGAACCAAAGTTATACAAAAATCGACCAGAGTTATACAAAAATGCACCAAAGTTATACAAAAAATGGACTAAAGTTATACAAAAAATTGGACTAAAGTTATACAAAAATTGGACTAAAGTTATACAAAAATGAACCAAAGTTATACAAAAATGAACCAAAGTTAGTCCATATTTGTATAACTTTAGTCCATTTTTGTATAACTTTGGTTCATTTTTGTATAACTTTGGTTCATTTTTGTATAACTTTGGTTCATTTTTGTATAACTTTAGTCCAATTTTTTGTATAACTTTAGTCCAATTTTTGTATAACTTTAGTCTTTTTTTGTATAACTTTGGTCTATTTTTGTATAACTTTGGTTCATGTTTGTATAACTTTAGTCCATTTTTGTATAACTTTGGTTCATTTTTGTATAACTTTGGTCCATTTTTGTATAACTTTGGTTCATTTTTGTATAACTTTAGTCCTTATTTGTATAACTTTAGCCCATATTTGTATAACTTTAATCCATATTTGTATAACTTTAGTCCATTTTTGTATAACTTTGCTTCATTTTTGTATAACTTTGGTTCATTTTTGTATAACTTTAGTCCAATTTTTTGTATAACTTTAGTTCAATTTTTGTATAACTTTAGTCTTTTTTTGTATAACTTTGGTCTATTTTTGTATAACTTTGGTTCATTTTTGTATAACTTTAGTCCATTTTTGTCTTAGATGAAAAAAAAGTATCTCACAAAAAAAAAATTTAAAACACGAAATCTTAAAAAAAACGTATAACAAGAAGAGATTTAAGAAAATGAATAAAAAATGAGAACTAACAAAATAAAAGACAACTAAAATAAAATAAAAGACAAAAAAAATAATGAATGGAAAAAACAACTCAAAACATACAAATTAACACAAAACGAAAAAAAAAAAAAAAAAAAAAAAAAAAAAAAACGTGTTGAAAAAAAAAAAAAAAAAGTCAACGGCGTTGGGGCGGCGGCGGGGGTGGTGGGTGGTTAGTTGGTGTCGGGTGGGATGGTGGTGGGTGGTGGTGAATGAGGAAGAGAGGAATGAATGATTTATTTGAGTTTTTTGATTTATTTGGATTTTTTGGGTTTTTTATTTATTTGGATTTTTGGGTTTTTTTTATTTATTTGGGTTTTTTTTTAGAGTTTGAGAGAAGAGAGAAATGAAATGTGTAAGATGAAAGAGAAATGGATGAGTGGAAAACAAATATATAGTAAATTAGTGATTAATTAGAGTGGATTAGTGTATGAGGAGAGAGATGGTGAGATTAGCTTATAAACACACTTTTTTGGGGTTGATCTCATCCCTCCATCTCCCTCCATCCAATGGCTCATAATAGAACTTATGGACTTAATATATCTTTTGGCCTTAGTTGATCTCTTCTATATATATATATATATAGAGGCCGGATCCGGTGAGGCACCTCATTATGGCGAGGCGGCCGGTCTCACCAAATTACTACCTTGGACTGATTTGCATTATACATGGATGGGCTGATTTTGTAATGTTGGACTGAAAAAACAAGGATGAAAATTAGGGGTCAACAAGAAACTTTTCATTTGGTCCAAAACACTTTCTCTCTCTAATCTAAAAAAAAGCTCAAATACCTTATTCTCTCTAATCTAACATTTTCCGATCTCTCGAACTTTTCGTCGCTATTTTGTTAACTTTTATCTGTATCTCCTGGAGTTCGTCGTATATTCCGGCGATTGCTCAATTTACCGGCGAATTTATCCGGCGATTATCGTCGTTTTTGTTCAGTCCGCACTTCGTCTTCGTTATCGGTAACATTATAATAATCACTCTCTTCGCGAACTCCTCGTTCGCCGAAAAATCAGGCCAAAATGAACACACGGTCTCAGAAAGTTCGAATTCCGGCGTATTTTCACCGGAAAATGCTGAGGTCATTGTCGACGCGATGGTTTCTCCGCCGGCGGTAGTAGAGAAGGTTTATCGGAGGAGTCAGTCTGCGGCGGCGGTGGAGATAGCGCCGGTGGTTGATAGAAGAGAGCTCAGGCGGTCTGCGACGGTGCCTCGTCGTAAAATCAGAGGTGGAGAGATTACGACGGCGGTGGCGGCCGAGGCGAGAAGAAGAAGGAAGTTTGAGGAGGATGAATTGAGTAATGATGAGTTTAATAGGAAGGTTGAAGAGTTCATTGAGAAACAACGGAAGTTGAATAATCTAAACAAAAGGCCCAAATTCTCCTGATTTTGTGAATATGTGAGGTTATATTGTGAATCTAAGAGTGAATTTTGTAAATATGAGAAGTTATTTCGTGAATGTATGCTATAATATCCTGAATTTGATCAAAATTTATCAATTTCGTCCTACTTATTATAGTGTTCCTGCTGATGTTGCAGGTCTAACTCCTGATACTACAGCGACTCGATAAGAGTGCTATTGCAAATGTGTATTCTGTTTTGTCCCTATTTTATGAATTTGAGACGTTATTTTGGTCTGGTTTTGTGAATCTGAGAAGTTTATTTGCGAATCTAGGAGCTAATTTTATGCATCTGAGAGGTTATTTTGAAAATATAGACTAATATCCCGAAACTTGGTTTGTGACAGAGGAACTTAGATGCTAATATTGTGAAACTTGATTTGTGAATCTCCTATGTTGCTCTTTTTGGCAAAACTTACTAATTGAACCGAAGAAACATCAATCTTTTATGAATTTGAGATGTTATTTTTTTGAGATTGTTTTGCTATTCTCCTTATTTTGTGAATCAGATAGCTTATTTTGTAAATATAAGAGCTAATTATGTGAATTTGATAGGTTATTTAGTGAATATAGACTATAAGATTATGAAGCTTGGTTTTGTAAGAGATTGTTTAACATTGTCTATTTTGTGAATCAGAGTGCTTATTTTGTAAATATAAGAGCTAATTATTTGAATCTAGTAGATTATTTATTGAAATATAGACTATAAGATCCTGAAACTTGGTTTGTGGCAGAGATTATGAACCTTATATGCTAATATTGTGGAACTTTATTTGTTAATCTCCTATCTTGCACTTTTGATGTTTTCTGACTTAGTTTCTATTTCAGGAACTTTATAGTAGAATTTTTTGCTGTTACTTTTTAGCTTTTTTCCTTATTTGGTGAATCCGAGACCTTATTTTGTGAATCTCAGACCTTGTACAGTGAATCTGAGAGCTTGTTTTGTGAAACTTGGTCATCATAAGTGGTTAAAATCACCTATTTTGTTCTTTGCCTTATTTTGTGAATCTCAGTCCTTATTTTGTGAATCTCATACCTTATTTAGTGAATCTTAAGGCTTGTTTTGTGAAACTTGATCATCATAAGTGGTTAAAATCACCTATTTTGCTCTTTTCTTTATTAGGTGAATCTCAGACTTTGTTTTGTGAATCTCATACTTTGTTTTGTGAATCTCAGACCTTGTTAAGTGAATCTTAGAGCTTGTTTTGTGAAACTTGGTCATCATAAGTGGTTAAAATCACGTTTTTTGCTCTTTTCCTTATTTGGTGAATCTCAGACCTTATTTTGTGAATCTCATATCTTATTCAGTGAATCTTAAGGCTTGTTTTGTGAAACTTGATCATCATAATTGGTTAAAATAACCTATTTTGCTCTTTTCTTTATTAGGTGAATCTCAGACTTTGTTTTGTGAATCTCAGACCTTGTTCAGTGAATCTTAGAGGTTGTTTTGTGAAACTTGGTCATCATAAGTGGTTAAAATCACGTTTTTTTGCTCTTTTCCTTATTTGGTGAATCTCAGACCTTATTTTGTGAATCTCATACTTTATTTAGTGAATCTTAGGGTTTGTTTTGTGAAACTTGGTCATCATAAGTGGTTAAAATCACCTTTTTTGCTCTTTTCTTTATTCGGTGAATCTCAGACTTTGTTTTGTGAATCTCAGATCTTGTTCGATGAATCTTAGAGCTTGTTTTGTGAAACTTGGTCTTAAAATCACCTTTTTTGCTCTTTTCCTTATTTGGTGAATCTCAGACCTTATTTTGTGAATCTCATACCTTATTCAGATTTTAAATGCATATAATGTGCCTTATACGGTCATCGACGGAACTAGTTTGTCTTCAGATCAATAGAATTGGTTTTTCGCGCTTTATAATCCGTAACTATAACTATGTTATCATAATAGGATATTGTGTTATAATACCTGGCTTTTGTGTCACAGAATATTGTTTGGCTCTATGGAATAACGTAACAAGTTAATAGAATAACACGGTTACTCTATGTGATAACATGACAAGTTACTGGAATAACACTACATGCTCTTTGGAATAACATGAGAAACATATGACTCGAATACTCGGGTGAAGTGGTGACTTATAAACTTATATTGTGGCCATTACATCAATCGTAGTGTGTTGGTGGAATATTCGGTTTCTACTAAACTAGCTCATTAGCTCAATTGGTAGAGCATTTGTGCAATTGCACAAAGGATGTAGGTTCAATTCCTACATGAGCTTCTATTATCAATATATGTAACATAAGTGTTACTTTATCAAATAAACAGTGTTATTATATATACGAAACAATGTTACATTATCAAATAACTAGTGTTATTCTTAGCTAGCATCACTTTGTTCGATAATTATTGTTACCACATAGAACAACTAATGTTACTACAAAGTGTAACTAGTGCTTTATATATGTTCGTCTATGTGGGGCTCGAACCCACACCATGTGCAATAACACATTGCTCTACCTTTTGAGCTAATAGACGACAATGGCCAAATCCGATATGAAAGTAGACAATTATAAGTCACACTTGACCCTTCTACGCTTTACTTCTATGCGTGTATTGGTGTATGTATTTCATTTTTAGCCTAAATTATAAGTCACACTTGATAGATTCTTCCTGCTCATTGATCTGCCAATTTTGACATTAGTTTCTTTATAATTTCTAGTCTGTAGATTTTAGTGCCCTATTCCACACGTTCAAGGTAACCTGTCTATAATTTCTAATCCTGTAGATTTTACACTCATTGCTTATGCTCAATCCCATAAGCGTTGTAGTTGTAGAAATCGTTCGCCTTTTATTGAATGTGTGCGCCGACCGCCGACCATGATCTAGGCAACAGCTCGACATATAAATCTGTGTCCCCCCTGCTTGTGAAAGTGGCAATCCCTAACTATCACTTGACCAAAAATTTTGCTTACTTACCACGAGATATAGGTAAGGGTGCACATCGTAATCTGGTTCAAAGAAGCGGACCATGATAATAAGCACACCTGTTCTACAAAGTTTGATAGGCATGCATATTCCAAATGCCTTCGAAACGGTTTGATACTGAGAACACCACCAACTACTATTATTTATAAATCCTAGGACAAGTAGCATCACTGTCATATTTTCCTTTTTCTAGGGATGATACAGAGAACTTTCACAACAATTTAAAAGTAGACGAATAAAGCCTAAATAACTTCAGACACTAGAAAGTATAAACACATACCAACAAAGCTACAATAACGTAATTAACCTCTAAAATGACGAAAAATCAAGTATATTAACTCTAGAAGGCATAAGGCAATATCAATAACAAAACTAGATCATGATAATGAGCAAAAACCACATAAAAGTAGGATTTCAAGTTGAATATGCTCAATTAAGAAAATCAACAAACTAATTACAAAAAGCGAAAAGAATACTTACAATAATATGCAAGAACGCAGTGTAAGATCCGAAAATGCACAAGCGCAAAAGAATTGAAGAAATCGTAACTTGATTTTGACGAATAAGACGAGATAGAAGGAGCAAACGATAGAGCGAAAGATACGCAAAAAATCTGCAATAGGTGAATGAGAATTAGTAATTTTACAAATTAACTATATAATGAGAAAGGCAAAACGTAAGCTTATTTGAAAATAATATTCAAATTAATTGTACAAACGAAATCTAGAAAGGTGAATGAAAATCGTTAAAAATTACCTAAATTAGCACGAAATTGTTGAAGATGTTGATAGTAGTGAAGAACGGAATCGTTGCAGGCATTGAAGATGATCGAAATGCGACGAAAATGGTGATGGAAAGCACAAAATTGAAGAAGCTGAAGACTGGAGATAAATGACAAAGAGAGAGAAAGAGGAGAGTGGAAGGAGAGTTGAATAAATGATTATAAAACGACGGGAAATGAGCAACATACCTGAGATTTTAATTAGTGGGACGTGGCACAATCTGGTGCATTCATTTGTTTTTGATCGGATGGTGGAGATGGGTCCAGCCGCCTCACCCTAAGAAGGGTGCCTCACATGATTCAATCTCTCTCTCTCTCTCTCTCTCTCTCTATATATATATATATATATATATATAACTGGGTTGAATCGCTGTGGATGCGACACGTGTCCACCCAGCATTAAATACACGTATTAATTACAGCCGAACATTAAATATAAACATAACAAATACTACATATATCTCAGCAAAGTATTAATTAGAGTTTAATAAATGTATTATAAAATTATGTATAACAATTACGATGATTTAATTATAAATTTATTAAAAAATTATCTTGGTAAAAAGTTTAAAATGTAATTAATTACGTTCATTGCGAAAAATGTTTCCAGTTGAGTATAATTTTCAATATATTTATTGAAATATTTTGATATGTAGAGATGATTAAAGTGAGTGTCTGACAATGATTTAAATTTACGTAAAAAAATATTTTGAGAAAGTGATAAAACTTAAACTATTAAATCCATTAAGAAAATTATATTTGGAAGAGTTATTGTATTTATTAAAAACGGAATTTATAGAAAATTACAAGAGATATGTTTTGGCGAAATTGGTAACTAAGCCACTTAACTTTGTTCAATTGCGAAATTAAGCCTCATAAGTTTCATTTGGAGCAATCAAGCCCCTTAAGTTTCACGAAAAGTGAAATTCAATCCCATTTTTAAAAATTTCACCAAATTCTTATATTAAAATCACTTTTAATACAATTTATCAAATATAAATTTTTTATTTTATAACTTTATAACTTTCATATTTATATTAAATACTGAGAATTGTTTTTTTTTTTTTGAATTTTATAGTATATAGACAATCTTATATATATATAGTAAAATTCTTATAAGTCCTTCATATGGCTTTGAGTCCATGAGTCATTTCCACAACCCTTGGATCATGCATGGTGGAAGGTTGAGATTGAAAGCAAGAAACACACTTAACACTAATTAATTCACTTCTCTCTCTAGTTTTAGTAATACATTCACTAATTCATTATCATACACAATTAACACCACCTTTTGTCTTATACTTCAAAGTTTATGAAAATTTTGTTAACATTTTTCCTGTTTCGGTTTTTTTCGTTTTTTTTTTAGACAAGTTTTCGACATTTTAGGATTTTACGAGTGTAATTCTAACAGCAAAAGTGTAATTTTAAGGAATGTTTACGAGAATTTTACGTTTTACAAGTTTAACTTCAGTCTTTTTCGAGTGATTTTGACGAATAATATTTTGAATTTTTGTAATTTTATCACAAGTTATTGTAATTTTAGCATTTTACAAGTGTTATTTTAACGACAAATGGTGTTATTTTAGTCCAAGTAAGTGTAATTTCAGTCCAATGAGATTGTTATTTTAGTCCAGGAGAATGTAATTTTAGTCCAAGAAAGTGTAATTTGAGTCCAGGAAAGTATAATTTCAGTCCACTGAGAATGTAATTTTAGTCCATTGAGATTTGAGAGTGTAACATTAGTCCAATGAGAATATGACCAAGTCCATTGAGAGTGTAACATTAGTCCAATAGAAGTAAGTGTAATTCTAGCAGAAAAAGTGTAACTTTAGCAGAAAAAAGAGTTATTCTAGCAGAAAAAGTATAATTGTAACAGAAAAAAGTATAATTTTAACAGAAAAAGTGTAATTTTAATAGAAAAAAGTGTAATTTTAATAGAGAAAATTATAACTTTAATAATAGAGAAAAAAGTAACTTTAACAGAAAAAAGTGTAATTTTAATAGAAAAAAAGTGTGATTTTAATAGAAAAAAATGTGATTTTATTAGATAAAAGTGTAATTTTAATAGAGAATAATGTGTAATTTTAACAGAAAAAAGTGTAATTTTAATAGAGAAAAGTGTAATTTTAATAGAGATAAGTGTAACTTTAATAGAAAAAAGTGTAACTTTAATAGAAAAAAGTGTAATTTTAATGGACAAAAGTGTAACTTTAATAGAGAAAAATGTAATTTTAATAGAGAAAACTGTAATTTTAGCAAGTGTAGCTTTAATAGTGAAAAGTGTAACTGTAATAAATATAAAGATAAAAATTAACAAATAAAGAGAAAATATGAAAATATATCACAAATTTAAAAAATAGATCTAACTTTTTCATTTGTTTTAAAACTAGATCTAACTTTTTCATTTGTTTTTTTGTTTCGCAAAAAAATCAACTCCACCATCACAACACCAACACAACTTTACTCGAAAAAAATGATATTATGTGAGATCTAAAATTTTAAAAAATCAAACTAAAAATGCATGGATGAACCACCGCCACCAAATCAGGAAAAAAAAATATTAAAAACATGAATGATTCACCAAATCAGAAAAACAAAACACAAACAAAAAATAAAAAAAAATGGAAGGAGATCTGAAAAAACGAGTCAACACCACCTCCATCAACATCCAACAACACCACCAACGCGCCATGACGCCATCATCACCAACAAAGAAAAAAAAACGAGAGGAGAGGAAAAGGCGGCAGCCTTGGCAGAGGAGGAGACTCAACCACCGCAGCCACCACCACGGCAAGCAACAACCAGCGATAACAACCACACGCGCTTTAAATCTGATGTTGTCGAGGATGTTGTTGTTGTTGGTTGTTGATGGCGGTGCTGGAGGACCCGAGAAATGTGGTTGGTGGTGGTGTGGTCGGCATAAAGTGGACGTAGGCGGTAGATTTGAAAAAAAATAAAAATTCGCGGGTCAGATCTGAAAATAAGAAAGGAGAAGGTGGTGGTCGGTGGGCGGCTGGTGGTCGGTGGGAAGTACGTTTGGTATGGGCGGTGAGAGAGGAAAAGGAGAAGGGGTTGTTGGTGGATGTCGTTGGTGGTAGAAGGGAGGTCGGGTGTGGTGTAGCGTGGTGGTTGTTGTGTCGGTTGTGGAGAGGATGCGGTGAAGTGGTGGGTAGGTTGGTGGGCCGTGGTAATGGTGGGGGCGCGTGGGTGGTGGTGTGTGGGACGGTGGTGGGGAGGTTTGTTTTAGGGTTTAATTTGTGGTTTTTGTTTTTTTATAGGATTTTGATTTATTTGGGATTTTAGAAAGGGGAGAGGATGATATTATGAGGGATGAGTGAGAAGTGGGTTTGAGAAAAAATGTTATATAGTGGATTAATATTTAATTAATGTGGATTAGTAAAGTAGAGAGGGAGAGTGTTTAATTAGGCATTAATCCCCTTATTTTTGCTTTCAATCTCAGCCCTTCAACTCCCTCATCCAAAGGCTCACAATGAGACTTATGGACTCACAAGTAGAAGGTGGACTTAGTGTGGGCTGTTGGATGGAGGGGATGGAGGGATGGGATTTTATCTCAATGAATGGCCACAAATGAATCTCCTCTAAATGCCTCCTTAACTTAATCATTCATTCACTAATCATTCATTCATCTTTCATTAATTCATTATCACAATTATCTCCTCCTCTCTCTACATCTCACTTTTCTCTCCTCTCTAAAAAAAACCCCCAAAAAAACCAAATCCCAAAAAAACAAAACCCAAATAAATCACCCAACTCCTCTATTCCTTATTCACCACCACCCACCACCACCCAACCCGACATCACCCCACGACCCACAACCACAGCCGCCGCCAACCCCACCGCCGCCACCTTGGTATTTATTTATTTATTTTTTTTTTTCGTTTTGGTGTTAATTTTTATGTTTTGAGTTGGTTTTTTCATTCATTTTTTTGTTGTCTTTTATTTTCTTTTAATTGTCTTTTATTTTATTAGTTCTCGTTTTTTTATTTATTTTCTCAAATCTCTTCTTGTTATACGTTTTTTTTTTGAAGATTTCGGGTTTTAAATCTCGTCTTTTTTTCTGTGAGATACTTTTTTTTTCATCTAAGATCTACTAAAAGGTTTTTCATAAAATTTGTTATTTTAATCTTAGCTATATAAAAATTCTTATAATTTGTTGATTTTAATCTTATATTTCACATTTTTATATAAAAAAAATATAAAATGACTAAAGTTACACAGTTATGGGCAAAAGTTATACTGTTATGGACTAAAGTTATACAAAAATGGACTAAAATTATACAAAAATTGCCTAAAGTTATACTGTTATAGACTAAAGTTATAAAAAAATGGACTAAAGTTATACAAAAATTGCCTAAAGTTATACAAATATGGACTGAAGTTATACAAATAAGGACTAAAGTTATACAAATAAGGACTAAAGTTGTACAAAAACTGACTAAAGTTATACAAATATGGACTAAAGTTATACAAATAAGGACTAAAGTTATACAAAAATGGACTGAAGTTATACAAAAATGGACTAAAGTTATACAAATATCTACATTAGGAATGTGTTGAACTTCTACTCAACGAATGTATTAACTCCAGTAGAAATGTGTGTAATTTCAATGACTTTAGTCAATTTTTGTATAACTTTAGCTCATTTTTGTATAACTTTACTCCTTATTTGTATAACTTTAGTCCTTATTTGTATAACTTTAGTCAATTTTTGTATAACTTTAGTCCTTATTTGTATAACTTTAGTCAATTTTTGTATAACTTTAGTTAGTTTTTGTATAACTTTAGTCCTTATTTGTATAACTTTAGTCCTTATTTGTATAACTTTAGTCAGTTTTTGTTTAACTTTAGTCCTTATTTGTATAACTTTAGGCAATATTTGTATAACTTTAGGCAATTTTTGTATAACTTTAGTCCATATTTGTATAACTTTAGTCCAAAATTGTTTAACTTTACTACAAAATCGCATAACTTTAGTCTAAAATCGTATAACTTTAGTCCAATATATAACCGAAATCCTAAAACCACCAATACTAACTTTAAACCAACAATACTAGATCTCAAAAAAAAAAAAGTCATTATCTAAATATCAAAATGTAATATAAGACATATTTGAAATAAAAAAAAATATAAAATAAGTAAATAACAACATAATAAGTAAATAACAACACACAACAAAATAGTATAAATTGTATAACTTTAATGTTTGATGGGTATAACTTTAGTCGTAAATGGTGTAACTTTAATGTTTGAAGGGTATAACTTTAGTCGTAAAAATTTAAAAAACCATCTCACAACAACACCAACACACAAATACTAAAAGAAAAAAATACAAATTGAGTTATATAAAATGGATCTATAACTTTTGTATTTTATGCGTATAACTTTAGTCGTAAATAGTATAACTTTAATATGCCAAGGGTCTAACTTTAGTCGTAAATAGTATAACTTTAGAGGTTAATAGTATAACTTTATTTTAATTGTTGTATAACTTTAGCACAAAATATGGAAATTAGAAAAAAAGGAAATAGAAAACTGAAATACTAAAAATTAATTAACCAACACCCAAATAATAAAAAAAAAACGAGATCTAAATATACCAAAAAAAACCAAATAACAATAACAAAAATTAAGTAAATATGAAAATATAAAAAAACCAAATAACAATAACAAAATAAAGTAAATATGAAACAAACACTAAAAAAAAAAAAAAAAAAAAAAGAAAGAAAGAAAGAAAAAGGATCAAATACCACGGTCAAACACAAAAAATCTGAAAAAAAAACCCAAATTAACACTGTCAATGCCAACTACCATTATACCAATATCACCACCCAACAACTAAAAACAAATCTCAAACAAAATAATGGGAAAGAACAAATCTGAAAATATTCAAAAAATGAAATCTGAAAAACAAAATGGGAAAGAAATGGGGGAGATTTAGACAGAAGTGGCGGCGGCTCGGTGGTCGGGGCATGCAAGACGAGAGAAAATGGTGGTGGCGTCGTGAGGGTGTCGGATCTGAGAGGAGGTGCGGGTTGTTGGTTTTTGTGGTGGAGGTTGACGTTCGGTGGTGGTGGTGATGTGGTTGGCGGTCGTTGGTGCAGGTGTTAGTTGGTGGTAGGCGGAGAGAAAGGAGAGCGAGAGAAGGTGGTCGGCGTGAGCGGCGGCAGCAGCAGGTTGAGTGTGGTGGAGGTCGTCAGTGGTGGTGTCGGCGTGCGGTGGTTGGAGCCGGGTTAGGAGATGTGGTGGGTGGTTTGGTTGGTGAGCCGTGGGTGATGAAGGAAAGGTGGTTTTTTTTTGTTTTGTTGTTGTTGAGATTGTTAAAGAAAATTGGTTTTTTGTTGGTTTTTTTTTGTTGGAATTTTAGAGAAAATGGGATATAGTGAGAGAGTAAGAGGGTGGGATAATGAGAAGAGAGATTAGGGGAGGCTGAATGTTTAAGGAGTTAGAATGATTAAGGGAGGTGATTAGACGAGATTAATTTGTAGCCATTTACTTGGATGAAATCTGATCCCTTCATCCCTTCAATCCAAAGGCCCTTAGAAGGACTTATGGACTCAAAAGATATGAAGGACTCACTAGAACCCTTATATATATATATATATATATATATATATATATATATATATATATATATATATATATATATATATATATATATATATATATATATATATATATATATATATATATATATATATATATATATATATATATATATATATATATATATATATATATATATAGAGAGAGAGAGAGAGAGAGAGAGAGAGAGGGGGAGAGAGAAGAGATCAACTAAGTCCATTAGATATATTAAGTCCATAAGTCCTAATGTGGGCGGTTGGATCAAGCAAATCAATGGCCAAGATTACGCAGTAAAACCCCACTCAACTAATATTTTTGATTTACCTCTCTCCTCTTACCCACTAACCCATGCATGATACACTGTTATGTCCATCAGTCCATCATCATTTCCCTCCTCATTTTCTAGACAATTCAAAACAACTTGCGGGTAATTTTCCCTCTATTTCCTGTCATTTCGTCTTCCTTTGCTTTCTTCACATTGTTGATAACTCCATTTTCATCACTACCAATTAATTCATCTCAACAGACTCCATTTTCATCACTACAAATTAATTCCAACTCGCCTGTCTCCATTTTTTTATAAGGTATTTTTTCCATTCTTTATTTAGTGATTTGTAGTTTGTTTTTTGTTAATTATTACCTTTGTTAAACTATCATAAAAAGAGTTCATTTGATTTTTCAATCTTCAATTATGGGTTTGCTGATGTTGATTTGTTCAATTGTTAATTATGGTTGTGCAGATCAAATTCGAGGTCATTTGATAATTAACAATGGTTTTTGCCAAGAAAAATTCCAAGAAATCTTCCAAGAAATCGGAATCGAAGGTAAAAAATCTCGTCTTGTTGGTATAACTCTTATAGAATGATGTATAACTTCAATTAAATATCTGTATAACTCTAATCCCAATTGCTGAAAAATGACGGGTCCAACTTTGCGGACTGGGAGGCATCATTGCGGAATGCTGCCATTGCTAAAGGTAAGCTCAGGTACTTAACTGAGCCAATACCGGTAAACCTAGGCCCCAATGCAGGAGTTAACGAGTCACTTGCTTATAGTGACTTCGTCATGGAAGCGGGTGCGATAAAGAACGTACTCATCTTTGCAATGGAAATTAATTAGCAGAGACGCTTCATTGCCCAAGGTGCAAACAACATTTTCACCACGCTCACTAACGAGTTCTCAAAAGCACCGAGAATCGTTACTTATGAGCATACCTGTCGCTTCTTTGATGCGAAACTCCAGAAGGGCCAACCGGTTAGCCCACACATTCTTAACATGATTGAGAATGTCGAGAAATTGGAGGCACTTGATTGCAAAATCAGTGGGAGCATAGTCATTGACCGTATGCTTCATTCACTTCATGATGGTTTTGCCCTTTTCAGGGCAAATTAATATATGAATGACATGAAGAAAAGTCCTCATGAGCTACACTCACTTCTCATACAGACCGAGAAGGATATGAAATTGAGTGGGAGCATGAAGCAAGATGTTCTCATGATTTCCAACAAGAATAAGGGTAAGGGCAAAGCTCCCGGCGACCTAACTGTAGGTAAGCCAAAGTTTAAGAAGCCAGGAAACAGTAAGAGTGGGCTTGGTGAGACTAGTGGCTCACAAGGCAAGGCAAAGAGCAAGGGCGGTGACATTGAGTGCCACCATTGTCACAAGACTGGACATTGGAGGAGGAACTGTCCCGTGTACCATGAGGACATAAAAGCAGGCCGCATCACTCCTGTTGGTATGTCATCTTATATTCATATGATTGAGATTAACCATGCAAGTTTCGGAACTTGGGTACTTGATACTGGTTGTGGTTCTCATCTGTGTAATCATTTGCAGGGCCTAAAAAACATCACACCTCTCGGAAAGGGTGATGTGGACCTGCGAGTCGGGAATGGAGCTAGAGTTGCTGCAGTCTCGAAGGGAACATACGTAATCCAACTCCCAAGTGGTTTTGAGTTATATTTATATAACTGTTACTATGTACCCAGTTTGTCTAAGAACATTATTTCTTTTTCCGTACTTGATAAAGACGGTTTTACATTTTCAATAAAGGATAATAGCTGTATTTTCTCTTTTAATGAAATGGTTTATGGCAAAGCAGTTTCCATGAATGGAATTTACATCTTAGATCAAACCACGGATATATTACACATGAATAATAAGAAATTAAAGGTTGGTGACAAAGATCAAACCTATCTATGGCATTGTCGAATGGGACACATAAATGAAAAACGTGTAAAGAAACTCGTCGAGAATGGGACTATTCCCGCATTCGATTTTTCTACATTTGGCACGTGTGAATCATGTCTTATCGGCAAAATGACTCGAATTTCCTTCAAAGGTGTTGGAATGCGCGCTAGTGACCTATTAGGACTCATACATACTGACGTATGTGGACCTATGTCAATTACCGCTAGAGATGGCTATAGATATTTTATCACTTTCACGGACGATTTGAGCAGATACGGATATGTCTACTTAATGAAGCATAAAAGTGAGTCCTTTGAGAAATTCAAGGAATACCAGAACAAGGTTGAGAACCAACTGGGAAGAAAGGTTAAAGCACTCCGTTCAGATCGGGGTGGCGAATATCTTTCAAGTGAGTTTGATCAACACCTTAAAGACTGTGGAATCGTTTTACAGTTAACTCCACCTGGAACACCTCAATTAAATGGTGTGTCCGAACGGAGAAATCGAACATTACTTGATATGGTTCGATCCATGATGAGTCACACGGTAGTACCTGATTCATTATGGGGTTTTGCTCTTTGTGTTGCTCTTATACTTAACCGAAGTCCGACTAAAGCTGTCGACAAGACTCCATATGAAATGTGGAAGGGAACGGTCCCTAACTTGTCCTTTATTCGGGTTTGGGGCTGCGAGGCTTATGTCAAGTGGAGACACGAGGATAAGCTCGGCCCGCGATCGGTCAAGACATACTTTATTGGTTATCCAAAAGGAATGTTTGGTCATTACTTCTATTCGCCTACCGAACATCGAGTTTTTGTTGCGGCTAGTGCGACGTTCTTAGAGAAAGAATTTCTCGAGAACAAGACAAGTAATAGAACCTTCGAGCTGTCGGAGATTCAAGAACCAACAACCGAGGAACAGATGGAGGAAGTTGTTCCTTCAACTGATGATACGTTAATATTCCTCAGGAACCTAGGAGTTCGGGTAGAGTCTCTAATCCTCCGGACAGATACATTGGTATGGTCGAGGAGAGTGACGTTTTACTCCTAGAGAGTAATGAACCCGCTACCTATAAAGGTGCCATGACCTGTTCCGACTCAAAGCTATGGCTTGAAGCCATGCAATCCGAGATGGACTCCATGTATGAGAATGACGTATGGGATCTAGTTGATTTACCTAATAAGGTAAAGCCTCTACAGTGCAAATGGCTTTACAAAATAAGCGTTCTGTAGACGGGCAACCAGATACCTATAAGGCACGACTAGTGGTAAAAGGTTTCACTCAAGTGCACGGTTTGCATTATGATGAAATGTTTGCACCCGTAGTTATGCTGCATTCCATTCGGATTATCTTAGCGATTGCCGCTTTTCATGAATATGAAATTTGGCAAATGGATGTGAAAACCGCCTTCTTAAACGGTTATTTGGAGGAAGAGTTGTACATGGTGCAACCCGAAGGTTTCATAGAACCTGAAAATCATAAGAAAGTGTGCAAGCTTAAGCGTTCCATTTATGAACTTAAGCAAGCTTCTCGGAGTTGGAATCATCGTTTCGACCAGGTGATAAAAGAGTATGGTTTCACTCGATCGGTCGAGGAACCATGCTTATATATCAAGTCGAGTGGGAGCAAGATTGTTTTCTTGATATTGTATGTCGATGACATACTCTTGATTGAGAATGACATTCCTCTCTTATCTTCGGTTAAAAGATGGTTGAAGAACCATTTCCAGATGAAAGATCTGGGTGAGGCACAACGCATATTGGGAATCCGTATCTACCGAGATAGATCACGACGGACGTTATCACTGAGTCAGGAGTCTTATTTGGATAAGATTCTTGAAAGGTTCAGCATGACCAACTCCAAGAAGGGGAACCTTCCAATGACGTCTGGGATGCAGTTGAGTAAGTCTCAGTCACCCACGATGCCTGAAGGGATTGAGCGTATGAGTCGTGTTCCTTATGCATCTGCAATAGGATCAATCATGTATGCCATGATATGCACACGTCCAGACGTGGCATATGCATTGAGTATGACGAGTCGATACCAAAAGAATCCAGGTGAAACACACTGGATAGCTGTTAAAAACATCCTTAAGTACCTACGGAGGACTAAGGATAGGGTATTGACTTATGGAGAAGATACTAAGCTATGCGCAATCGGTTACGCAGATGCTAGCTTCCAAACGGATCGAGATGATTCAAAATCTCAGTCCGGGTTCGTCTTTACTCTTAATGGTGTTGCGGTCAGCTGGAAGAGTTCCAAACAGGATGTTGTAGCAGATTCTACTACTGAATCTGAGTACTATGCCGCTTCGGAAGCAGCAAAGGAAGCTCTATGGATGCGTCAATTCCTACAAGGACTTACGATAGTTCCTAGTTCGAATGACCCGATCACCATCTATTGTGATAATAGAGGTGCCATCTTCCAGGCTAAGGAGCCTAAGTCTAGCAATAAGTCTAGACATGTACATCGGAAAGCTCACCTGATCCGTGATTACGTGGAGCAAGAGGAGATATTGATTGACAAGATAGCTTTGGATGATAACATCGCGGATCCTCTCACTAAACCGTTGAATTATGATAAGCATGAAGGGAACGTTATTTCCATGGGAATTAAACGTGTTCCTGAGTTGTAGTAGTTGATTGTGGATTCGATACATTATCCTTTTCATATACTATTTATAACTTCATCGTTTTATTACATATTTTGTTTTTCATGTGGATTGTACTAACAACATTGAACGCCACAAAGTGAACTGAATTACATTATATTTGTTTTGCTCCGTAATCGCCTACATGAGCTGATAACTCTGGCTATTATATTGTGCAGTCGATTGATGGTGGGTTCAACGAGCCATAAGTCAAACAGTTGGCTGATCGATCACAGATGCGAGTTATAACGATACCTCGTAGGACAATTTTTGTGACAACGTAATGGAGTCCTAAATGTTTAAAAACATTCGGTGCCAGGTCATGGATTGGACGTCCATCGTGTTCATAGAGTCGATTCTTTTGACTATCGACTGTCTCTTGAGATTAAGGCAGTTTTTGGGTGACTTTGGTTTCTTTCTCATGGTCTGCCGTAACAGGAGGCTAAGCAGATTTTTTATGGGTCATTTCATACGATGCTTATATCTGTAGGATTCGAGTTGAAGAAAATATCCAACCTTTATCAGGTTTAGTTATTTCTCAGGGCCACTCGAGGAGTTGTAACTGAAATGCATGGCCATGCTCGAATGATGAATCGTTTATCAGTTAAGTTACTCTCTAGTCGGGGAAACCACTCTTGATATTGATCACTTGTAAAATACGACCTTTGTGAATACGGATTTTGCAAATTGTTTTACATTGAGTGGGAGAAATTTTAGGATATGAGAATCGGTTATCGCACATACACTTGTGAGGACAAGTGGGAGATTGTTGCATCTTGTGTCCTCCACAGTTAGTGTGATAACATTTATAAATCTCTTATTGGTTCACAAGGGTATACTTTGTATTTTATCAGTTGATTAACGATTACCTAATAACGGTTGGCTTGCTAGAAAGTTTGACGTTATTATCATACTGATGGCGGTGATCAACTGGTCCCTAAAAGTCACACCTAAAGGATGTGTTTGAGAGATGTGATTATGGAAATGTAATCATATTGATGCCTTATATGACTAAAAGGTTAGTTCATGTATTTGACTAAACAGTCAGTCAATGTGTTGATGAGACGATTATTTAATTCAATTAAATAATATTAGCTGAGACGAATTAACTGTCAATTCGTAAATTGAATATAAACTGTTATATTTAATTAATGTATAAAATGTTAGCTTGAACGAATTAAGATGTTAATTCGTAATTAAACGTAATCGGTTATATTTAATTAGCTAATTATAAATATGCGATATTTATAGTTAAAGTATATATTATACGAGATTGTCATAATAAATTATTACCGACCGGTATTAATAACTCGACTGCAAGCTGTTGTGTGTAGACTGATTAATACGGAATAAATTAAATGACAATTTATAAATTATACACTTTATATACATTTTGTAAAACTACCAAAATAAGAATATTTAATCTCCTTATTTTTGGTAAGTGAGAAAACCGAAAAATAAGAAGATTATCTTCTTACTTTTTTCGGTTGTTAAGAAAAAAGGGAAGAAAATATCTCCCCACATTTGCTCTTTTACACGGTTTTAAAAGAGGGAGGAGAGATGATTTTCTAACCTAATTTTTAACCTAGTATTCTCTCATCAAACAAAACACAAAAACCCTAAATTAATTAGTAAATTTGGGGATCTCATTCTAGCAATTTGAGGGCCATTTCTCGGAGCATCTTGGGTGCAACTAATAGGCGAATATCATTTTGATATTGTTCTTAGGCCATTATTGCTAGGACCGAAGGTTGATTCTTCATCCCTATTCTATTTTGTTTATGCAATTCATTTATGACTAGTTTTCATAGATTATAATTTCGTTATAATCCTTAATTTTAAGGAAAGTATACCGATATTTCCTATAGGATGTTACCGCTTTGGAAGCGTGAATCCAAGGTCTTCCCAGAAGTATGTTAAAGTATGCTTCAATGTCCACTATTTGGAAGTTAACCTTTCGCTCAATCGGCCATGTGGCTATGGTTAGGTTAACAAGTCCTACTACCTTTCGTCGTGTACCATCATATGCGCGAACACCTTGGTTGGTAAAGGTCCAATCCGTCTCTTTCATGCCCAATTTGTATGCCATTTTCAAGGGTATGACATTGACTGCGGAGCCATCATCTACCAGGGTCATTGGCACATTCTTCTTTAAGCAAATGACTGTGATATAAAGAGCCAAGTTATGACTAGCACCAAAGGGTGGCAAATCTTCATCCGAGAAAATAATAGGATTACTTAGCTTTGGTGATTCTTGGAAGATCAAGTTGACTACGTCATCGGGTGTGGAGTTATGTGCCACATTTAGTTTGGCCAAGGCTTGCAGTAAAGCTTGGCGATGTGGGAATGAGCTTGCCACTAGTTGCCAGACTGAAAGATCAGCCTTTGTCTTCTGTAGTTGCTTTAGCAAATGGTCGGTGGAGCCATCTTCATTATCATTTGGTGTGACCACATTGGTTGGACCATTTGCTACGGGACCATTTTGAGAAGTGTTTTGGTATGGGCGTCCCAAACGAGTAAGGTGGTGTACATCTTGATCTTCACAATTTTGGACTATTTGCTCACTGATTTTGACTAGGTAGTGTTCAGTGAGATACTCATCTTCATCATCATCGGCCCATATTCCATTGACAGTAGCAAGTTCCCTCATTCTTATGATTTCGGCCTCCAATTGGATAATTTGGTCGACTAGTTCATCAACCATGGCTACTACTTCTTGCATCATAGTGTTTTGAGAGAAGACTAGTGATGCACGTTCTTTAGGTGTCGCGTTGGGATCACGTAGGGTTGCCACTTCACTCTCTAGTTCCATGACTTGCCTATTCACACTTTTTGCCCATGCAATGAAATCGGTGATGGTTGGGGAAATGGTAGAGTAGTTCCCTTCATTCTCTATTGTATGAATTTCATCTTCGACTGGAGAAATGAGGTATGAACAATCTATGGTAGATTCTTCACTTGTAATCACTAGAATTCCAAGAGGATTCTGAGTGTTGTTAGGCTTACCTCCAGGCGGTATTGGTAGGCGACCGTCTTCAATCATGTCTTGAAGTACATTTTTCAGTTTGTAGCATTTCTCTGTATCATGTCCCTTACCTCTATGGTATTCGCAGTACGAATTCTCATCCCAGAACTCGGATTTCTTTTCTGGTTCGGGTGTAGGGCCTATGGGTTGAAGTTTACCCAGTTTCATCAACCTTTTTAGAGTATTGGAATATGTGTCCCCAAGATTTGTGAATTTCCTTGGTGGGGTACTCTTCTTAGATGGCTCGAGAAAGTTAACTTCATTAGTTTTGCTAGTAGAGCCGTAAGAACGACTTGTTGAGCCTTGATATCCACGACCTACCGTTTTGGACAAGAGCCCTTTACGGATGTCATCTTCGATCCTTGTTCCTAGTACGGTTAAGTCTTTGAAGGTCTTAATATTTTGGTACCTCAAATGACTTGCATAGATGGGCTTTAGGTTGTCGACGAACTTCTCCACGAGGGTAGCTTCATCTGGACGTTCAACAAGTTGAGTACTAGTCTTCCTCCACCTACTTAGGAAGTCGGTGAAACCTTCTTTGTCATTTTGGGTAAGAACCTCTAAAGTGCGCATGTTGACTTTGATTTCAGCATTATCCGCATATTGCTTGGCAAACTCAATTGCGGCATCGTCCCAGGTAGCGATCTTCTTATGCTCTAGAGAATAGAACCATTGTTTTGGGATGGTGTCAAGAGATGAAGGAAAGATCCTTAAGAGCATCTCGGGTTTAATGCCTTTGATAGACATGTAATCCTTAAAAGCACGGATATGGTTCAAAGGGTTTCATGCCCCTTGAATTTAGGGATATCGGTCATGTTGAAGTTGGTTGGCAACTTGGAACTCACGGCTTCATATTTGCGATTATTTTCCCTATAAATGTCATCCCCTTTGAGATACATCAATTGTTCCTCCAAGTATTGGGGTCGTTTCTCAGCTGTAGTCATACCTATGGGAGGGTTTTCGTCCCCGAAGTTATTCACGAATTCATCAGACACTTCACTTTCTCGAGGAGGCATCCTTGTTTCCACGGCATATATTCGGCCCTCGATTGTGTCAAGGTGATCATACACTTGGTCTTGAGTGACTTGGAGACGAGCTAGTGCGGCTAGGATTTGATCATTACCATTCTGGAGTTTGTTGTAGTTCACGTCGCTTGTTTCAGGCATCTTGGAAACTGGTAAGAGATCGACGACGAATCAAAACACGATCGACCATTCTAGCACACTTACTCGAAAAAGAAATGTTTTGACTCGTAAAGTGGGAGTGTGCCACTTGTGTCAAGTGAGTTTTGAGGAAATGACAAAGTTTGAAAATGTTGGTCCTAGTCAACTTTAGTGTAGTTGTAGGAATGGACTCGAAGTGAGGTTTTGAGGCCCGAATTTTGACTCGACAATTGGACAGAGTTTCGACTGGTTTTGCGCTAATATTAGGCCTATGTTTTGAAAATTTTTACATTTTAAAAGGGATTTTGATTTTACAAAAATCGTCATGGTTTTGTTTAGAAATGGTGATCACATATGGTACAAACATTATACAAGCATTATAACGGGATGCTGAGTGCATTTAGATGGGTTTTGGTTTTAAAGGGTGGGTTGCCATACCGAACAATCAAACTCGAGGTTTGTGGAGAGGCTCATACCAAACAAGAGTAAGGCCGATTCCTAGTCCATTTCCTCAAGTAGTGAAAGTCATTGATACAAACAAAAGTAAGTACCATGGTATGGATGACGTCAATCGCTATCCATCCTTAGGCCCAAATAAGAATTAGGACCGTTTAGACGGGACGATTGGTCGAATGGGTTGGGTTGGGCCTAGGAAGGCCGAATGAAACGATCTAGGAAGACCGAGTTATGAAAACCGACAATTGTCTTGTACAAACTATTCCCTAACCTTGTTTAAGTTTCACCCTTTTGGCTACACGTAAGTGTATTATCCCCAGCGGAGTCGCCAAACTGTGGACGCGGGCTCATGGGGGCGAAAAGCGAAGCAAGATTTTCCTTCTTTGTTTGTTTGCATTTATGGAGTCGCCGCCAATTTATTGTGGAAAATTGGAAACCGTTCGAATACCTCGTGTCATGTCAAGACACAAAGTAATGACATGAACACTAAGCACTCGTTACCCTTAGCATTCTATGTCTAGAATGACTCTCGTGGATGCCAATGAACATGGATGTTCACAGAGATCTGGAGTAAGGGGTGAGGGTACGTATTAGGAAGCTCTTTGATCGAACACCTAATCCCGCCCGCCTCGATAGCGGCCTCTACTAATGATTAGGGAAATTGTCTATACTCGATATGTTGTCGATTTATATGCATGCAATGCAACATCCAACGTTTTAATCCTATCATGTGAAGAATTAACTAAGTCGGTTAACACGTAATTTAACATACAATTAATGTCGAGGTAGAAATTTAGTTTAGTTGCATGTGAGAGCATACAAGCAATACAATAAAAGAAATAATAATAATACAATAAAGGAAAATTACAATAATTACATCGGATTCAATGATTTATGTCGAAAATACATTTAAAACGGATGGTTTCATAAAAGAAAGAATAAATGAATAAAAGAACAGAAATTAGGATGATAATACGAGTAATAATTAATTAAATATGTAATCTAACAACTAAGTCAAGGCAGAAACGGGAGTTCAGAGACAGAAAACAACCGGGAACAGGCGCAGCAGAGCTGCGTCTGTTCCTGGGTTGAGTTCTGGCTGTGAAGCCGGAACTGCATCTCGTTAATATTCATTGGTGAATTTAATGGTTGATTAATGATAATTGACTCGGATGAAAGTGATTAACATATTATTTACATGTGAATGAGGTCATAAAAACGATAAAACATGAATGAAACTAATTAGAACGAATTATTTAAAGATTTATGAGATTATTTACAAATTAACAAACTAATCAAATTAATTAGACTAAACAGGTTATTAATGATGAATTAATGATGGTGACGGTGAATAACATATGAAATATATCAAAAGATGAATTCCAGAGACTCAATATGGGTAAATCGAACCTCTAAAACCCGAATTGACTTTAATGACGAAAACCCGCAAATATGGATTATAAGGGATTTAAGTCGGGATTTAAAAGATGAATTAAATATTAATGATTTATTTACATGTTAAAATTATTATACTTAAATTATCGGGTTAAAAGAAATATGAACAATTGAAAGCGAAACAAAACAATCGAATTATCAAAAGACGGAGGAAGAAGAAAGGAAGCAGGAACTGCGGCAGCCTCACGAAGAGGCGCAGCAGGTGCTGCGTCCCTTCGAAGAGGCGCAGCAGTTGTTGCGTCCTTTCTCGACGATTGTCTTCTGATAATCCGTAAAAAGGGGTTTTAAAACAAGGTTTTACAAATCGGTTTTAAGAATACTTTCACATAAATCTTACAATATTACTTACAATAATAAAGAACAATAAACAAAAGAAGGATTTACACCCTCAGACTTACATGTTTGACAAAACGAGATGAACTAAGTTAACGTTTAGTGATGCTCGACTCGAATGTACGACGAAAGTGCCCTCTAGGAGGAAAACGAATAAGATTTATTAATGTTGATTGATGTGGAGTTGGACAAATTGGTCGGTCATGCAAACGAGGCTATTACTCAGAAGGATCTGAGCTTACGTGGTCGAATGTTCAAGCACGTAGACGCCAAAAAGTAAGAACGTGGTCTAGAATGCAAAGGGAGAAGAGAAGGGCGGACACTCACGTGAGAAATATGTGAGACCGAAGGTCTCTATTTATACTAATCACACGAAAGAACTAGGGTTTTCGGAGAAACTTTGGAAGTGAATCTCGAAAAGATACGGAAAATACGCATAAAAGGATTGAGTAAGAGGCGCAGCAGGCACTGCGTCCATTGGAAGAGGCGCAGCACCTGCTGCGTCCTTTCCTCAGTGGTTTCCTCCTGCTGAAGAAAGATTTCCGCGTTTCTATTATGGAATAGCGAATTAATCTCTTTTCCTTAATATTTTGTGTGAATATTACGGGAGATATTTTACCAAAGATCCAAATATTGGAAAATATGGAATAGAAATATCCTGAACATTCCAGAACATTCTGACTCGGTTATTAGAAAATGAAGACGGTTTTTTGACCCGAACTCCAAATGCACTCTAATTACTGCCAAAACGACCGTATCGGCACGTAGATCCAATTAAGAGGTAGACACAAATGTTTGAGCGATCACTTGACGATAAACTTACGAACTGTCACAAATCGTTCCGTATACCAAACATACGGTCCAATCATCACCGGGTGGTTTGCGGGAGGTGCTGAAATGAGGTATCTACAATAGGGTACAAGTCTTTATCTTTAATCACTCGTAGTCGATTGGCTTTATGCTTTTCGATGAAAGGTGTAAAGTTGACTTTAACGGTTCCAAGTTCCCATAAAACATGGTGGCGACCCTAGTTTGTCTTAATTCGATTCGAAGGAACCTCGAGTCGATAATGCCCATGTCGATCCCGCAGACGCAGCTCCCGCGGGCGCTGTTCACAGAAGTCAATCGGCACACCTGGCGACAGAACTGCCGCTCGTGATAGGAGTGCGGGCTTCAGCATTAGGGCCTCAAGAAAAAGCCAATCTCCCACCCAAGACAATCCATCCAAAATCAACTGGAGTGATGGAAGTACAAACGAAGACGGAAAAAGAAGCAGGGTCTGTCCAACAAGAGCAAGAAGCCCGCCCAGCAAGTCACGTCAGGCACCACACTCCCCCACCTGATCCTACCCAAATTATAATCAGTGGGATGGATAATCTGCAAAGGACGATTGATAGCATGAGGGAGTAAAACAGAAAGGCGAAGGAGCAGGCAGCAGAAGATAATAGCGCACTATGGGCACAAATAAATGACTTGAAACAACGAAGGGTTACCCCAACACCCATGACAATTAGAAGCCAGGCTCCAACAATAAGCCACCAGAACGAGGCATCAGGCAGTAGGGAGCCAGCACGCTCATTTCCCGCGGACCTGGTTACCAGACTAGATCTATCAGGAACTACGCCATAAAGAGTGATAATTCCACGAGGGCTAGGATGCTTGACACCTGACGGCTGGCCAGCAACAAGCAGTATGGAGCCAAGGACGAGTAACCCCCTAACTAGTAATTTTGCTATCACTAATCAAACATCTGGTGTAGAATTTGTCAGCAGGCATAAAACAGATTGGCAAACAGGATCCTTAATGGCGAAAACCCCTTAGTCACCAAGCATCAGAATCCCATGACAATTTGGCTAAGGGGCGGCATCCAGAATCAACTGCCTGCCCACGACCCCCATGCACATTATGACAGCATCAAGGATATGCAATCTTTGGAAATCAGGGACATGCTCAGCAGGATCCCGGGAATGTCAGCACCCATAGAGAATGCAACCCCTGAGAGCTATGTGGATTCTCCGGTTCATAGACACCATATCGCTGGTTACTGTACCAATGGGATTCAATGCCCTCACAATGACACTCTATGATGGCACGACAAACCCATTTGATCATGTCAACCAGTATAAGCAAAAGATGATGGTGATAACAACAGTTGGACATCTGAAGGAAGCCTACATGTGCAAAGGGTTTGGGTTAACACTATCTGGAGCAGCCCTGCAAGGATTCATTGGTTTGACAAAGAGGACAATAACAACCTTCGCTGACTTGGTAAATGCGTTTACTTGGAAGCCTGTGAAGCACACCAGTGACCTCTATAGGGCGGTTTAAGGGTTTGACGATAAAATCAAATATTTCATCACTAGGTTCAACAAATAGAAGGGGGCAATACGAGAGTGTGATGTGCCGGCAGCAGTAGAAGCATTCAGGTAGGGGTTTCATCAAGATTCAGACATGTACAAAGAAATGACTAGGCACCCTTGCCAGACCTTTGAGGATGTTCAAGCCAAGGCAGAGGCGCCAATGAGGCTGGAGGAAGATGTATTGACAAGGAGAAATATACCAGGCGTGGAATGGACTAGTAAGAAATCCATGTCAGAAAAGAAACAGGAAAGGCCCAAGCCTTACATTAGAATAGTGCACGAGGTGGAAGAAAGGGAAGACACTAAGTCACTCCCTAAGTTGAACGAATACAGATTCACAACGGAGATGACATGACTTCTGCGGGCTCTAAGAGAGCTTGGAGAGAAGGTCAAGTGGCCCAGACTACCAACAGAAGGGCAGGCATGGAGAAAGGATAACAAGAAGAAGTGTAAGTTCCACGATGACATTGGGCATACCACGGAAGATTGCCATACCATACGGAGATAGGTCAAACGCCAGTATAATTTAGGAAATTTGCCACCTATTAACACGTGGGGACAGACAACATGACAAGGTGGGTCCATGATTCAAACGTAGCCATCGGCACCATCCACCTGCACAAAGATAATAAACGTGATAACAACCGACTCAGATCTAAGTGGTTTAACGTATTCAATCGTAAATAGGCATGCTACTGAATTCAAGGGTAATAGGCCAGAATCCTCCTGTAGGGTCACTCAGAGCAACCTCTCAGCTGTTAAATTCGACGAGGTGGACATCCATGATAAGCAAGATCATCATGACGCATTCATCATAACACTTTCCATGGCAAACTGCACAGTGAATAAAGTTTTGGTGGATACTGGAAGCTCAGTCAACCTGTAATACCTAAGGTATTCTGGTCGTTGAGTACTCTGTCGAGTTGGGGTTACTCTGTCGAGTAAGTTGTATTCAGATTCTAAAGTACATTCTACTCAGGGTGTAATCGATCGAGTTGTGGCAACTCGATCGAGTAGGCAGTACTCGATCGAGTGCCAGTGTTTTTACGGCTTTTCCTTATGGTTTGATGGTAAAAGTGGAAGAGGTATTTAAAGGCTAAGTCGTCAGTTACTTTCATTTTACTCATTATTCTCAAAAGGTTTTCATAAAAACTTCAACGACATTCAATCCTCTCTATTCTTTACCATCAAATCAAGGCTAGGGTTCTTAGTTTTCAAAGATCTTTACATCGTTGCGATCACCGGTAATTGGGTAGGTTTCTGTGTTGTCCTTTTGTTGGTTTACTAAGTTTGGTCTAACCCTAATTTGGGTGATTTGGGGGTTTTGGGTAGAAATCAAATTATGATGTGTAGTTGCTGATTATTGTTATAGGTGACGATGTGGTATTTTTGTACATTATATGATTGACCGCAGTTATGGTGGATTGCGAAAAGGTAGGGTTTTCCCTACTCGGTTAGTGTATAGTTGATTTAAGTTAATGTGATGGATGAATTATATGGTTGTCATTGTGGTCATAATTGTATTTCTTCGTAATAAGCATGATTGTCAGTATTGTGGTTTTGGCTGCTAGTAATATGTGGTTTGCGAGGTGCCCTCTCGGCTGAGTGGACTCATTTTCGGGAATGACTTCACACCCTTGATTCGCCCCTTGTGGTTCACAAGGGAGATGTGCACATTAATGGACATTGGGTTGTCGCTCTATAGTTTTGAGCGGGCCTTAGGTGGTAAGGCTGCGGTCCCCACTGGTGGTGTCGATTATCTGTTGCGACGGGTAATCTAGCAGGACTACACATTTAGTGTGTAGTTAGGTGAGTGGTGATTAAATGGAGATTGGGGAATGTGTTCGTGCATTTGGATGCTTATTGTTTCTTATTTTATTTGTTCAGTAACTGACCCCGGTTAAATGTTTTGAAAACTGTGATGATCCATTCAGGGATGGTGAACAGTTGTTTAGCAGGTAACCATATGGATAGCTCGCGGGATCTGGCTTGGATGGAGTCATCGCTAGTCTTGAGTTTAGTCTTCCGTTGTAGCCTTATGACAATTTCTTTTCTAGTTGGTTTGGTTTGAGACAGTTTGTATCGTACGTTTGGATTTGCTTTTTAGGTTGTACGCATTTAAATAGTTGAACTTTAAAGTATGTTTCTTTATGGTCACTTTTGATATACTGAACCTCGGGCAACCTAGATGGTAGCATCTCCATATCTTAAGGTGGTCTTGGTAAGGTACCTTGGTGTATGAGAGTGTTACAAAGTGGTATCAGACCGACAATTTTGGAACCTGTACCCAATGAACCCAATGAATGTAGAGAGTCAATTTGAAATGAACCCGGGTATGAGTTGTTAGGAGCTAATGCAAAGGTTTAGGAGACATCCTAAAGTCGCGAACTTACCCCTGCAACTTTGAACCGATCATTATGGGTGTGTCATGGGATCGCTACTTGTTTTTGGTGTCTTTAAAGTATATTTGTTGGATGAAGTATATAGTTGAGTTGGATGAATTGGATGAAATGATAGAAGTATGTGAAGTATGATGCGGAACATGTTTAAGTGATGATTGAAGTTTATTGTTTGGCTTTATTAGATAGTAACATGTGATTCGGGATACTGGTTTTACATGCATCAAGTTGCTTCTATTTGCCTTGTTGTTGTTTAAGTTGTTTGGAAGAAAAACCGAATAGTTATGTTGTTCGATTATAGAGAAGTTGTGTTTAAACTATTTTAACTTGAGATGGATATATGATATTGATGTGATTCCACTTGGAGGTGATAACTTGTTCTCTTACGATTCTAACGATAGGCCACACGCCCAAAACGACCAAGAAACGAGTGAGATACTACCGTTTTAAGAAAAACTAGACGGTGCCGAGAACTGCGTGGGTTACACGATCGAGTAGCCCTTACTCGATCTAGTACACCTCTTTGTACTCGACCAAGTACCCCGTACCTGATCGAGTAACCCTGGTAATTTATTATGCGTGCTTCTGATCTTCACCTACTCGGTCGAGAAGGTTGTACTCGATCTAGTAACCCCTGTTTTGGTCATATATTTATCTTTTGACCTCGTCGTATATCATACTTATTTTAAAGATATTCTTTTGCTTATTTATGCATTATTTTACATATGTGTTGGTCCTGATGCATAAGTTACCAGATCTTATGATGTAAGGAGTAGCACCTTATGATGGGTATGAGTTTGGTGGGGAGGACATAGGTTATATGTGGTTGTGATAGATAGTGGAAAAAGAAAAGGGAAGATTGATGGGCTTATCGAGGCAGGGAACATGTTTTGTGAGATGTGGTGAGTGATATAGTCGCGTGTTGAGTAATGTAAAGTAAGTGAATATGGGCAAGGAGTGATGTAAGTTTAAGGAACGTGAGAATGAAAAGATTGAAATGAGGGATGCGAATGGTGGTAACTTAGGATTTTTAAAGATTTATGGAGGGAGATAGTTATAACTGGGTTGGTTAAGAATATATGTAATGGAAGGTCGTTGTAGAGGGATGGAGAAGAATGATATATAGTGAACTTAGATTGAGTTATGCCACAGCGTGGATTTGTAGATAGTAACTGAGTATGGGAATTTAGATTATTAAGAGGTGAACCTTGTGTGTAATTCTTTGGGCAATTAACGGTATGAGGTGAATTTTTTAGTTTTATAGGGATACAAAAGGAAGATACAACTAAATAAAGAGTAACCGTTGGTTGTGTGGACTTAATGGTGGCAAGTGTAAGTGAGTAGCATGATGAGAGAGGATCAGTGATAACAAAGTATGAGAAGATATTGATATGAATTAACGGAATTTGAGTTTTGGAGCAACGAGAAGGTAACAGAGTTAGGTAGAATGAGTAAGGAGATGAATTATTAATTGGCATTGTTGAGTGTAAAGGGAAAAGAAGGATGGGAGTAAGATGAGAGAGGGTTGACCGGAGTTGTGGTCATGAAAGTAAGGAATCATGGAGATGTATGATACTATCATGAGGGTGTGAGTTAAGGGTTATAGAGGAATTTCAGGACAATATGCTAGTCATGAGTCGGTTAGGTTACCCTACTCGGTTTCAATATCGTGTATGCATATTTGAGTGTCTTTCCTTGATAGTGCATATATGAGTCGGTTATTATGTATATGGGATTGAATTCATGAAAGAGTCATATGTTTAATGTTGTTCTTCCATTTGTCATGTATGGTTGTGATTGTGTTGTGTTGGAGGTCTTTGGTGGTGATACTTGATTGTTAAGGAGGCGTAAGACGGTTGGGAAACCGTCTTGCGCATGGGTCGTCCCTTAGAGCTTCCCACTCCAAGGGGGGTGTGCACATTACTAACTTGAGTCACGGAGGGACTCGTGTGGTTGAGACACGACGTCTGGCAGGGGATCCGGTTGGCTTCCGAACCCGGTACGTCAGGGCGTGTCCCGGTACCTTTGTGTGAGGTGTGGTGTCGTGGGCGTGTCCCTGACACTGATGGTTGTGGGTACGTCTGGGCGTGTCCTGGTACCGGTGTGGTGATTTCATAGTCGAGTCTTATTAATGTAATTATGTCGCGTCTACACTTATAGACTCATGTCTTATGTTTGTGTATTGAAACTGACGTTTGTTGTGTCCGTGTAATGTCACCTATTTCCGGGGTGGCCTGTGTCGATGCATATGATATTTCCGATCATATGGTGGGCAATTGTTTATAGGTTAGCTTTGGTAGTATGCGGGAGACGGGGGCGAGCCGTGATGACATCCGAATCGAGCATAGTTTATTAGATTAGTTTAGTAATCATGAGTTGTATTATTCATTTCATTCATTCATTTATGTCTGTGTAATCCACTAAATATTCATTTATTTTAATTGTTTCTTAATTACGACTCCGATTGCACTACCTCGGGAAATCGAGAAAGTAACATCTCCCCACTACCTTGGCCTGGTAAGAAGGGGGTGTTATAGTCGTGGGTCATGGTTGCTGTCAGTATAGGGTCGTCCTTGGCGGTTGTTTATAGTGGTGGTCGTGGGTGGCGACCATCATGACTAGGTGGTGTGAATGTTGGTGTTTTGGGTTGGGTTTGATGTGTATGTGTGTGTGTGAAGGGGCTGCTGCCCGCTGCTTTTGTTGATGCGGTTTGGGGGTTGTGTGAGGTGTGAGGTGTTTGTCGAGGGTGTTGGGTGGCTAAGGCAAAGGTGGTACATGCTGGTAGTGTATGGTGGCGGTGTTGGCCGTGATCTTGGGTGATCTATGGGGCGGTTTTGGGAGTGTTAAAAGGAGGTTGTTCAACCACGGTTAACCCGTGTGTTGTGGGTGTATTTATGAGTTGTGGGTAGAGTTTAAGACGGATGTGAATATTATTGGTTGTTTGATTAATTGCTAAGCATAATTAGAAGCCTTGTAATTTAATTTTTGTTTCTATGTTATTTAATGATTGTTTGTGAGACTTGACCATCGATACCCCAAAAATGTAAATTTAAAGACCTAGTTTATTTATCAAGACTAAGTTATAACGTTAGAACCTTTGAAAATCGCGTAGGCCCGACTCACGATATCATTAACGTAAATTTCATTTTAGTTTTTAGCAATATTTTATATCAACAAAAAGGAGATTTCAAATTGGAGTCACGATTTAAGTTTTAATAAGTGGAACACTTGTATATATTTATAAATCATTTAATGAGATTAATAAACTTGGACTACTTTTTTTAAAATTTTGCCACTTATCGACTTGCTTAAAACCTCGACTTCCAAAGATACTTTTAAGAGCGTCGTTTATTTAAAGACGGAGTTCAAAATTTATTTTCAAGATGTAGGTTTCACATAAATCATGTTTGATCATTATAAAATTTCGTTGATTCAATTATATAAATTTTGATGGAGTAAAGGAGTCTTTAACCCATCTTTCTTAAAATCATACTTACCAAGTTAGACGTTTTCAAGATTTAACAAGCTCAAATTATAGGGCAATTTAGGAGCGATTTTTAATCAGTTAACTACACCAGGGTCAAAGACCGTCCCTTAGTTAATTGATTCAACTTGGTTTGATAGTCTTGTGAATCACTCGCATTATTAACCAAGTCGATGGCCAATCCCCGGCTTATAAATAGGGACAACCCCAATAAGGAGACTATTGTTTGATTATCTGCAACATGGTTCCGACCAAACATTTATAAAAGAAAAGGAATTCAGTTGGAAATAGAAATTTTAACACATAACGTTTTAAAAATGAATTTTGGAAATATTCTATTTTTCTTGGGCATTTTTAGGGCGGAATTCGAAGTCTCATTGAGCGGGAAAGCATGTTATTACTATTGTGTACGTAATAACATGGAAGAATAGTAATTAGCTTAACCGTATAAAATCGTCTGTTGCGTACGAAGGGTCTTTAGTGGACCTATCCTTAGACTCGAGAGTAGGCGGGAGTGTGGCCATACTTTAGGTGGGGACCTGATCCGTCTCATACGTGTTAGGTGGATCGCATCTGGATTTCCGAAGGTCTTGATGATAGGTGGTAGACCTCGGGGATAACTAGTCGGGTGGTGAGTAGTCCGTGGTGCGGGTCTGTCAACCCCACGCACTGGCATTCGACCCTGGAGATGAGTGGACGAATTTTGTTTTAAACGTGCTTATGTCACCACGGTAAACAGGGGTAATAAATGTAATCCCCCTGGTATCGGTGTGATTGGTGGTATATGGTTATCATATAAGTTTTGATTATTGGTTATATAGTCGTAACGTGTACGGTAATTGGCCGGTATATCGTGATAAAATTTTAATAAAATAATACGACATCGAAAAAATTATTTATCTTCTCAAAAAGTTACGTGTTAAAAATATGAGAATATGGTTATGTTATACATGATAATAATGATTGTTTCTGTTATGTTTTAATTGTTTAAAGAAGTTAATCTACCTACCTGACGTTTCTTGTTTTTCTTATAATACTTTTTACAAATTTTAAAAACGTCAGATTTATCAAATTTGAGGAGACCGACCATTTCCGAGACAGGTGAAGCTGAAGATGGGATTTAGATATAATTTTATTAGAATGTGTTGTAAATTGTTATAAACAATTGTAATATTTTTTATTCGTTATGTTTGGGTTAGTAGAGAATAGTAATGACTCGGATGTGTAATGTATTTTCCGTTGTTTCCTACTTTGGGCTTAGTAAATAAGGTCCTGAAAATCTGGGTTGTTACATTCAGCCCTGTCAAACACGCGACCAATCCACCACTTCCATGTCCACCAAACAACAATAGAAAAATGCATTGGCCACGAGTCTACATTCAACCCCACATTACGGTCTGATTGTAAATTGAGCACGACCCATTGCTGAAGAGTATTGCTTACAAAATAATCCGCAGGAATCGAATTATGGAATAAGCTCCATATATCTTTCTAGCCTCGGGACAATCTCTTAAAATATGTAATGAAGTTTCTTCAAGAGTAGTGCAAACTCCACAAGTCGGGTCATCAATGAATCCTCATGTAGCTCTATTCGAGTTTGACATAATTCTATCGTGTAGGAGTAGCCAAAGGAACAAGCGAATCCGTTATGGTACCCAAGTTCCCCACGGCAATTTCCAAAAATCAGCATTCTCTACTGCCTGATCGTTCCTAATTAATTGAATCGCTAATTTAATCGAGAATCGACCTAAAAGAGTTTGTGCCCAGTACAGCACAGCGTCCTTATTAGCCTCACATACTACCTCGTAAGAAGCAATGGTTTGTAAAATCTCCGAGGGAAGGAATTCAGCAAAAACCTCCCACTTCCATCCCGTATTCTCGTCCCACATCTCTTCAACCTTGCAATCCCGAATTTGAGCAGGTACCTCGACAGAAACAAATTTCTCCAGTGGCGTGCTTGTAGCCCATCTATACTTCCAGAAGGAAGTGTTTCTACCATTCCTTATTGACAAGTTGAGCCCTTGTTTTATAGTGGTAAATGATTCAACAATCCCTTTCCATACATTCGAACTAGCTTGTTTAGCATTGAAGATTCTAGATCATTTCGTCCCTTACATACTTGTGTTGAAGGACCCTCGCCCACAAAGCATTAGGTTCTGACAACATCCTCCACCCAAGTTTGGCCATAAAAGCAACATTGACCTGCCGAAGGCCAAGTCCACCTTCAGATTTTTCTTTCGTAACCATGTCCCACGAAACAAGACTTAGTCCTGTTCTATCTTGGCCATCACCCCATAAGAACCTTCAAGCTCTTTTGTCTATATCGTTGCATACTGATCTAGGCAGTTTGGTTGAATGCATTGCATAAGCCGGAATGGTGGAAATAGTGGATTGTATTAACGTTGGTCGTCCTGCCATGGAGATGTGCTTTGCCTTCCAGGCCGTCAATCGCATATCAACCTTTTGAACAATATACTCAAAGGTATCTCTAGTGACTCGCCCATTAATGGTTGGCATGCCAAGGTCCTCAGTTCGAGAAATATTTAATACATCCGAGACAGCCGATGCAACCTCATCATTCGTATTTGGTGAGAAAAAAACTTTTGATTTTTCAAGGCTAATTTTCTGACCAGAAGCTTGGCAAAAAAATATCCAAACACCATCTTATAACCTCAGCTTGATGGACCGTGGCCTCCCGAAAAAGAATAATATCATCACCGAAAAATAGGTGGGTAAAGAAAGAACCATCTTTACTCGTTCTAATGCCCCTCCACTCCCCTAACCCGATTAGCCTCATCAATAAGATGACTTAATTTCTCCATACACATAGTAAAAATTTATGGTGACAAAGGATCCCCTTATCGGATGCCCCCGGGTTGGACAAAATATCTTAGTTCTTTCATCATTCCATAAAATATTTAAAGTGGCCAGGGAAATACATTTCATGATGGTACAAACCATTTTGGCGGGAAATCGCATGTCTTCAAGAGTATGTTAATGAATTGCCATTCCAATCTATCATAAGCTTTTTCAAGGTCCAACTTTATTACCATGAAACCTTTCCATCCCTTCTTATTCCTCATCGAGTGAAGGACCTCCTGAACTAGAATGATATTGTCAGATATTTGTCGCCGGGGCACGAAGCTACATTGCATTAGACTGATCAACGTAGGAAGCAACGACTTTAAGCGATTAACAATCATTTTAGTAATAATTTTGAACGACACATTACACAACCCGATGAGCCGAAATTGAGTGACCAAAGGAGGGTGATCCACCCTGGGGATAAGGGTAAAAAACGTTTCACACAGGCCAACAGGAAATACGCCTTCATGAAGAACCTGAAAAATCATTTGGCAAAGACTAGGGGAAATGGTTTCCCATTGCGATTGATAAAAAAGAGTTTGGAAACCATCCGGACCCGGGGCTTTTTACGGTGACATCTGATTAAGAGCACCTTGGATTTCTGAAACCGAATAGTTCTGCTCCAATTTTGCTAATTTAGCCGTTATAATTTGAGGAAACAAACCCGTATTAATTCCCTCTAAATTAATGTCGGAAGATGGTCCAGCAAATTAAATGAGTTTTTAAAGAACTCCAACACCATTCCTTTGACCTCATCAGCATTCCAAATCCACACCCCATTCGAATCCTGTAAACCTTCAATGCGTATTCTTGTCCCCATCACATATTGCTTCTGTAATACTACTGAAGTTAATGGTATTTAGTAGAGTAATATATGTAAATAAGGTCATCATATGAGTTAGTGACAATAACATTTTTATCAGTGTGCATGGTGTTGGTTTTGAGTGGTTGAATTGGCAGTATGCGCGAACTTCGAAGGCGAAGTACTTTTTAAGGAGGGAGGACGAAGTTTATTCCACTCGCCGGCAAACCTAACTCCAAGCCACCTCACACCGGTGACCTTGGCCTCCATCCTTCTGTCGCGCACTCTCCATACCCCTGCACTAGTCCCCTCAAATTTTCTGTCGGCAGTCCTACTATGCTCCGGCGTTTCATCCCTTACCATTATCAACGGTATTGCTTTTTCACATACGGAATTTAATGCTACCTTAGGTATCATTTCATTTCAGGTAGTTTATTTGGTCAAATAAACTATTTGTAATACCCCTCATATTCTAAGATTATGAGACCCTTGGTGTGTGTCTAAGTACAAGGTAGGATATGAGGAACTAATAGAGAACTTGCACAAATGTGTCATACTTGGAAATGTTATCACTTGTTTTAGGGGAATTTGCAAATGGTCATATCTAGAGTTGTAGAGCTTCTATGAAGGTGATTCAACTTAGAGGTGAAAGTTCATTGTCTTAGTTTCCAACGCATGGTCACAAGCTTGATTCCGATAAGTAGCGAAGAAATGGCAGCTGTTTGAAAATGAGTGCGCAAAGCTGAACTCGTTGAGTGATGTTACGCGCTAATCTATTTCCTAATTTCGCACCGTCTTATAATAATTCCTAATATTATAATATTATGTTATTCCATCTCAACTTATTATTATTATTATTATTATTATTATTATTAATATTATTATTATTATTATTATTATTATTATTATTATTATTATTATTATTATTATTATTATTATTATTATTATTATTATTATTATTATTATTATTATTATTTTATTTTATTTTATAAAAACGCACTCTTTTATTAATAAATCAAAAGTTTACAAGAAATTGGTGGGCAGCCGAGATACAATCTGGGCGCCCACTCCCTTAGCAATAACAAAACTAAGTCTAGTAAAAATGTAAGCGGCCGCGCGAGCCCCTGCGTCCTGAGAAACAGAGAATTTCTAGATCCGCTTGAGCAAAGCCATAACATCCGTATCCAGCTCTCCCAGCGAAGAAAAAGAGAAGGGTAGGAAACCATAACCAACCGTCATGCACAAATCCGGTAGATTGTACTTGCACACTTCGCATTTGAAAGCAAAGATCAAGAACAACCCGACCCGACACAAAATCGGATAACCCAGTCTGAGACAAGGGGGAAGACCCCCTCAGATCGACAGACACATCACGCCCCCTATCCCAGGAATAAAGAAGCAGATCCGCCGGACGAAGGGAGATACCATGTCCATCTACCAAACCGATATCAACCTCCCTACCAACGGAGATCCCCGACCTGTAACAGATTTATGTGACCATTATTTGAGCATATTTAGTCCCCGAATTAGCCTTGTTTCCATGCTTTTTAGTGCATATTTAGGTCATTTATTGTCTTTAGTCCTTTGTTTTGCATATTCTTTGAGGTTTTGATCCCTTGGTAGGAATGGAGTGCAAACCTTGCATTTTCATGGCAAAATGGAGCTAAATTGATTGAATTCAATGACCAAGCATCAAAGAGAAGACAAGACTAGAAGGCCTTTGTACATATTATTGTAGTTGGGCAATGATGAGAAAAGATCCTTGCATCTCCAACTAAATCCTCAAGGATTGTATGAAGAAGAAGGAAGAAAAGAAGAAAGAAAGAAGCTGACTCAGAATTCGAGCGGATTGCCCTCTGGACGCCCGTCCATGACAAGGAATCCGAGCGTCTTCTTCAGAGGGACGCTCGTCCAAAAGACCCACAATCCGCCCGTCCAGCCCAAGAATCCACTCGTCCAAAAGCCAGACAATCCGCTCGTCCCGTGCCCTGGACGCTCGGATTGTGTTACAGCTATTTCGTTTTCTTCTTGTTCTATGAAGGATGCGCATATCTCGGGAAAGACTAGCAAAAAGGAGACTCGCATATTTTTCTGAGAGGACCAATTCCTCAAGGACTTAATCGTCATTTAAGCCCTTAGTAAACCCTAATTTGTGTACCTAATCCCCACTATAAATACCCCATTAGTCTAATTAGATTATCATGTTCTTCTTATCAATCTCTACGGTAGTTTATATCAATCTAATCTCTCTTTAATCTTGTAATCAACTTTTAATCAAGTCTTAATACAAATCTCATTTCCTTAATCTCTCTTTTGTTCATCTTTTATTTTGGGTAATTGAAGATTATTTGGGTTATTATTGGGAGATTGACAACCTTCCAATCAATCATCAAGTACTTCTATTATTCTTTGCTTTTTTATTTGAATCATTAGTAGGTATAATTCTCTTAATCCCTTTTTAATTATTGTTAATCATCTTCATTTATTCATCATGTTTTACTTTGTTGGTATGATTGACAACTTTGCTAGCATGTTCAACATGATAATGAGTGAGTAGTTTCCTTAACTAGGGTTAATGGGTAATTAGGGGAAACCAACATGGGGGATGATTCATGCATAATTTAATATGTTTCCATAGTTTATTTGCTTGCTTGTTGTGATCTCAACTTATGCACATGTTATGTTTGATGAAATGCGAGCCTATGAATCCTTGCATTTTTTACCCATCACCTATCTTTTCAATGAGACTTGTAAGACATAAACCAACTTGACTCTCATTAGACCATGCATATAGTTGAGTAGGGAAGATTAAGTCGACTTGTAGGTGTTGTACAATCTAATCGATTCAGCTCTGGGACCCAAACTTTCCTAGGATTGTAAGATATAAACCAACTCGATCCATCACAACAATAATTGCTTGCTTATAATTTGAGAATATGTTTGTATGATCAATTCCCATGAATCCCCTATGACCCCATGACACCCTAGTGCCTTTTATCAATTGTTTACATCCCTTTTTTTATCATCTTGCTTGTTTACTTTCATTGCTATTTAGTTTAGTGATCTTCTATTCCAACCCCAAATTCTGACACCCCTAGACACCGCTACTTGCAATTGAAAATCTCACTTCAATACCCGTCCCTTGGGATCCGACCTTTACTTGCCTCTTTACTAATAGTAGAGTTGTTTGTGGAGTTATAAATATTGTTTTGGTCTAGGTGCTCCTAACGACAAGTACCGAAAACTAAACCTCCAAGTGAGTACGACCACAGATGTCCAATAAGGTGTCGCGAACGAGGTTATGCCGATGCTTAACGCCCACAGTACCAGCACAGGACACAACATGATCACCATAGATATCCCCGTCAAAAACCCGAGCACAAGTAGGACAGGGCCGAGACACCGAGAACAACAAGACACCCAGGACAATTATTATTATTATTATTTGGGAATGTCTTGCTAAAGGCACCAAAATAAATGGGGGTGTTACAGCTTCCATTCTCGATTTATGAAACCAAAGAAGCTCTTCCTCTCTATGGACTTCATCAAGTTGTTGTTCGAGTTTCATTTCAAATTTGAATAGGTAACCAGATCCACCCCTTGACAATTTCTCCTAAACGCCTAAAAGACGTCTTTCCAAGCTATTTTTTCGATCAAAAATATTACCAAAATGTAGCACCCCCACACTTCAAGTGCCTTACCAGGACCACTTAAGGCATGGAATTGCTACCATCTCGGTTTCCCGAGACAATGATAATCATAAGACAATAACGAAACATACTTAAAAGTAAATAATATTTAACGTGATTACATGCCAATACCAAAACTGTTAAAAAGAAATACAAGTTCTCAAAACTATCTATTGTCAAAATACTATCAAGCGTCAGACACAGCGGAAGACTTTTAAATTGCAACGTTGTGACTCATCCCAGCTATCCCATACGCATCGTCCCATACCTGCTCAATAACTGCTCACCACCCCCGAATGGATCACAACAGTTTTAAAACATTTAAACGGGGTCAGTACTATTTACATAAAAACAAGCCACAACAAATTAAATGCCAAAACAGCTCTACACAGAACAAACCCCAGTCTCCATAATCAACCTCCACACAACTGACTACACGCTAAAGTGTGTAGTCCTGCCGGAGTACCCATCGCAACAGGTACTCCACACCGCCAGTGGCGGACCGCAGCCGTTCCCACCTAAGCCCCGCTCATCTCCATCGAGCGATAAACCCATGTATATTAATGTGCACGTCCCTCCTGTGGCGGGTTCCACAGAAGGTGAATCAAGGGCGTGAAGCCACTCCCGCAAGTGACTCCACTCAGCCAGGGACGCACCCCGAAGATCACAGACAGATACAACAACAATCACGATATTAATCAACAATACAACCAACAATTTAACCAACAACCTTCACAACCACCAACAATATACTTTAACAATAATCGCAATGAAACCACCAAACACATCATGTAATTAATACTGAGTAGGGAAACCCTACCTGGATAGAAATCACCAAGATCGTCACAATCAGCTAATCACAATCGTTTTTCAAACGAAATTATCTCCTATAAACACACAATCATACAATCATAATCTAACATCAACCATACTCCCCAAAACCCCCAAATTACCCAATTAGGGTTTCAACTAAAATCAATAAAACGATATAAAAACTATATTAGGATCTTACCCACAAAGCGACGGTCTCAACGGCGTAAAGAACTCAACGATCCGACGATTCTAGCCCTTAAGATTTGATAGCAATGCGAAAGAGGAGAGTAACGTAACATGTTTTCACTCTTTAAGAAACTTAGAAAAGGGTAAAATGAAGAGAAACTAACGAAAGACAAATTTATATCCTTCTCGTGTTACTATCAAAACCCGACAAAATAACCCGTAAAACTCACTTACTCGATTGAGTAAGTAACTTACTCGATCGAGTGCCCCTTACTCGATCGAGTGCCACACATACTCGATCGAGTACCCATCAAACAGCCTACTGTTTCGTATAAAAACATACTTACTCGACAGAGTAAGCCCCACTCGATAGAGTACCCATAGACATAGAAAACAGTAGTATTACAGTCTTCCCTCCTTAAAAAGAACTTTGTCCCCGAAGTTCAACCCATACATACAAACAAACATACTAACTCGGTCAAGACACAACAACGCAACTAGGAACTCAAAACGAAACCCCACCTATCAAACAGGAATTCTTAACACCAACTCCACCAACTATGCCTACCTCCACAACATGTTTCACGGTATCGTATCAACTACATTATAGTCTCCCTCGACACTAACTCCATACACTACCAACTACCATCCACAAACGCTGCTAGCTCCGTTTCACTAACATATTATCCACTAGAAAATCCAATATCAAGACACTCATAGGCATCAAACGGAATGTTACATTCTACCACCCTTAAAAGGAACTTCGTCCTCGGAGTTTACTCACACTCATAACCTCATCATCCAACTATCAACGCTATAGAACTCATATACATCATTATCCAACTGCCAACACTATCGAAATATTCTCACACTCTTAAGCATCACACTACTACAAGCACGACCATGACCTTTAAAAAAATCAATCACAACAAATATCCATCCTTTATGCTACACCAACCCTCTACTTCCAATTATACTACAACATGTACAACCAACAAACTCTCTTGCATCACATCCTACTCCTCTTAAGGTAAATGTTACGTCCTCGTAACTCACTATACTAGATCTTTAGCTATATCTTCTAATTATCCTCATCACCACGACATGTCAAAGATAACCGCCTATGATCTAAACACTTACTATTCCTATATCCAAGGCCCTCTTACTTAAACATTTCTCATACCTCAACTCATTCTGCACTTCATCTAACCAATACCACAAAATCCTTAGCATAACCAACACTCCAACTCTTCCACATTACCACAACACGACATACCTCTCTAGATAAAACACCTATCGCCAAACACATAACTCACGGTCCACACTTGCTACGCACACTCACACTAGATCCTCAATTTCTTTTCTTTTATTACCGCAAAACTCATTCATCACTTAACATGATACTAATTTCCAACACCATATACTCACTGTCCCAATAAGAGATTATGAACCACTTACAGCTTCCATATCAGTACAACACATGTTCCACACGTCACGCAACATTACTATGTAACCCAATGCCTCCTCTAAAAGAAGATCACAAGTACTCCAACAACCTCTTCTAACTGTGTCCCATTAACAGAATGTTACTATATCATAACAACAACGGAAATATACCCACTTCTCTTTCATATCAGACTCTACCCTCACTTCCAAGCTGAAACTGGTAAGAAACATCAATAAACAAAACAACCGTCTATCTGTCTAAACTGAAACTCATAGAAAACAGTAGCAACAAAACAACAATCTATGCATAACAGGTAGGTACTTTCGAAACTCGAATCGTAATCATCCCGCCTACTCCACCAAAACAAGTGTCGGCATCGCAACACCGCCACCAACAGCCGCACCGCAGCGCGAAAACACTCGCATCACAACACGAAGTACCGTGCCCGGATCACCACCCGAGGCACAACAACCACATCGATAGACATCACAACCACATACAATTCCCATAAGCACTGACTCAGTATAACTTTTCGGACAAGAAAACTTACTCAAAACTACTTTACTAGATCATAACACAACATATTATACAGAATAAACAGACAAGAAGCTCATGAATATCATCCATACCCTTTCACGGAATAAACATATATCAGGAATACACATGCAAGCATAACTAACCATGCCAGATTACCCAAACTATCACTTTTGAATGTCATTCCATTAGGCTACCATACCCATCATGCATTATAGAACATTCAAATAACGACTTTATAACTATCACACCACACCACTTATCGTGAGGTCAGAACCTCACACAAACTTTTATACACATCATAGACCCATAAACACATCCAACCAGTCAATCCTGATCACGTAAGTTACCAACCTATAAAAGTTACCTCTCCCCCGAGCTTAACTCGTATGCTCCTCATAACACATTCTCCCATTCGCATATCCATCACCCCCTGCCAAATGTAACCATACCATTAATACTCAACTACTAACAACCGCCTCATATAGCCACGTCTTGTACCCTCTTACAACCATACATATCAATCTGGTCTCTACAAAATTAACCTCTTTAGAATTGCTATCTTTCTTATCTATCATCACCCTTAACCACTAGTGACAAAACCAAAATACCACCATTGCTCGTATAGCAAACCTCTTACACTCATCTCTAAGCATCACGGTTTCTTTCCTATCTTTGGTTAACATCCCAAATAACGAACATCAAATCCGTTAACAAAATTACCTCAACACTATTTCCAATTCTATCCTTAATTGTATCGTCACCCAACTCACCACTAAGATCTCATATCATGCAAATACTCTACCAACTTCTTACTCCCTTAGTTCCTCGAAACTTATGACTAATCATGTTATCCTGAAACTCTTATACAACCATTAACTAACATCCTCATGGTAGTATCATAAATCTCGACGATTCCTTGCTTCTATATCACATAACTCCGGTCAACATTTTTCTCAGCTTACTTTTATCCTTCTTTTCTCTTTACACTCAACAATACCAATTAATAGTTCAACTCCTTATTCCTTCTACCTAACTCTTTAGTAATCCAGTTACCCTTTCGTTGCTCCAAAACTCAAATTCCATTATTTCATATTATTACCATCTCAATCTTTCTTACCATCGATCTTTTCTTATCCTGCTATTACTCACACTTATCACAAATCAGTCCAGACCATCTCATGCTATTACTCACACTAATCTCCAATCTTTTTTTTTAATCCCAAAACTCATTTCATATCGTTACTTGCCCAAGGAAATCACACATTAGTTTCACCTCTTGACACTACAAATTCCCAAACTCATTCACTATCTGCAAATTCACGTCGCGACATGTCTCCATTAACTTCACTATATACCACTTTTCTTAATCACTCTAAAACGACCTTTCATTACATACACTCTTAACCAACACAATCTAACCATCTCCCTCCATAACTCCTTACACATCTCGAGTTGCCATTATCCACATCCTTCCCTTCAACCTTGTCCTTTTCATGTTCCTTAGACTCACATCATCCCTTGCCCATATACACTTACCTTTACATTACTCCACACAAAATCATATCACTCTTCTCATCCCACCAAACATGCTCCATGCCTCAATAAGCCTTACCAAACTTCCTTTTCTTTTCCACTACCTATCATAACCACATATAATTCATGTCCTCCCCACCGAACTCATACTCACCACAGGTGACACTCCTTACGTCACAAGATTAGGTAACTTACGCATCCGGATCAACACATACGTAAACCAATGCATAAAGAAGCAATATAACACCTTTGAATTAAACATAATATGCAACGAAGTCAAAAGATAAGCATATGACCCAAAACAGGGGTCACTAGATCGAGTACAGGTCACTTGATCGAGTTAGTGGCTTACTCGATCGAATAGGTGAAGGTCAGAGACACGTAAAACAAATTACCAGGGCTACTCGATCGAGTAAGGATTACTCGATCGAGTAACAAGAGGTGCACTCGATCGAGTGAGGGCCACTCGATCGAGTACCCTACACATTTCTCAGCACTGTCCAATTTTCGTAAAACGGTCATAACTCACTCGTTTCTTGGTCGTTTTGGGCGTGTGACCTATCGTTAGAATCGTAAAAGAACAAGATATCACCTCTAATTAGAATCACATCAAAATCATTTATGAATCTCAAGTTATAATAGTTTAAAGAGAACTTTGCTGTAATCAGACGACATAACTATTTGATTTTCTGTTTCAAACAACTTAAACATCAATGAGGTGAACAAAAGCGACTCGATGCTTGTAAAACCACTATCCCTAACCACATGTTACTACTTACCAAAAGCCAAACAATAATATCTATCATGATCATATAACATTCAACTTATCAATCATGTACTACCCGCATGCTTTAATTTTATAACTTTTCGTAACACAAAACATACTCATACATTACAAATCCTATTTCCATGTTACTAATGCAATAATATTACAAACCCACTTCGTCACCTAAACATATTCATAATCACAAAATTCATATTCTCATGCAATTGACACTCCATCTTTTCCAATTAATTCTTCCCATTCCAACCACATTCTTCATCTAACAAGTGCATATGATACAAAAGTAGACAAGTATATAAACTTTTTATTTAAGTTTACGCAAACAAAATTATGTAAAATCATGTCACATCCTCTAATCACATGTTACTAGTATAGACACATTATAAATCTTTCATCCTGCAATATCATTATTCATCACATATTATCACATGTGAACTACTTCCTTTTTCCACCACATCATTCATCATTCTCACATACTTTTCCAACGACTCCAACCAACTATCATTCAACATGCTTTCACCCAACAACATACAAAATCACACCGATTCATGCCACACATCACTATATAGGTACACAATTCATAAAATAAACACATAACAATCCCGAATCATATCCCATGGTGACCGGTTCAAAATTGTAGGGCGAGTTCGCGACTTTAGGACTTCTCCCAAGTCTTTGCATTGACTCCTACAACTTCTACCCGGTTCATTTTAGTTTGACTCCCTATGTTTATTAGGTTCGTTGGTTACAGGTTTCAAGATCGTCGCTCTGATACCACTTTGTAACACCCCCACACTCCAAGTGCCTTACCAGGACCACTTCAGGCATGGAAATGCTACCATCTCGGTTTCCCGAGACAATGATAATCATAAGACAATAACGAAACATACTTAAAAGTAAATAGTATTTAACGTGATTACATGCCAATACCAAAACTTTTAAAAAGAAATACAAGTTCTCAAAACTGTCTACTGTCAAAATACTATCAAGCGTCAGACACAGCGGAAGACTTCTAAATTGCAACGTGGTGACTCATCCCAGCTATCCCATACGCATCGTCTCATACCTGCTCAATAACTGCTCACCACCCCCGAATGGATAACCACAGTTTTAAAACATTTAAACGGGGTCAGTACTATTTACATAAAAACAAGCCACAACAAATCAAATGCCAAAAAAATTTCGACTCAACACGTAACATACCCGGTCTCCATAATCAATCTCCACACAACTGACTACACACTAAAGTTTGTAGTCCTGCCAGAGTACCCATCGCAACAAGTACTCCACACCGCCAGTGGGGGACCGCAGCCGTTCCCACCTAAGCCCCGCTCATCTCTATCGAGCGATAAACCCATGTTCATTAATGTGCACATCCCTCCTGTGGCGGATTCCACAGAAGGCGAATCAAGGACGTGAAGCCACTCCCGCAAGTGACTCCACTCAGCCAAGGACGCACCCCGAAGATCACAGACAGATACAACAACAATCACGATATTAATCAACAATACAACCAACAATTTAACCAACAACCGTCACAACCACCAACAATATACTTTAACAATAATCGCAATGAAACCACCAAACACATCATGTAATTAATACTGAGTAGGGAAACCCTACCTGGATAGCAATCACCAAGATCGTCACAATCAGCTAATCACAATCGTTCTTCAACGAAGTCATATCTCCTATAAACACACAATCATACAATCACAATCTAACATCAACCATACTCCCCAAAACCCCCAAATTACCCAATTAGGGTTTCAACTAAAATCAATAAAATTATATAAAAACTATACTAGGATCTTACCCACAAAGCGACGGTCTCAACGGCGTAAAGAACTCAACGATCCGACAACTCTAGCCCTTAGGATTTGATAGCAATGCGAAAGAGGAGAGTAACGTAACATGTTTTCACTCTTTAAGAAACTTAGAAAAGGGTAAAATGAAGAGAAACTGACGAAAGATGATTTTATATCCTTCTCGCGCTACTATCAAAACCCGATAAAATAACCCGTAAAACTCACTTACTCGATCGAGTAAGTAACTTACTCGATCGAGTGCCCCTTACTCGATCGAGTGCCACGCATACTCGATCGAGTACCCATCAGACAGACTATTGTTTCATATAAAAACATACTTACTCGACAGAGTAAGCCCCACTCGATAGAGTACCCATAGACATAGAAAATAGTAGTATTACAAAAAAACAGAGTTATTCCATACCTGTAGTCGGTCTGCAAAATCATAAGTAAACGGGATTAACGGCTGGTTGTTCCAATTTGATTTTACAAACTCTGAAAATTTGTCGTGGCACATCCAAGCACCTTAGAAACGAAATGGGCGTAAAATTTGAGGTATCGGAGCGAATCCGTTTGTGTTGACAAGGATGGGACAATGGTCCGATTGGTTCTGAATCAAGTGTCTTAAGGAGCCCTCCACGAACATAACTCTCCAAGTCAAGTTACAAATAGCTCTATCCATTCGTGCCCATTTCCGCGTTGACAAAGAATTTCCCTAGCCCATGTATAGGCTGGTCTAGTATAATCAAGATCCATCCAATTGTTATGTTCTAGTCAGGAGTTGAATCTTTCACACCTCCTTCGCATGGTATCACCGTCACCATTTCTCTCATGGAGGAAACGAGTGTCGTTGAAATCGCTCATTGCCATCCAGGGTCTATTATGTGAAGCCGCAAACACTTCAAGGTCTCTCCAAAGATCCTCTTTTCTCATCGAATCAGGACTAGCATAGATGGCCGAGTAAAACCAAGGCACTTCTCCAACCCTCTGAATTTCGACTGTAATATGTTGCTGGTGGTGAAGGATAGAGACCACCGTCACCTCCTCCAGCCGCCAAAAGAGCCATATGCCCCCACTAAATCCCTTTGCTTCAACTCTTGTTCTTCCTCCAAAGTTAATTCTATTGTACACTCTCTCAGCTGCATCTCCACTGATGTGTGTCTCCACCAAAGCTAAGACTTGCGGCTTATTCACCCGAATAAGTTCTTTAAGCATTGTTAAGAAACCATACGTATGGGCGAATTAGCATACGTATGAGCGAATTGAAATTAATTGTTGAAAAATGACAAATAAATGTTAATTTGAACTTAATTGCACATAAGCATACATATGGGCGAATTAGCACCTAACGAAACTTAAGGAATGTAATTGCACATAAGGCCAAACCTTAGAAGTTAAACTTGCTACTTTACCAGCACAAATTTTAAATTATTGTACCAACTATAGGCTTTTTTTTTGGTTGGAAGCTATAAGTATCAACTCTAATCATGTACTCCGTATTATATTAAAATCTGTATTATTTATCACTTTACATTGCAAACCTAAGCACCTTCCTTTTCAAAATTTCATCTTGAATTTACCTCGTATCTCAAAAAAAAAAAAAAGTTAATCGTGTAAGATAGATGCTAATTTGATTAATAATGTATTAAAACGGTAGTAAAATAACAAAAAATAGATAAGTAGCCCAAACTTATCCGAACACTTTTATTCTAGTAACGAACGGAAAAAATAAATAAAAAAAATGAACTATTAGTATCAAAATTTAAAGTGTATAAGAGCATACTATACATCTTAAGCTTATTAAGACAGGTCAAATACAACAAGTGATGGTAATAAAGACAAAACGTTTTGCATTTTTAAACAACAAGTGGAGTGATTTGATATGCATTTGACCCGTCTTAAACTTAAAACGGATAATACCGTCTTAATTTTGACACCTTATTCACACTTTCATTTTACTCATATTCCACAAGTGAGATTGGACAAGTAATAATGACCGTGGCCGTGAGCTGGAGGGCGCGGTGAGGGACCATCAATTCATTATAACGTGAGTTTACTTTTGCATTGTCTTCAACAAACTTTCAATACAAAATTCCAAACACGTTACGGTCACGAGGTTATCAACCCGTAGCTTCTTATTTTCACTAGTTGGTTGCCCTCGACCTAACGGTCGCAGTATCCAATTACGTTAATTTGATGTTTATCTCCGAGATTAAAGTTGTAATTGTCTAATCTTTAGATTGACACTTTAGCATATTGCCTATTTTGGGTAAATTGTAATTCAATTTTCCCATTTAATAGACCACATCAATTTAACCACGTGGTCGTGGGTTCGATCCCCACAGACGGCGAGTTTTTTATTTTTTGGTTTGTTTTCTCTGCTCTTTAGTTAACTGACAATAGGAAGAAATAAAATTAAAATTAGGGGGCGTTTGATACGGGAAAGGGAAAGAGAATGAAATCTAGAAAGGGAAATAAAGGCAAAGGTAAGGAAAGAAAAGAAATTCCCTTTGATTAACTTTCTTGTTTGGTTTAAAATGTAAGGGAATCACAAAAAAAATTAAAACCAAAAAATAAAAACTACCAACACCCATCCACCACCATTAACCACCAGCACTCAACACCAACCACCACCAACAGGGGCCACACCGGCAAGCATGAGGTCGCCGGCAGCCGGCGAGTTGTACCTGACACCGACGAGTTGTACCTACCACCAGCGCGTCCACTAACCTCCACGCAAGTTTTTCTCTTTCTTTTCATCCACCCTTCGAAATCACTACCAACCTCCATAATCACCACTTAAACACCACCGGACCAGTTTTCCCGCCCTTTGAAACACCAGATCTGGTGGTTTGAGGGCGGTGTCGTCGGTCTAGAACGAGTCTCCGGCGAGGAGGAGAAGAGAGACAATCGGCCGGCGAATGGGCGGGAGAGTGACGCCGACAGTGGTGGTGGTATTGGGTGGTTGTGGTGGCGCATGCAGTTAGAGAGGTTATGGGGTTTGGATGTGAATGAAGGGGGTAAAGAAAATTGCAAAAATCATGAAACAAACAACAACAAAGAGAATCGGGCGATTTCTTTCCCTTTCCCTTTCCTGTAAACCCTGTACCAAACGAGATTAAAGTTGTAATTGTCTAATCTTTAGATTGACACTTTAGCATATTGCCTATTTTGGGTAAATTGTAATTCAATTTTCCCATTTAATAGACCACATCAATTTTCTCATAACATAAACAAATAACCCAAAATCAAGTAGAATTTGAAACATTCAAACAAACATCTTTTTTGTATTCATCCTCGTCTAAATACATGTAAATGGTCGTTTTGCCATATTAGATAGCTATAGAAACAACGAAGCAAAATACGTTTGGGTTTAGACTAAACAATGTTAGAGTTTAGCAATAGCTAGGGTACAATTTTACGTCGAGATAGGCTTGGCCATTGGATTATGAGTGCAGTAGATACTTTCGTTGTTCTAAACTAAATGCAAAAGGCGCTCGCTTTAAAACAGTTTACAAACTACACAAATCACTTGTTAAGGGATCGAGGAGCCCAATAATCACTGAAAATCGCGAAACCCATCGACAACATTAATCGGAAGCTGCGAGAATGGTTACCAAGATGAGTGAAGTTTTTATAATTTGGGGCAATGAATGACCCGGGAGGTTGAGATTAGGATAAGAAATGTCTTGGACGGGTAGGATCGTGAACAATTTACATATGAGAGGTTCTTTGTACGGCTAGGATCGTGCACAATTTACATGTGAGAGAGTGAATGAGTGGCCTAGATTGAATGACCAAGCACTATTACTAAGGACTATTCATAAGAGCATCACTGTTCATAAGAAAAAAGGGGCAACTTCTCACATTTTAAGAGTGAAGGATTACTCCGTATGTTTTTTTGTAAGATTGTTGTCGTGGTTTGTGTACTACTCTCTCCTACGGAATATTCAATATAAACTTTCCTATTTTCTTTTTCGTTTATTTACAATAGTTTTCCTATTTTTTTTTTAGTAAGTGTTTGTGTGGTCCAAATTTAATTGTATGGTGGGGTAGTGTATTTGTGTGGTTCAAATTTATTTACGTAATTGCTAAATCTCACACACACTTTTACTACTTTTGGCTTTGTTTTCCATCAATACCCTTCGATACCCCTCCTCCTCACCATCCATAACCACCCCCGCACCATCCCTAACCACCCATCCACCTGCACCAACACCTATCCCCAACCACAACGACCACCCTTCACCGTCGATCACTCCTCGGCTCCGTTGAACCGTCCCTTCCCTTCCCTAGCCTTGCCGTGGATCCAACCTGATCCTTTTCCCCTTCTGCCTTCATCAACCACCACAAACACCGTCACCCGTTCGTCGCCGTTGACCCTCTTCACCGTCGACCCTTCGTCACCGACAACCCAAATACCCAATCCCCTTCTCCTCCCTCCGTCGTCGGTCAGTCTCGCTATTGTTGTGGTTTTTTTGGGGATTTTTCGATTGATTTTTGATAAATCAACACCCTCTGTCACCGTCGTCGCTAAGGGCGTCGGAGCAGATGATGTCGGAGCAACGAACGTCGGCGTAGATGGTGTAGCGAATTTGGGATGATGGTTTTTTCTTCTTCGTATTTTTGGGCTCTTCTTGCTCTCAGTTTGGGGGGAAAAGGTGAGAGGGGTAGAATCGGTATAAGGCGGATAAATGTGAGATGTCTCTCAATAACGCTATTGAAAGACCGTCTCTCCAAAGTTTTTGTGCTTTATTTATATGGTGAGTTAGTGTGTTTCCTTAATTTTTGTGTCAAAATGAAAGGGGAAATTTATTGTGAATATGCGAGAATATTATATGATACTCCCTCCATTCAACTCCACACTATCACTTTCTATTTCGTACACTATTCACAAGTGAGCATTTAATTTCGATTTTTTCTTAATATATAAGTGAAAATATATTCATGTGAGATCTTGTTTGCTTTATCTTTACGAGTACATTAACAATATCTTAACTTTTTTTTTAAATATGTAGCTAACGATAAAACACACGTTGGCAAACGTGAAAAAGCATAGTAGTAGTGTGGAGTTGAATGGAGGGATCGGAGTAGCTTTGAAACAGTTCAATATTTTAAATATGTGATATATTAAATAGTACGAGTAACAAACATTAAAAACGATGAATAATCTATTTACCTAATTGTTGAACAACATGCAAAAGTTTAACTTAAAAATTTACAATGGACTCATGCAAGCGTCCCTGCTAGCCCCCTAACTATACAACTGCATATATATACTTCGTATGTTATTACATGTGTCTTAGCTCAATGCTCAGTGTATTTAATTGATTGAAATAAATATTGTATAATTTATCAACTCTTCAATAAGTGACTCCATTAGATTCCACTCGATTTGTTGAATAACTAGTTGGCGTAATTAGCCAATACGCACATATATATATTACAACACACTAGTTAGAGCTGATCAAAAGCGGGCTTGGGCTGGACATGGGTCGGGCCCAGCTACTAAAAAATGTCCAGTGGGCTTTATTTAATCGCCCGAGCCCGCTAAGCGGGCCAGTTTCCACTGTCCGTACCCGCCCATTTCAAAAGAGCGGGCCGGCCCGTGGTCCTGACTAAAATCAAATACAGAAATTAGTGTTTCTATTAAACACGAGTTTGTTATCGCTACATCCCACAAAAAATTAACAATTGACTTTAAAAGCTTACCCTTAAGAAAGTATATTAATTTTCAAAAGATAAGTTTACTAGATTTTGGAAAAAACACAAGTTTGACAATGTTCTACAAACATCAAAAGTTCATTTTTGCCTTGATCTTTGTGCGGCATTGTTAGCGGTTACATACACTCCCGTGTAATAAATACTTAAAAGCTACTATCTTTATACGACAATCCCATTAGCATGTCCATTCTCGAAGAATCTTTATACGACAAGTGTAAATACCGACAATCTTCCACTTATACGTAAGACAGAAGTATTCATTTGCGCTACCTAATTGGTTTAGAGTGTACAAATTGTAAATGAAATGAGCAGAGAACGTCGAAGGATTGTGGGTTTTTGAGACTTTTATGAGGATACTTTTAATAGCGGGCTGCCCATGGGCAATTTTGTTTAGTCCAAGCCCGTCCATTTATTCTAGCGGGCCTAGTTTTCTTGTCCGTTACTCGTTTAATTTTTTATTTATCTTGTCCAAGCCCACTCTTTTAGCGGGCCGAACGGGCTGGGCCGAACGGTCCGACCCGCACTTGATCAGCTCTAACACTAGTCATGGACTCATGGGACTCATAACTCATGGATTGGCTCAAGTCATACACAGGTATTGAGTTGATGAGCTTTAGCCCTATAAAGTATCCATCATCGTGAGATCTGGCTCCAGAAAAAAGGAAGGACAGAGTTGTACTAAAAGCCTTCTCAAGTGTCAAGTACATGCAAGAGTGAGCACTAGCTTGTGTAGAAAATATGGGCATAAACACGTGAGCTGCAGAGCACGCTTGTAGCTTTAGCTACGTACGGATTACTTGTATATATGAGTATATGACCAACAATACAACCTTGATGTGTTTCCTGGTTGACCCACACTCTATCTAGTACTGTACCACTAGGTAGCACCGACACGAACACGGACACGGACACTGACACGATACGGACACGCGATACGGCATCTCATGAAATTTAGGACACGGGACACGTCATTTAAATTTAATAAAATATATATTTTATATTTATTTATGTGCGATTTTATTTTTGAAAAAGTATTTGAATATTAAATTTAAATAAGTGAAGGTAAAACTTGACGTTAATTATAACTCATTCTCATTTCCAAAACCAAAAACTAACTTATAATCAACTATTTCGACATCTCATTACTAGTCTAAAGAACATCATTTACCGCTAATTCAACTTATTTCCCCACCAAATTCAACCATATAACAATTCACGCCATTTAACTTAAATTCAGCTTGATTTCGTTTGAAGGTGTGTCCAAATACCATGGACACGGCTCAAAATAACATGGACACGTGTCGGACACGTGCCCAAATAAAAGATGAAAGTTAGACACGGCTTTACAAGTGTCCGACACGTTTTGACGTGTGTCCGATGAGTGTCGTGTCCAACACGGGTGTCCGACACGGGAACGCCGATTAGGAGGAGTGTCCGTGCAACCTAGCTGTACCCTACACTCACGAGTTACGAGTAGTACGAAGAAATAATCACTCATTTTATAAAGGAAAATGAATAGATCTAATCAGCTCTCGAATCGTGTGGAACGGATCTTTCTTGACGTGCAACTTCATGTTACGATATTTATCCATATTTTGTCAATATTGCGTCTTTGTATATTATGGATAGTTTTCATATTCTGTTTTGTATGTCGGTTTTCGTATAGTTGAGTTAGGGTTTTGGTATTTTAAAGATGTATATTATCAGCCTTTGTATTCGACACAAATTATATCAATATAATACCATATTTTTCCCATCTACGATTTCTACATGGTTATCATAGCTAGGTTTTTCTAGCATCTTATGAGAAATAAAAAAGACAGGGAAGATTCATCATCGGTAGACAATACTAAAGTTTCTCACGCAGACTCCGATCTTGAGTCCGTTTCAGCGATATGGGTAAGGGTGAAAAGCTTAGTTCATATTTTCTCTCGAACTCCGATAAGTCCGGAGATAAGTTAATTGTTGTGGAATTGAAGGAAAATAATTATGATGAATGGTTAGTTAAGTTGTGGGGTGCGCTGCGTTCAAAGAATAAGACAGGATTCATCGATGGTACAATAAAAAAGCTTGCCAATGATTCTGGCGATATCAAAGATTGGTAAATGGTTAATGCCATGATCGTCAACTGGACTTTTAACTCCATCAAACCAAGCCTTGGTTCGACTATTTCATATGTTGAAGAAGCAAAGCCGTTGTGGGACGATATTGAACAATGGTTTAGCGTTGGTAATGGCCTTAAGTTGGATAGGGTCAAGGGTTCGATACATGATTGTAAGCAAGGTAATGAAGAGTCAATTACTGATTATTATGGTCGCCTCAAGAAACTTTGGGACGATCTTGATATATATGATCGAAGCCCCACTTGTAGCTGCGGAGGTTGCAAGTGCGGATTGAATAAGCAACTTGATAAGAAATGAGATGAAGGCAAACTTCATGATTTTTTATTGGGTATTGATGGCTCATACTTGTAATATCCGCTCTGTTAGGAACCTGTTGACTGACCTGTTGACCATGAGAGACCCTTAGTAAGGGAGACAAAGGGAGACTACGTTGTCATCGTAACGTGATACTTAACCTAGTAGTAGTCACTCGGCCGAGTGGCTGGGATACTCGACCGAGTGCGGCGAACTCGGCCGAGTATGTCTATACTCGACCGAGTACCTCGTCTAACAGCGTGTTATTATAAAACGCGGTGACTAAAACATAGTTCATTTCGACATTTTATTTTATCTTTTCTAAAACCTAAACCCTCTCTCTCCCAATTCTCTCATCTCACTCTACACATCTTGGGTAGCCTTGAACATTAATCCGGGAAGAAAGGTGGTTTATGCATGAGGTCATTGAGTCGGGTTGGCGCCGCCTTCGGCATCGTTTTATCCTTCAAGGTGAGTTTGTGAATAATTGTTTATCTGCAATAGATCTTGAGTAGCTTAGTGATAGGGTACGGTTGTTGTTTGTAGGGTACGATGTGGAGTCTTGCTTGACATGGTGTGATTGATGCGTTCTATGGATTTGCGAAGAAGTAGGGTTTTCCTACTCAGTTGATTGTATAATTGATTTAAGATTGATTGTGGTTGATTGTATAACATGTATCATTGGTTTGAGATTGATTGAGATTATATTGTTGATTGGTATTGTTGTTATGAAAATATTTTTGGGAGATGGTTCCAACTCCATGTTCGCCTCTTGTGGCTCCCGTCACAAGGGGAATGTACACATTAATGATCTGGGTTTGCTCGTTGGGATGAGCGGGGATTTGCTGGGCAAGGCTGCAGTCCCCCACAGGCGGTGTGGGTTATCTGTTGCGATGGGTAACCTGGCAGGGTTACACACTTCGATCTGTAGTTGGTTATTGTTTATTATTGGAGTTTGGAGGATGATTACTACAGTTGGATTGGTTTGTGTATTGGATTGTGTATCTATGAATTCTTATTTTGATTGTGGATTTGACTGACCATGTTTAATGTGTTCAAAATTGTGGTGATTCAATCGGGGATGGTCAACAGTTGGTTTAGTAGGTTCTGGATGTTGATGTGCGTGCGGGATATGGACGGGATCGAGTCATCACGCTGTTTTAGCTAGCTACCGCTGTCACTTATACTTTAGTTGTTATTTTTAGTTGTTTCGGAGTTGTTTTCCTTTTTGGTTTTGTATTTGTATAAACAGTAAGAATACATTTAATAAATGTTCTCTTATGGTCTATTTGATATACTTACCTCGGGCAACCGAGAAGGTAACGCCCTTACTTATTAGGGAAGGTCTTGTTAAGGCTCCTTGGTAAGTGGGGATGTTACAAAGTGGTATCAGAGCGACAATTTTTGAACCTGAATCAATGAACCAAATGAATGTAGGATGTCAAATTGAAATGAATCTGGTGTATGTGTGTTGGGAGCCCTCTTATGTCGGTTTTGGGTGACAAGGCGCCCTTATCTCAGAATCCCGGCCTCAACATGCTTAAGCCAGCAACTTTGCGTGGGGTAAATGTGAGGGATTATGTGTGTGTGTTGAATATGTGACGTGTGGTCTTCTTAGTTATCATATTGTGTTTTGGTATAAGTTGAAACGGCTATATTGCAAGAGATGGTGTGTGCTCGTGCACGTGAATGAGTTTGTGTGGTTGACTAAGAGTTCTATGTATGTTGATCACGACAAATGAAGTAATGAGAGATGTTAACGGTATAGTATGTAAATGTGTTTATATGATGAGTGAATGACTGGAGATAGTGTTTCATGAAGCAAACAGAGTAGATACTTGAATGCATATAACATCGTTGGTAGATTTAATCAAGTTTGAATGATATGGGGTGGGCGTAACATGGTAAGTTTTTACGGGAAGAGTTATGCGCGGTGCGATGTATTTTGTGCTAGTATTTCTAATAGGTGCGAATTGTTGATAGGTTTCATGATGAATGATAACAATAGGATCTAAATGTGACGAGTTCTAAATAAGTTTAGGCTCCGAACAACGGTTATCGTTTTGCAGGGAAGGTTCTATGTGAAGTTTACAAAATCTGTTACTGTGTGAGGGTACTCGACCGAGTACGCCTTAATCGACCGAGTATGTTTGCACTCGGCCGAGTACTCAGAAGGCAGTTGCTGTGATAATATGCAATTATGAGTACTTGACCGAGTAGACGCAAGTACTCGGGCTGAGTATGTCCATTACTCGACTGAGTATCCCAAAAATCCGCGGTTCAACTCTAATTTTTCCGGAACACTATAAACACACCTCTATCCTATTTCTCGACTCATACTCTTCTTATCACCCTCAAAATTTCTCAAAAATTTCTCTCGTAACATAAACTTTGGTGATTTATGCTATTTTGCTCTCAGATTCATCCTCTTAGCTTTCACTCTTTCAACCAAATTCCAAACTAAGCTAATGCATCTTTCAAAACTTCTTGCTTTCATCAAGTCGATTGTGTAAGTTGCCCCAAATCTGAAAATTTATACTCTTTTAATTCAAAGATTCATGATTGTATGTTGATTAATTTGGTAGTAATTACTTCCATTGATCGATTTAAATATTCAAAAGATGATTTCTAAGCCCAAAATTCCCGATTTTATACCGAAAATTTCTAGGGTTGTCCTAAAATTTTGATTTTTGGTCACCTAGATTGTAACACCCCGTATTTTATATGAATATTTTATTATAAAAGTATTTTATTAAATTAATTATTTCGATGTTTAATAATATATTTTGGAATATATATTTATAGCTTCCGTTCTCTATTTTGTTATTTCTCGTATTGATATACTTTTGATTTGGTTAAAATGTCCGTGTACGATTTTACTATTTTAGTTTAATAATTACTTTTCTTATATAAGCTCTCCAAGCGTTTTAATATGGCTCAATCCAATTTATAATCAGATAATCCATTGTATGAACTAACGGACCCAAAGCTTATTTGTTAGCCCTCTCTTATAAATAGAATAAACCCTAAACAAGCAACTAGGTTGCTCCCTTTTCTTTGTCGCGTGAAACCAGCGGCTCCCTTCTCCTTTCCTCTCTTTTGTTCTCTTTTCTCCCTTTGACTCCATTGTTGAACATCTCTTCTTCTTCCCAATTCAAAATAAAATTATATTTTCACAATCCTTGCTCTTACCTCTACAACATATTCATCTTCAAATATTTTTATGAGAATTATTTGTATGGACCTTTAGACCTACGTTTTGGGTCTCTCGCGGCCTGTTTGAAACTTTTATTATTATAATTGAAGAAAATTAATATAATTCATACTATATGACATTTAATATTTTTGTTTATAAATAAAATAAATTAATCTTTCTCAAATCTTAGTTTTTTTAGGTTTTAACTTCAATGTATAAATAAATACATACAATTTTAATTATACGGAGTAACTATTAAGTGATAATTACTTATGCATGATCAACACTTTACAAATAATTTTGTAACTAATCAAATATCATATTAATTGAAACCCCCTTTAGTAAATAACCCCCTTTCATGTACAATTTTTTACAAATAACCCCCTTATAAGTTCCTTTTTACTAATAACCACCTTAAATTCAACTTAATTCAAAATTTTACCCCCTAATATTAGTTACGGAGACGATTTCTATTAAACCCGTCTATTTACGACATTTCGACTTAAACTTAACTAAGATACCTAAATTACCCCTACTTATTACTTATCCCTACCCTTGTTTTATTTCATAACCCTAAAAAAAACCCCAAAATCAATTACAATCCTAAAACCCCAAATTAATTGTTCTTCTTCAATCAATGCTCCCTCCTTCCTCTACTTACTCCAACTTCCTCAGTCAACTTATATCCATCCAATTTAGCCAAATCACCTATAACAAATCAGGTGGGTCTTCTTTTTGTGACTTCATGTTGAATGCTCAGGATATTTCATGTTTTGTTGTCTGTCTCACGGAAAGCTCAATCAAAGGGCTCCCCAGCTAACACCATTCCAAACTTTTTGGTCTATGCCGCATTCTTCTTACCAGTTTTTCAATGTAACGAGCTTACATGTTGATTAATAGCGGCTGAATACTTGCAGTAGAAGTGTATCATAATTGAGTTGCTAGATACTATTTGGTCTGTATAACTAACTTTTGAATCATATCAACCATTCCCAGAAAACTCTTTACAAGGCAAACAACTCTAGTGTCCGCTTCTCTTCTTAAATCCTCCTAATTGGTAATACCGTGTTGGCGATAATGGAGAAAGTGAAGAACAATTGATTAGGATTTCAATTCTGGGTTTTTTTGTGGGTTATGAATTAAAATAGGGGCAGTTTAGGTATCTTAGTTAAGTTTAAGTCGGAATGTTGTAAATAGACGGGTTTAATAGAAATCGTCTCCGTAACTAATCTTAGGGGGTAAAATTTTGAATTAGGTTGAATTTAAGGGGGTTATTAGTAAAAAAAAAGACATATAAGGGGGTTATTTGTAAAAATTTGTACATAAAAGGGGGTTATTTACAAATTTCTCTAATTGAAATAAAATGTATTTGAATAATGTAACAATCAACATTAAGTACTTAAATTATATTTATGCTCCAATTAGTTAATATATGTTCAAAATGATATGAATATAATTTAGGCATTTTTCAATTTTTTATGTGTACCGTGTGATATTTATGGATCAAACATATCAGGTCCAAACTTAACTTATTCGAATGTTTTTATTGTGTCTTGCATGTGCTATGTGTCAAACATATTTATTAAAAATTTGCACATTTTGTTTGAAACAACTACGGAGTATATATAATGATGTTTAAGATTTTACCTATAAATAAACGAAATTACTTTTTAAACATTCTCAAATATAATTTTTTAAGGTTTAACTTCAAAGTATTTAAAAAATACGGAGTAACATATAAAATATTTAACTAAAATTAACATTAGTTAGCCATAAATCCATAATCAATGTCGTTTTAATTTATACTTGACTTATACACATTTACTTCCTCTTTTTGGCAATTTATTTATTTTCTTTAGATTTCTCCTCTTTCCTTATTTAGACATCCAAATGACAAAAAGATCTTTACCCCACTTGTATATTTACAATATTTGCCATTATTTTTTCATTACTTTTTCATTCTTTAATCCCTTTTCATTACTCTTTCATTACTTTTGTTACCTTTTCATTACTTTTTCATTCTTTAATCAATTTTCTTAATTGTTGTGCAAAAAAGAAATGAGATGAAAATAGATAAATGGAGGGAGTAACACAAATAAGATTATACATCCAGTTGTACCATAAGCATTGTACAACCAAGGTATAAGAATCCGAGCTTATATGTATTTTTTCTGAGCTAATTCAAAGTTCATATTTTTAATGTGTAAATGGATGAGTTCAATACTTTCTAATAAAGCTCATATTATTTAACATAAAGCTCGGCTACTTTATCACAAAGCTCAGATTCTACATCATACAACTGGTTGTATAATCAATGAATTGAGGGAGTAATATGTTTTCTACTTTTTCATGTCCCTTATAACACTATTGTACTTAATAATCATTAGTTTTTTTTATTATTCAAATGCACTTATGATCACTGTGTATATACATACTCGTTATCACATTATTTAGACTCTCTCAAAATCTCATGTGTATTTAATTTGTCGCAATATATTTTTTCATTTCCACGCTATAAAAATTTATCTTTTAGTTTTATTTGTAATGAATACAATAACCTTCCAAATATATTTTTCTTAAAGGATTTAATGGTATAGATATTATAATTTTCTCAAAATATTTTTTACGTAAAAGTAAAGCATTGTGAGACACTCACTTTAATAATCTATGCATATCAAAATATTTCAATAAATATAATTAAAATTATACTATATTGAAAGTATTTTTCATAATAAACGCAATGATTTACATTTTAGAATTTTTGTCAAAATATCTTTGTAATAAATTTAGAATCAAACCGCCATAATTATTTGATGTAATTTTATAATAACATTTATTAAACTATAATTAATACTTTGCTGAGATTTATGTTGCATTTATTACATTCGTATTTAATGACTAGCTGTAATAAATGATGGTAATTAAGGTTGAAACGCCATATGGCGCATCCACAGCGTTTCAACCCAGTTTTATATATATACTAGGTAGTATCCCGCGCTTCGCGCGACCTGTTTTAATATTTTATGATTATAATTGAAGAAAAATTATATAATTCATATATGACCTTCAATATTTTCTCTTATAAATAATTTTTTCTCAAATTTAATATTTTTAAGTTTAACTTCAATGTTTTAAAATAAAATACATAAGAGTTTTAATTAAAACTAATAAGTGATAATTAATTATGCATGATCGACGTTTTATAAATAAATTTGTGACTGATGAAATATCATATTAATCAAATATAATTTATTCGAATAATACAACAATCAACAATAAGTTCTCAAATTATATCATTTCACGATACTTTATGTCTCAAATCAATTAATATTTATTCAAAATTATGTGAACATAATTTTATGTAATTTTTAATTTTTTATGTATAACATGTGACATTTATCTATCAAACATATAGAGTTCAAACTCAACTTATTCAATTGTTTTGATTGTATCTTGATGTTTAAAAGTTTATTACCTGTAAATATAATAAGTAGGTTAAACTTTCTCAAATATTATTTTTTTATGTTTACCTTCAAAGTATTTAAAAAATAACATATACAATATTTAACTAAAAGTAATACGGAGTATTTGGCTAGTTATAATCAATATTTTATATTTGACTTATACATATTTAGTTAAAGATATTAAAAAAAATGTAACGTGTTTTCTACTTTTTCATGTCATTTATAATACTATATTACTTAATAATCATTATTTTTGTTTTGATTATTCAAATGCATTCGCGATCACTATGTACATACACACTCGTACACATACTCGTAATCACACTATTGAAACCTATCAAAATCTCATATGTATTCAATTTGTCCAATATAAGTTTTTTCATTCTCAGACTATAAAAACTTACTCCCTCTATTTTTTTTTATACATGACTTTCTCACATTTCGAGACACTCCCTTCTCTCTTCAATATCTCTTAAAATATAAGACTAAATATGATGACATGTATACTCATATGAAAGAGTTTTTCGTAAGGAATTTAATGGTACCATTTTTATATTTTTTGAACAAATATATTTTTGTAAATAGTAAAGTCAAAGGCTTACCTCGTAAATGTAAAACGTCATATATAAAAAAGTGGAGGGAGTATCTCTTAGTAATTTTTTAAAAGTTGTGTTTTTAATACTCCCTCCAATTCACAATAAACCCCCCATTTCATTTTGGCACAAAAATTAAGGAAACACACTACCCCACCATATAATTAAATTTGGACCACACAAATACACTACTCCACCATACAATTAAATTTGGATCACACAAACACTTACCAAAAAAGGAAATAGGGAAGTTATTGTGAATAACCGAAAAAGGAAATAGGGAAGTTTATTGTGAATTGGAGGGAGTATATACAATGACTCTTCCAAATATATTTTTCTTAATTGATTTAATAGTCTAAGTTTTATAACTTTCTAAAAATATTTTTTTACGTAAATGAAAAACATTGTGAGACGTTTATTTTAATCATCTCTACATATCAAAATAAATATTTCAATAAATATAATGAAAATTATACTCAATTGAAAACATTTTTCACAATAAAGGTAATTATTTACATTTTAGAATTTTTATCAAAATAACTTTTTAATAACTTTAGAATCAAATCACCGTAATTATTTAATATAATTTTATAATAAAATTTATTATACTATAATTAATGCTTTGCTGAGATTTATACAGCATTTATTATGTTTATATTTAATTTCAGCTGTAATTAATACGTGTATTTATGGCTGGGTTGACACGTGGCGCATCCACAGCGTTTCAACCAGTTAATATATATATATATATATATATATATATATATATATATATATATATATATATATAGAGAGAGAGAGAGAGAGAGAAGGGTTCTTATAAGGTCCTTACATCCATTGAGTCCCTAAGTCCTTATAAGGGCCTTTGGATGGAAGGGATGGAGGGATGAGATTACATCTCAATGGAGGGCTACAATTCTCCCTCCCTAATCTTCTTCCCTAATTGTGTATAACTCTACCTAATTGTGTACAACTCTTCCACCATTCTAATCTCCCAACTCACTTCCTCATTATTCATTCATTCACACTTCTCTCATACACTCATTCTCTCTCATCTTTCTCTCATTCTCTCAAAAAAAAAAAACCCAAATCAACAAAAAAAAAAAAAACCCAAATCAAAAAAAAAAAAAAAAAACCAAACATTCACCATTTTCAAACACCTCCCTCCCTACCTCCCTCCCTCTCTCGTCGTGCCGCCCCCCCACCACACACACAACCACCCACAACCGACAAGACCCGACAACAACAACAACCGCCGCCTCCCTCCGTCCTTCCTCCTCCTTCCACCACCACTCACCACAGCGCCTCTCCCTTCTCCTTTCTTTTTTTTTTTGTTTTTCGAGATCCGACCCGCAACCCACAACTCCTCGCCATCAACCACCAACCCGCAACCCACAACTCCCCTGCTCCACCGGACCCACATCAACCCACAACCGCACTCCTCGCCACCGCCCCACAACCGCACGACCGCACTCCTCCCCCGCCTCCAATACTCCTCCGCCGTCCTTCCCTCCTCCTTCCTCCCCAACGACACCCTAAACCCGACACCCTAAACATAAGCAGCCACCCTCCCGCCGTCCTTCCTCCTCCTCCCGCACCTCCTGCCGCCAATACTCCCTCCGCCGTCCTTCCTTCCTTCCTCCTCCTTCCATTTTTTTTTGTTTTGTTCTTTGTTTTTTGTGTTCTTTGTGTTTTGTTTTATTTTGTGTTTATGTTTTTTGTGTTCTTTGTGTTCCGCCAATACTGCGTTTATGTTTTTTTTGTTCTTTGTGTTTTGTTTTGTTTTTGTTTTTGTACTTTGGTTATTGTTTTTGGTTTATTGTTCTTTGTTTTGTTGGTTTTTTTTTGTTTGGTTTGGTTTTGTTTTTTTTTTTGTTATTTGATTTTTTTTAGTTTAGTTATTTTTATTATTATTTGAGATTTGGTATTAATTTTGTGTGGTGGTGTTTTTTTTAGATCTATTGGTTTTTTTGTGTTTTTGTCATATTTACTTTATTTTGTAATTGTTATTTGGTTTTTAATTTTTGTTGGTTATTAATTTCTTTGTTGGTTATACACTTAAAACATTAAAGTTATACTATTTATGGCTAAAGTTATACACTTAAAACATTAGAGTTATACACACGATAATTAAATTTGGTTTTTTTTTTATTGTTATTTGGTTTATTTTACATTTCGGGTTTGGTTGGGTTGTTGGTTTTTTGGTTTTATTATTGTTATTTGGTTTTTTGTTTTTGTTATTATGAGTTTTTTTGGTTTTTGTTATTAATTTTTTTTTTTTTCATATTTTTCATATTTATTGTTTGATTTTTTTACTATTTACGACTAAAGTTATACATTTTATGACTAAAGTTATACATTTTATGACCAAAGTTATACATTTTATGACTAAAGTTATACATTTTATGACCAAAGTTATACAAAAAAAGACTAAAGTTATACAAAAATTGGACTAAAGTTATACAAAAAATTGACTAGAGTTATACAAATTGTGACTAGAGTTATACATTGTATGACTAGAGTTATACGTATGTTTTGATTTTATTTTTTTTATTGTTTGGTTTTTTTACTATTTACGACTAAAGTTATACATTTTATGACTAAAGTTATACATTTTATGACTGAAGTTATACTCTTATGGAATAAAGTTATACAATTTTGGACTAAAATTACACAAATTTGGACTAAAGTTATACAATTTTGGACTGAAGTTATACAAAAATAGACCAGAGTTATACAAAAATGCACCAAAGTTATACATTTTATGACCAAAGTTATACAAAAATGCACCAAAGTTATACAAAAAATGGACTAAAGTTATAAAAAAAATTGGACTAAAGTTATACAAAAATTGGACTAAAGTTATACAAAAATGAACCAAAGTTATACAAAAATGAACCAAAGTTATACAAAAATAGACCAGAGTTATACAAAAATGCACCAAAGTTATACAAAAAATGGACTAAAGTTATACAAAAAAATGGACTAAAGTTCTACAAAAATTGGACTAAAGTTATACAAAAATGCACCAGAGTTATACAAACATGCACCAAAGTTGTACAAAAATGCACCAGAGTTATACAAACATGCACCAAAGTTGTACAAAAATGCACCAGAGTTATACAAACATGCACCAAAGTCCATTTTTGTATAACTTTAGTCCATTTTTTGTATAACTTTAGTGCATTTTTTGTATAACTCAGTGCATTTTTGTATAACTCGGTTTATTTTTGTGTAACTTTGGTCCATTTTTGTATAACTTTAATCCATTTTTGTATAACTTTGGTCCATTTTTGTATAACTTCGATCTTTTTTGTATAACTTTGGTCTATTTTTGTATAACTTGATCTTTTTTTGTATAACTTTAGTCCATATTTGTATAACTTGAGTCCATATTTGTATAACTTTGGTCCATTCTTGTATAACTTTGGTTCATTTTTGTATAACTTTGGTTCATTTTTGTATAACTTGGGTTCATTTTTGTATAACTTTAGTCCAATTTTTGTATAACTTTGGTGCATTTTTGTATAACTTTGGTCATAAAATGTATAACTTTAGTCGTAAATAGTTAAAAAATGAAACAATAAATATGAAAAATATGAAAAAAAAAAAATAATAACAAAAACCAAAAAAACTCATAATAACAAAAACAAAAAACCAAATAACAATAATAAAACCAAAAAACCAACAACCCAACCAAACCCGAAATCTAAAATAAACCAAATAACAAGATTTAAAACCCGAAATCTTAAAAAAAAGTATAACAAGAAGAGATTTGAGAAAATGAATAAAAAAGGAGAAGTAACAAAATAAAAGAAAATAAAAGACAACAACAAAAAATGAATGGAAAAAACAACTCAAAACATGAAAATAAAGACCAAACGAAAAAAAAAAAAAAAAAAAAAAAAAAAAAACCGAGGAAAAAAAAAAAAAAAAAAAAAAAAAAAGTTGGCGGTGCGGTGGCGGCGGTGCGGTGGCGGCGGTGGTGGGCGGTGAGTTGGTGTCGGGTGGGATAGTGGTGGGTGGTGGTGAATGAGGAAGAGAAGAATGAATGATTTATTTGGGTTTTTTGATTTAATTGGATTTTTTGGGTTTTTTGATTTAATTGGATTTTTTGGGTTTTATTTATTTATTTGGGTTTTGGGTTTTTTATTTATTTGGATTTTTTGGGTTTTTATTTTTTGGGGTTTTAGAGAGAAGATGAGTTGTGTGATATATGAGAGAAGTGGATGAGAGGAAAAGAAGTTATAGTGAATTAGTGATTAATTAGAAGGATTAGTGAAGGAGGAGAGAATGAGTGATATTAGTACATAAACACACTTTTGGAGGTTGATCTTGGCCATTCATCTCCCTCCATCCAATGGCTCACAATAGAACTTATGGACTCAAATATATAGAGGACCTTAGTTGATCCTTTCTCTATATATATATATATATATATATATATATATATATATATATATATATATATATATATATATATATATATATATATAGAGAGAGAGAGAGAGAGAGAGAGAGAGAGATAAGGGTTCTTATAAGTCCTTGATACCATATAAGGCCCTAAGTCCTTATAAGAACCCTTGGATGAAGGGATTGAAGGGATGAGATAAGGAGAGAGGGGGGCGTTTTTTAGAGCAAAAAAAAAAAGGAAATGATTGTTGTATGAAAGAGGGGCCACTGCCACTGTTTTCTGTCCTTGTTTTGGTACAAATCCCACGTACAAAAGGATTAAACAAACACAAATATATCAGTTTGCATGCTTTCCCTCTTCATTCACCATTGAAAACCTCTCACACAAGCAAAACCCATAAAAATCACCATACAAATTCACCTAAATCCTGTAAAATCCAATATAAATCATCAAAAAAGGAACAGAAATTTCATTCCAACTGTAAAACTACTTCTTTGATCATTAGATAAATAAATTGTTATCAAATAAAGTACTTCATTGTTCATCCGTTAAAATTCATTCGCTTTGTTGAAGATCAAAATATTGTTATTGTTCATCAGAGAAAGACGATCAAAAATGACGGTGAGTCTTTGTGAAATGGATCATATGCAAAATGAAGTTGCCGTCGATGGTGAGTTGTTTGCTTTCGTATTTGTGTCTACGTTATTATTGTAGCTTGATGTTCAAGAATACTTGATGTTCGCTATATGTAATTTTGGATTGATGTTCATTATTGTAGTTTGCAGTTATTTCATTTGTGTTCATCATTGTTCATTAGATTTGTTTTTTCATTTTGTTCATGGTAAAAAATGATGGCAAACTTCAGTGGGTTTATGTAAAACTATGACACGTATATGTATAACTTCAATAATACAATGTACTCATGCAGTGCTTATATTCATCGTGTTATAACTCCACTGGTTTTTTGTAAAACTCTTTGACAATTTGTGCATGACTTCAGGTAATGAGTAATTCTAACCGGATTTTTTGCGTAAAAACTCTTACTAAACAACCAATTTTGATATAGTTATTCATGTAATTGCTTAAGTTATACATTCATTAAGTGAAGTTATAGGATGTGGAGGGTTGCACATTATATGCCTAGAGTCATACAGTCTGTGCCTAGAGTTATACATTATATGACTAGAGTTATACATTGTCTGACCAGAGTTATACAAATTTTGTACAGGAGTTAAACACCACATGACTGCAGTTATGAAAAGAGGCAAAATTTAGTAGGCAGTTATGAGTTATACAAACAATATCAAGAGTTATACAAATTGTGTACAAGAGTTATACAACACATGACTGCAGTTATGAAAAAGGCAAAATTTATTAGACAGTTATGAGTTTAACAAAAAATAACAAGAGTTATACAAATTGTGTACAAGAGTTGTACACTCTGTGTAGTACAGTCATCCATACATGGGTAAGGGTCATACATTGTATGACTAGAGTTATACATTCTGAAACTAAAGTAATACAGTCTACAATGTATAACTCTAGTCATATAATGTATAACTCTTAGCATATACAGACTGTGTCTAGAGTTATACATTATATGCCTAGAGTTATACATTGTATGACTAGAGTTATACATTATATGCTAAGAGTTATACAAACTGTCACTAGAGTTATACATTGTATGACTAGAGTTATACAGACTGTGACTAGAGTTATACATTGTATGACTAGAGTTATACAAACTGTCCCTAGAGTTATACATTGTATGACTAGAGTTATACAGACTGTGACTAGAGTTATACAGTTTGTGCATAGAGTTATACATTGTATGACTAGAGTTATACAGTATCTACCTAGAGTTATACATCGAAGTACTAGAGTTATACAGAGTGTGACTATAGTTATACATGATATGGTGAGAGTTATACATTATATACCCAAAGTTATACAGTTTGTGCCCAGAGTTATACAGTCTGTGCATAGAGTTATACAGTATATGCGTAGAGTTATGTATTTCTTAATCATTTCATGGATGTTTGATTCTGCTCAGATGGTCGTAAGGCAGCGGAAACTGAGTATTGTAAGCATTTGGCAGCGGAGTTTACACCTTGTGTAGGGCAACAATTTTTTGAAATCGACGAGGCAGTGACATTCTATAAAGTTTATGCATTGGCGTCCGGGTTTGATGTTCGGAAGTACACGACGAAAAAATGGCGCGACGGTGAAATCAAGTCGAAGTTGCTGGTTTGCAACAGAGAGGGATTCACATATGTCCCAAAAGGAGAGGCAGTAATTAAAAAAAATGAGACCGGGATTAGGGAAGAAGAAATGCAATGGGGAAAAAGAACTGCGAACCAGAGGAAATATACAGTCAAGAGGGTAGGGTGTAAAGCACATGTCAGGCTATTTATGAAGAATGGAGTACTAGTAATTGACCGATTCCACATGGGGCATAATCACGAGCTTGTATCGAGTGAGGATCGTCAGTTTCAAAAGATGTCGCGGAACATACAAGATTTTCACAAGTACTTGATAATGTACAACTCAAGGGTTAGTTTACTATTAATCAAATCTCCACTAATTGAATGGCAAACTTCTAAAGTTATACACCGAGATGATAGAGTTATGTAAACCTAAGAGTTATAAATAATAAGAAGTTGCACAATCAATGAATGAAGTTATGCATATGTTTCATGAAGTTATAAGAAAAGTTTGAAAGAGTTATAGTTGAGGAATTCTTGGTTATTAATCAAGATCGATCGGATTTGTTGTCCACTTTGCAGTTGAGGATAGGAGCAACTAGGACGTACAACATGTGTAAGGAGTTCGTAAACGGGTTCGAGAACATTGGTGCATCCTTAACTGATTTTAAGAACTTCCACCGAGATGTGAAGTGCTTCATCCATAAACGGGACGGTCAATTGTTCATTGACCGGTTCAAGAATATGGCACAAAATAGGCAGGGGTTTTATTTTGATTATGAAGTTAACAAGGATATGACCTTGAAGGGCAATATGGGGTGAGAACCGCTAGAAGGAACTACTCCGTTTTTGGAGATGCAGTGTCGTACGACCCAACATACTCAACAAACAAGTACGATATGATTTTCATGCCATTCACTGGCATAGATCACCATAAGCGGTCAGTGACATTCTGTGGGGCATTGATTGCCCATGAAGACCATGAATCCTTCCAGTGGGTTTTCAACGGGTTTTTGAATGCTATGGGTGGAAAGGAACCCAAGTACATTATCACGAGATCGGGATGCGGGCATTATTAAGGCCGTACCCCTTGCCTTCAAGACTGCACGCCACCGATTTTGCATGTGGCATATAATGAACAAGGTGCCATCGAAGTTCGGGGTGACAAGGGAGGATTATAAGGAATTCATTGAGAAATTGAACAACATTATATGGGACGACAACCTAGAAGCGACGCCTTTGATCGTAGGTGGGCAGAAATAATGGAAACGCATGGTCTTGTGAACGAAGAGTGGTTTACAGAAGCGTACGATAAAAGGAGCCAATGGGTGATGGCACATTGCAGGGACTTGAACATGGGTGGTGTAATGAGGACAACCCGGAGATCGAGAGAAGCGATAATAGTTTTTTTAAGAAGTTCGAGCAGAAGTCGTACGTTAGTGGAGTTTTGGATGCGTTTTGAAAGCGCTATGGACCATCAACGGCATACGCAGAAGAGACTTGACCATGAAAACCGACACTCAACACCGTGCAACGGGACGCATTTACCCATAGAGGAATATGCGTCAAATGTTTATACCCGTGAGGTTTTCAAGGAATTCCAACTAGAGGTCATTTGCTCAATCGATACATGTAAGACCGGAGGCTATCTTTCAAGTCGATGGAGTTGAAGTGACTGTCGTAAAGGATTCAATCGTGAGAAAAGTTTCAACGTAGAGTACAACCAGGTAACAACATTTTGGCATAAACTTTATGTGGTAGTTGACTGGAGTTGCTAGATATAGTGCCAAAGTTACATTGTCTGAACATAGAAGTTATACAATTGTTCGAGTGAACTGCAGTTTATCTTTGTATAAATCGACAACATTTTGAATAACTAAAGTTTTCGAATGTATAACTCTTCTTATTATATGCATAACTCTACTTGCAGAATGTATAACTCTTGTTGCCATATGTATAACTCTACTTTCAGAATAACATTAGAAGTTATTCAATTTTTCACTGAACTGTTGTCATTTGTAGTATAACTCTGATTACATTTTGAATAACTTTAGCTTTCAGAATGTATAACTCTTGTTGGCATATGTATAACTCTACTTTCAGAATAACATTAGAACTTATTCAATTTTTCACCGAAGCTGACTATTTGTAGTATAACTCGATTAGAGTTTGAATAACTTTAGCTTTCAGAATGTATAACTCTTGTTGCCATATGTATAACTCTACGTTGATAATGTTTAACTCTTATTATTATATGTATAAGACTACTAACAGCATAATTTAATTTGATTACAGGGACACAGGCTACACGGTGCAGCTGTATGATGTTTGAAAGGATGGGATTTTGTCTTTGACATATAGTATGGATTTTGTCGGCTAACGGCAAGAAGACAATTCCGGATGATTACGTTTCTAAAAGATGGAGAAAGGATGCATTGCAATTCAGATTATCAGAATGTGATGGTGAACAAATGGAAACAAATAGTAGCGCTGATGCAAAAGAAGTTGCGATGGTGAAGTTGTGGTCAGAAGTTCATGCAACCATTGGTTTACTTCGTGGCACGAGTGTGACTGAAGTTGTGAACTTAAGCTCGTTAATTAGAGAGTTCAAGGAGAAACTTTTACCGTACAAGAAGGATTTAACAAAGCAGCAGGAATTTGAGCAAATCCTTGGTTGCCCCGCCAGTGACGAGGTAACAATAATTCCACCAAAACAATCGAAAAATAAAGGCAGCGGTAAAAGAATGGTGTCAGCTAAGGCTAAAGCCATTGCCTTGGCTTGTAAGCCAAAGCGCATGTGTAATAACTGTAAACAAATGTCACACCACGATAAACGGAACTGCCCTAACCCATTCTCTGAGCATCCACCGTCTTCACCAGCATCTGAAGGAGTAGAAGAAGAAGAAGAGGAAGAGGAAGAAGAAGAAGAAGAAGAAGAAGAAGAAGAAGAAGAAGAAGAAGAAGAAGAAGAAGAAGAAGAAGAAGAAGAAGAAGAAGAAGAAGAAGAAGAAGAAGAAGAAGAAGAAGAAGAAGAAGAAGAAGAAGAAGAAGAAGAAGAAGAAGAAGAAGAATAGAGAAACTTAACATGCTGTAGTAGTAGGCAGTAGAAAAATACCTCCGTTTCAACAAATTATTTACAATCTTTTTTTCTTTAAAAGGTAAAAAATCTGGTGAGATGGAAGGGGTATTTAATAGCTAGCTTTTGTCTATTTTGAAGGGGGATTGCACCTTCCAGATTGTATAACTTCAGTAATATGGTGTGTGAAATTTCAAGCTAATGTTGTATAACTCTTTTACATAATTTTGATGACTTCTGTTCATGGCAAAATATCCAATATTTAAAAGTGGCTTTAAGAACGAATTATAATTTCAGTGGCTTTAAGTAAAACTCTTACCCATATATGGATAAATGTACTTCACAGAGTGTATAACTCTTGTACACAATTTGTATAACTCTTGTTATTTTTTGTAAAACTCATAACTGTCTAATAAAATTTGCCTTTTACATAATCTGAGTCATATGTTGTATAACTCTTGTACATAGTTTGTATAACTCTTGATATTTTTTGTATAACTCTTATTTGTCTAATCAATTTTGCCTTTTTTCATAATGCGGTCATGTGTTGTATAACTCTGTACAAAATTTGTATAACTTTACTTCACAAAGTGTATAACTCTAATACTTATCTGTAAAACTTGGATTTTAATTATGGTGACCAAGATGATATAGTAACAATCTATTCCAAAAAGTTGTCTAAGTTGTTAAGGAGTTTCTTGACAACATACTAGAGTTGCAAAAAAAGAGAATACTGAATCAAAGGAAATACATTCTATTTTTTTCGCAGGTTTTTATCTCGCTCTCCATACCTGCTTTTAAATTCCCTGGCTTCTACTTGCTTCAGGATCTGTAATTTCTCGCCAATGAAACCATTGACCTTGGAAAGAACTCCTTCCCCGATGATATTCATGTCAGCTAGGACAAGCGTCGCTGCCAACTGGATCACCAAATATCGACGGAAACTATCACCCTCGTACATTAACATGTGCATCATGGCGAACAAGCCAGACTCGGTGTCGTTTATCGTTTGCTTATGCCAGGCAAACTGGATCTGACGGAACTGGAACGCCGGTATGTCTTTCCCTCTGTCCTTCTCGTCGTCCCTAGACTCCACGTAGTCGCTCATGAGGCTCGCCTGGCACAGACAAGAAAGTCAAAAAGTGAAATTGTAAAAACGGTGACAACACTTTTTAGTTGAACATAATTACAATTTAATTCCACTTACAATAACGTGACACGCTTTGCATATCTCCCATTGGCCCGGACTTGAATAGTACTTATTGTCCAGAAGATCAATCGTCCTAGAATTAAAGTTGATACACACACATGCATAATGGGCTTCAATCTTAATGGGTACGAAGATTAAATCAGCCTTCAAGCTGAAATCTTTGCCACAGTCGATTCGGAAGACGTCTCACATATTGTACAACCTTTCGGTGTCCGGTGTTTGTTGGACAGGGTTTCGTACAAGGCTCAAGATTGTTTCCTGTTTAAGTAACAGTATATGTGTGAGGATACCAGAGGAGTTATAGGGGTTGTGCATTGGAGTTGCACAGTAACTCTTATAGCATAATGAAGAATGCCTAGGTTCATACTGGTTGTTAATAACTTCTCAAAACAAAATGTTTAACTCCATGGAGGGTATGTATAACTTTAGACTTATTTTCCACTGTGAAAGTTTTAAAGAGGGTATGTGAAACTCTTATAGCATATTAAAGGATTGATTAGGACCATACCATATGACGGATACCGAAGAAAGACGAACGAAAAATCGCGCAATCCTCTGCCTCCAATCGATTAAGCAACAAGGACCAACACTCAATCACTTTTTCATCCATTGGCGTCTCATGGAGCATAGACAACATTTGCAACCTATTAATTGTTCCGTGCCGGCCATAACTCACAAGTGGTTCACTGTAGTTCAGACAGTAGGTGTTAATCAGGCTATAACGTATACTAAATGGGAAGGTAACTGCTATTAAAATGACTGCATAACTTCACTGATGAAACGTATAACTCCATTTACGATATATATAACTTCAGTGATGAAACATATAACTCCATGTATTACTCTAGGTATAACTCCAAGCCTCTAATGTATAACTCCAAAGTATATATTGTACAACTCTGAGCATATACTGTAAAACTCTACGCAAAATAATGTAGACTTCCAGTATGGAAATGTCTCTATACTGATAAAGCTTAATATGATAAAACATTAGGATTTTAGACAGCTTACTCATTTGGAAATTTGTAGTCATCAAGGAAAACGTAATCAGCCACTTGTTTGCGATACACCGGGATATCCCTAATTAATGTCTTGTTCAACTTCAGCATCTTGGCGACCACTGTAAGGTCGGCGTCTGGTTCCCCGCAATATGTGGTGCAACCAAGGCCATCGCCCTTACCCCGGGAGCGGTTATTAACAGCTGAGAGGGCCCGACTAGACGGCGTCCGGCCCAGGGCTACTTTGGAAGGTGGAGTCGATAGGTTGAATCGACTTTAGAGCAAGGTCGTTTAGCGTAACCGTTCTCCGGCGATTCCAACACCTCTCTTCCTTCCACTTGTGTTGCCGGCTAGCCTCTGTTTATCACGCACCTCCTCCATTTCACGGTCTTTAAGCTCCTTAAAAGCTGTTACCCTGGATAACACAGCTTCCCTGTCCAAGTTAATGTCACTGAGGACAAGGGTTGCAGCAATTTCCGCTCGCATGAGGTCATTGCTTTCCTTTGTCCCTATGGTACAGTCGAATGGCTCTCCACGGACAAAGAACATATGAACCATGACGTAAAGACCACAGTCATTGACAAGTATGTCCCGATCCCCGCCGATTGAATTTAATGTTGACAAAAGGAAACCCTTCAACTTTCTTGCCTTTGTCGAGCCCTTTGTAGGCCATATACTTTCCCATTGCATCAGCCTGGCGGAAGTTAGGCAAGGCGTTTAAAAGGGGAAGACCAATTAATAAAACAAATAGAGCTAATAATTAATCTAGTCACCAGTTTTATAAGACTTACAGTAATACGCGCAATCCCTCCGTATGGTAATTTCAGAAGATCGTCCTCGTAAGAACGATTATCAAGGTACTCGATCTGCTCAGAGAGGAAATTTATGCAAATGCAAGAGTAATGATCTTCATCGCCAGTGCTTACCGGGACGAAAACCTACAAACATGCACCAAAAATCTAAGAGTTATAAAACATAATTAGCATATTAGAGGCATACATATTGTGCGTAGTTGGAATTATACATTCTATGGTTAGAGTTATACATTATATGTATAGAGTTGTACATTCAATTTCTAGAGTTATACAGTATATTCTTGCAGTTGTACATTATGTGCGATAGCGAGATGCCTGGAGTTATACATTATACTGTATATGCTTACAGTTGTACTTTATGTGCAGTGAGTTATACATTCTATGGTTAAAGTTATACATTATATGCCTAGAGTTATGGAGTGAAGTTAGCCACTCATCAAAACTCTAAGCATATACTGTATAACTCTAGACAAATAATATATAACTTCAGCCCTAGAACGTATAACTCTAGTCATTCTGAAAGCTAAAGTTATATAATGTATAACTCTTGCCATAGAATGTATAACTCTAGCCATAAAATCTATAACTGTAAGCATATACAGTGTAGTGTATAACTCCAGGTATTACTCTAGGTATAACTCCACTCCAGGCCTCTAATGTATTACTCCAAAGCATATATTGTACAACTCTAAGCATATACTGTTAAACTCTAGGCAAATAATGTATAATTCCAGTATGTAAATGTCTCTATATTGATATCTGAGCTCACCATATCAGAGTCCAGTTGAAATGGACTAGAACACGACTCTTGCCGCATGTCCCACGAGGAACAAAAGCCTTCAGAATTATCAACAACCAAGTTTTTCTTCCTGCCTTGCCAAATTGCAATTGCTAGGTCCTATAAAAATGATAGACGGGGGTTGACAGCTTGTATCACAAGTTACGTACAGTTTGTCACAAAATAACTTGCGGAGTTCGAGCACACTTACAGCGTGACCTAGGCCAAAGAAACAGTGCGAACTTGAAACAGCTGCGGTGTTCGCGTGCGTAAGCCGATTGAGTAGTACAGACAAAGACCAGCGATCGATGACATTGGCCGTGTCGAGCCCCGGGCATCAACGACTGGAGATCAATACGCGTTATGCAGTTTGGACAGGGATATGTGACCAATTGTTCCCTACTAAGGATTAGCAAAAATGAGACACGCAGCAAGGGAAAAGATTCATGGCCTGTTTGACTGTCGTATTGAAATATAGGTAAAACTTATCTTTTACTTACTCTTTATTATGGGCGTGGAATTGATCAAAGACATAATCCATTACATCCTTCCTCACCCTGAACACCGTCCTGAAACGTTCCTTGTTAAATCGCAACAACTGTGAGCATACGTGCTGGTCAGGTTCGGGTGCCCCGCAATCCTGAGAACAACCTAGGTTCTCAGGTACAATGTCCATACACTGAAGGGGGGCAGTTGAATGCAGTAAGAAAGGATGGTGGATAATGTCACATCGCGGCACATAAATAGGGGGTAGGAGTGGTGCAACCGGCTCAACCCTAGCACCAGCGATTTCAACTACCAAACCTTCTTTGGCAGCACCAATCGTTCGCTCCTCAACCCCGGCAAATGCCTCATTCACATCTGCCGTGCTCATGAAAGTCAGAGGGATTTGATTTCCACTCCATTCCGTTGAAGGATTCCCCGGGGTGATCTCGGCACCCTCGACAACATCTACGTTTACACCCCCATTGTTAGAATGTTGTTCAACATTCTCAATTACATCCTTTTGAACAGTGGCCTGAATGAAAAATAATAAAATTAAACACCATGCTTTTGTATCAAAAAAAATTACAGGTATAACTCTAAAAGTGAGACAATTGGGTCACAGAGTTACAAGCCCAATGAATTACAGTTATACATAGAAGGGCAAGAGTTATACACGTGTGAAGTGTTAAAAATATGCTATCAGAGTTATACATATTTGAGTAAGAGTTATACACATATGGTTAAGAGTTGTACCAAACGTATAACTCTGGCCATAAAATGTATTACTGTAAGCATAGAATGTATAACTCTGGCCATAAAATGTATAACTGTAAGCATATACACTATAATGTATAACTCCAGGAATAACTCCAGGTATAACTCTAGTCATCTAATGTATAACTCCAAAGCATATATTATATAACTCTAGTCATATACTGTATAACTGTAGTCATATACTGGCTAAGAGTTGTACCAAACGGCCGTTGCAGTGGCACTACAGTTACAAGGCCTAATCATAAGTTCCAACAAAGTTATACTTTATCAACTTAGAGTTATACACGACCAATTTAAAAAAAACAACGAATGTATAAAAAGTATTTAGCGAAAATTAACAAACTTACCTCGCCATCACGACCACTCCCGTACGCTGGAAGTCCACATAAAGCTTCCTTAATTTTCAAAGCAGAGAAAACATACACTCCATCAATTCTTGTGTCTCCATTGGCAATGATGGGACCGTAGATTTTTCCATCTCCTTATCCGACGGTTGATTGTCGACAATCTTACAAAATTTTCTTTCACACCCTCCCCATGAACTTGCTCATGCACCTCATCACCTACCCCGGCGAGTTTCAAAGATCCTCCGACGGCCCGTCGCCTTGGTCTACAATGTCTGATAATCTTTCATGGTCAATGTCTGACATTCTTTCAACATTTTCAACATTTTCTTTCAATCCCTCCCCGTGAACGTGCTCATGCACCTCATCACCTGCCCCGAGCCGAGTTTCAGCGTCCTCTGACCGGCCGTAAGCTTGCTCAATTTCCTCCACGGTGTAATTCGCCTCCAACAACAGCTCTCTGACAGTTTGGACGGGGGTGCACACACCTTGATCCTCTAACCCTGGGCTAGCATCTGACAACGGATTAGAAACTACTGTATCACCTCCCACTTCCTCCATAATCTTTGACCATGAAACTGCAACTGATTTCGTTGGCGTGTCGGCTTTGACCGACTCTCGACGCGGCTCAACACGAGGGTTACCACCCCTGCCACCCCCATCATTGGCGAGACTAGACAGAACTTCACTTATTTGTCGCGTAGATGCATCGATTCCGTCATATTTTTTGGGGGCCTCACTAACTACCTCTCCAAATGCAGGAGCGTTACCAACAGAAACCTTGACCTTTTCGCAACTGCTTCCTTCAAACGACGTACTTTTGAATCTTTTCACCCTCAAAGAATTCTTGAGAGGCCTGACTAGGATTTAGGCCCGTCGGATCACTAGTTACAGCTTTGATCCTTGCGATTGCATCTGCTTACCATGAATAGAACACAATAGCGTTCCTTTGCATCTGTAGATAAAGCTCGTGAGTACGCTGCATTGAAGAAGTACAGTAAGTTAGTTATATTATAATAGATGGGTACGTTCAGCTGAAAAAGAATCAATCTGCAAAATATATAATAGTTTGAACTTACATCGACAACCCTAGCTTTCAATTCCTGGTCATCCTCGACACCTGCTGGTAGTTCAATCTGAATTAACTTCTTCTCAGAAGTTGAGCAGGAGAGAGGGGGTGGGGGGGCTGATAGCAACAGTAGTTTGGGTTCACGAAGGTCGCTGAGGCTGATACTGTCCAAACTCTTAATATAAGAGGGATCTTGAAGGCACCTCGGATACCTGGTCTTAGACAAAGTTAAAGTACCCAATCCCGCTTGAGCCACCTCAAATTTTACCCTATCTACAAGCGAGGCTTCATCCCAGTGCTTAATCAAAGGTAGATCGTGGAGGCAAGGCTTACCCTTGTAATCATATCGCTGAAAGTAGCTTATCATGAGGAAGGGAATACATCCAATACATCCACCCAACATCGTTACCCCCTTTTTACAGTCTGTCCCCGCTTTCACCATCATTTCCAAAATATAAGAGCATCAGTCAAAATGCGGAATAGCTTTAGGATCTTCTACAGCCCTTAACAGCTTCAAATCTATCCCGTTGTTTGGGGTGGGTGCGAGGAATAAAGACATAGAGAACAAAACACATAGCCGGCAGAAATGATCGTCCGCCTCCTCGTACTCCATAAGTTGCTTGTGAACTTTCCCTAAACTTATTGAACTATTTGCTTTGCCCACCCCATAAGCTTGCCGCCATTTGTCCTTCAGCTCCTTATTTTCGGGATCGTTGGACCCCTTCTGCGAACCAGTAGGTACCAACGGGAGACGGTTGGGTCCAAGAGGTATCAAGAAACAGTCATGCACGTCATGCTTACTGATCATAAACTCCTTCTTCCGAGAAGCCCTGAACACATATGACCCATTAGAGAAGGACTCCAAGAACATGCGAACGTGTGCAAGTGGGAAGCTGCTAATCTTAAGCTCCAAAATGCCACCAAACCCAATTTTCTTAACAACGGACACCTGATCCTCATTAAGCTTTTCAATGAGAGAGACAAGTCTTTGAGGTCGACACGAAACCGTGATTTCATGTACCCTCTTTACCCTTGGCTTGGCCTCGGCCATCTGGGGAAAAGCAAGGACAACACACAAAATTAGACATGCTGTAGTTGCAATTAGAGTTATACAATAGATAGTCAGAGTTATACAAAATATAAGTAAAGTTATACATTCTGATAATAGAGTTAATCAGAAAATATCAAGAGTTATACATTTCGACAAAGAAAAGTTATTCAAAATGTAATCGAGTTATACAACAAATGACAACAGATTATAAAAAGGTCAAACTTTGAACCTGGGAATCAGCTCCCTTCTCAAAGACTTGGTGCATCATCCATCTATAGCCGACAAACAAATAGGGATTGATTAACGTACAGATTATACATATACATATAATCAGAGTGACAAACAAAAGAAGAGATAATCAGGAGAGTTATACAGAATAACGAAAGATGATTATACATATAATAACAAAAGTGAGACAATCTGAAACTAACGTTATATAATGTGTAACTCGAACCATGAATGTATAACTCTATTATTAAAATGTATAACTTCAAGTATATACTGTATAACTCTAGGCATATATTGTATAACTCTAGGCATATATTGTATAACTCCAGGAATAAAATGTACAACTCTAGGCAAATATTGTATAACTCTAGTTATACATTATGACAATGACAGGTTATTCAACATGTAATCAGAGTTATAAAACAAATGACTGCAGTTATAACAAAAGTCAAACTTGTAACCTTAGAATAAGCACCCTTGTCAGTACTTGGTACTTTTAACCATTCAAAAGAAGAGATAATCATGAAAGTTAGCTATACAGAATAACAATACAGTTATACATATAATAACAAAAGTTAGACATTCTGAAAACTAAAGTCATATAATGTATAACTCTAGCAATAGGAAGTATAACTCTGGCCATATAATGTATAACTCTAGCCATAGAATGTATAACTCTGGCCATAAAATGTATAACTGTAAGCATATACAGTATAATGTATAACTCCAGGAATAACTCCAGGTATAACTCCAGGCATCTAATGTATAACTCCAAAGTATAAATTGTATAACTCTAGCTATATATTGTATAAATCCAGGTATAAAATGTATAACTGTAGGCATATATTGTATAACTTTATGCATGGAAACTAATTAGAAGTATAGTTATACATATAACAATTAGAGTTTGACATTATGAAAAAGGAGTTGGTCACAGAATCAGAAGAGCTATACATCTAGAACCCAGAGTTATACATCTAGTAACCAGAGTTATACATATTGCGTACTAAAGTTATACATCTAGTAACCAGAGTTTTACATTAAGTAACCAGAATTATACATATTGAGTACTAAAGTTATACATCTAGTAACCAGAGTTATACATCTAGTAACGTATAAATCAAAATCAAAACTTTTAACCTGGATATCAAGTCCCGTGTCAATACTTTCTACAACATTGTGAACTGATTCATGTTGTCCATGAAAGATTTCAGCCAGGACTCGCATCCAAGTGTGGCACTTGGCATTGGGATTTCGTTATTTCCAGCCATTTGTTGTAACAGTGTTATCAAAATAAAACGTATTCTACACTGCGAAAAGAAGAAAAATATAATAAGCATTCTCATCATTATGATTTAAGTCTAATGCAATACTGTTATAACGCGAAGACTCAAGCATTTATACAATTGACCTCCCTCAAGAATTATATAAATGATTCCAAGACTCAATTATCTGTAAATTGATAAGCCAACCTTTTGGGTAATTCTACTGTTAGAATTCTTGGTCGATAAATTTCTGTAAATTCTATCTTTAGTCCATCATAATCACGAGAAACTCTTCGGATTATAATGTTGAGGTAAACTAAGTCAACACAAACTACTTACCCAACGTAGAAGGGGTCATATGGAGAGTAAGGTACTATATGCCTACCGACGAAGAAGGGATTCATAGCTGTTTGGCCTATAAAGACTAGTCTCAATTTCAGTTTTAGAGGAAGATACCATCCACTTTATTTTAATTCATTTTAAGTGAACTAATATCTAGCATGCGAGAATGAATAAACTAAGGTGATGGCTTAATAAATTGTGTGACATCTGTATGTCTATGAAAACTAACATACAATCTATACGAGTCAATTTTCATGCATTTTAGTATTAGGTGGTTTGGTTTAGGCGGAATATGATGCACTAACTATCATGTGAATGAAAAGAGATAAGAATGGAAAGTCGTAAAACAAAATAAAGTCCTAGTGTGGCCTATCTACCAAAATGAACATAAATACAACTTTGGAATCCATCCTTGGACCCGAGAAGCTTGTCTTGATGTTCCATCTTGGTCCATGTAGCGGGAGTGAGCAATCCAATCTCCATCTTTAGTCTTCTCAAAATTACAATTTAAAAATTACATAATAAACCTATTTACATTCTAATTTCAAAACCATAATATAAAAGAAAACCAAAACGGAGATACGAGATCTCAAATTACATTAAAAATTATGTTTCCATCATTACGAAAACATAATTTAACTAAGGCCACACTAGGTATTACAAATTACAACCGATTGCAAAAATACGTAAATAAATCCATTCAACGATTCATTCAACTAAAAAAAATGCATCAACTAAAAAATTAAACATGCAAGACATAATTCCTTAATTATGTAGATTAATTTACCTAAACCACCTATTTAAATGATCAAATTAAGTGACAATTCCTCAATTACTCACATTAATTTCAATCTTAATTCACATTAATCTTCTAATTTGAATTTAATCCAACATTATTTTAAACTTCTTTAAAATAATTAGGTATCTAAAATTGTGAACTTCTTCACAACAATTAATCATACATTATTAATTTAATGTATAATCAATATTGGCCAAAACCTAACAAAAAAACAAAAATACCTTTTTTTTTTTTTTTTTTTTTTGGTCTCGGCAAAACACAAAAAAACAAGAATTTTTTTTTTCTTTTTCCAGCTCACGGCTTAATGCCAAAAATAAAAACAGCCTTTTTTTTCTCGGCATTTAGCAAAAAATAAAAACAGTTTTTTTTTTTTTTTTTTATTATTATTATCGGCATTTTGCCCTAAAACAAAAAGCAGAATTTTTTTTCAGACCTCACGGCATACAGCCGTTTTAATCATACTTTTCTCGGAAAAAAATTTATGTGGACAAAAAGTTTAATGTTGCTAATATAACATGATTGACATAAACATCATCTATTAATTTAAACATGGATTCAAACTTCATAATTCAATTTAACCTCTTAAAATGAATATCCAAATTATGACAAAATCGATTATCCGTATATATGATTCATCACAATTGTTCTGAACATGATTAAATTAAGTTCTATGCCAAAACTATATAGCAAAAACAATTTATCAACAATGAAACAATTTCCATTTACATTTTAATTTAATCCTCATTAAATCAAACATCTACAAATTTATCGTATAATCATTTTAACTTATTAAAACAACAAAATGAATGAATCAAAATGGAAATATAAACATCAAAAAGGAAAAAACATCTCGGCTAAAAAAAAATTTTAATCGGCAAATTTTTTTTTTTTTTCACTCGGCCGAATCAATTTTTTTTTTCTCAAATTTGTTTAAATCATTTATGAAAATCATACAAAACTAATTTCGTGGCCTTGGCTCTGATACCACTTATAGGAAATATCGGTATACTTCCCTTAAAATTAAGGATTATAACGAAATTATAATCTATGAAAACTAGTCATAAATGAATTGCATAAACAAAATAGAATAGGGATGAAGAATCAACCTTCGGTCCTAGCAATAATGGCCTAAGAACAATATCAAAATGATATTCGCCTATTAGTTGCACCCAAGATGCTCCGAGAAATGCCCCTCAAATTGCTAGAATGAGATCCCCAAATTTACTAATTAATTTAGGGTTTTTGTGTTTTGTTTGATGAGAGAATGCTAGGTTAAAAATTAGGTTAGAAAATCATCTCTCCTCCCTCTTTTAAAACCGTGTAAAAGAGCAAATGTGGGGAGATATTTTCTTCCCTTTTTTCTTAACAACCGAAAAAAGTAAGAAGATAATCTTCTTATTTTCGGTTTTCTCACTTACCAAAAATAAGGAGATTAAATCTTCTTATTTTGGTAGTTTTACAAAATGTATATAAAGTGTATAATTTATAAATTGTCATTTAATTTATTCCGTATTAATCAGTCTACACACAACAGCTTGCAGTCGAGTTATTAATACCGGCCGGTAATAATTTATTATGACAATCTCGTATAATATATACTTTAACTATAAATATCGCATATTTATAATTAGCTAATTAAATATAACCGATTACGTTTAATTACGAATTAGCATCTTAATTCATTCAAGCTAACATTATATACATTAATTAAATATAACAGTTTATATTCAATTTACGAATTGACAGTTAATTCGTCTCAGCTAATATTATTTAATTGAATTAAATAATCGTCTCATCAACATATTGACTGACTGTTTAGTCAAATAGATGAACTAACCTTTTAGTCATATAAGGCATCAATATGATTACATTTCCATAATCACATCTCTCAAACACATCCTTTAGGTGTGACTTTTAGGGACCAGTTGATCACCGCCATCAGTATGATAATAACGTCAAACTTTCTAGAAAGCCAACCGTTAATAGGTAATCGTTAATCAACTGATAAAATACAAAGTATACCCTTGTGAACCTATAAGAGATTTATAAATGTTATTACACTAACTGTGGAGGACACAAGCTCCAACACATCCACCCTCCACCAGAAAATCAAAATCCCACTAAATGGTAAAGTGGTGACGAACACTTCGTCACCCATCAAGGCAATAATCGAAAAGAAGTCAAGTAATCAAGTCCTTGCGGATCCACTATATGAAGTTGGGGGCTTCCATAGCATATACGTCATAGAAAGCGAGTTGGCACTTTTGTACTTCAATCCCTACTCTAATTTAGTGGTCAACCACATGCTCAAATCCCAGGGATACTTCCCAGGAATGCCTTTAAATCCTATCCGAAGAAATACTTTTGCACCCTACAAAGAAGGTAACTCACAAAGAATACCACTTGGACTAGGATACAAACCCACTAAAGAGGAAGTTCTCGAGATGCTCGCTCAAGTTCAAAACCGTAAGAATGTGGGAATCCAAATGCGACCCTACCTCCCTACCCTAAATGGATACTTCGTTAGGGAAGGAAGTCAAGATATCTTTCACGGATTTCCCGAACCTTGGCACTATCTCGAAAGGAAGCTAGCCGGAATTGAGATCTTTCACGATTGCTACTTCATTCCTCCAGAAACGGTTCCTACCGTCAAGACTCGTCAAGCACCTTGCTTAGACGAGCAAGCTGTTAGTCTACTATTTGGAGAAGATCGATTTGTTAGAGCCGCGCAGGATGAGATCATTACCATGATACTTCAAGACGATCACTTCAACCCTACCGCGTTGATCACAGAAATCAACACCAATCATCAGAAAGGATGGAGAAAGTCGATCAAGTGGACAAACAATCAAGGAAGACTCTTCAAGCTCACCACTGGAAGACAATGAATTCGAGTCAGAGTCAGAGTCAGAGTCGGAGTCGGAGTCAGAGTCGGAGTCAGAGTCGGAGTCTAGAGAAGTTCCTAGAGAGTCTCCTCCTGTCGTCATTCCCACTCCCCTTGTTTCTCCTAGATTAGTATCAAATAGTAGCTGTAATACTACGATTTTATGAGTCTCTGGGTACTCTATCGAGTGGGCCTTACTCTGTCGAGTAAAGGTGTTTTGCAGTTTAAAACAGTTTCTGACCTGTAGGGTACTCGATCGAGTAGCCTTGGTACTCGATCGAGTAGACGGCACTCGATCGAGTACGTCAGTTACTCGATCGAGTAGCCCGGTTTACGGGTAGTGTTTTGTTGGGTTTTGTTAATAATGCGATTTAGTATTGAAACCTTTCCGTCACTTTCATAAAACGCTTTTACAAACCTAATCACTTTGAAAAGAGATTGCAACCTACGTACTTCGCATCCTTCGCATTATTGACAAATCCCTGAGCTTGGGAGGTCGGAATTCATCGTTCTTTACACCCTTGTGTTCCTTGTGTCGAGGGTAAGATCTACATACTGTTTTGATGGTATTTCGTTAAGGTTGTTTAAACCCTAATTTAGGGGTTTGGGAGTTTTGTTGTATTTTATGATTGTTAGTAATTGTATGATCGTATGTTAGGAGGAGGATTCGTAGAGGAGGCCTTTTGATAACAGCTGTTGAGACCGTATGACTGTATTGCATTCCAGGTAGGGTTTCCCTACTCAGTATTAGTCACATGATGTGTTGGTTGTGCTTTGTGATTGTTGAATATTATCATACGAGTATTGTGACGGTTGTTGGTTTTGATTGTTGATAGTAGTTGTGGTTGATTGTATCTGTCTGTGTTCTTCAGGGTGCGTCCCTGGCTGAGTGAAGTCACTTGCGGGAGTGGCTTCACGCCCATTATTCGCCTTCTGTGGAACCCGCCACAGAAGGGATGTGTACATTAATGGATTTGGGTTTATCGCTCGACGGAGATGAGCGGGGCTTAGGTGGGAACGGCTGCGGTCCCCCACTGCGACGAGGAGTAACCTGTTGCGATGGGTACTCTGGCAGGGTTACACACTTTAGTGTGTAGTCAGTATTGTGGAGTTGATGATGGAGTTCGGAGTATATCTGTGACGATTGAGCTGTGTTGTTTGTTGTATTGTTGAGTTATATAAATTGTGTGATTAGTACTGACCCCGTTTATTGTTTTAAAAACTGTGGTGATCCATTCGGGGATGGTGAGCAGTTATTGAGCAGGTATGAGTCGAGATACATAGGATAGTTGGGATGTGTCACCTTCAGATGATAGAGTCTTCTGCTGTAGCTTGAGTAGTTTGTCAGAAATTTCATTTAGTTGTTTAGACAGTTGTTTTGAGAACATGTAACCCGTATTTTGGGCATTTGGTTTTGGTTTGTATTTATTCACTAAAATTATACTATTTAAATGTTGTTTCGTTATTGTCTTATGATTATCATTGCCTCGGGAAACCGAGATGGTGACATCTTTATACCTGAGTGGTCCTGGTAAGGCACTTGGAGTATGGGGGTGTCACAGTAGCAGTAGTTCGGGAAATGTCCCAACGGCTGTCCCTTTACCGCCACTGACTACAGATCAGATGGCCTCTTTGTTTCAACTTTTCTCAAACTTTAATATGAATAAATCAGGTTCTGCTTACTCTTCGTGTTATCTTGAATGCAGTTCTGTCTACGATGATATTGAGGATGACCCAGACTCGATCGAGATACCTCCCTACATAGCCAAAGAAATAACAGGAGGGGAAAGGGGGACCAGTAATAGAAAATACTGAACCCATCAACGTAGAAACCGAACTAGAACCCTAAGAACTTAGGATAGGGACGACCTTGAGCCCTACCGAAAGGGCCAGTTTCATAGACCTCTGTGGACACTGGCCACGGGGGCGCTTGGGAAACAAGCGTTTGTATTTGTGGAGTCGCCACCAATTTATTGTGGAAAACTGGAAACCGTTCGAATACCTCGTGCCATGTCAAGACACAAAGTAGTGACATGAACACCAAGAACTCGCTACCCTTAGTATTCTATGTCTAGAATGACTCTCGTGGATGCCAATGAACACGAATGTTCACAGAGATCTGGAGTAAGGGGTGAGGGTACGTATTAGGAAGCTCTTTTGATCGAACACCTAATCCCGCCCGTCTCGATAGCGGCCTCTACTAATGATTAGGGAAGTTGTATATACTCGATATATTGTCGATTATATGCATGCAATGCAACATCCAAGTTTTAATCCTAACATGTGAGAATTAGACTAAGTCGGTGAACAATTATTTTAACATACATTTGAGTCGAAGTAGGGATTTAGATTTAATTACATGTGAAGGCATACAAACAATGCGATAATTGAAATACGATAATACAACAATGAAAATTACAATAATTACATCGGTTTCATTAATTTATGTCGAAAATACCTTTAAAACGGATAATTTGGGAAAAAGAAAAAATAAACGAACAGATTATTAACGATAATACGAATGACAATTAATTGAATACGTAAACTAATTAAACTAGGTCAAGGCAAAACGGAAGTTCAGAGACAGAAATCAACCTGGAACAGGCGCAGTAGGATTGCGCCCTCTGGAAGAGGCGCAGCAGTTGCTGCGTCTGTTCCAAGGCTGAGTTCTGGCTGTGAAACCGGAACTGCAAATCGTTAGTATTCGTGGGTGAATTTAATAATTGATTACGATATTCGACTCAGATGAAAGTGATTTAATACATTAATTACATGTAAATGAGTCATAAAAACGATAAAACATGGATGAAACGAATGTAAACGAATTAATTACATGAATGAAAGATTGATTAGTGACATGGGTGAACTAATTAGGTTAGATATGACGAATTAATGAAGAACTAATGACGGACAAACAGGTGGGAATATATCAAAGATCGAATTCCAGAAACTCAATATGAATGAATCGAATCTCTACAACCCGGATTGATTTTAATGACGAAAACCCGCAAATATTGGTTATAAGGGATTTAAGTCGGGATTTAACGATGAATTATATACTAACAGTGATTAATAATAGGTTAAATTATTATGTGAACGAAACAAGAACAAACAATGACGAAAGAAAACAAAGAAACGAAACTAACAGAGGACGAAGGAAGAAGAAGAGAAGCAGGAACGGCGGCAACCTCAGGAAGAGGCGCAACAAGTGCTGCGTCCTTTCCAAGAGGCGCAGCAGTTGCTGCGTCCCTTCTCGACGTCTGTCTTCTGTTAATCCGTAAAAAAGGATTTAAACAAAGGGTTTTAGAAATCGGTTTTAATTGTATTTTCGACATAAATCTTACAATATGATTACAAAAACGTAAATAACAATAAATAAAGAAGGATTTACACCCTCAGACTTAAATGTTTAACGAAACGAGATGAACTAAGTTTATGTTTTAGTGATGCTCGACTCGAATGTAGACGAAAGTGCTCTCGTAAGAGGAAAACGAATAAGATTAATTAATGTTGATTATGGTGGAGTTAGTCAAATTGGTCGGTCATGCAAAACGAGGCTGGTACTCAGAAAGATCCGAGTTTACGTGGTCGAAAGTTCAAGCACGTAGGCGCCAAAAAGTAAGAACGTGGTCTAGAATGCAAAGGGAGAAGAGAAGGGCGGACACTCGCGTGAGAAATATGAGGAGCTAAGGCTCCTATTTATACTAATCACGTGAAGGAATTAGGGTTTTCGGAGAGACTTTGGAAGTGAATCTCGAAAAGATATGAAAAGATACAAAAAAATACGCAGAAAAGGACTTGGGAAGAGGCGCAAAGATGCATCGCGTCCCTTGGAAGAGGCGCAGCAACTGCGCGTCTGTTCCCTAGTGGTTTCCTCCTGCGGAAGAAAGATTTCCGTGTTTAATTTATGGAATAACGGATTAATCTTATTTTCCTTAATATTTTGTATGAATATTAAGAGAAATTCTTTACCAAAGATTATAAGATTGTGAAATATGGAATAGAAATATCCGGAACACTCCAGAACATTCTGACTCGGGATTTTAGCGGTTATCAGAAAATGAAGAAGGTTTTAGGCCCGGACTCCAAATGTACTCTAATTACTGTCAAAACGACCGTATCGGCGCGTAGATGACAATTAAGAGGTAGACACCCGTGTTTGAGCAATCACTTGACAATAAACTTACGAAATGTCACAAATCGTTCCGCGTACCAAACATGCGGCCCAATCATCACCGGGTGGTTTGCGGGAGGTGCAGAAATGAGGTATCTACAGAGCCCCCACTTTGACTGAGGCTTGGACAAGGTGAAAGTCAAAGTATAGCCATCAGGTCAATCGAAGATTACAACCTGACGACTATGGGAAGGAACCAAGGCTCGATGGGAAGGAGGCCAAATATAATTTCAACCTAAGGGGTAACCAACGCTCGAGTTTAAGAACTCTGCCGGTCTGGGAACTTCTGGAGAACGACGCCTTTATCGCACTCCGTGGGGAAACAAGAAATATCGTGAGTAGCAGGACACAGGCGGGAACTGCTGGGAGAAATCTGCTTGGGTCGTCTTCAAACAAACTTCAGAAGAACTTGAGAAGGACGATTGTATGTCGTGAACTCTCATTGGGGAAACCTTATCGGGAACTTATCTCCATGTCTCGAGAAGGATTGTTTATCCGCTTACTCTCGCTGGGGGAATATAATGAAGGCGTGTCGAAACACCTGTCAGAGAATACTTGCTCGTTGTTGCAAGCGAGGTCCTGGAAGCAATAAATAATGTACGGTATTCTGCAGTTGGCTTAGAAATGCAGGTCTGAGCGAAGAATAATCGTCAAACGGACCAGAAAAGATTAAATGGCATCGGGGAAGAGGCGCACCAAAGATGGGCCCACAAATAACGAACTTCTAACGAATTTTTGAAAATTCGTATGAAGGGAAGTTGAGGAAGAGGCGCAGCAAGAGCTGCGTCTCTTGGAAGAGGCGCAGCACCTGCTGCGTCTTTTCCTGGGGGTGTCTTTCCTGCGTAAAAGCGCGATGAAACAGGGGTTTCATTTCATTATTTCGAAACACAAATCATCAATTTCTCTCTCAAATATCAACCATTTCCGCCAAAATTTGATCCAAAAGCTTGATTTTGTCATGACTAATCGAGGTATGTATATCATTCTTGCATTAATCGTCTATAATGGACGAATTGGATCGACAAAATTCAGGGTTTTGAACCCTAAAATGTCGAAAATTTGGGGCTTTTTCCCCCAAATGATCTTGCCTTGTAAAATTAATATAAGGATCATAACCATGTATTTGTTTCGAATTTTCATTGAGTTTTGGGCATTTGAGTGAAATTGTGACGGCTTCACAGCTAAACCGTAAATTGCTTCGAACACAGCCTTAGGATTGCCCATTTGCGATGAAACTTGATATTTGGAATCCTTGAATGATGGGTAAACTTCCTAACATCTCGGAATTTTGGTTTGTGACGGCTTTTTCAGGACACTTTTCTAGGGCATAATCGCTGTTATAACGAAATGTTGTCGAAATTTCAACTCGAACCCATAACTAGGCTTCAACTTAGGCTTGAGTTAACCTAAATTACCACATGAGTGATAGGGTTTGTGGGAATACGGCCAAAGATGGCGAGAAAAGAGCGACTTCGGGGCTTCTAAAACTCGGAAATCCCCTAATCAAGGTTCGTCGTCACTTGACGCGGTCTAAAATTACTTTAACGTTGCAGGTGACGAGGCTTCTACTTCTGGGAGAGCTCCCATGGACATAGACACAGCCGTTGGCGCTTCTCGTGCTCTCGGGGAGGCTTTTACTGCTGCTGGGGCAGCTGCAGAGATTGCTGAGGACGAGGTCCTCGAGGAGGAGGAGGAGGAGGCCCCGAGGCGGGCCAACGTTGGGCGAGGTGGTCGTCAGCTGAGGGGAGCACCTGCGTGGGCTGAGACCTGGGACAGCAGGCACTTGCTTTGGGCTGCAGAGGGTCATCTGTCCTATATGACGGTGAAGAGCTTGGTAATCTTGGATTCATTACTCATCATTCATCTTCTTTCATTTCATTTGCTCATATCTTTTGCAATTTCATTCAAACTAAAGATAGCTTTTGTTTCAAATAACAATAGGAGGCCGGGAACATCAGATCGTTCTCGGGCTACACGACGACAATGGCGTGCTACGTGAGGCTGTCGGCGGAGGAGCGAGCCATGATCGAACGGGGAGCATTTGGCGCCCTAGTTCAGGCTTGGAGGGATATCGCGAAGTGGAAGCTGCGGTCTAACCTTAGCCTGGTCCGTGCTTTCTTGGACCCATTCTGGGACACGACTTCCACTTTTCACATGCCTTTTGGTGAGGTGGGAGTCACGTTGGAGGACTACGGCATGATCTCTGGTCTGCCGTGTGGGACCGAGGCGGTGGAGTGGCGGAGACCGCCATGAGGGTGGACTCGGCCGAGGCTAGGAGGTTGATTGGCTGGAACTTGGCGCCGAAGGCTGCTGCAGTGCCTGGTTTGGTGCCTAGTTCTTACGTCCGAGACTACTTTGCGGGGAAGACCCCGACGCTGGTGGTGATTGACGGGAGGGAGACGGCTCCTCCTCCCTATACAGCTGAGCAGAGGGCCCGCTTGTGGCTCTGGTGGTTCTTGTCTTCGATCTACTTCGGAGACAAGGGAGAGAGGCTGTCGACGAAGCTTCTTCCCTTTCTTTCTGACCTGAGCTCCCTAGGATGTTGAGACTGGGTCAGTGCTGGTTTCGCGGTCCTCATCCGCTTCATGAGGGCCATGGTTCGTCCGGAGTTGATGGAGAAGGGGACTTCTCCTGGTGTTGTCGGCCCTGGACTACTGTTGGAGGTATGAACCTTCATCACTTCTTTTCCTGATCGAATTACGAAAGATCGTTATTGACTATCTTGCTTCACAGGCGTGGGTGTACTCCTACTTTTCGAGCCTCTCGCCCAAGAGGACGGAGCCGCTGGAGAAGGCCTATCCCGTTGTGAGGGATTGGGTGATGTGTCGCACGAGGATCAAGCGTTCCTCTCATGGTGTCTACCGGCGGGACGTGAACGCTCTTCACCTGGACAGCGTGAGCATCTCACTTATATTCGTTTTGCTTCTTTATTACTTTTTAACCGATCATAAGAATGATTTCTTGCTTGTCTTTTCCCAGTGGGTGCCCAGGCCTTGGGCGGAGTTGTAGACACCTAATTATTGCACCTCCCGCAAACCACCCGGTGATGATTGGGCCGCATGTTTGGTACGCGGAACGATTTGTGACAGTTTGTAAGTTTATCGTCAAGTGATCGCTCAAACACTTGTGTCTACCTCTTAATTGTCATCTACGCGCCGATACGGTCGTTTTGGCAGTAATTAGAGTACATTTGGAGTCCGGGTAAAAAACCGTCTTCATTTCCTAAAACCGTCAAATCCCGAGTCAAAAGCAATGTGCTTGTCTACCTAAGGTTAGGATGTCATAAAATGTCATGCTTATATCTCATTTTGAGTCCCATGTCACTTCTTTTGGCTAAACTTAAAGTTTACATTACAAAATGTGCATTTAATTTAGTTAAAATGATAACCCGAACTTTAGGCCCACTTTTCGAGGTGATAACAACTTTGTTGGGTCAGGCCTATTTCACAGAAAGTTCTAGATCTCTCTTTTAGATTTCCAACGCCACCAAAATCACCTTATTCCGAGTCTTGAAGAGAAAGTTATGCCTAAAATACGACAGACTGTCAAACGCGCTTTCTTGCGCAGGAGGAACCCGCCGAGGAAAGGACGCAGCAAGTGCTGCGCCTCTTCCAAGGGACGCAGCAACTACTGCGCCTTTTCCTCGGGGATTTCTTTTTGTCCAATTTTCCGTGTTTAACCTAAGTTGGTTGTTTCCGGATCTTTCCTTCCGTATCCTAGTCCTTCCATAATTCCTCCGTGTGATTAGTATAAATAGAGACCTTCGGTCTCACATATTTCTCACGCGAGTGTCCGCCCTTCTTTTTTCCCTTTGCATTCTAGACCACGTTCTTACTTTTTGGCGTCTACGTCCTTGAACTTTCGACCACGTAAGCTCGGATCCTTCTGAGTACCAGCCTCGTTTGCATGACCGACCAATTTGACCAACTCCACATCAATCAACTTAATTAATCTTAATCGTTTTCCTCTTACGAGGGCACTTTCGTTACATTCGGGTCGAGCATCACTAATCATAAACTTAGTTCATCTCATTTCGTCAAACATGTAAGTCTGAGGGTGTAAATCCTTCTTTATTTATTTACTTTTTGTATCATTAATGTAAGGTTTATGTCGAAAATACTTCTTAAAACCGATTTATAAAACCAAGCTTTGAAACCCTTTTTACGGATTACCAGAAGATGACCGTCGAGAAAGGACGCAGCAACTGCTGCGCCTCTTCGTGAGGCTGCCGCAGTTCCTGCTTCCTTTCTTCTTCCTTCGTCCTCTGTCAATTCGTCATTCGTTATTTGTTTTCGTTTGTTCTTCAATTTTTTGACGTAATAGCACAATAATTTCACATGTATATTATTTATCATCATTAATACGTATAATTCATCATTAAATCTCGACTTAAATCCCAAGTAATCCAAAATTTGCGGGTTTTCGCCATTAAAATCAATCCGGGTTGTAGAGATTCAATTCATTCATATTGAGTTTCTGGAATTCGACCTTTGATATATTTCCATCTGTCTATTCGTCATTAATTCGTCATTATTTTGTCATATTTAACCTATTTAGTTCACCTATGTCACTAATCTATCTTTCATTCATGTAATTAATTCGTTTACGTTCGTCTCATCCATGTTTTATTACTTTTATGACTCATTTGCATGTAATTAATCTGTTAAATCACTTCCATCCGAGTCGAATATCATAATTAATCCTTAAATTCACCAATTAACATTAACGATTTGCGATTCGGCCACGGCCAGAACTCACCCAGAACAACAGCGAAGAATCGCTGCGCCTCATCGAGGGCGCTCTGCTGCTTGCTGCTGTTCAAAGTTGATTTGTCTCGAACTTCCGTTCTGCCTTGACCTAGTTTAATTAGCTTACGTATTTAATTAACTGTTAATCGTATTATCGCCTAATTCCTGTTCGTTTATTCCTTTATTCTTTCTTTTCCCAAATTATCCGTTTTAAAGGTATTTTCGACATAAATCGTTTAACCCGATGTAATTATTGTAATTTTTCATTATTGTATCTATTATTGTATTCCTTGTATTATTTCACTTGTATGTTTTCACATGTAATTGAACTTAAATCCCAACTTTGCCCAAATGCATGTTAAATTACGTGTTTACCGACTTAGTCTAATTCTTCACATGTTAGGATTAAAATGTTGGATGTTGCATTGCATGCATATAATCGACAATATATCGAGTATAGACGATTTTCCTTAATCATTAGTAGAGGCCGCTATCGAGGCGGGCGGGATTAGATGTTTGATCAAAAGAGCTTCCTAATACGTACCCTCACCCCTTACTCCAGATCTCTTTGAACATCCGTGTTCATTGGCATCCACGATAGTCATTCTAGACATAGAATGCTAAGGGTAACGAGTTCCTGGTGTTCATGTCACTACTTTGTGTCTTGACATGGCACGAGGTATTCGAACAGTTTCCAATTTTCCACAATAAATTGGTGGCGACTCCACAAATGCAAACGCTTGTTCCTAAGCGCCTCCGTGGGCCCATGTCCACAGTTTCGCGACTCCGCTGGGGATAATACACTTACGTGTAGCCAAAAGGGTGAAACTTGAACAAGGTTAGGGAATAGTTTGTACAAGACAATTGTCGGTTTTCATAACTCGGTCTTCCTAGATCGTTTCATTCGGCCTTCCTAGGCCCAACCCCACCCATTCGACCAATCGTCCCGTCTAGACGGTCCTAGTTCTTATTTGGGCCTAAGGATGGATAGAGATTGACGTCATCCATACCATGGTACTTACTCTTGTTTGTATCAAGGACTTTCACTACTTGAGGAAATGGTTTAGGAATCGACTTTACTCTTGTTTGGTACGAGCCTCTCCACAGACTTCGGGTTTGATTGTTCGGTATGGCAACCCACCCTTTAAACCAAAACCCTTTTAAATGCACTCAGCATCCCGTTATAATGCATGTATATATGTTTGTATCATATGTGATCACCATTTTGTAAACAAAACCATTTTCTAAAATAAAATCCTTTTCAAATTATAAATATTTTCAAAATAGCGCAAAATAAGCCGAAACTCTGTCCATATGTCAAGTCAAACTTCGGGCCTAAAACCCATTTCAAAAAACCAAAAAAAAAACCCCAAAAAAAAAACAAAAAAAGAACGTAAAAAAAAGAGTGCAAAAAAAAAAACCAAAAACGTTTTATTCAAAATATTTTTGAATCGTGTAAATGTAAATATGTAAATTCAATTGGGCTAAGTTAGAGTCAAAGTTCAAACCGGCTATGTCCTAGTCGGAACTCTGTCAAGTCATGAACCCGTCTTCCTTTACATTTTGGGTCTTTTTAAAATTCAAGTTAAGTCCTAAGGCGTCACGCCGTCATTTTGGACCCCTACCCCAATTCAGTTAGGATCTAAACATTTACACACCTCGACTCACACACACTCGAGGCTAACACATCGAGTCATTCCAATATCCGTTTCTTGAATTCTCCTAATGACACATTCGGGACACACATACCCGAACCTCGAGTCAAGTCTGTCTTAAACACACAAATTAGAATCAACACGTGTCATCAATCCCGTCAAATAAGGTTAATCATATAAAAGTCAACACTCGAGTCTAAAATTATAGTCAAGCACCGTGAATTCAAACACGAGAAGTCGCTCACGACATTTCACGAATTCACAAGTCAAGTCTAGATTTATCATCTTGTCCCTTCCTTTGTTTGTTGCCTTAGTATGCGTGATCCCATGTTGAGTCGAGTTTGTAATGCACGTCATTTCTGTCGAGTAGGAATCCAACAAGTTCCGTCAGTCAGCAAAGTCACGAGGCAGATCAAGCCACCATCACCGTGTCTCTCCAAGACGTTTATGCCATGGTCCTAGGAGTTCAAGCTACAGTGGAAAATTTGAGCATTCGCGTCCTCACCCTCGAGAATGGAATGGTGGAAAGGAATACGCCACCTAGAGAAACCTCTAGTCTAGGTCATCCAAAGCTTACCTCTTGCAATAATCATCGTCCTAGAAAGCCAAAAACAGCTGAAAGGAAACCTGGGAGGCATCAAAGGGTGCTTACCGATTTAGGCATGTCTTATGCCGATGCTTTGAAGAGACTCTCTGCCCAATGTAAGCTACATCCAATAGGACCGACTCCGGATCCACCTTTAGAGAAACAGGTGAACCTCTGGAAGGGCAACAAATACTGCTTATATCACCAAAGTAGAGGTCATGATATTGAAGAGTGTTTTCTCTTGAAACACACCATCCAAGATATGATCGAGGAAGGCAAGCTTCCAATGCCACCATTTGTGGAGCAATTCGATGGGACCGACCCTCTTGGGTCTAACAGCACTAAATACGATGAAGGATCGTTCCCAGACTTTTCTCATCTTCTCGATCCCCGTGATGATAAAGAAATCAAAATGCTGAAGGAGGACGATGTCCAAAGTGAAATGCTCATGCTTTCCAAGATAGAGGGAGCCATTGATAATCTAAACTCTCGGCTTTCCAACATGGGGAATCAATTTGCCGAAATGGGTAAGAAGATTGATGCCCAACCTCTCAAAATGAAAAGTGTCCAGACAAACCCTCAACTTGACAGTTCTAAGAAGAAAGAAACGAGTGGGCAATCCATTCCTAGTTCTTCTCATCCAAGAATCAAAATCAACAAAGGCAACCTCATGGACCCTTCGTCAAAGAAACCTAACAACCCTCCAAGGTCATTTACAAAGGCTTCCAAAAATAAGGGCACACCTCCTAGGAAATTTACCAACATTGGTATTAGATACGCCGACGCCTTTCAGAGACTCATGGAACAACGAATGTTGAAGCCTGTAGGACTTACGCCTGACCCAGAGAAGAATTCCAAGTTCTGGGATGAGAATGCCTACTGCAAATACCATAGAGGCAAAGGGCATGATACAGAGAAATGTTGCAAATTAAAACATGTCATCCAGGATAGGATCGAAAATGGGAAGTTGTCCCTCTCAACTTTTAGCCCACAAGGCAACTTAGGCAATCCTCATGGATATACCACTTATCAAGAAACTCTTCTTTATTGTTATCCTTCCTGTGTTCCCAATGATGAGGATGAGGTGCTCAAATGGGTGAATGCTCAAAACCAGATGCCAAAGCCAGTTGCTGGAAGAGTAGATGTTCAAGCGTGGGCCGATGATTACGAATCTGGATCTAAGATCGCGTCAAAGTCCGAGTCCGAGTCTTAGGCTTTCTATCTCATATTCGTTTTAGTATCTTTCTCTATTTTTATTCCTAGTGACAACCCGGGGGCTGTCCCACGAGTCACATATCTTCTCGAGTCTATATTATTCATTTCAATAAAAGCACACTTTTCAATCCATATATTCTATCATAACTCTTCCTTTACCTTTTCCTGTGACAACAGGATTTGATTTGAGACATTTTAAAATGAACAACAACCACACGTTCCAAGTCAATGTGACAACGTAATGGAGTCCTAAATGTTCTATAACATTCGGTGCCAGGTCGTGGATAGGACATCTATTGTGTACCTAGAGTCGATTCTTTTGACTATCAACTGTCCCTTGAGATTAAGGCGGTTTTGGGTGACTTTGGTTTCTTTTCTCACGGTCACCGTGAATCGGGGCTAAGTAGATTTTTTCTGGGTCATTTCATACCGTGCTTACACCTACAAGATTTGAGTTGAGGAAAATATCCATCCCTTATCAGGTATAGTTATTTCTCTGGGCCACTCGAGGAGTTGAATCGAAATGCATGGCCATGCTCGAATGTTGATTCGTTTATCAGTTAAGTTACTCTCTAATCGGGAAAACCACTCTTGATACTGATCGCTTGTAAAATACGACCTTTGTGAATTCGGATTTGCAAATTGTTTTACATTGAGTGGGAGAAATTTTAAAGGATATGAGAATCGGTTATCGCACATACACTTGTGAGGACAAGTGGGAGTTTGTTGGAGCTGGTGTCCTCCACAAATTAGTGTGATAACATTTGTAAATCTCTTACAGTTTCACAAGGGTATACTTCGTATATTCAATCAGTTGATTAACGTTTACCTAATAACGGTTGGCTTGCTAGAAAGTTTGACGTTATTATCATACAGATGGCGGTGATCAACTGGTCCCTAAAAGTCACACCTATAGGACGTATTTGAGAAATGTGGTTATAGAAATATAATTACATTGATGCCCAAAATGACTAAAAAGTAAGTCAATGTGTTGATGAGATAATTATTTAATGAAAATTAAATAATATTAAGTTGAGACGAATTAACTGTCAATTCGTAAATTAAATATAATAAGTTATATTTAATTAAATATATATAAGGTTAGTTTGAAAGAATTAATCTGTGAATTCGTAGTTAAATATAATCAGTTGTATTTAATATCAACAAGTTGAATGTGTCATAGTGGTAATAGTGAGGGTACACATACCAAGAGGTCATGGGTTCGATCCTCACTAGATGACAATTTAACACACTTTATATATTTTTTGAAAGACCAAAAATAAGGAAAAAAATACTCCTTATTTTCGGTTGATTGGCGAAATTAGGGAGGTTTTCCTTTTCCTAATTAATTTGGTAATTCGGTCTATATAAGAGAAAGGTAGAGAATTATTTCTAACCTAATTCTTTTTCTGACCTAGCCTTCTCTTTCTCATCACAAAAAACACAAAGACAATAAAATTTTACAGAAAATTTTAGATTGATTTCTTGCATAATCAAAGGGTATATCTTAGATCGTCTTGGGTGCAACTAATAGGCGAATATCAATTTTGATATTGTTCTTAGGCCAATTTTGCAAGGACCCGAGGTTAATTCTAAATCTTTTTACTTATGCTTATGTATTTTATTTTATGACCATAGATCATCTTTATTATATCGTTATAATCCTTCATGTTAAAGGGAAGTATAAAGATTATTTCCCACAAGTGGTATCAGAGCTTAAGGCTACGATTTTAATTTTGATGATTTTCATAAAATTTGTATGTAAACGATAAGATTTTCGAGAAGAAAAAATTAGGGTTTCGTTTTTTTTAGGATCGAAATTTTTTATGCCGTTTTTTTTTTCTCGTTTGATGATAGTTCTTCCATTCTATTTTTCATATTATAGTTTATAATCAGTTAAAATTATCATATGAAGAATTGGTAGTTTTTGATTTAATGCAGATTAAGTTAAAATCAAATGGAATCGTCATGTTTATGATTAAAAGATTATTTTTGCTATATAGTTTTTGGCATATAAATGAATCATGTTTATTATTTCATATGCTAATCATGTTCTAATAGCAAAGGTAAACAATTGATCATCAAATCTTGTTTTAGGGCATAATTGCCGCAAAAAGAAAAAAAAAGGAGGCTGTTTTTAGGGTTTACGAAAAAAAAAAAAAAAATTTTATGTTATTTTTTTTTGGTAAACCGTGAAAAAGAAGAAAAAAAATTATTAGGAAAGTTTTTTTTGGCTTTTGCCGAAAAATTAGAGTAGTTTTTTTTTTTGGAAAGTTTTTTTTTTCCCTTGTTTTTTCTATTTACCGAATTAGAATAGGAAAGGAGTTGTTTTTTTTTTATTTTATTTTTTTTCAGCCGTGTCAAATAAAAAAAAAAAGGGACATTTCGTTTTTTTTGGCCGAGTAAAATTTAGAGAATTGGATTTTATTTTTCTTTATTTTGGCCAATTAGTTATTGTGAATCGGTTCACAATTTAATGATACCGAGTTATTTTAAAGCAGTTTAAAATTTTTGACGGATAGAATTCATATTACAAGTATAATATGGATTAAGTAAGAAATTAATGTGATTAAATTGCGGAATTGTCACTTAATTCAATTTAAATAGGTGGTTTAGATAAATTAATCAACATAATTTATTTATCGTATTATGTATGTTTAATTTATTTTTAGTTGATGCTTTTAATTATGTTGAATGAATCGAATGAATGAATTTTATTTACGTATTTAATTTTGCAATCGGTTGTAATTTGTAATACTTAGTGTGGCCTTAGTCAATTATGTTTTCGTAATGAAGGAAACATAATTTTTATGTAATTATGAGATCTCGAATCTCCTTTATTTTAGTTTTGGGTTTTTGAAATTAGAATGTAATTAATAGGTCAATTATGTAATTTTATTTATTGTAATTTCAAAGAAGACTAAAGATGAAGATTCAAGCTCACTCCCGCTACATGGATCAAGATGGAACATCAAGACAAGCTTCTCGGGTCCAAGGATGGATTCCAAACTTGTATTTATTGTTCATTTTGATAGGATAGGCCACACTAGGACTTTTCGCTTTTTTTTTACGTTTTTCATTTTATTGCTTTTCATTCACATGCTAGTAATTGCATCATATTCCGCCTAAAACCAAACCACCTACTACTAAAATGCATGAAAATTGACTCATATAGGTTGTATGTTAGTTTTCATGGACATGCGAGATGTCACGATCTTTAAGCCATCACCTTAGTTTAAATCATTCTCGCATGCTAGATTATAGTTCACTTAAAATGAATTAAAAAGTTGATGGGATCTTCCTCTAAAACGGAAATTGAGATTAGTCTTTATAAGGGCAAACATCTATGAATCCCTTCTTCGTCGGTAGGCCTAATATGACCCCTTCTACGTTGGGTAAGTAGTTGTGTTGACTTAGTTTACCTCAACATCATAGTCCGAAGAGTTTCTCGTGATTATGATGGACTAAAGATAGAATTTACAGAAATTTATCGACCAAGAATTCTAACGGTAGAATTAGCTAAAAGGTTAGCTTATCAATTTGCATAGAATTGAGTCTTGGGGTCATTTATATAATTCTTGAGGGAGGTCAATTGTATAAATGTTTTGAGTCTTCGCGTTATGACATTAGTTCATTAGACTTAAAATAAAAACGATGCATGCTTATTATTTTATTCTTCTTTCGCAGTGTAGAACACGCTAATTATCAATAATCTTTATTACAACAAATGGTGGAAATAACGCAATCCCAATGCCTAGTGCCACACTAGATCGTTCGTCCTGGCTTAAAATGTTCATGGACCAAATGAATCAGTCCACTCGATTGAAGAATGATGGGTCCAATTTTATGGATCGGGAGGCGGCACTACGGAATGCTTGCCGCTGGCGACGGTAAGCTCAGGTATTTAACTGAGCCAATACCGGTCAACCCAGGCCCAAATGCAGGAACCAACGAGTCACTCGCTTATAGTGATTTCATTATGGAAGCGGGTGCGATAAATAACGTACTCATCTTTGCAATGGAAACCAATTTGCAGAGACGCTTCATTGCCCAAGGTGCAAACAAGATTTTCACCACGCTCACGAATGAGTTCTCAAAAGCACCGAGAATCATCACATATGAGCATACCTGTCGCTTCTTTGATGCGAAACTCCAGAAGGGCCAACCAGTTAGCCCACACATTCTTCACATGATTGAGAATGTCGAGAAACTGGAGTCACTGAATTGTAGAATCAGTGAGAGCATTGTCATTGACCGAATGCTTCATTCTCTTCACGGTGGTTTTGCCCTTTTCAGGGCGAACTACTACATGAATGACTTGAAAAAGAGTCCTCATGAGCTACACTCCCTTCTCGTACAGACCGAGAAGGATATGAAATTGAGTGGGAGCATGAAGCAGGATGTTCTCACGATTCACAACAAGAGTAAAGGTAAGGGCAAGGCTCATGGCGACCTAGCTGTGGGTAAGCCAAAGTTTAAAAAGCCAGGAAACGGTAAGAGTGTGCCCGGTGAGACTAGTGGCTCACAGGGCAAGACAAAGAGCAAGGGCGGTGACATAGAGTGCCACCATTGTCACAAGACAGGACATTGGAGGAGGAACTGTCCCGTCTACCGTGAGGACATCAAAGCAGGCCGTGTCGCTCCTGTTGGTATGTCATCTTCTATTCATATGATTGAGATTAACCATGCAAGTTTCGGAACTTGGGTACTAGATACTGGTTGTGGTTCTCATCTGTGTAATCATTTGCAGGGCCTAAAGAACATCATACCTCTCGAAAAAGGTGATGTGGACTTGCGAGTCGGGAATGGAGCACGTAGAGTAGTCGCCTCGAAGGGAACATATATAATCCAACTCCCTAGTGGTTTTGAGTTATCATTAAATAACTGTTACTATGTACCCAGTTTATCTAAGAACATTATTTCTGTTTCCGTACTTGCTAAAGACGGTTTTACATTTTCAATAAAGGATAATAGTTGTATTTTCTCTTTTAATGAAATGATTTATGGCAAAGCAGTTTCCATGAATGAAATTTATATCTTAGATCAAACCACGAAAGTATTACACATGAATAATAAGAAATTAAAGGTTGGTGACAAAGATCAAACCTATCTATGGCATTTTCGAATGGGACACATAAATGAGAAACGCGTAAAGAAACTCGTCGATAATGGGACTATTCCCTCATTCGGATTTTCTGCATATGGCACGTGTGAATCATGTCTCATTGGCAAGATGACTCGAATTTCCTTCAAAGGTGTTGGAATGCGCGCTAGTGACCTATTAGGACTCATACATACAGACGTATGTGGACCTGTGTCAATTACCGCTAGAGATGGCTATAGATATTTTATCACTTTTACGGACGATTTGAGTAGATACGGATATATCTACTTAATGAAGCATAAAAGTGAGTCCTTTGAGAAATTTAAGGAATACCAGAATAGGGTACAAAACCAACTGGGTAGAAAGATTAAAGCACTCCGTTCAGATCGGGGTGGCGAATATCTTCCAAATGAGTTTGATCAACACCTGAAAGACTGTGGAATCGCTCTATAGTTAACTCCACCTGGAACACCTCAATTAAATGGTGTGTCCGAACGGAGAAATCGAACCTTACTTGATATGGTTCGATCCATGATGAGTCACACCGTAGTGCCTGATTCATTATGGGGTTATGCTCTTTTGTGTTTGCTCTTATACTTAACCGAAGTCCGTCTAAAGCTGTCGACAAGACTCCATATGAAATGTGGAAGGGAACGGTACCTAACTTGTCCTTTATTCGGGTTTGGGGCTGCGAGGCTTATGTTAAGTGGAGACACGAGGATAAGCTCGGCCCGCGATCGGTCAAGACATACTTTATAGGTTATCCAAAAGGAACATTTGGTCATTACTTCTATTCTACAACCGAACATCGATTTTTTGTTGCGGCTAGTGCGACGTTCTTAGAGAAAGAATTTCTCGAGAACAAATCGAGTAATAGAACCTTCGAGCTGTCGGAGATTCCAGAACCAACAACCGAGGAACAGATGGAGGAAGCTGTACCTCCAACTGATGATACGGTTAATATTCCTGAGGAACCTAGGAGGTCGGGTAGAGACTCTCATCCTCCGGACAGATACATTGGTATGGTCGAGGAGAATGATGTTTTACTTCTAGAAAGTAATGAACCCGCAACCTATAAAGGTGCTATGGCCTGTTCCGGCTCAAAGCTATGGCTCGAAGACATGCAATCCGAGATGGAGTCCATGCATGAGAATAACGTATGGGATCTAGTTGATTTACCTAATAAGGTAAAACCTCTACAGTGCAAATGGCTTTACAAAATAAAGCGTTCTGTAGACGCGCAACCAGATATCTATAAGGCACGACTTGTGGCAAAAGGTTTCACTCAAGTGCAAGGATTGCATTATGATGAGATTTTTGCACCTGTAGTCATGCTACATTCCATTCGGATAATCTTAGCGATTGCCGCATTTCATGATTATGAGATTTGGCAAATGGATGTGAAAACCTCCTTCTTAAACGGTAATTTGGAGGAAGAGTTGTACATGGTGCAACCCGAAGGTTTCATAGATCCTAAACATCCTAAGAAAGTATGCAAGCTTAAGCGTTCCATTTATGGACTTAAGCAAGCTTCTCGGAGTTGGAATCATCGTTTCGACCAAGTGATAAAAGTGTATGGTTTCACTCGATCGGTCGAAGAACCATGCTTATATATCAAGTCGAGTGGGAACAAGATTGTATTCTTGATATTGTATGTCGATGACATACTCTTGATTGGGAATGACATTCCTCTCCTTTCTTCGGTTAAAGAATGGTTGAAGAACCATTTCCAGATGAAAGATCTGGGTGAGGCACAGCGTATTTTGGGAATCCGTATCTACCGAGATAGATCACGACAGACGTTATCACTTAGTCAGGAGTCTTATCTAGATAAGGTTCTTGAGAGGTTCAGCATGACCAACTCCAAGAAGAGGAACCTTCCTATGACGACTGGGATGCAGTTGAGCAAGTCTCAGTCACCCACGACGCCTGAAGGTATTGAGCGCATGAGACGTGTTCCTTATGCTTCTGCAATAGGATCGATCATGTATGCCATGATATGCACACGTCCAGACGTGGCATATGCATTGAGTATGACGAGTCGGTACCAAAAGACTCAGGTGAAACACTTTGGATAGCGTCAAAAATATCCTCAAGTACCTACGGTGGACTAAGGATTGGGTATTGACTTATGGAGGCGATACTAAGCTATGCGCAACCGGTTACGCAGATGCTAGCTTCCAAACGGATCGAGACGATTCAAAATCTCAGTCCGGGTTCGTCTTGACTCTTAATGGTGCTGCGGTCAGCTGGAAGAGTTCCAAACAGAGTGTTGTAGTAGATTCTACTACTGAATCCGAGTACTATGCCGCTTCGGAGGCAGCAAAGGAAGCGATATGGATGCGTCAATTCTTACAAGGGCTTTCGGTAGTTCCTAGTTCGAATGACCCGATCACCATCTATTGTGACAATAGAGGTGCCATCTTCCAGGCTAAGGAGCCAAAGTCTAGCAACAAATCTAGACATGTACTACGGAAGGCTCACCTGATCCGTGATTACGTGGAGCAAGAAGAGATAGTGATTGACAAGATTGCGACGGATGATAACATCGCAGATCCTCTCACCAAACCGTTGAATTATGATAAGCATGTAGGGCATGTTAACTCCATGGGAATTAAACATGTTCCTAAGTTGTAGTACTTGATTATGGATTTGATACATTATCTTTTTCATATATTATTTATAACTTCATCGTTTTATATATATAATATTTTGTTTTTCATGTGGATTGTCTTGACAACATTGAACGCCACAAAGTGAACTGAATTATATTATATTTGTTTTGGTCCGTAATCGCCAATGTGAGTTGATAACTCCGGCTATTATATTGTGCAATCGATTGATGGTGGGTTCAACGAGCCATAAGTTAAACGGTTGACTAATCGATCACAGATACGAGATTATGACGATACCTCGTAGGACAATTTTTATTTGTGACAACGTAATGGAGTCCTAAATGTTCTATAACATTCGGTGCCAGGTCGTGGATAGGACATCTATTGTGTACCTAGAGTCGATTCTTTTGACTATCAACTGTCTCTTGAGATTAAGGCAGTTTTTGGGTGACTTTGGTTTCTTTCTCACGGTCTCACCGTGAATCGGGGCTAAGTAGATTTTTTTGGGTCATTTCATACTGTGCTTACACCTGCAAGATTTGAGTTGAGGAAAATATCCATCCCTTATCAGGTATAGTTATTTCTCAGGGCCACTCGAGGAGTTGTAATTGAAATGCATGGCCATACTCGAATGTTGATTCGTTTATCAGTTAAGTTACTCTCTAATCGGGAAAACCACTCTTGATACTGATCGCTTGTAAAATACGACCTTTGTGAATTCGGATTTGCAAATTGTTTTACATTGAGTGGGAGAAATTTTAAAGGATATGAGAATCGGTTATCGCACATACACTTGTGAGGACAAGTGGGAGTTTGTTGGAGCTGGTGTCCTCCACAAATTAGTGTGATAACATTTGTAAATCTCTTACAGTTTCACAAGGGTATACTTCGTATATTCAATCAGTTGATTAACGTTTACCTAATAACGGTTGGCTTGCTAGAAAGTTTGACGTTATTATCATACAGATGGCGGTGATCAACTGGTCCCTAAAGGTCACACCTATAGGACGTATTTGAGAAATGTGGTTATAGAAATATAAGTACATTGATGCCCAAAATGACTAAAAAGTTAGTCAATGTGTTGATGAGATAATTATTTAATGAAAATTAAATAATATTAAGTTGAGACGAATTAACTGTCAATTCGTAAATTAAATATAATAAGTTATATTTAATTAAATATATATAAGGTTAGTTTGAAAGAATTAATCTGTTAATTCGTAGTTAAATATAATCAGTTGTATTTAATATCAACAAGTTGAATGTGTCATAGTGGTAATAGTGAGGGTACACATACCAAGAGGTCATGGGTTCGATCCTCACTAGATGACAATTTAACACACTTTATATATTTTTGGAAAGACCAAAAATAAGGAAAAAAATACTCCTTATTTTCGGTTCAGTTGGCCGAAATTAGGGAGGTTTTCCTTTTCCTAATTAATTTAGTAATTCGGTCTATATAAGAGAAAGTTAGAGAATTATTTCTAACCTAATTCTTTTTCTGACCTAGCCTTCTCTTTCTCATCACAAAAAACACAAAGACAATAAAATTTTACAGAAAATTTTAGATTGATTTCTAGCATAATCAAAGGGTATATCTTAGATCGTCTTGGGTGCAACAAATAGGCGAATATCAATTTTGATATTGTTCTTAGGCCAATTTTGCAAGGACCCGAGGTTAATTCTAAATCTTTTTACTTATGCTTATGTATTTTATTTTATGACCATAGATCATCTTTATTATATCGTTATAATCCTTCATGTTAAAGGGAAGTATACAGATTATTTCCCACAAACCCAACACAAAAGAGTCAAAATAAGAACAAGGCTCAATCAAGCGAGTCAAGTCAATATCCAAAGACGATGTCATCCCCAAAAATCTGAGCAGAAATCCAAGATATACTCTAGACCAAGAATCCGAGTCTGCATCAAAAACAATATTGAACAGAATACTGCTGAAGTCTATATAGTCGATACATCGATGAAGATGGTCAGCTAGCAACCCACTTAGCCTTTCACACATCATACACCCTAAGTCCTTCTCGAGACCGTTATAGGGAGATAGTTAGGAATTTTGAGAATCCTTTCAAGCTTGTCAAGTATACCCATCCTTTAGGGCCAAGACATGGAAATTTGAACCCACGTCATTTTAACCTACCTTTATGTGCTCAGGTTACATCAAGCCGAGAGACTCCATTTCCAAGCCATATTACAAGACATAACCCCATTAAGCCTTAACTCTACAAAATCAAGCTCCTGAGATTTGTTTCATCAAAGCCTCTTATTACCGAGCTCTATATTCCAAATATCCAATCCAGTTTCACCTTGACCCAGACACCGAGTCTTCAAATACTTTGATACCTAGAATGGGGCAAACCCATATCATCCTTAGGGTCCACTAAGTGTGCTCACATGACAAGGAAATTTTTACAAAATTAATTATACCTCTTTGGTCTATGACCAGAGGGAGTTATCTCAAATCAATTCTTCGAGTCACCAAAGGAATATTACCCTAGTGACCCCTGCACTTTAAGGTCCTAACAACATAGCTTAGGCACACATCTGAACTACGAGCATGGTTTGATTTCACCTCTTCAAGTGGATACGTAGTCAGTCCTTTCTTACACAAGAAGGATACAACCACAACACCCAAACAAAATTAACCAAACCTCAGAACTACGATCTGGTTTGATTTCACTTCACGTGAGTACGTAGGCAGTCCTCAAGGACACAACCATCCCCACTTCCAACTTTCAATCTCAATTATCAACCACCTCAACCATCAATTTTCAACCTTAATTTTCAACCTTCCAACCTCAATTAACATCCCTTCTACAACCAACACCTCTTTACTGGGGGCTCCTTATTGTCGCCCAGCCTCTTTCTACCAAATTTCAGAGTCATCTTCTCATTCTGGGGGCTTCTCTTCTGAGATGCCACCCTTCCTTTATTCCTTTCTTATTTTAAGTCAAGCTAGTACTCGGTCCGGACAATGACAAAGGTCTTAGATCGATTCTCCAAGTTATCGTGCCTCAGGAGGGCTCTCTTTTACATCAAACGGTGGCGAAAGAAGTCCTATTAGACAGATGGTCTATGCCTCATGCCTTGCCTTTATACACCTTCATCATTCTTGCAATTCTTCTACCTTTGGAACCGATACGCATTGTCACCCATACTTGGCTAGGGGTTGCGCATACTTCAACAAAGTCTGTCAAAGTCATCCCTGTGTCGCGTCAAATCTAAGTTAGTGTCGCGTCAGTCAAACCTAAGTCTACATTTTACGTTGCGTCCTAGTAGATCTGTGTCATGACAAGTCCTATGTCTAAAGCCCATTGAATATGCATAACGCATTACAAACAACAAACTTCTTTGAACACGTTTTAAACAACTTTTAAAAAAGAAACGACTTTTGCAAAGCCTATGTGTTTCCTCATTCGAGGCCCATGTGATAATTGCTTACGTGCATATATTATATTGCATTCTTGTGTGGATACTAACCATGCAGGTAAGTATCAGAAGCAGTACTTTATCAAGACCTCGCTTGCCACAACGAGCAAATATTCTTTGACAGTTGTTTCGACACACCTCTATTCTGTTCCCCCAGCGAGAGTACACGGACAGACATTCCCTCTCGAGACATGGAGATCAGTTCCCGATTAAGTTCCCCAGCGAGAATTCACGACCGACAGTCACTTCCTCTCGAGACATGGAGATCAACATCGAACTCAAATCCTTCCGGAATTTGTTTGAAGCTGAACGCAAGCAGATTTCTCCCAGCAGTTCCAGACTGTATCCTGCTGTCTTCTCCCAAAATCATCATTTTATTCCCCAGTGAGAGTTTGCTTGAGGACAGAGACAGGCAGATACCCCCAGGCGATCCTTCATCCCTTTAGGTAACCCTTTTCAGGATAAACCTTCATATCTTTTAGGTAACCCTTTTTAGGATAAACCCTTCAGATCTTTCAGAAACTTACCTTAATCTTTCAGACAACCCTTTAGATACCCTTTAGGATAATCCTTCCTTGAGCCTTCCTCCCTTCAGATAATCCTTTATTTCTTCAGACACTTTCAGATAATCCTTTCGGTAACCTTCAGATAACCCCTTTTCCGTTAAGTCCCCTTCCAGTCCTTCAGAGAGTTATCCTTCAGCCTTTCCTTTAGAGAGAGATAGCCTTCAGAGTTAGCCTTCAGAAGTATTAAGAAGTTTCTTCAGAATCCCTGTGACCCCTAATGCCTTCAGACACCAAGTTATCTTCAGACCAAAGAGTTTTGCCGAAGCGTCTTCAGTCCCGTTTCACCCAGGGGTATCTCAGGTATGGTCTCTTCTTATGGCTGGCGAGCCTCCTTACGTAGTCTAATGGACTTTAAACGACCCTCCTCGATAGTCGACAGACTCTAATATGTTCCTGACGACAGGTCCTTGGTTCAGACCCCTTAAAGCGCCTCGCGTCGCCATAGTCGTCAGGTTGTAATCTTCGATTGACCTGATGGCTATACTTTGACTTTTGCCTTGTCCAAGCCTCAGTCAAAGTGAGGGCTGTGTAAACACCTCATTTCTGCACCTCCCGCAAACCACTCAGTGATGATTGGGCCGCATGTTTGGTACGCGGAACGATTTGTGACAGCTCGTAATTTTATCATCAAGTGATCGCTCAAACACTTGTGTCTACCTCTTAATTGTCATCTACGCGCCGATACGGTCGTTTTGGCAGTAATTAGAGTACATTTGGAGTCCGGGTCAAAAACCGTCTTCATTTCCTAAAACCGTCAAATCCCGAGTCAAAAGCAATGTGCTTGTCTACCTAAGGTTAGGATGTCATAAAATGTCATGCTTATATCTCATTTTGAGTCCCATGTCACTTCTTTGGGCTAAACTTAAAGTTTACATTACAAAATGTGCATTTAATTTAGTTAAAATGATAACCCGAACTTTAGGCCCACTTTTCGAGGTGATAACAACTTTGTTGGGTCAGGCCTATTTCACAGAAAGTTCTAGATCTTTCTTTTAGCTTTCCAACTCCACCGAAATCACCTTATTCCGAGTCTTTTAGAGAAAGTTATGCCTAAAATACGACAGGCTGTCAAACGCGCTTTCTTGCGCAGGAGGAACCCGCTGAGGAAAGGACGCAGCAAGTGCTGCGCCTCTTCCAAGGGACGCAGCAACTGCTGCGTCTTTTCCTCGGGGATTTCTTTTTGTCCAAGTTTCCGTGTTTAACCTAAGTCGGTTGTTTCCGGATCTTTCCTTCCGTATCCTAGTCCTTCCATAATTCCTCCGTGTGATTAGTATAATGGTCTCACATATTTCTCACGCGAGTGTCCGCCCTTCTCTTCTCCCTTTGCATTCTAGACCACGTTCTTACTTTTTGGCCCTACGTGCTTGAACTTTCGACCACGTAAGCTCGGATCCTTCTGAGTACCAGCCTCGTTTGCATGACCGACCAATTTGACCAACTCCACATCAATCAACTTAATTAATCTTAATCGTTTTCCTCTTACGAGGGCACTTTCGTTACATTCGAGTCGAGCATCACTAATCATAAACTTAGTTCATCTCGTTTCGTCAAACATGTAAGTCTGAGGGTGTAAATCCTTCTTTATTTATTTACTTTTTGTATCATTAATGTAATGTTTATGTCGAAAATACTTCTTAAAACCGATTTATAAAACCACGCTTTGAAACCCTTTTTACGGATTACCAGAAGATGACCGTCGAGAAAGGACGCAGCACTGCTGCGCCTCTTCGTGAGGCTGCCGCAGTTCCTGCTTCCTTTCTTCTTCCTTCGTCCTCTGTCAATTCGTCGTTCGTTATTTGTTTTCGTTTGTTCTTTAATTCTTTGACGTAATAGCACAATAATTTCACATGTATATTATTTATCATCATTAATACGTATAATTCATCATTAAATCCCGACTTAAATCCCAAGTAATCCAAAATTTGCGGATTTTCGCCATTAAAATCAATCCGGGTTGTAGAGATTCAATTCTTTCATATTGAGTTTCTGGAATTCGACCATTGATATATTTAGATCTGTCTATTCGTCATTAATTCGTCATTTTTTTGTCATATTTAACCTATTTAGTTCACCTATGTCACTAATCAATCTTTCATTCATGTAATTAATTCGTTTACGTTCGTCTCATCCATGTTTTATTACTTTTATGACTCATTTGCATGTAATTAATCTGTTAAATCACTTCCATCCGAGTCGAATATCATAATTAATCCTTAAATTCACCAATTAACATTAACGATTTGCGATTCGCTACGGCCCGAACTCACCCTTGCAAATGACGCAACAAGCGCTGCGCGTCTTCAGAGGGCGCTCTCTGTTCTGCTACTGTTCAGGTTGATTCGTCTCTCGAACTTCCGTTCTTGACCTAGTTTAATTAGCTTACGTATTTAATTAACTGTTAATCGTATTATCGCCTAATTCCTGTTCGTTTATTCCTTTATTCTTTCTTTTCCCAAATTATCCGTTTTAAAGGTATTTTCGACATAAATCGTTTAACCCGATGTAATTATTGTAATTTTTCATTATTGTATCTATTATTGTATTCCTTGTATTATTTCACTTGTATGTTTTCACATGTAATTGAACTTAAATCCCAACTTTGCCCAAATGCATGTTAAATTACGTGTTTACCGACTTAGTCTTATTCTTCACATGTTAGGATTAAAATGTTGGATGTTGCATTGCATGCATATAATCGACAATATATCGAGTATAGACGATTTTCCCTAATCATTAGTAGAGGCCGCTATCGAGGCGGGCGGGATTAGGTGTTCGATCAAAAGAGCTTCCTAATACGTACCCTCACCCCTTATTCCAGATCTTTGTGAACATCCGTGTTCATTGGCATCCACGAGAGTAATTCTAGACATAGAATGCTAAGGGTAACGAGTTCCTGGTGTTCATGTCACTACTTTGTGTCTTGACATGGCACGAGGTATTCGAACGGTTTCCAATTTTCCACAATAAATTGGTGGCGACTCCACAAATGCAAACGCTTGTTTCCCAAGCGCTCCCGTGGCCCCATGTCCACAGAAGTACGCTGACGCTCCTCTTTTCGTGGCTGAGGTCCTTCGACTTAGGAGCTCGAGCCGGTTGCTGTTGAGGACGTCGATGGGTCATGTGTGGTATTTGGGCGAGCGCTTGGCTCGTCAGTGCTCTCGGGATGTCTTGACGGTTCCCATCAATCCTCCTAGGACGATGTTCAGGGAGCCATCTGAGGCTGAGAGGGAGACTGACTTGGCTGGCATAGGTGGCGACACCCTTCTGCCTCCGGATGAGGACTACTCGGCGTTCCTCTACGAGAGGTTAGCGTACTGGCCGGTTGTGGTGAACATTTACTCTCCTTATGACCATTTCAAAAGTATGATGAATGATCATCGATTTAATGGCAATCCTTTGTCTATGCAGGAGGTTGAGGCGGCGGGCATTGAGCCCCCAGAGTACCCCGAGACTCTCGAGTACACTGACGCGACCGGGAGGACGATAATCTCCGAGCTGCGTGATTTTGACGTGGCTGTGATGGATACTGGCTTGGACGATTGGCAGCATCTGATTCGGAGGGTGAGCCTCTAATTTGTATGATTTTTGTGTAAGAACACATTTGATTGATCTTATCCAATTATTGAGAACTTCTTATTTGAAAATGCAGGTTGCGCCGTCTCGGTTTGTGGCGTTATGGAGGGTGGCCAACCGGCTGCGAGCTACTGCCGTCGAGGCACTTGTCGGCGGTCGAGGTCGTCAGGTATGAACCTTTCGTCTACTTCATTTTTGAACTTTCTAACTTTTCTTATGATTGCTTGAAATGATTGACATGAGCCAATTGTTGCGTTTGCAGATGGAGCGCGAGCTGGAGCGAGAGCTGGCTCGGTCTCGGGAGGAGACAACTCGTTTGCTGAGGGAGCTCGAGGTTGCTGCTCTCGAGGCGAGAGTTGCGGAGTTAGGCGACGACCGGCAGTAGTTTTTTTTGTTGTTTGTTTTGTTTGTTGTTGGCTGTATCTTGCACATTTTTACATTTTAGGACCCACATTTTGGACATTTTGGATTTTGCTTGGGGCTCGAGCCCCCAGTTTGTTGTACATGTCCCTCTTTTGATTGTATATATGATGGCCTGAGTGCCTTTGCTGCTGGGTTGCGTTGTTTGTACCCTGCAGGTTAGTTTTGAACAGGTTTGGTAGATGACGGTTTACGCCGTCATGCTGCCGAAATTTACATAGAAATTCACGTAAAACATACATTTGTATATATGGCCTAAATTAGCGCAAAACGAATGACTCGAAAGTGCAAAAATGCAAAAATGCAAAAAACTTGCCGGAAATGACCGGACGGTAGGGAGGGTTACCCTCAAAAAAATGAAAAAATAGAAACCTATAAGTTAGAAATGTAATGTAGGACGGGAGTGGAATGATTCCCCAAAAAGAAAAAAAAAGTAAAAAGAAATATATAAGTTTGAAATGAATTACATTAAATTGGAGAAATGATTCCCCGAAAAAAGGAAAATAGAAAGAAATATATATATGTGTGCTAAAATGACGAAAATGCTGATATTGCCTCGAAATGCGTGCCCGCGGAATTAGGAAACATGAACTATGGTAACTTTGACGTATTTACCAAAATAATAACCCGTATGAATAGGAAATTATTCGCTAAGGAATTTAGGAAAGATCCAACGCGGAAAATCACAGAGACGTTGCTGAGGAAGAGGCGCAGCAGGAGCTGCGTCCCTTTGAAGAGGCGCGGCAGGTCTTTGCCCTTTGTTCCCCTGTATCCGTCCTGGCGGATTTTAGGAAACAGATTTTAGTATAAATAGAAACGTCGATAGAGGTTTTATTCACACAACTCTTCCGTCTCTTCCATCGTCTTATTACATAAAACTCTCAAAAATAATCATTCATCATGAATACTTTAGAGATTCGTCTAAAAGAGTGGACAAATGAGTTTTCCAACGTGGAGAAACACGACATGGGTGCTTATAACCTTGGATCGTTGTTGAGTTTGAAGCTTATCAAGGTGGTCAAACCATTCCTAGATGCTTGTCTTGATTATTGGGACCCGAATTATCACGTTTTTGCTTTCCCTAGAGGTGACATTTGCCCATTTCCTGAAGAAATTGCTGCGATCGGTGGGTGGGACCCAGAACACTTGTTTGCTATTCCTTCTACTTTACAAAGGTATAAGAACAAGTTTAGAGACTTGCTTGGGTTGACAAGAATTGAGGTGGACCGTCTAGTGACCTCGAAAGGAGTGCGAATGTTGGACTTTATTGACCGATTCATTAACAAGGCCGACCCCACCATCTCTTATGTTGCTAGGCGAAGGGCATTCGAATTTTGCTTGTTACATGTATATGTCCTTCAAGGGCATGTTAATGAGGATTTGAGAGGTGATCCCCGTTTCCTGAGCCTAGTTGAGCAAATGGAACTGCGCAAGAGCCCAGCCTGTTTATGTTTAGGAGAGATCCTATTGGGTTTGGATAACAGGAAAGCCAATCGTGACCTACCTTATTTGGGAAGTCCCATTATTTTGCAGGTAAAAGAATTTCTTCTCTTCTTTTTCTTGTTTTTTTTTGTTTTTTTTTTGTTTTTTTTTTCTTTTTTTTACACCTGCTTTTTGGTAGGTTTGGCTTATGGAGCACCTTCGATTGATCGAGCCCCCAGTTAATGTTCCTGCCTATCATGCTCGCTCAATTGCTATGAGGACTACGCTCTACATGGTGGACTTCACTCGAGTCTGCAATTATTAGGAAAACAAATTGAAGAGTGATGATGGACCCTTGCTTAGATGGATTGTACCATGGTGGCATCTCAAATATGTCACTGGGGTATCTTCCTTGGATCCTACCCGATCTGTGCGCATTCCTGGCTTGGAATTCATGGTATGCATCTTCCCGGAGAGGCTGATGAGACAGGTTGGACTGAAGCAGACAATCCCGAAGCTTGACATTGCCCCGCAGACTGCCGTAGTGCTTACTACTGAGAGTCGAAGGGAGTGGGCCATTAAATGGGCTCAAAGAAACGTATGGTTCTTAAACTCTTCTGTTAGTGCCTTATGGGTGTCGGACTCCTATCTACGGTGGAGGAAAGCTACTACTCTGGAGGAGCGTGAGAGATTGAGGAAGCGCGAGCCCGTTGACTACAAGGTGCGCGAGGTGGAAAAAGAGAAAGAGAAGCATCTGACTGGGGGAGAGGAAGAAGCCGGGTTTCGAGTTGTTCATCCTTCGAAGAAACCGAAGACCTCTCCTGCCGTGGAGAAAGTGATTGACAAGAATGGGAAGGCTAGACCACGAGAAAGACCGTTGGTGATTAGGTCTGAAGTGGCGCAAGAGCATCCGGCTCGAGGTCGGGACAAGAAACATGAGAAAAATGACAAGGGCAAAGGGAAAATGGAGGAATAGCCCAAGTCTTTATTATTATTTAATATTATGATTGTAATAAGAAGGTGGGGGTTTTTAGAATCCTAGCCTACTTTATTCCCTTTTTTTTGGCGTTATTATTATTATGTAACGTATTATTATTATTATTAGAAAATGAATGAAATAAAGGAGGTTAATTGGTTATGAAACCGTTGCGATTGTAGATACCCGTATCCGTCGATATTGGAATTTATAGAGAACCCGACAAACACCCGATGATGATAGGACACATGTATTTATTAGTTGTCATTGTCATTATTTGGGTTCGTTTTACGATGTAGAATGGGCGTCGTCGATGAAGTATTTTATTAATTTAAATGATATTTAAATTAATGTTTTTTTTTAAGTGAGTTCATTTTATTAATTTAAATGATATTTAAATTAAAGTCTTTTTTAAGGTGATTTCAATTTAATTTATTTTATTTTGAATTTATTTTCCCAAGTTTATTTTATTGAAAATAAAATAAATATTTGATTTGAAAAATCATTTTGTGAGTATATTTGGTTTGAAAAATCATTTATTTTAATGTGTTAATTGATTTGAAAAATCGATTTAAAAATCGAAAAGAACTCGTTTTGAACATGTGTTTTTGAGCTCGATTTTAGCTCGGTTTTTGAGCCCGTTTTCTTTACGAATTGGCACGAATCTCGAGTACACTAACCAACCTAGACCACTACCCATCCAACCCATTTCGAACCCCCATAACCACGGCCCAAATTCCATCCCAAACACCCCCCAAACAGCCCGCATATACACGAGCAGCCCCCTGTTTTGGCAGCTCAATCCCGAGCCCAAAACCCGCTCCAAATACCACCAAAACCCGTACCCATTAACCCTAGCCCATACCCTAGTATCCTACCCATATTACCCTAGCTTAATCACCAAGAAAACCCCTCTCAAACCCTCACAAAAGCTGCTGGACAGCAGCTATGCGTGAGCAGGCCCGACTGCCTCTCCCTCTCTTTTACCCTACTTTAACTCCTTATAAATACCACCCCTTCACCATACATCCATTCCTCTAAGTTCTCCCTACATCCTACCATCACTCACAAGCTTTAAACCTCAGAAACAAACCCTAATTGCCTCTCAAAAATCCTCCACAAAACCGACATACAAACTGAAACTGTTTGTGTGTCCTCCTCGAAAAACAATTCGTTCCTCCCTCAAACCTCCATCAAAACTCGATTTTCTTGTTCCTAATTAACCACATAACATCCATCTACACATTAGACAAAGATTTACGAGCCAAATTGCCCTTGAGAGTACACGAAATCCCTCGAAAAACAGAGTGTTATACACTCTGTTTTTCGTGTTTGTTCTGTCTGTCAGATTCTGTTTGTGCTCGTTTTTCGTGCCCAATAACTCAAAACGAGCAGGAGTTGCTTTAAGATATCTGTTCTTCTCTCTTTCTAGTTTTCAAAACATCTTTTAAATCGAATTTTCATCGTGAAACGAGGGAGAAATCATTGTTTGAAAGTTGCTGTCCAGATTTGCCAAAAACGCGTGTTTGCTTTGTTTCTTCGTCGACGACGGCCACTCGAGATAAAACCTACCATCGATTACGACCCAAGACGGTGTCAACGATACATGTAGGTTGAGGGTGCATCAAATCCTCCTCTTTCTCCCTTTTTTATTTCGTTTTTATGTTTGTTCTTTTATAGTTTGTTTTGTTTGTTTATCGCTTTTTATTTATCGTTTAAATTAACTATGAAACTAGTTTAGTCCGAGTATGAGTTAAAGTACCACCATGAACACCCGCGTTGACTTGAGATGGGAAAAGAAACCGCTACATCAGTCGGTCGTACACCCCCGTCTCATTTACATATCCTCGTGTTCAAGGTAGGGCATAAATAAAACGAATTTCTAACTTCGCTCCTCGTTTTTGACCCTTTGTTTGTCTCGGCCAATTCGACCCACCTTAGGACTCGTTGCGTGTTAGTATGACTTCTGATTGTTAACATATAACCTATTTAGATGACATTAGATCAATTTAATAACCTAATTAGACACGATAGGTGGCATCGACATAGCTTTAAAAATCAACTAACAATTCTGTAACTTAATGAACGCATCTCTCTCTTTCACCTAATTTCTCGCTAGTATAAGAGTGCGTGATTAGCACCTTCTTATTAACACTCGATGAGTTAAATTAATTAGCGAACTTGACCTAATTTGACCCCTTTTGAGCCGTGTAGAATACACAATTGCAAGACCTCTTTTCAATCGATCAACGTCGTTTCTAACTTGTTTTCTAATTCGTTCCTAACCCGTTTCGCAATCATCGATCTAACCTAATGAATCTAACCTAAGAATTAGGGTATGCTAGATCATGTGGGCCGTGTTTGGCCGTGTCCTTGTAGTCCCTTTTCCCGTTTTTTTCTCACCTTTATCTCGTTATTTCGTATCTTGCAATTACTTTGTTTATCGAGTCGTGTTTGTTAGTTTGGTTGTAATTTTCAAGTTAGTTTTCTTTTATCGAGTCAAAACCTCTTTCAAAAAACCTTAGTCTTGTTTGGTTAGATGGTTGTGCCCCAATGCTTGTAAGAGCGTAGTAAATCGCATGTTGTTTAAAGCAACATGGCCCGATTTATGCTAATGCATGCTTTGGTGTGCGGCCCTATGTCTAATTCGATGAGATTGAGCGAAAGCACACATCACGAGGAGTGACCCAAGGCCGTGAGTCATGTAAGCCGTGGGCCACCCCTCTTGTGCACGCTTTTCTATTCCGATTGGCCGTGTGTGTTGTCGTGTATAGTGTTGTATGTAGTAATTGTATTTAGATCACGTTGTATCTTTAATTTATTGTTGTGTCGGCATGAAATGCCTGGTTTGTAATAGGTAGATCCCACGGCTCCCCCATTCCCCCTTAAGCCTTGTTTGCTTTGTTTTGTATGTTGTTAGATCAATCAACCCACATGCTAAATTACAACTTTGACAAAGTTAGTTTAGTTGCATCTAAAACGACATAGAAATTGTTGTCACATGTTAGGGTTTAAAACGATACTTGCATATCATATATCGTAGTAGCTATGACCTTGTTTGAAATCCATACTTGACTTAGTAGAGGCCGTTATTGACGGGCGGGGTTGGGTGTCCTTATGGGCTTCCCAACACGTACCCTCACCCCTTACTCAAGATCTATGGTTTGTGGATCCGTCTAAATACCATTGGATTACGAGAGTCATTCAAATCGAGTGATATAGGGTACAAGTCTTTATCTTTAATCACTCGTAGTCGATTGGCTTTATGCTTTTCGATGAAAGGTGTAAAGTTGACTTGAACGGTTCCAAGTTCCCAAAAAAACTTGGTGGCGACTCTAATATGTCTTAATTCGATTCGAAAGAACCTCGAGTCGATTGTGCCTAGTGTGGATCCCGCGGCCAGCAGATTCCCGAGGGCCTTGTCCACGATTTGGCGACTCCGGGGAAAAGAGGACTAGTTACACTTTGTTTCTAGGGTCTTTTCCTCCGAGGTGAAACTTGAAAAGAAAGTGTTGGAAAGTAAAACATTACTCATAGTGCTACGATTCATGCATAAACCCTTAAGGACTTGACCGGGCCGTCCCAGCGTTTCTTCGTGATGCGTGGGGGGCGACGTCCCACTATGCTAGGAAGCTGCACATTGCTCGCTTCCACTTCACCTCGCGTGGTTCTTGATGGTGGGGACGATCTTTTAGGTACTCTACCTTAAGACACCTTGCTCTATAAGACCGCAAAAGGATGGAGGGCATAGACCTTCTTATAGAAGACTTGCCGAGACTTAGAGATGTCTAGGAGCATACATTCTTATAACATGAGAATGATAATGTGCAATTTGTTTTCCCGAGTCTTTTTCGAAATTTCCCATGTCCTTTTCAAAACCGAACTTTTGAACAACTTACTTTCAAAATAGCATGGTTTTAAAAACGCGGAATGCTGCCCAAATAGGACTAGAATTTTCGGCCCAAAATGAGCTTTTTATAGCCGGCAGATTGCCCATTTCAAATCTCATTTTCGAATCAATCTTTCGTTTTTTTCAAAACCAATCCAAAATGCCTCTCGAATCTCAACCAAGCATGAAATGCGTCAAGTCGTGTCCGGGTCATGGCCGTGTTAGGCCGGGTGTGTTTCGTTCTAAGAGTCTAGAACACGACCTTGTTGGGTCACCCAAGCTCACCTCTTGGGCCTTGAGTCATGTTGGTCGACCATTTGGTCTAGGATAGTCCACAAAAACGCCCAAGCTAGGCCATTTAGGGCGTTTCACCCGAACCTATGGGCTATGTTAGTCCAATCACGGGTTTAGTCACACCGAGTCCAGTTTAAAATCGTGCCATGACAGTTTGAGTCATGTTGTTTTGCCGAGTCTAAAATGAACCAAGGTCTAAATCAAACCGTGAGTCGAACCCTTGTTTAGTCAATCTCAAGTCGAGTCTTTGTTTGAGTCAAGTTGGGGTCGTGTCCTTAAGTGTGCAGGGGCTCTTACTTTAAATATTGACTCAGTACGGGGTTTTATTGTAGAAAGGCCGCCAAAAACCCGACGTCAAGCAATGGAAGATGATGTTAACAAGCTCACTGAGGCCGTGAACCTCATGATGACCCGAATGGATGCAATCGAATCTAAGCTGGGTGAAGATTCCCCTCCACCTCTGACTGATCTGGAGAAACGGTTCAAGTTCATCGAAGAACGTTTGAAACTCTCCCAGGGGAAGAACATCCACTATGAGAATGCTAGGGCCTATGCCCCAGTTCAGGATAAGTTGCCCACGAACATGGTACTCACTGACATCCCAAATTTTAAGGGCACAGAAGATCCAGTCCACCATGTTAAGGCCTATAAGGGGTACTTAGCACTGAAGGGAGTACCTGCTGACATGCTCTCTGAAATTTTCGCTCAATCTCTGGATGAACACCCGAAGGCGTGGTTCTATAATCTGGACCTTAAGAACTTCCCCACTTTCGAAGATATTACGGTGGAGTTAGTAAGCACTATCCGACAACGTCGAGATTCAAACCAACATAAGAACTTTGGAGGTTATGACACAAAAGGAAAAAGAGGGCTTTACTGAATTCCTCGCAAGATGGCGGGCTGAAAGCGTGAAACTAGCTAAGAAGCCTGATGAAGTTGAAATGGTAGATAGGTTCGTGAAGAATTTACGGCCTGTTTACCGTAATGCTCTGAAATACCAGAATTTTGGTTCTTTCAAAGAATTGATAAGAATCGGGATAAAGGTAGAGGACGATGTCCGAATGGCTGAAGCTGAGAAGCCAAAAGGATACCAAGGGGCCTCGTCATCTAAAGCAAAAGCACCAGCAGCGGCCCACTTTGTCGAAACTATCAATCTCTTAGAAGGGCAATCGAAGAAGTCGCAGCGCCAAACACCAAGGGCATTCACCGATATCGGATGCACATATACATACGCTCTCCAAAGGCTCATAGCCCAAGGAAAGTTGAAGCCTATTGGTCCAACTCCGGACCCTCCCGCTGATCAACAAGGTAAATGGTATAAACCAAATGCCTACTGTGCCTTTCATCAAGGGAAAGGCCATGATACTGAAAGGTGCTATCGACTGAAGCACGAAATTCAAGACATGATCGAGAATGGAACACTCCCGATCCCAACGGTTAAACCCAATAACATCACCAATCCATTTGCCGATCACGCCAACTTTGTTTCTGTTGAACACAATGTCGATTATTCTCATCTTATCCGCCCATGTCACTTGAAAGGGGTGTTTATCGGGAAAATATTTGTGGATTGCTTTGAATTCTTGCCAAACCCGAAGAATGAAATTCAAGTCGGGAGTCTTGCTCTAGAATATACTCCTCTCATTAACGAAGTTAATAAAAGACAATTCGATTCACCAACCTTCATCATTGGCGTAGATCCTCAGAGGACTACCTCGGGATGGAGGCAGACCATCGAAGGACAAAAGCCGAGCATCTAAGTTGACAGCTGAACAAGGGAAAGTTCATGACCAGATTTGAAATTATGAGTCGGGATCTGTTTTCTTATCTTAGTCGAGTCGAGTCTGGGACTTTCTTTTCCTGAAGTTGAGTCGTTTGTTCCACGATGACCTAGGGTGTGTCCTAGGAATCGTTCCTTCGAGTCTTTTAAGCATTTGTCATTCCAATAAAAGTTGCAGTTTCGTTTCCAAATATGTCTTGTTTCCGATCCTCAATCATTCTGAAAGCATGATAAAATGCACAACACACTCAAAGGAATCCCTGGGGTAGAAATATGTCCTGTTTCAAAATGTAAGGTACACTAGGATCCAGTGTTTGATTCCTTTACCTATTCCATGTCTGGTGGTAGAAAACCTCCATCTGAACCAATGTTTGTGACAAGATTTTAGATGATTCTATGACAAACCCGGACTAGCTCCTTGTTTCCCCTATCGATGATGGAAGGCAAGCCTTTTCCCCAACAAAATCATCCCATCTCGAAGAGAGAAGATATCAACCCATTCTAACAAGGAATTGTTAGTTCTTACCCAAATTAGTTGGCGAAGCCCAGTTTTCAAGATGTATCCATTTATGACTAAGAGAATGAATAGAAGATCATTTTCCAAGAGAGAAAAAAGATGAAAAAGAATGAAAAAATGAGAAAAAGAGAAAAATTGGAAAAATGAAAAAAAAAATGAAAAAAATGAAAAAACGATGAAAGAAAAAGAAAAAAGAAAAAAAGATGAAAGAAAAAGAAAAAAGAAAAAAAGATGTTGAAGTTATTGCAGAACGCTTTTTGGTTGAATGTCGAAGTTACGGAAGCCAGAAGTCAAGTCAAGTACCCATAGTTGAGGTTCAATGGGCGAAGCCCAAAAGCGTAAGTAGTGACCTCTTTACCCTCTAAGTCCTTCCTGAGACGGTTACAAGGGGATAGTCGGAAATTTTGAGAATCATTCCGCTTGTGTTGTTACACCCAAACCTTTAGGGTCCAGACATGGAAATTTGAACCCACATCATTTTCCAACCCATTTGTACTCAGGTTTCATCAACCTTGAGACACCATTTCCAACCACATCAGCAGCCATAGCCCTTGGCCTTAGCACCACAAAACAAACCTTCAGAATGATGGTTATCCATTCCAACTTGTTATTACCAAGCTCCACATCCCAAAAGATCCAAGCCTTTTACACCTAACCCCAAACACGGGATTTAACGGTACTTTACAGGCTAGAATGGGATATGACATGATACCTTAGGTGAAACCTTCGAGTGTGTATACACAATCAAAATGCCAAGTTTATGCACCTTGATCGAACTACGTCGGATTTGATTTCGCTCCACGCGAATACGTAGGCAGTCCTTCAAAATAAGGGATTCAATCCACTCATCAACCAAGTTGTCATCTTGTTGGTTTCTTACGGGTCTTAACCAAGTCCAAATGAAGCCACCTTTGTTTGAGTTGGTCTTAGTACTCGATGTAAGCTAGGATAAGGGTATAGGTTCAGATGAATAGTATCAAGTCTCAGAATGAGCTTTATCGAACGGTGTAGGCAAAGATGCTGAGTCACATAGATTTGGGTTTGTATTGGGAACAGAAAATATGAAAAACCCGCTGAAAAGAAAGAAGGCGTGGAAGAAAAATAGTAAAAGCCCGCTGAAAAGAAAGAAGGCGGTGGCAAGAAATGATGAAAACTCGCTGAAAAGAAAGGAGGCGAGGAGAATAGGATGTTCCCAACAAGAGTGATGTGTGATGTCTAAGTGTTCTCATAAAATCAGTCTGTGTTTAGTATCTGGGCGAAGCCAACGTTGTTGCTCCGTGAGTTTAATCCACCTTGTCAACGCCAAGTGATCTTGATTCCCATGTGCCCTCGGGAGCACGCCCATGCCATACGATATCTCCGTCCCAAGTTCGACGACCTTGTGATTCCCATTTGCCATCTTTTGGCGCCGGAACGGCCAATTTACATTTCTACCCCCAACAAGTCAATAATCGAATTAAAACCCGTGCACACTTACGGTTTTATTTTCTTTTTTTGTTTTACGGTAGCGGGCTACGCCCATGTGGTTTACGAGTCATACAGTGTGTCTGAGTCGTATTTCATGCTCACCCATCAAGGTTCGATTTCAAAATGCCAAATATTTCAAAATTTCAAAATTTCAAAATTTCAAAAACTTTTTGCGAATTGTGGATAGATGATCCAAGTAGTAGAATCTTTTCGGGTCGATGGCCCAATCATTCAAAATTTTCAAATTCAATTTTTGAAGGGTCGATGGCCCAACATACCAAGTGCTGTCAAATTTAAACTTCGGGTCGATGGCCCAATTATCCAAAATTTTCAAATTCAATTTTCGGGTCGATGACCCAATCTTTCAAATAATCCAATTTTAGGATCGATGATCCAAATGTGCTTATGTGATGATTATTGCTAGTACGTTTTTGTGTTTCAAATGTAGCAGGATATGCTTCAACTGGGGGCTCTAAAGTCTTCGACTTTAGAGCCATTGCAAACTGGGGGCTCTTGAAGCCGTTGGCTTCAGAGACCATTATCAAGATATAAAGGATGACATCCACCAAGAATTCAATTCAATACAAGAGTATGAAATGGAAGAATTCCGTAGCTGAAAGCAAATGATGAAAGCGGCGGCAACCTCCTTGGAAAGTCCCGTCCCATTCGGACAAGCGCCAGCAGATGATAAATTTTGGGCAAATGTCAGCAGATGATGAAGTTTGGGCAAACGCCAGCAGATGATAAACTTTGGGCATGTGTCAGCAGTTACCGAACTACGACGCGGGTTTGATTCCGTCAGAAACGGATACGTAGGCGCCTAAGGATAAGGCTCAATCCACTATATATGCAATTATGGGTCGATGACCAACGATGACAACTTGACACAACAGAAGCAAGAGTCAATCCCCAACGAAGTTTCAGGTATGATCTCTTCTTATGGCTGGCGAGCTTATATACGCAAGTCTAATGGACTACAAACGACCCGCAGAATCCTCAGGTCGAGAGGGACCTGGGGTATACTTTGACTTTCGCCTTGTCCAAGCCTCAGTCAAAGTGAGGGCTCTGTAGATACCCGTATCCGTCGATATTGGAATTTATAGAGAACCCGACAAACACCCGATGATGATAGGACACATGTATTTATTAGTTGTCATTGTCATTATTTGGGTTCGTTTTACGATGTAGAATGGGCGTCGTCGATGAAGTATTTTATTAATTTAAATGATATTTAAATTAATGTTTTTTTTTTAAGTGAGTTCATTTTATTAATTTAAATGATATTTAAATTAAAGTCTTTTTTAAGGTGATTTCAATTTAATTTATTTTATTTTGAATTTATTTTCCCAAGTTTATTTTATTGAAAATAAAATAAATATTTGATTTGAAAAATCATTTTGTGAGTATATTTGGTTTGAAAAATCATTTATTTTAATGTGTTAATTGATTTGAAAAATCGATTTAAAAATCGAAAAGAACTCGTTTTGAACATGTGTTTTTGAGCTCGATTTTATCTCGGTTTTTGAGCCCGTTTTCTTTACGAATTGGCACGAATCTCGAGTACACTAACCAACCTAGACCACTACCCATCCAACCCATTTCGAACCCCCATAACCACGGCCCAAATTCCATCCCAAACACCCCCCAAACAGCCCGCATATACACGAGCAGCCCCCTGTTTTGGCAGCTCAATCCCGAGCCCAAAACCCGCTCCAAATACCACCAAAACCCGTACCCATTAACCCTAGCCCATACCCTAATATCCTACCCATATTACCCTAGCTTAATCACCAAGAAAACCCCTCTCAAACCCTCACAAAAGCTGCTGGACAGCAGCTATGCGTGAGCAGGCCCGACTGCCTCTCCCTCTCTTTTACCCTACTTTAACTCCTTATAAATACCACCCCTTCACCATACATCCATTCCTCTAAGTTCTCCCTACATCCTACCATCACTCACAAGCTTTAAACCTCAGAAACAAACCCTAATTGCCTCTCAAAAACCCTCCACAAAACCGACATACAAACTGAAACTGTTTGTGTGTCCTCCTCGAAAAACAATTCGTTCCTCCCTCAAACCTCCATCAAAACTCGATTTTCTTGTTCCTAATTAACCACATAACATCCATCTACACATTAGACAAAGATTTACGAGCCAAATTGCCCTTGAGAGTACACGAAATCCCTCGAAAAACAGTGTTATACACTCTGTTTTGCGGTTTGTTCTGTCTGTCGTCATTTGTTTGTGCTCGTTTTTCGTGCCCAATAACTCAAAACGAGCAGGGGTTGCTTTAAGATCTCTGTTCTTCTCTCTTTCTAGTTTTCAAAACATCTTTTAAATCGAATTTTCATAGTGAAACGAGGGAGAAATCATTGTTTGAAAGTTGCTGTCCAGATTTGCCAAAAACGCGTGTTTGCTTTGTTTCTTCGTCGACGACGGCCTCTCGAGATAAAACCTACCATCGATTACGACCCAAGACGGTGTCAACGATACATGTAGGTTGAGGGTGCATCAAATCCTCCTCTTTCTCCCTTTTTTATTTCGTTTTTATGTTGGTTCTTTTATTGTTTGTTTATCGCTTTTTATTTATCGTTTAAATTAACTATGAAACTAGTTTAGTCCGAGTATGAGTTAAAGTACCACCATGAACAACCGCGTTGACTTGAGATGGGAAAAGAAACCGCTACATCAGTCGGTCGTACACCCCCGTCTCATTTACATATCCTCGTGTTCAAGGTAGGGCATAAATAAAACGAATTTCTAACTTCGCTCCTCGTTTTTGACCCTTTGTTTGTCTCGGCCAATTCGACCCACCTTAGGACCCGTTGCGTGTTAGTATGACTTCTGATTGTTAACATATAACCTATTTAGATGACATTAGATCAATTTAATAACCTAATTAGACACGATAGGTGGCATCGACATAGCTTTAAAAATCAACTAACAATTCTGTAACTTAATGAACGCATCTCTCTCTTTCACCTAATTTCTCGCTAGTATAAGAGTGCGTGATTAGCACCTTCTTATTAACACTCGATGAGTTAAATTAATTAGCGAACTTGACCTAATTTGACCCCTTTTGAGCCGTGTAGAATACACAATTGCAAGACCTCTTTTCAATCGATCAACGTCGTTTCTAACTTGTTTTCTAATTCGTTCCTAACCCGTTTCGCAATCATCGATCTAACCTAATGAATCTAACCTAAGAATTAGGGTATGCTAGATCGTGTGGGCCGTGTTTGGCCGTGTCCTTGTAGTCCCTTTTCCCGTTTTTTTCTCACCTTTATCTCGTTATTTCGTATCTTGCAATTACTTTGTTTATCGAGTCGTGTTTGTTAGTTTGGTTGTAATTTTCAAGTTAGTTTTCTTTTATCGAGTCAAAACCTCTTTCAAAAAACCTTAGTCTTGTTTGGTTAGATGGTTGTGCCCCAATGCTTGTAAGAGCGTAGTAAATCGCATGTTGTTTAAAGCAACATGGCCCGATTTATGCTAATGCATGCTTTGGTGTGCGGCCCTATGTCTAATTCGATGAGATTGAGCGAAAGCACACATCACGAGGAGTGACCCAAGGCCGTGAGTCATGTAAGCCGTGGGCCACCCCTCTTGTGCACGCTTTTCTAGGCCGATTGGCCGTGTGTGTTGTCGTGTATAGTGTTGTATGTAGCAATTGTATTTAGATCGAGTTGTATCTTTAATTTATTGTCGTGTCGGCATGAAATGCCTGGTTTTTAATAGGTAGATCCCACGGCTCCCCCATTCCCCCTTAAGCCTTGTTTGCTTTGTTTTGTATGTTGTTAGATCAATCAACCCACATGCTAAATTACAACTTTGACAAAGTTAGTTTAGTTGCATCTAAAACGACATAGAAATTGTTGTCACATGTTAGGGTTTAAAACGATGTTTGCATATCATATATCGTAGTAGCTATGACCTTGTTTGAAATCCATACTTGACTTAGTAGAGGCCGTTATTGACGGGAGGGGTTGGGTGTCCTTATGGGCTTCCCAACACGTACCCTCACCCCTTACTCAAGATCTATGGTTTGTGGATCCGTCTAAATACCATTGGATTACGAGAGTCATTCAAATCGAGTGATATAGGGTACAAGTCTTTATCTTTAATCACTCGTAGTCGATTGGCTTTATGCTTTTCGATGAAAGGTGTAAAGTTGACTTGAACGGTTCCAAGTTCCCAAAAAAACTTGGTGGCGACTCTAATATGTCTTAATTCGATTCGAAAGAACCTCGAGTCGATTGTGCCTAGTGTGGATCCCGCGGACGCAGTTCCCGAGGGCCTTGTCCACAGTGATTTTCTATTTATTATTCTTTTCGAATTCCAAATGCAACTGCAAATGTCCTTCTATTTACATTTTGAAATTAATGGGTTGTATCCGGCGAAGGATTGCCTACGTATTCATTAAAAAAATAAAATCAAACCCTTGCGCGTAGTTCGAGTAAATGTAAAAGAATAATTGTTCTAAGCAAGAGCTTGTAATGAACTTAGAAAATAAGCATGAACTTTTTACTTACTCTTAAGGTGCAATTTAGTTTATTTGATGATATGAGGATGACAAATTGTCAAAATGCAAGAGCATGGTGACATTAGCTTATTTCAGCTTGGCCAGGGGCCGTTTATTTAGTGCCACAAGAGCGACACATGAGGTTACGCGAGGCGCGTTTTTGTTCCTATTCTAGGCATAATACCGTTTTAGTTGGTCAAGGTTTGTTGGGTTGGCAAATTCATTCCCATCTAGGTCTGTGATTCTAACCACACCCCCTGGAAGTATGGACTTGACTAGAAATGTCCCAGCCCAATTAGGTTTGAATTTTCCTCGTGGGTCGACAGGTAAAAGAGCTCTAATCGACTTGAGTACTAAGTCTCCTTCCTTGATGTTCCTTGGCTTGACCGTTTTGTTGAAGGCTCGTTTGATACGTGCTTGATATGTTTGGACATTATGTAATGCGCGTAGCCTACGTTCATCTAGGAGGATGAGTTCTTCATATCTATCCCTCTTCCAATCGGCTTTCGGGATTTGACTTTCGAGTAAGATACGCAATGATGGTATTTCTAACTTGACTGGCTGTACAGCTTCCATGCCGTAGGTCAAATAGAAAGTGGTGGCCCCAGTGGGCGTCCTAACAGATGTACGATATCCCCACAAAGCAAAGGGTATCTTGCTTGGCCAATCTCGATAGTTGTCAATCATTTTCTTGAGAATTGTGACAATGTTCTTGTTTGCCGCCTCTACCGCGCCATTAGTCTGTGGTCTATATGGCGAAGAGTGGTGATGCCTAATTTTGTACTTGGCTAGCAATTGCTCAGTCTCAGCTTGGAAATGTGATCCATTATTACTAATGATCTCATGTGGGCAACCGTATCGACATATGATGTTGTTTTGTATGAACTTTGATACATTTTTAGCCGTGAGACTAGTGTAGGAAGCCGCTGCTACCCATTTGGTGAAATAGTCAATTGCCACTAGGATGAAACAGTGACCTCCTGTTCCGGCTGGAGTTATCTTCCTGATTATATCAATTGCCCAAGCAGAAAATGGCCAAGGAGATGTCATCGTATAGAGCAATGAAGGAGGGACATGTTGTACATTCCCGAAGATTTGGCAGTTGTGGCAATGTCTTACGTATTTGATGCAATCAGATTCCATTGTGGTCCAATAATACCCCAAACGTGTGATTTGCTTTGCCATCATGGGCCCACTCATGTGAGGACCGCATTCTCCATCATGGACCTCTTCCATCACTTTCTGCGCCTGTGAATGATCGAGGCAACGTAGGATTACACCAAGAGGTGTTCTTTTGTATAACTCTCCTTGCATGAGAACGTATTGGGAAGCTAGTAGGCGTATAGCACGTTGTCCCCTTTTGTCCATATCCGCTGGATAGGTACCGTTGAGCTTGAAATTTAGGATTGCTTGGAACCAAGGTTCCTCTGTGATTTCCTCTTCATCGGTGATTTGGTGGACATAAGCTGGCTCTGATCGTCGTTCGATACATAAAGGCATTTCCACCATGTCATCTGGCATATTAATCAGAGATGCAAGTTTTGCAAGAGCATCTGCAAATTGATTTTCTTCTCGAGGTAGGTGTAGATAGGTCACGTGATCAAAGAATTTGGCAACTTGGTCTATTCTGGCTTGATAAGGTGCTAAGCTTTCGCTTCGGATTTTCCAAGATCCCGTAACTTGATTGATGATCAGGGACGAATCCCCATGCACTCGGAGGTTTTTAATGCCTAAGCTCACTGCCGCTTGTAGTCTAATAAGACAAGCTTCGTACTCTGCAGCATTATTTGTCACCTCGAAGTCGAGTTTGACAGAGATCGGTGTATGCTCGCCTTCAGGAGAAATGAGCAACACTCCTATTCCAAATCCTCTTAAGTTTGATGCTCCATCAAAGTAAAGGTCCCAGAAGTCTACGTCGGTTTGGAGTATATCCTTGTCTGGAAATTACCACGTATATATTGTTTGTGCATCATTGATGGGATTTTCTGCAAAGAATTCGGCAACGACGCGTCCTTTTATAACTTTCAGAGGCACGTATTTGAGATCGAACTCTGAGAGCATCAAGGTCCATCTTGATAGGCGTCCGTTGAGGACGGGTTTCTCGAAGAGGTATTTGACAGGGTCCATTTTGGAGTATATTTAGACGGAGTAGCTAAGCATGTAATGACGTAGCTTCTTCGTTGCCCACACAAGAGCGAGGCATGTCTTTTCGAGTTGTGAGTATTTGCACTCGTACTCCAAGAACTTGTTACTAAGGTAGTAGATAGCCCTTTCTTCCTTTCCTACAGTTTGAGCTAGCATGGCGCCCATGGCTATTTCGGTTACTGTGAGATATAAACAAAGAGGTTGATCTCGTTGAGGTGGCATGAGCACTGGTGGTTTAGCTAATATCTCCTTGATTCGGTCGAATGCCTTTTGACAGTCATCATCCCACATGGTGTGATCTGTTTTCTTGAGCTTTTTGAAGATAGGTTCACAGATCATGGTGAGTTTCAATATGAATCGACTTATATATTGCACTTTTCCCAGGAATCCTCTGACTTCTTTTTCCGTTTGAGGTTGTGGCATTTCGATCAGAGCTTTGATCTTGGAAGGGTCTATTTCTATACCTCGTTGGCTAACAATGTATCCCAGGAGTTTGCCAGATGTTACTCCGAATGCGCACTTCAAAGGATTGAGCCTCATGTTGTACTTTCGTAGCCTTGAGAAGAATTTGCGAAGGTTCGCAATATGCCCCTCTCTATCCTTGGACTTGACAATCATGTTGTCTACGTATACCTCAACTTCTTTATGCATCATGTCATGTAGGAGTGTAGTTGCGGTGCGTTGATATGTAGCTCCGGCGTTGATTAACCCAAACGGCATGACCGTGTAGCAATAGGTTCCCCATTGAGTGACAAAGGCGGTCTTATGCATGTCTTCTATGGCCATCTTGATTTGGTTGTAACCCGCGTACCCATCCATGAAGGATAGTAACACGTGATCTGCGGTATTGTCCACCAATATGTCGATACGTGGTAGAGGAAAGTCGTCTTTAGGACTTGCTTTGTTTAAGTCTCTAAAATCAACACAAACACGGATTCTCCCATCCTTTTTGGGTACGGGTACTATGTTGGCTACCCAGTCAGAGTACTCGGAAACTTTGATGAACCCGGCTTTGAATTGCTTATCGACTTCTTCCTTAATCTTGAGAGCCCATTTTGTTCTCATTCGACGAAGCTTCTGTTTCACGGGCTTGAAACCTGGCTTAATTGGGATTCTATGTTCGGCGATATCCCTGTCGATCCCTGGCATGTCTTTGTAGGACCAAGCGAAAATGTCTTTGAACTCGTGTAGGAGGTCTATGAAATTGGCCCTTTCGGTAGAGCTCAAGGTAGTCCCTATTCTAAGTTCTTGGGGTTCTAGTTCGGTTCCTACATTGATGGGTTCGGTGTTCTCTATTACTGGTCCCCCTTCCCCCTCTTGTAGTATTTCCTTGGCTATGTAGGGAGGTATCTCAATTGGGTCTGGGTCTGGGTCATCCTCAGTATCATCGTAAACAAAATTGCATTCAAGATAACACAAAGAGTAAGCAGAACCTGATTTATTCATATTAAAGTTTGAGAAAAGTTGAAACAAAGAAGCCATCTGATCTGTGGTCAGCGGCGGTAAAGGGACAGTTGTTGGGACATTTCACGAACTACTGTTACTATTTGAGGCTAAGCTGGGAGAAACAAAGGGAATGGGGACGACGACAGGAGGAGACTCCCTAGTAACTTCTCTAGACTCCGACTCTGACTCTGACTCTGACTCTGACTCGAATTCATCATCTTATGGTTCTCCTTTGAACATCTCTCCTTCTCCAGTGGTGAGCTTGAAGAGTCTTCCTTGATTGTTGGTCCACTTGATTGATTTTCTCCATCCTTTCTGCTGGTTCGCATTTGTTTCTGTGATTAACGTCGTAGGGTTGAAGTGGTCGTCTTGAAGTATCATCGTAATGATCTCATCCTACGCGGCTTTAACAAATCGATCTTCTCCAAATAGTAGACTAACAGCTTGTTCGTCTAAGCAAGGTGCTTGACGAGCCTTGACGGTAGGAACCGTTTCTGGAGGAATGAAGTAGCAATCGTGAAAGATCTCGATTCCGGCTAGCTTCCTTCCGAGGTAGTGCCAAGGTTCGGGAAATCCGTGAAAGAGTTCTTGACTTCCTTCCCTAACAAAGTATCCATTTAGGGTAGGGAGATATGGTCGCATTTGGACTCCTACGTGCTTACGGCTTTGAACTTGAGCGAGCATCTCGAGAACTTTCTCTTTAGTGGGTTTGTATCCTAGTCCAAGTTGTAATACTACGGTTTTTCTTAAGTTGTATACTCGACCGAGTAGAGCCTATTCGGTCGAGTAGTGCTAGTTGTGGAGTCTGTTTCGGTTCTGCCGAGGAATACTCGGCCGAGTATGGAGAATACTCGACCGAGTAGAGGATACTCGGCCAAGTATAACTTTACTCGACCGAGTATCCGGCCTGGCGAGTGTTATTTTACCGGTTTGATTAGGGAATGTTTAGAGTTATTTTATATGCAACGTCAGTTTCTAAAACATCATTTTCAACCCTAATCATCTTACGATCACTCTAATCACTCCCTAATCATCCCCTAATCTCGTTGTGTGTGCAATCGTCGTGGTCCCTGCGTATAATCTCTTATTCCTCCATCGGTAAGTCTTTATCCCCATATTTGTTGATGATAATTCTAGGGTTTGTCTTTGATTATGAACTTGGGGGGAATGGGGTTTTGCATATAGTGTTTGCGTTATGTGATTGTTGATTATCATTGTTGTAGGTGACGATGTGGTAATTGTTATGCATATTGTATGATTGATTGCAGTATAGCGGATTGCGAAAAGGTAGGGTTTCTCCTACTCAGTACTGTTAATTGATTGAGATTGCATATGTTTTATAATTGTTGTTATCCGCTGATCATCGGAGGTTGGGTGTTGTGGTGACGGTGTTGGTGTGGTTGTGTTGTGACGGTTGTGGTGTTGTGTTTGTGATGATTTGTGTTTGTGATTGTGGTGGAGTCACTTGCGGGAGTGGCTTCACACCCTAGTTCGCCCTCCGTGGAACCCGCCACGGGAGGGGATGTGCACATTAAGGGACAGGGATTTTTAGTCGCTCGTTGATGAGCTGGACTTGGTGGGATGGGCTGCGGTCACCCACTGGCGGCGTGGATTACCTGTTACGATGGGTAATCTGGCAGGGCTACACACTTCGGTGTGTAGTCGGTTACTATGTGAGATCGGGAGACCGGAGAGTGTAGATGATCAGCCGGTTGCATTGTTTGTTTGTCTTACATTGATTGAATGGTACTGAACCCGTTGTTGTTGTTTTATAAATCCTGCGGTGATCCATTCGGGAATGGCGAGTGACCGTGATGAAGTAATCTGAGATGCTTAGCTATGGGACAGTTATGGGGAGTCATCACTCGAGTCTAGCTTCCGCCGTCGAGAGACTTAGCTTGCTTTCTTTGTAATTAATAGTTATTTTGCAGTTATGTTTTGGTTTGGTTTTGAAAACATGTATTCGCTAACTCTCTATACTTTAATAAAGGTTGTTTGGAATTGGTAACTTTGATATACTAACCTCGGGAAACCGAGATGGTAACAGTCTTTCATGCTAGGGTAGTCTTTGGTAAGGTACCTTGGTATGAGGGGGTGTTACAAAGTGGTATCAGAGCCGAAGATTCTGGCACCTAAAACTAATGAACCCAATGAACTTAGGGAGTCTAAATAAAATAAACCCGGGGAGAGTTGTTTGGAGCTACCGCAAAGACTTGGGAGACGTCCCGAAGTCGCACTATGGCCCTCATAATCTCAAGCCGATCACCAGGGGGAATTTGTTGTAAGTCTTTTCGATGCGTGTGTGTGGTATGTGGAACATGAATGGTTGAATCATGTGAAAGAAAGTGAGATGTGTGGAAACATGTGTAAGACATGGTGAAACTTGTTGAAACGGATTTGGTATGAAATATGTTGGCATGTTAAGTGTTTATTATGTGGATTTCAAAAGAGTAGTGGTACATGGGTACATAATCATGATAATGTTAATGTTTGGTTGTTGGTAGTAGCATGTGATTAAGGTCATGCGTCTATGTATATGAATGTCGTGTTTAATTTTCATGTGGGTATGATAAAAGTTCACCTCTGTACTGGTTTTTAGAAGTATTGGGTCGTTATTGTTTGTTTTATGCATGTTTAAGTTGTTTTGTTAAGAAATTTTGATTTGTATACAAACCGATTTTGGAAGGGTTGTCTTAAAACTATCATAAGTAGAGTTCTAGAAATGATATTGCTGTGATTCCAAGTTGAGGTGATAGCTTGTCCTCTTACGATTCTAACGATAGGTCACACGCCCAAAATGACCAAGTAACGAGTGAGATATGACTGTTTTACGAAAACTGGACGATGCTGAGAACTGTGCTGGTACTCGACCAAGTAAAGTAATACTCGACCGAGTAAGGTCTACTCGGCCGAGTATTCCCAATACTCGACCGAGTAATACTTCTGCGATAATTGAGTTTGCTTCTGGAGTCGAAAACTCGACCGAGTAATATAGTTACTCGACCGAGTAGCTTGTACTCGACCTAGTATGTTATGTACTCGACCGAGTACCTCTTTGGGCGGCCACTTCGAGTCGGTGGCTATGTCCTTACTTTTGTTTTGAGTCGGTGGCTATGTTCTTACATTGTTTTCAGTCGTAGGGCATATACACATGTATGATTTGAGTCTTAACGCATTCTTTTATATGTGTGACGGTCTTGATATGTAAGTTACCGGAAGTTATGACGTGGAGAATGCCGGCTTATGAGGGACATGTGTTGGGTAAGGAAGACATGTGTTAATGTGGTTGTGAAGGATAGTGGAAAAAGAAAAGGGAAGAATGATGAGCTAATCGAGGTAAAGAGCATGTTTTGTGAGATATGATGAGTGATATAGTCATGTGTTGAGTAGTATAAAAGTAAGTGTATATGGGCAAGGGTGATGTAAGTGTAAAGAAGCATGAGAATGAAAGATTGAGATAAGGGATACGAATAGTGGCATATTTTAATGTGTAAGGATTTATGGAGGGAGACAGTTAGGATAGATTTGCTTAAGGATATATGTAATGGAAGGTTGTTGTAAGAAGATAGGGAAGAGAGGTATATAGTAAACTTAGAGGAAGTTATGTCGCAATGTGGATTTGTAGATAGTGGCTAAGTTTGGGAAGTTGGAATATCAAGGGGTGAGCCTGGTGTGTAATTCTTTGGACATTTAACGGTATGAAGTGAATTTTGGTTTCTAGAGATACGAAAGGGAGATACGACTAATTGAAGAGTAATTGTTAGTGCGTGGACTTGATGGTGACAAGGGTGAGTGTGAAGCAAGATGAGAGATGATAAATGATAAAAAGAATGATAAGATATTGATATGAATTAATAGAATTAGAGTTGTGGAGCTATGGAAAATAAACAAATTACTACAGAGATAGGTAGAAAGAGAAAGGAGAAGAATTATTAACTGGTATTATTGAGTAAAAAGGTAGAAAGAGGGATGGAAGTAAGTTGAGAGAACGTTGACCGAAGCTAATGAGCATGAAGGTTGGAAATTATGAAATGTACGATATTCCCACTAGAGGGTGTGAGTTAATGGTTATATAGGAGAGCAGGACGACGTGTTAGCCGTGAGTTTCGAGGTATTAAGGGAATAAGAAGCTTGTGGAGTGTTGCAAGATCTGAGATTTTGGTGGAGAGTTAGGTAGCGATATGATAAAGGATAGAATTGGGAATAATGTTGAGGTATGTTATGTTGATGGATTGGATGTTCGTTATTTGGGATGATAACCAAAGAGAGGAAACAGATTGTTATATTAAGAAGTGATAGTAAGAGAGTAGTCACATGAAGGATGTTAGTGTCATAGTAGTGTCACTAGTGGTTGAGGATGATGTTACTTTAGGGAAGTTAGTTGTTTTAATGAGGTTGATTTTGTGGAAGTGGTTAGTATGTTTGGTTTTGAGGAAGTATAAGATGTGGATATATGAGGTGTTCGCTGGAAGTTGGGTACTGATGTTATGGCTACATTTGCCGGAGGGGTGATAATTGTGTGTATGAGAGGATATGTTATGAAGGGCACCTGAGTTAAGTCCGGATGAGAGGTATTTATTGTCAAGTGGTAACTTACGTGATCAGGATTGGCTAATTAAATTAGATTATGGGTCCATGAGGTGTGTAAAACTTTGTGTGAGGTCCTGGCCTCACGAGTAATGGTGTGGCGTGATAGCTACGAGTCGTTATATGTGTGTCCCGCGTCATATGTCATACTTATATGTGTATGTATGATATCTGTAAGTGATGGTGTGAGGTTCCGGCCTCAAGAGTCATGATATGGATAATATTCATGATATCTGTAAGTGATCTCTGTCTAATACGCTGTGTCGTGTTCTGGTAGAGCAGTTTTAAGAAAGTCTTGTGGTCAAGGAAGTTGTGTTGACTCAGTGTTATGAGATTGTAAAAGTTGTGATGGCTATCGACGTGGTTTTGTGCATTGTGCACGGTAATTCGTGTGGTGATACGAGTATTTTCACGTTGTCATAGATCGTTGTTTGTTTACTGCTATTTCCTGTCAGTGTCGGTCGGGACATATAGACCGTTGTGTTGTTTCCCGATGTTTCTTACCCGTGTCGGTATGGGTATGTTCCTATTGGTTTGTATAGAGGATGATATGAAAGAGAGTTGGGTATGGTTCTCTTGTTGTCATGGTAAAGTAATATTCTGTTAATGGGACACAGTTGTGAGAGGTGGTTGGAGTACTTTTGATCTTGTTTTAGTTGAGGCATCGGTGGACATAGTTGTGGCAAGAGAATTGTGGAACATGTGTGGTATGATCTGGAAACTACAAGTGGTTTAACACCTTTTCTTGATCAGGGAGTACGGAGTTTTAGGACTTAGTATCGTGTAAAGTTAAGTGAGTAGTGGTAATAAAGAAGATGAACTTGAGAAGCTAATGTAAGTATGTGTAACACTTGAGGATTGTGAGATAAGATTGTGGAGATGAGTGTATATGTATATAGAAGTATGTCGTGTTGTGGTAATGTTAAAGAGATGGAGTAGTGGCTATACTGAGAATTTTATGATATATGTTATGGGAGTGCAGAATAATTGGAGGCACGAGAACTGTTAAAGAAAGAGAGTCCTGGATATAGGAATGGTTGTAGGTGTTGAGGTTATAGTGGGTTATCGATGTCATGTAGTAGTAATGAGGATTGTGGGAGGTATAGCAAAGGACCTAGTATTAGTGAGTTACGAGGACGTAACATTCATCTTAAGAGGAGTAGGATGCGACAAGAGAGTTTGATGGTCATACAGTTTGCAATTGGAAGTTTGAGTGTTGGTGCAGAATAGGGATGGATTTGTGTGATTGCCGATTTTATTGCAGGTAATGGCAGTGCTCGTAGTAGTATGATGTTTATGAGTGAGAGTAACGGATTGTGTGAGTATGTTTATATGTGAGTAAACTTCGAGGACGAAGTTCGTTTTAAGGATGGTAGAATGTAACATTCTGTTTTGATGGTTGATCTTATTTTGTGGATTGTCTTGGTATTGAGTTGCTAGTGAACGTTACGGAAGTGAGACAAGGTTGGCAACATTATATTGTGGTTGTTCGATAATATTATGGAGTTTATATTGAGAGGATATGTTATCTAGTAAGCGTGGTTAGTGGAGTTGGTGTTAGGTGTCCATGTTTTATAGGTTGGGTTGGAACTTCGGGGACGAAGTTCTTTTTAAGGAGGGAAGACTGTAATACTAAGATTTTTCTTAAGTTGTATACTCGATCGAGTAGAGCCTATTCGGTCGAGTAGTGCTAGTTGTGGAGTCTGTTTCGGTTCTGCCGAGGAATACTCGGCCGAGTATGGAGAATACTCGACCGAGTAGAGGATACTCGGCCGAGTATAACTTTACTCGACCGAGTATCCGGCCTGGCGAGTGTTATTTTACCGGTTTGATTAGGGAATGTTTAGGGTTATTTTATATGCAACGTCAGTTTCTAAAACATCATTTTCAACCCTAATCATCTTACTATCACTCTAATCACTCCCTAATCATCCCCTAATCTCGTTGTGTGTGCAATCGTCGTGGTCCCTGCGTATAATCTCTTATTCCTCCATCGGTAAGTCTTTATCCCCATATTTGTTGATGATAATTCTAGGGTTTGTCTTTGATTATGAACTTGGGGGAAATGGGGTTTTGCATATAGTGTTTGCGTTATGTGATTGTTGATTATCATTGTTGTAGGTGACGATGTGGTAATTGTTATGCATATTGTATGATTGATTGCAGTATAGCGGATTGCGAAAAGGTAGGGTTTCTCCTACTCAGTACTGTTAATTGATTGATATTGCATATGTTTTATAATTGTTGTTATCCGTTGATCATCGGAGGTTGGGTGTTGTGGTGACGGTGTTGGTGTGGTTGTGTTGTGACGGTTGTGGTGTTGTGACAGCTGTGATGCTGTGTTTATGATTGTGGTGGAGTCACTTGCGGGAGTGGCTTCAAACGTCGTTCGCCCTCCGTGGAACCCGCCACGGGAGGTGCACATTAAGGGACGGGGATTTTTAGTCGCTCGTTGATGAGCTGGACTTGGTGGGATGGGCTGCGGTCACCCACTGGCGGCTCGGATTACTTGTTGCGATGGTTAATCTGGCAGGGCTACACACTTCGGTGTGTAGTCGGTTACTATGTGAGATCGGGAGACCGGAGAGTGTGGATGATCAGCCGGTTGCATTGTTTGTTTGTCTTACATTGATTGAATAGTACTGACCCCGTTGTTGTTGTTTTATAAATCCTGCGGTGATCCATTCGGGGATGGTGAGCAGACTGTGACAGGTAATACAGATGCTTAGCTATGGGACAGTTATGAGGAGTCATCACTCGAGTCTAGCTTCCGCCGTCGAGAGACTTAGCTTGCTTTCTTTGTAATTATTAGTTATTTTGCAGTTATGTTTTGGTTTGGTTTTGAGAACATGTATTCGCTAACTCTCTATACTTTAATAAAGGTTGTTTGGAATTGGTAACTTTGATATACTAACCTCGGAAAACCGAGATGGTAACAGTCTTTCATGCTAGGGTAGTCCTTGGTAAGGTACCTTGGTATGAGGGGGTGTTACACAAGTGGTATTCTTTTTGAGTTGCCTTCCTTGTAGGGTGCGAAGGTGTTTCTTCGGGCAGGGTTCAAAGGCATTCCCGGGAAGTATCCCTGGGATTTGAGTATGTGGTTGACCACCAAGTTGGAGTAGGGATCGTAGTATAGGGGTGCCAACTCACTTTCTATGACACTTATGCTTTGAAATCCCCCATGTTCATATACTGGATCCGCAAGGACTTGATTATTTGTCTTCTTTTTTATTATTGCCTTGATGGGCGACGAAGTGATCGTCACCACTTTGCCATTTAGTGGGATTTTGATCTTTTTGTGAAGGGTGGATGTTACCGCTTTGGAAGCGTGAATCCAAGGCCTTCCCAAAAGTATGTTAAAGGAAGCTTCAATGTCCACTATTTGGAAGTTAACCTTTCGCTCAATTGGCCCTGTGGCTATGGTTAGGTTAACGAGTCCTACTACCTTTCGTCGTGTACCATCATATGCGCGAACACCTTGATTGGTAGGGGTCCAATCCGACTCTTTCATGCCTAGTTTGTATGCCGTTTTCAAGGGTATGACGTTGACCGCGGAGCCATCGTCCACCAAGGTCATTGGCACATTCTTCTTTAAGCAAACGACAGTGATGTAAAGAGCCAAGTTGTGACTAGCGCCAAAGGGCGGCAAATCCTCATCTGAGAAAGTAATAGGATTACTTAGCTTCGGTGATTCTTGGAAGACCAAGTTGACTACATCGTCGGGTGTGGAGTTATGTGCTACGTTTAGTTTGGCCAAAGCTTGCAGTAAAGCTTGGCGATGTGGGAATGAGCTTGCTACTAGTTGCCAGACTGAAAGATCAGCCTTTGTCTTCTGTAATTGCTTTAGCAAATGATTAGTAGAGTCATCTTCGTTATCATTTGGTGCGATAACGTTGGTTGGACCATTTTGAGTAGTACTTTGATATGGACGCCCCGAACGAGTTAGGTGGTCTACATCTTGGTCTTTACCATTTTGGACTATTTCCTTGACTAGGGAGTGTTCAATGAGGTACTCGTCTTAATCATCATCGGCCCATACTCCATTGACTGTAGCTAGTTCCCTCATTCTCATGATCTCGTCCTCTAATTGTGTAATTTGGTCGATTAGTTTATCAACCACGGCGACTACTACTTGCATAGTAGCATTTTGGGAGAAAATTAGTGGTGCATGTTCTTTAGGTGTTGTATTGGGGTCATGTAAAGTTGTCACCACATTTTCAGATTCTGAAACTTGCCTATCCACACTCCTTGCCCATCCGATGAAGTCGGTAATGGTAGGGGAAATGGTAGAGTAGAACCCTTCATTCTCGATCGCGTGGATCTCATCTTCGACTGGAGAAATGAGGTGTGAACAATCTAAGGTAGATTCTTCACTTGTGATCACTAGAATTCCAAGAGGATTCTGAGTGTTGTTGGGCTTACCTCCCGGCGGTATTGGTAGTCGACCATCCTCAATCATGTCTTGAATCACATTTTTCAATTTGTAGCATTTTTCTGTGTCATGTCCCTTACCTCTATGATATTCGCAGTATGAATTCTCGTCCCAGAACTTGGATTTCTTTTCCGGTTCGGGTGTAGGGCCTATGGGTTGGAGTTTGCCTTGTTTCATTAACCTTTTTAGAGCATTGGAATAAGTGTCCCCAAGATTTGTAAATTTCCTTGGTGGGGTACTCTTCTTGGATGGCTCGAGGAGGTTAACTTCATCGGTCATGCTAGTGGAGCCGTAAGAACGACTTGTTGAGCCTTGATATCCTCGGCCTACCGTTTTGGACAAGAGCCCTTTACGGATGTCATCTTCCATCCTTGTTCCTAGTACGGTTAAATCTTTGAAAGTTTTGATGTTTTGGTACCTCAAATGACTCGCATAGATGGGTTTTAGGTTGTCCACTAACTTCTCCACAAGGGTAGCTTCGTCTGGGCGTTCAACTAGTTGGGTACTAGTCTTCCTCCACCTACTTAGGAAGTCGGTGAAACCTTCTTTGTCATTTTAGGTAAGAACTTCTAAAATGCGCATGTTAACTTGGATCTCAGCATTATCCGCATATTGCTTAGCAAACTCGATTGCGGCATCTTCCCAAGTAGAGATCTTCTTATGTTCTAGAGAGTAGAACCATTGCTTTGGGATGGTGTCAAGAGATGAAGGAAAGATCCTTAAGAATATCTCGGGTTTGATGCCTTTGATAGACATGTAGTCCTTGAAAGCACGGATGTGATTCAAAGGGTTTTCGTGCCCCTTGAATCTAGGGATATCCGTCATGTTGAAGTTGGTTGGCAACTTGGAACTCACGGCCTCATACTTACGGTTATTTTCCCTATAAATGTCATCCCCTTTGAGATACATCAATTGTTCCTCCAAATATTGGAGTCGTTTCTCAGCTGCAGTCATTCCTATGGGAGGGTTTTCTTCCCCGAAGTTGTTCACAAAGCCATCATCTACTTCACTTTCCCGAGGAGGGAACCTCGTTTCTACGGTATAAATTCGGCCTTCGATTGTATCGAGGCGGTCGTGCACTTGATCTTGAGTGACTCGGAGGCGAGCTAGCGCGGTTAGGATTTGATCATTACCATTCTGGGGTTGGTCGGTGCTTACGTCGCTTGTTTCTTGCATCTTGGAAACTGGATAAGAGATCGACGACGAATCAAAACACGATCGACCATTCTAACACACTTACTAAGAGAGAAATGTTTTGACTTGGGAAGTGGGTGTGTGCCACTTGTGTCAAGTGAGTTTTGAAAAGATGACAAAGTTTGAAAATGTGTGTCCTAGTCAACTATAGTGTAGTTGTAGAAGTGGACTCGAAGTGAGGCTTTGAAATGGGCTTGGGCCCGGAATTTTGACTCGACAAATGGACAGAGTTTTGACTCGGTTTTGCGCTAATCATTGGCTTTTTCGAAATTTACATCTTAAAGGGATTCTTATTTTACAAAAATTGTCATGGTTTCGTTTAGAAATGGTGATCACGTAAGGTACAAACATTTATACAAGCATTATAACGGGATGTTGAGTGCATTTAAAAGGGTTTTGGCTTAAAGGGTGGGTTGCCATACCGAACAATCAAACCCGAAGTCTGTGGAGAGGCTCGTACCAAACAAGAGTAAGGCCGATTCCTAGTCCATTTCCTCAAGTAGTGAAAGTCCTTGATACAAACAAGAGTAAGTACCATGGTATGGATGACGTCAATCGCTATCCATCGTTAGGCCCAAATAAGAATTAGGACCGTTTAGACGGGACGATTGGTCGAATGGGTTGGGTTGGGCCTAGGAAGGCCGAATGAAACGATCTAGGAAGACCGAGTTATGAAAACCGACAATTGTCTTGTACAAACTATTCCCTAACCTTGTTCAAGTTTCACCCTTTTGGCTACACGTAAGTGTATTATCCCCAGCGGAGTCGCCAAACTGTGGACACGGGCCACGGGGGCGCTTGGGAAACAAGCGTTTTCATTTGTGGAGTCGCCACCAATTTATTGTGGAAAACTGGAAACCGTTCGAATACCTCGTGCCATATCAAGACACAAAGTAGTGACATGAACAGCAAGAAATCGTTACCCTTAGCATTCTATGTCTAGAATGACTCTCGTGGATGCCAATGAACACGGATTTTCACAGAGATCTGGAGTAAGGGGTGAGGGTACGTATTAGGAAGCTCTTTTGATCGAACACCTAATCTCGCCCGCCTCGATAGCGGCCTCTACTAATGATTAGGGAAGTTGTATATACTCGATATATTGTCGATTATATGCATGCAATGCAACATCCAAGTTTTAATCCTAACATGTGAGAATTAGACTAAGTCGGTGAACAATTAATTTAACATACATTTGAGTCGAAGTAGGGACTTAGATTTAATTACATGTGAAGTCATACAAACAATGCGATAAAAGAAATACGATAATACAACAATGAAAATTACAATAATTACATCGGTTTCATTAATTTATGTCGAAAATACCTTTAAAACGGATAATTTGGGAAAAAGAATAAATAAACGAACAGATTATTAACGATAATACGAATGACAATTAATTGAATACGTAAACTAATTAAACTAGGTCAAGGCAGAACGGAAGTTCAGAGACAGAAATCAACCTGGAACAGGCGCGACAGGACTGCGCCCTCTGGAAGAGGCGCAGCAGTTGCTGCTTCTGTTCCAAGGCTGAGTTCTGGCTGTGAAGCCGGAACTGCAAATCGTTAGTTTTCGTGGGTGAATTTAATGATTGATTACGATATTCGACTCGGATGAAAGTGATTTAATACATTAATTACATGTGAATGAGTCATAAAAACGATAAAACATGGATGAAACGAATGTAAACGAATTAATTACATGAATGAAAGATTGATTAGTGACATGGGTGAACTAATTAGGTTAGATATGACGAATTAATGAAGAACTAATGACGGACAAACAGGTAGGAATATATCAAAGATCGAATTCCAGAAACTCAATCTGAATGAATCGAATCTCTACAACCCGGATTGATTTTAATGACGAAAACCCGCAAATATTGGTTATAAGGGATTTAAGTCGGGATTTAACGATGAATTATATACTAACAGTGATTAATAATAGGTTAAATTATTATGTGAATGAAACAAGTACAAACAATGACGAAAGAAAACAAAGAAACGAAACTAACAGAGGACGAAGGAAGAAGAAGAGAAGCAGGAACGGCGGCAACCTCAGGAAGAGGCGCAGCAAGTGCTGCGTCCTTTCCAAGAGGCGCAGCAGTTGCTGCGTCCCTTCTCGACGTCTGTCTTCTGTTAATCCGTAAAAAAGGATTTAAACAAAGGGTTTTAGAAATCGGTTTTAATTGTATTTTCGACATAAATCTTACAATATGATTACAAAAAGGTAAATAACAATAAATAAAGAAGGATTTACACCCTCAGACTTACATGTTTGACGAAACGAGATGAACTAAGTTTATGTTTTAGTGATGCTCGACTCGAATGTAGACAAAAGTGCCCTCGTAAGAGGAAAACGAATAAGATTAATTAATGTTGATTATGGTGGAGTTGGTCAAATTGGTCGGTCATGCAAAACGAGGCTGGTACTCAGAAAGATCCGAGCTTACGTGGTCGAAAGTTCAAGCATGTAGGCGCCAAAAAGTAAGAACGTGGTCTAGAATGCAAAGGGAGAAGAGAAGGGCGGACACTCGCGTGAGAAATATGAGGAGTGAAGGCTCCTATTTATACTAATCACGTGAAGGAATTAGGGTTTTCGGAGAGACTTTGGAAGTGAATCTCGAAAAGATATGAAAAGATACGAAAAAATACGCAGAAAAGGACTTGGGAAGAGGCGCAGCATGCACTGCGTCCCTTGGAAGAGGGCAAAGACTGCCGCGTCTGTTCCCAAGTGGTTTTCTCCTGCGGAAGAAAGATTTCCGTGTTTAATTTATGGAATAACGGATTAATCTTATTTTCCGTAATATTTTGTATGAATATTACGGGAAATTCTTTACCAAAGATTAAAAGATTGCGAAATATGGAATAGAAATATCCGTAACACTCCAGAACATTCTCACTCGGGATTTTAGCGGTTATCAGAAAATGAAGACGGTTTTAGGCCCGGACTCCAAATGTACTCTAATTACTGTCAAAACGACCGTATCGGCGCGTAGATGACAATTAAGAGGTAGACACCAGTGTTTGAGCAATCACTTGACAATAAACTTACGAAATGTCACAAATAGTTCCGCGTACCAAACATGCGGCTCAATCATCACCGGGTGGTTTGCGGGAGGTGCAGAAATGAGGTATCTACAACCTCCTACACGAGTTCAAAGACATTTTTGCTTGGTCCTACAAAGACATGCCAGGGATCGACAGGGACATCGCAGAGCATAAAATCACAATCAAACCGGGTTTCAAACCCGTGAAACAGAAGTTTTGTCGAATGAGGACAGAATGGGCTCTCAAGATCAAAGAAGAAGTCGATAAACAGTTCAACGCCGGGTTCATCAAAGTTTCCGAGTACTCAGACTGGGTAGCTAACATAGTACCCGTACCCAAAAAGGATGGGAGAATCCGTGTTTGTGTTGATTTTAGAGACTTAAACAAAGCAAGTCCTAAGGATGACTTTCCTCTACCACATATCGACATATTGGTGGACAATACACCAGATCACGCGTTACTATCCTACATGAATGGATACACAGGATATAACCAGATCAAGATGGCCATAGAAGATATGCATAAGACCGCCTTCGTCACTCAATGGGGAACCTATTGTTACACGGTTATGCCATTTGAGTTAATTAACGCCGGAGCTACATACCAACGCACCGCAACTACGCTCTTACATGACATGATGCATAAAGAAGTTGAGGTATACGTAGATAACATGATTGTCAAGTCCAAGGATGGAGAGGGGCACATTGCGAACCTTCGCAAATTCTTCTCAAGGCTACGGAACTACCACATGAGGCTCAATCCTCAGAAATGCGCATTTGGAGTAACATATGGTAAACTTCTGGGATACGTTGTTAGCCAACGAGGAATAGAAATAGACCCTTCTAAGATCAAAGCTCTAATCGAAATGCCGCAACCTCAAACGGAGAAAGAAGTTAGAGGATTCCTAGGCAAGGTGCAATACATAAGTCGATTCATATCGAAACTCACCATGATCTGCGAACCTGTCTTCAAGAAGTTAAATAAAACAGATCACACCATGTGGGATGATGACTGTTAGAAGGCTTTCGACCGAATCAAGGAAATACTAGCCAAATCACCAGTGCTCATACCACCTCAACGAGATCAACCTCTTAGTTTATATCTCACGGTAACTGAAACGGCCATGGGCGCCATGCTAGGTCAAACCGTAGGAAAAGAAGAAAGAGCTATCTACTACCTTAGTAAGAAGTTCTTGGGGTACGAGTGCAAATGCACACCACTCGAGAAGACCTTCCTCGCTCTTGTGTGGGCAACGAAGAAGCTACACCATTACATGCTTAGCTACTCCGTCAAAATATACTCCAAAATGGATCCTGTCAAATACCTCTTCGAGAAACCCGTTCTTAATGGACGCTTAGCAAGATGGACTTTGATGCTCTCAGAGTTCGATCTCAAGTATGTACCTCTGAAAGTTATAAAGGGGCGCGCCGTTGCCGAATTCTTCGCAGAAAATCCCATTAATGATACACAAACGATGGACACCTGATCGTTTCCGGATGAGGATATACTCCAACCCGATGTAGACTCCTGGGACCTTTATTTTAATGGAGCATCGAACTTAAGAGGATTTGGAATAGGAGTGTTGCTTATTTATCCTGAAGGCGATCATACACCAATCTCTGTCAAACTCGACTTCGAGGTGATAAATAACGCTGCAGAATACGAGGCTTGTCTCATCGGATTGCAAGCAGCAATAGGTTTAGCCATCAAGAATCTTCGAGTGCGTGGGGATTCATCTTTGATCATCAACCAAATTACGGGATCTTGGAAAACCCGAAGTGAAAGCTTAGCACCTTATCAAGCCAGAATAGACCAAATTGCCCAATTCTTCAATCAAGTAACCTACCTACACCTACCCCGAGAGGAGAATCAATTTGCAGATGCTCTTGCAAAACTTGCATCTTTGATCAATATGCCGGATAGCATGGTAGAAATGCCTTTATGCATCGAACGACGTCAGAACCAGCTTATGTGCACCAAATCACCGATGAAGAGGAAATCATAGAGGAACCTTGGTTCCAAGCAATCCTAAACTTCAAATTCAACGGCACCTATCCACCGGATATGGACAAAAGGGGACAACGCGCTATACGCTTACTAGCTTCCCAATACGTTCTCATGCAAGGAGAGTTATACAAAAGAACACCTCTTGGTGTAATCCTACGCTGTCTTGATCATTCACAGGCACGGAAAGTGATGGAAGAAGTCTATGATAGAGAATGTGGCCCTCATATGAGTGGACCCATAATGGCAAAGAAGATCACATGTTTGGGGTATTACTGGACCACAATAGAATCCGATTGCATCAAATATGTAAGACATTGTCACAATTGCCAAATCTTCGGGAATGTGCAACATGTCCCTCCTTCATTACTTTACACCATGACATCTCCCTGGCCATTTTCTGCTTTGGGAATTGACATCATCGGCAAGAGCACTCCAGCCGGAACAGGAGGTCACTGTTTCATCCTAGTAGCAATCGATTACTTCACCAAGTGGGTAGAAGCGGCTTCCTACACCAGTCTTACAGCCAAAAACATGGCAAAGTTCATACAAACCAACCTCATCTATCGATACGGTTGCCCACATGAGATCATCAGTGACAATGGATCACATTTCCAAGCTGAGACTGAGCAATTGCTAGCCAAGTACAAAATCAAGCATCACCACTCCTCGCCATATAGACCACAAAATAATGGCGCGGTAGAGGCGGCAAAAAAAAACGTTGTCACAATTCTCAAGAAAATGATTGACAACTATTGAGATTGGCCAAGCAAGATACCTTTTTCTTTATGGGGATACCGTACATCTGTTAGGACGCCCACTGGGGCCACCCCTTTCTATTTGACCTACGGCATGGAAGGTGTACAATCAGTCGAGCTAGAAATACCATCCTTGTGTATTTTACTCGAAAGTCAAATCCCAGAAGCCGATTGGAAGAGGGATAGATATGAAGAACTCATCCTCCTGGATGAACGAAGATTGCGTGCATTACATAATGTGCAAACATATCAGGCACGTATCAAACGAGCCTTCAACAAAAGGGTTAAGCCAAGGAACATCAAAGAAGGAGACTTGGTCCTCAAATCAATTAGAGCTTTTTTACCTGTTGATCCACGAGGAAAATTCAAACCCAATTGGGCCGGGCCATTTCTAGTCAAGTCCATACTTCCAGGGGGTGCGGTTAGGATCACAGACTTAGATGGGAATGAATTTTCCAACCCGACAAACCTCGACCAACTAAAACGTTACTATGCCTAGAATAGGAGCAAAAACGCGCCTCGCGTAACCTCACGTATCGCTCTTGTGGCACGAAATAAACGCCCCTGGCCAAGCTGAAGTAAGCTAATGTCATCTTGCTCTTGCATTTTGACAATTTGTCATCCTCATATCATCAAATAAGCTGAACTGAATTTTAGGAGTAAGTGGAAGCTCATGCTTATTTTCTAAGTTCATTACAAGCTCTTGCTTAAAACAATTATTCTCTTACATTTACTTGAACTACGCGCAAGGGTTTGATTTCATTTTTTTAAATGGATATGTAGGCAATCCTTCACGTGATACAACCCATTAATTATTTTAAATGTAAATTGAAGGACATTTGCAAATGCATTTGGAATTCGACAAGAATAATGATAGAAAATCGTAACGGTTTCATAACCAATCAGCCTTTTTTATTTCCTTTCTTTTAATAATAATATGCCACATAATATGAAAAATAAAAATAGGCTAGGATTCTAAAAACCCCACCTTCTTATTACAATAATAATAATAATAAATAATAATAAAGACTTAGGCTATTCTTCCATTTTCCCTTTGCCTTTGTCATTTTTATCATATTTCTTGTCTCGACCTCGAGCCGGACGCTCTTGCGCCACTTTAGACCTAATCACCAACGGTCTCTCTCGTGATCTAGCCTTGCCATTCTTGTCAACCACCATCTCGACGGCAGGAGAAGTCTTCGGTTTCTTCGAAGGATGAACAACTCGAAACCCGGCTTCTTTCTCTCCCTCAGTCAGATGCTTCTCTTTCTCCTTTTCTACATCACGAACCTTGTAGTCAACAGGCTCGCGTTTCATCAATCTCTCGCGCTCCTCCGGAGTAGTTGCTTTCCTCCACCGCAGATAGGAATCCGACACCCATAGAGCACTAACAGAAGAGTTCAAGAACCACATATTTCTTTGAGCCCATTTGATGGCCCATTCTCTTCGACTCTCAGTAGTAAGCGCCACGGCGGTCTGAGGGATGGTATCAAGCTTCAGAATCATCTGCTTCAATCCAACCTGCCTCATCAACCTCTCCGGGAGGATGCATATCATAAACTCCAAGCCAAGAATGCGCACAGACCGGGTAGGATCCAAGGATGATACTCCAGTGACAGATTTAAGATGCTACCATGGTACGATCCATCTAATAAAGGGGCCATCGTCACTCTTCAATTTGTTTTCCCAATAGTTGCAAACTCGAGTGAAGTCCACCATGTAGAGTCTGGTCCTCATCGCAATTGAGTGAGCATGATAAGCAGGAACATTAACTGGGGGCTCGATCAATCGAAGACGCTCCATAAGCCAGACCTACCAAAAGCAGGTATTAGAAACAAAAAAACAAAAAAAAAACAAAAAAAAAACGAAAAAAAAAAACGAAAAAAAGAAGAAGAAAAGAGTTCTTTACCTACAAAATAATGGGACTTCCCAGATAAGGAAGGTCACGGTTGGCTTTCCTATTATCTAACCCCAACAGGATCTCTCCTAAGCACAGGCAAGCTGGGCTCCTACGCAGCTCCATTTGCTCAATCAGGCTCAAATAACGAGGATCACCTCTCAAATCCTCATCAACATACCCTTGAAGGACATATACATGTAGTAGGCAAAACCCGAATGCCCTTCATCTGGCAACATAAGAGATAGTGGGATCGGCCCTATTGATGAATCGATCAATGAAGTCCAACATTCGCACTCCCTTTGAGGTCACAAGACGGTCAACCTTAGCTCTTGTCAACCCAAGCAAATCCCTAAACTTGTTCTTATATCCTTGAGTAGTAGAGGGAATAGCAGGCAAATGTTCCGGATCCCAACCACCAATCGCAGCAATTTCTTCGGGAAATGGGCAAATGTCGCCTCCGGGGAAGGCAAATACGTGATAATTCGGGTCCCAATAATCAAGACAAGCATCTAAGAATGGTTTGACCACCTTGATCAACTTCAAGCTCAAAAGGATCCAAAATTATAAGCACCCATGTCGTGTTTCTCCACATTAGAGAACTCATTTGTCCATTCTTTTAGACGAATTTCGAGAGTATTCATGATGTATACTTATTTTGAGAGCTTTATGTAATAAGACGAAGGAAAGACGGAAGAATTATGTGAATAAAACCTCCCTCGACGTCTCTATTTATACTAAAAGTTGTTTCCTAAAATCCGTCAGGACGGACATCGGGGAACAGCGCAAAGACTTGTCGCGCCTCTTCAAAGGGACGCAGCTCTTGCTGCGCCTCTTCCTTAGCCTTCTTTCTGTCTTTTTCCGCGTTGGATCTTTCCTAATTCCTCAAATAATAATTTCCTATTCATACGGGTTATTATTTTGGTAAGTCCGTCAAATTGCCATATTTCGTGTTTCCTAATTCCACGGGCACGCATTTCGAGGCGATATCGACATTTTCGTCATCTTAGCACGCTTATCCATTTCCTTTTTTAAAATTTTCTTTTGGGGAATCATTTCACCAATTTAATTTATTAATTTTCAAACTTATACATTTCGTTTTTTAATTTTATTTTTGGGGAATCATTTCACTCCCGTTCCACATTACATTTCAAACTTATATGTTTCTATTTTTTCCTTTTTTTATGGGGTAGCCCGCCCTACCGTCCGGTCATTTCCGGCAAATTTTTTGCATTTTTGCGCTAATTTAGGCCATGTGTACAAATGTATGTTCTATGTGATTTCTATGTAAATTTCGGGAGCATGACGGCATAAACCGTCATCTACCAAACCTGTTCAAAGCTAACCTGCAGGTACAAACAAAGCAACCCAGCAGCAAAGGCACTCAGGCCATCATATATATAACCAAGTGGGGATATGTACACCAAACTAGGGGCTCGAGCCCCAAAACAAAGTCCGAATGTCCAAAATCTGGGTCCTAAAAATGTACAAAATGTGCAAAATACAGCCAAAGACAAAAAAAAACAACAAGCAAACTACTGCTGGTCACCGTCTAGCTCATCAACTCTCGCCTCGAGAGCAGCAACCTCGGCGTCACGGACCTCTAGCTCCCTCAGCAGACGAGTTGTCTCCTCCCGAGACTGGGCAAGCTCTCGCTCCAGCTCACGCTCCCTCTGCAAACGACAAGAATTGGCTCATGTCGATCATTTCAAACATAAGGAAAGTTAGAGAATTCGAAAATGAAGTAAACAGAAGGTTCATACCTGACGTCCTCGGCCGCCAGCAAGTGCCTCGATGGCAGTAGCCCGCAGCCGGTTGGCTACTCTCCACAAAGCCACGAACCGGGATGGCACAACCTGCATTTCGAAAGAAGAGATTCTTAAACGATTGGACAAACTCAAGCAAATGTGTTCTTACACAAAATTATACAAGTCAGGAGACTCACCCTCCGAATCAGATGCTGCCACTCGTCCAGACCAGTATCTCTCACCGCAGCATCAAAGTCGCGCAGCTCGGAGATCGTCGTCATCCCCGTCGCGTCAGTGTACTCAAGGGTCTCGGGGTACTCTGGGGGCTCGATGCCCGCCGCCTCGACCTCCTGCAAAGTCAAATGATTTCCGTTAACCGATGATCATTCATCGTGTTCTCAAAATGATCAAAAGTAAGAGTAACTGTAATACTACGGTTTTACGAGTCTTTGGGTACTCTATCGAGTGGGACTTACTCTGTCGAGTAAGTATGTTTTTATACGAAACAGTAGTCTGTCTGATAGGTACTCGATCGAGTATGTATGGCACTCGATCGAGTAAGGGGCACTCGATCGAGTAAGTTACTTTTACGGGTTGTTTTAGTCGGGTTTTGTTAGTAACGCGTGATAGATATATTAAGCTTTCCGTCACTTTCTTCATCATTTGTACTTTTATAAAAACCTTTCAAAGAGAAAAGAAGTTACGTTGTCGCGTTACCATCAAATCCCAAGGGCTAAGGTTGTCGGATCGTCACGTTCTTTACACCGTTGAGTTCGTCGTGTCGAGGGTGAGATCCTTGTATAGTTTTTATGTTGTTTCTTTGAGTTTGGATAAAACCCTAATTGGGTAAATTAGGGGTTTTATAATTATATTGTTGTGGTAGTGATTGTATGAATATGTGTATAGGAGGAGGGTTCGTAGAAGAAAGATTTTGAGACAGCTACTAGATCATCTGAATAGTGATTTCCTTCCAGGTAGGGTTTCCCTACTCAGTATTAGTCACATGATGTGTTGGTTGTGCTTTGTGATTGTTGAATATTATCATACGAGTATTGTGACGGTTGTTGGTTTTGATTGTTGATAGTAGTTGTGGTTGATTGTATCTGTCTGTGTTCTTCGGGGTGCGTCCCTGGCTGAGTGGAGTCACTTGCGGGAGTGGCTTCACGCCCATTATTCGCCTTCTGTGGAACCCGCCACAGAAGAGATGTGCACATTAATGGATTTGGGTTTATCGCTCGACGGAGATGAGCGGGGCTTAGGTGGGAACGGCTGCGGTCCCCCCACTGGCGGCGAGGAGTAACCTGTTGCGATGGGTACTCTGGCAGGGCTACACATTTTAGTGTGTAGTCAGTATTGTGGAGTGGGTGATGGAGTTCGGAGTATATCTGCGACGATTGAGCTGTGTTGATTTCTGTCTGATTGTGATTATAATTGTGTGATTAGTACTGACCCCGTTTAAATGTTTTAAAAACTGTGGTGATCCATTCGGGGGTGGTGAGCAGTTGTTTGACAGGTGTATCTTGGATACGCGAGGGATCTAGCTGGGGATGGAGTCATCACATATCGTAGTCTTTAGTCTTCCATTTGTGTTTGTTAAGACATTTCATTCAGTTGGTTTATAGTTTGAGAACAGTTGTATTTTACTTTACAGTTGGTTTTGTTATGTAATCACTTAAACTTATTTAATAAATTACGTTTCGTTATTGTCATTTGATTATCATTGCCTCGGGAAACCGAGATGGTAGCACTTCCATGCCTTGAGTGGTCCTGGTAAGGCACTTGGAGTATGGGGGTGTTACAAAGTGGTATCAGAGCGACGATCCTGAAACCTGTAACCAATGAACCTAATGAACATAGGGAGTCAAATTAAAATGAACCCGGGTTAGGAGTTGTAGGAGCTAATGCAAAGACTTGGGAGACGTCCTAAAGTCGCGAACTCGCCCTACAATTTCGAATTGGTCACCATGAGATATGAGTCGGGATCGCTATGTGTTTATTGTGAATTGTGTACCAATATAGTGATGTGTGGCATGAATCGGTGTGAATTTGTATGTTGTTGGTTGAAAGCATGTTGAATGATAGTTGGTTTACAATGTTGGTTGGAGTAGTTGGAAAAGTATGTGAAAATGATGAATGAGGTGGTGGAAAAAGGAAGTAGTTCATATGTTATAATATGTGATGAATAATGATATTGCAGGATGAATGAATTATAACGTGTCTATACTAGTAACATGTGATTAGGGTCTGTGATATGATTTTACACAGTTCTGTTTGCGTAAACTTAAATAATAAGTTCATATGCTTGTCTACTGTTGTGCCATATACACTTGTTAGATGAAGAATGTGGTTGAAATGGGAAGAATAGAATGGAAAAGATGGGATGTCCATTGCATGAGAATATGAATTTTGTGATTACGAATATGTTTCGGTGACGAAGTGGATTTGTAATATTGTTGCATTAGTAACATGGAAATAGGATTTGTAATGTACGAGTATGTTTTGTTGTACGTAAAGTTATAGAATAAAAGCATGTGGGTAAATCATGATTGACAAGTTGAATAATCTATGTGCATGATGAATGTTGTTGCTTGGCTTTTGAAGATAGTAACATGTGATTAAGAATACTGGTTTTATGAGCATCGAGTTGTTTTTGTTTACCTTGTTGTCGTTTAAGTTGTTTGGAAGTAAAATCAAGTAATTGTGTTTTCGATTATAGAGAGGTTGTCTTTAAAATGTTATAACTTGAGATGCATAAATGATTTTAATGTGATTCCAATTGAAGGTGATAGATTGTTCTTTTACGATTCTAACGATAGGTTACACGCCCAAAACGATCAAGAAACGAGTGAGTTATGACCGTTTTACGAAACTTGGATAGTGCTGAGAAATGCGTAGGGTACTCGATCGAGTGGCCCTTACTCGATCGAGTGCACCTCTGGTACACGATCGAGTAACCCTTACTCGATCGAGTAGCCTTGGTAATTTGTTTTACGTGCTTCTGACCTTCACCTACTCGATCGAGTAAGTCACTTACTCGATCGAGCGGCCTGTACTCGATCTAGTGACCCCTGTTTTGGGTCATATGCTTATCTTTTGACTTCGTTGCATATCATGTTTAATTCAAAGGTGTTATTTTGCTTCTTTATGCATTGTTTTACATGTATGTTGGTCCTGATGCGTAAGTTACCCAATCTTATGATGTAAGGAGTGGCTCTTGTGGTGAGTATGAGTTTGGTGGGGAGGACATGAGTTATATGTGGTTGTGATAGATAGTGGAAAAAGAAAAAAAGGATTGTTAAGGCTTATTGAGGCATGGAGCATGTTTCGTGAGATAAGACGAGTGATATGATTGTGTGATGTGTAATGTAAAAGTAAGTGAATGTGGGCAAGGGGTGATGTAAGTTTATGGAACGTGAGAATGAAAAGATTGAAATGAGAGATGCAAATTGTACGTGGTAACTTTGGATGTTTCAGGATTATGAAGGGAGGTAGTTATGACTCGGTTGGTTAAGAATATATATAATGGAAAGGTCGTTATAGGTAAATGGAAATAAATGGTGTATAAAGAGCTTAGATTGAGTTATGCAGCAATGTGGATTTGCAGATAGTGAGTGAGTTTGGGAATTTGTGTTATCAAGAGGTGAAACTAATGTGTGATTTTCTTGGGAAATTAATGGTATAAAATGAATTTTGATTTCTAGAGATGTAAAAAGGGAGATGCAATTGTTTGAACATTAAACGTTGATTCTATGGACAGATTAGTGGCAAGGGTGAGTGATAGCATAATAAGAGAATATCTATGGTAAGAAAGAGGGAGATGATATCAATATAAAATAATGAGATGTGAGTTTTGGAGCAATGAGAAGGTAACCGGAGCACTAGAGAGTTAGATAGAAATAATGAAGAGTTGAATTATTAAGGGATTTTATCGAGGGTAAAAGAAAAGAATGAGGGGAGTAAAACTAGGAACATGTTCACAGAGGTTATGTGATATAAAAGTAAGGAATCGTCGAGATGTATGATACTATCGTGAGGATTTGAGTTTACAGTTATGTAGAAGTTCCAGGACAACATGATAATCATGAGTTTCGAGGAATTAAAGAAAGTAAAAGTTGGGTAAGGAATTTGCACGATATGAGATTTTGGTGGTGAGTCGGGTGACGATACAATTAAGGATGGAAATGGGAAATAGTGTTGAGGTGATTTTGTTGATGTATTTGATGTTCGTTATTTGGGATGATAACCAAAGATGGGAAAGAAACTGTGATGTTTAGAGATGAGTGTAAGAGGCTTGATGTCCGAACGATGGTAAGGTTGAAGGGTTGTCACTAAAGGTTAAGAGTGATGATAAATAGGAAAAATGGCCATTCTAAAGGGGTTGATTTTATAGAGACCCGATTAATGAGTACGGTTGTGAGGAAGTATGAGGTGTGGTCTTAGGAGGCGGTTGCTAGTAGTTGAGTACTAGTTGAATGGTTATTCTTGGCAGGAGGTGATGGTTATGCGAATGGGGAAATATGTTATGAGGGGCATATGAGTTAAGCTCAGGCGACAGGTAACCTTTGTTGAGTGGTAACTTACGTGATCAGGATTGACTAGTTGGATGTGATTATGGGTCTAAGATGTATATAAATGTTTGTGTGAGGTTGTGACCTCACGAGAAGCGGTATGGTGTGATAGTTATAATGTTGTTATCTGAATGTTCTGTAATATATGTTAGATACGGTAACTTAATGGAATTATGATCAAAAGTGATAGTTTGGGTGGTCTGACATGACTGGTTATACTTGCATGTGTATTCATGATATATGTTTATTCCGTGAAAAGGTATGGATGGTATGCATGAGATTCTTGTCTGTTATTCCGTATGATATATGGTATTGTGATCTAGTAAAGCAGTCTTGAGTAAGTTTTTCTTGTCCGAGATGTTATATTGAGTCAGTGTTTATGTGATTGTGTATGTTGTGATGTCTATCGGTGTGGTTGTGGTGACTCGGGTGGTGATCCGGGCACGGTACTTAGTGTTGTGATGCGGGTATTTTCGCACTACGGTGTGGCTGTTGGTGGCGGTGTTGCGATACTGTCACCAGTTGTGGTGGAATAGGCGAGATGATTATGATACGAGTTTTCGAAAGTACATACCAGTTAAACATAGATTGTTGTTTTGTTTGATGCTGTTCCTTGTGAGTTTTGGTTGAACATGTAGACTGTTGTTTTTTTTTTTTTGTTGACGTTTCTTACCAGTTTCAGTTTGGGAATGAGGGTAGAGTATGATATGAAAGAGAGTTGTATATGTTTTCGTTGTTGTCATGGTATAGTGATATTCTGTTGATGGGACACAGATTGTGAGAAGTTGTTCTGATAATTTTGATCTTGTTTTAAGATGAGGCATCGGTAGTCATAGTCATGGCAAGTGATTCGTGGAACATGTGTTGTAATGATCTGAAAGCGGCAGGTGGTTCATAATCTTTTGTTGAGATAGTGAGAGCAGGGTATTTGGAATTGGTGTCATGTTAAGTTATGTATGAGTTTTGCGGTAATGAAAGAAAAGAACTTGAGGATCTAGTGTGAGTGTACGTAAAAAGTGTGGATCGTGAGTTATGCTTTTGGCGATAGGAGTTTTATATAGTTTATATAGAGAGGTATGTCATGTTGCGGTAATGTGGAAGAGTTGAAGTTTTGGGTTAAGCTGAAGATTTTGAGGTATAGGTTAAGGGGTGTGACAGGTGAATTGAAGTATGAGAATTGTTTAAGTAAGAGAGCCTTAAATATATGCATGACGAGTGTTTAGATTATAGGTGGTTATCTTTGACATGCGGTGGTGATGAGGATAATGAGAAGATATAGCTAGGATTTAGTATTAGTGAGTTACGAGGACGTAACATTTATCTTAAGAGCAGAAGGATGCGGCAAAGAGAGTTTGATGGTTGTCGATGTTGTAGTATATTTGGAAGTTTGAGTCTTAATGGAGAATAAAGGATGGTTTTCTGTTGTGGTTGATTTTGTTAAAGGTCATGACCGTGCTTGTAGTAGTGTGATGTCTAGGAGTGCGAGAATATTTCAATAGTGTTGACATTTGAATGATGATGATTATGAGTTTTGACAGTTGGAAGATGATGTTATGAGTGTGAGTAAACTTCGAGGACGAAGTTCCTTTTAAGGGTGGTAGAATGTAACATTCCGTTTGATATCTATGAGTGTCTTGATATTGGATTTGCTAGTGGATGATATATTATGGAGCTAGCAGCGTTTGTGGATGGTAGTTGGTAGTGTATGGAGTTAGTGTTGAGAGAGATATAATGGAGTTGATACGATATCGTGAGCCATGTTGTGGAGGTAGGAATAGTTAGTGGAGTTGGTGTTACGAGTTCATGTTTGGTTGGAGATTTGTTTTGAGTTCTTAGTTACGTTGTTGTGTCTTGATCGAGTTAGTATGTTTGTTTTTGAGTATGGGTTGAACTTCGGGGACGAAGTTCTTTTTAAGGAGGGAAGACTGTAATACTACGGTTTTACGAGTCTTTGGGTACTCTATCGAGTGGGGCTTACTCTGTCGAGTAAGTATGTTTTTATACGAAACAGTAGTCTGTTTGATGGGTACTCGATTGAGTATGTATGGCACTCGATCGAGTAAGGGGCACTCGATCGAGTAAGTTACTTTTACGGGTTGTTTTAGTCGGTTTTTGTTAGTAACGCGTGATAGATATATTAAGCTTTCCGTCACTTTCTTCATCATTTGTACTTTTATAAAAACCTTTCAAAGAGAAAAGAAGTTACGTTGTCGCGTTACCATCAAATCCCAAGGGCTAAGGTTGTCGGATCGTCACGTTCTTTACACCGTTGAGTTCGTCGTGTCGAGGGTAAGATCCTTGTATAGTTTTTATGTTGTTTCTTTGAGTTTGGTTAAAACCCTAATTGGGTAAATTAGGGGTTTTATAATTATATTGTTGTGGTAGTGATTGTATGAATATGTGTATAGGAGGAGGGTTCGTAGAAGAAAGATTTTGAGACAGCTGCTAGATCGTCTGAATAGTGATTTCATTCCAGATAGGGTTTCTCTACTCAGTATTAGTCACATGATGTGTTGGTTGTGCTTTGTGATTGTTGAATATTATCATACGAGTACTGTGACGGTTGTTGGTTTTGATTGTTGATAGTAGTTGTGGTTGATTGTATCTGTTTGTGTTCTTCGGGGTGCGTCCCTGGCTGAGTGGAGTCACTTGCGAGAGTGGCTTCACGCCCATTATTCGCCTTCTGTGGAACCCGCCACAGAAGAGATGTGCACATTAATGGATTTGGGTTTATCGCTCGACGGAGATGAGCGGGGCTTAGGTGGGAACGGCTGCGGTCCCCCACTGGCGACGAGGAGTAACCTGTTGCGATGGGTACTCTGGCAGGGCTACACACTTTAGTGTGTAGTCAGTATTGTGGAGTGGGTGATGGAGTTCGGAGTATATCTGCGACGATTGAGCTGTGTTGATTTCTGTCTGATTGTGATTATAATTGTGTGATTAGTACTGACCCCGTTTAAATGTTTTAAAAACTGTGGTGATCCATTCGGAGGTGGTGAGCAGTTGTTTGACAGGTATATCTTGGATACGCGAGGGATCTAGCTGGGGATGGAGTCATCACATATCAGAGTCTTTAGTCTTCCGCTGTGTTTGTTAAGACAGTTTCATTCAGTTGGTTTATAGTATGAGAACAGTTGTATTTTACTTTACAGTTGGTTTTGTTATGTAATCACTTAAACTTATTTAATTAATTACGTTTCGTTATTTTCATTTGATTATCATTGCCTCGGGAAACCGAGATGGTAGCACTTCCATGCCTTGAGTGGTCCTGGTAAGGCACTTGGAGTATGGGGGTGTTACAGTAACACACTTACCACGACCGGCCAGTACGTCAACCTTCCGTAGAGGAACGCCGAGTAGTCCTCGCCCGGAAGAAGGAGGGTGTCACCACCAACGCCAGCCAGGTCAGCCTCCCTCTCAGCCTCAGAAGCTTCCCTGAACATTGTCCGAGAAGGATCGATGGGAACCGTCAAGACATCCCGAGAGCACTGACGAGCCAAACGCTCGCCCAAGTACCACACAGGACCCATCGACGTCCTAAGCAGCAACCGGCTCGAGCTTCTAGGTTGAAGGACCTCAGCCACAAAGGGAGGAGCGCAAGTGTAGTCCACCCAAGCCCTGGGCACCCACTAAGAAAAGCAAACGAAGGGTCATTCTTATGATCATTTCTAAAAAGTAAAAAAGAAAGACAAACAACGCAAGATGAAATACTCACGCCGTCCAACTGAAGAGCGTTCACCTCCCGTCGACAGACGCCGTGAAAGGAACGTCGGCTCCTCGTATGGCACATCACCCAGTCCCTCACAACGGGATAGGCCCTCTCCACTGGCTCCGTCCTCTTGGGCGCGAGGCCCGGAAAGTAGGAGTACACCTACGCCTGTATACAAGATAGTCAACAACGATCTTTCGTGATTCAATAATAAAAGGAAATGATCTTTCATGAAATGAAGTGAAGGTTCATACCTCCAACAACAGTCCAGGGCCAACAGCGGCAGGAGAAGTCCCCTTCTCCATCAACTCCGGACGAACCATGGCCTTCATAAAGCGAATGAGGACCGCAAAACAAGCAGTGACCCAGTCCCAACGGCCTAGGTCGCTCATGTCAGAAAGAAAGGGAAGGAGCTTCGTCGATAGCCTCTCTCCCTTTTCTCCGAGATAGATCGAAGACAGGAACCACCAGAGCCACAAACGGACTCTCTGCTTTGCAGTACAGGGAGGAGGAGCCGTCTCCCTCCCCTCGATCACCACCGACGTCGGGGTCTTCCCCGCAAAATAGTCTCGGACGTAAGAACTAGGCACCAACCCGGGTACCGCAGCAGCCTTCGACATTAACTTCCAGCCGATCAATCTCTTAGCCTCAGCCGAGTCTACCCTCATGGCTGTCTCCGACCACTCCACCACCTCAGTCCCACACGGCAAACCAGAAATCATGCCGTAATCCTCCATTGTGACCCCCACCTCGCCAAAAGGCATGTGAAATGTGGAGGTCGTGTCCCAAAACTGGTCCAAGATAGCTCGGACCAGGCTGAGGTTAGCCCGAAGCTTTCTCCTCGTGATGTCCCTCCAAGCCTGCACTAAAGCACCGAACGCTCCCCGCTCGATGATGGCTCGCTCCTCAGCCGACAGCCTCTCGTAGCACCCCATCGCCGTCGTGTAGCCCGAGAACGATCTGATGTTGCCGGCCTCCTATTTGGATTCAAAACAAAAGCTATCTTTAGCTTGAATGAAGAAGAAAAGGAATAACAAAAAGAAATGAAAGAAGATGAGTGAAGAGTGATGAGTGATGAGTTCGATTTACCAAGCTCTTCACCGTCCTGTAGGACAGGTGACCCTCTGCAGCCCAAAGTAGGTGTCTGCTGTCCCAAGTCTCGGGGCCTCTTCCTCCTCAACGTTGGCCCGTCTCGGGGCCTCTTCCTCCTCAACAACCTCGTCCTCAGCAGCCGTCACCGCGGCGGTAAAAGCCTGCTCTAACGCCTCCTTAAGCGAACGAGAAGGGACAATAGCGGTATCCACATCAATGGGAGCTCTCCCTGACGTAGAAGCCTCATCACCTGCAGAATTAAAGTGAATTTAGGCCGCATCAAATGACGACAAGCCTCAATTAGAGGATTTTCGAGTTTTTGGGGCTCCGAAATCGCTCTTTTCTCGCCATCTTTGGCCATTTTCCCACAAAACCGTCCGTTCATATGGTAATTTGGGTCAAGTCAAGCCTAATTTGAAGCCTAGTCATGGGTTCGAGTTGGAGTTTCGACAGCATTTCGTTATAACGGCGATTATGCCCTAGAAAAGTGTCCTGAAAAAGCCATCATAAATCAAAATTCTGAGATGATAGGAAGTTTACCCATCATACAAGGATTCCAAATATCAAGTTTCGTCACAAATGGGTAATCCTAAGGCTATTTTCGAAGCGATTTACGGTTTAGCTGTGAGACCCTCTCAATTTCACTCAAATGCTCAAAACTCAACGAAAATTCGAAACAAATACATGGTTATGATCCTTATACTACCAATTAGCCATTTACAAGGTCAATTTTGCAAGGCAAAATCATTGGGGGGAAAAGCCTTAAATTTTCGACATAATTAGGGTTGAAAACCCTGATTTTGTCGGTCCAATGTGATCAATTATAGAAGATTAATGCAAAAATAATGGACATACCTCGATTAGTCATGGTAAACGCAAGTTTTTGATCAAATTTTGACGAGAAATGGTTGGAATTTGAGAGAGAAATTAGAGAATTATGTTTCTTAATAATGAAACAAAACCCCTGTTTCATCGGGTTTTTACCCAGGAATGCCACGTCCAGGAAAAGACGCAGCAGGTGCTGCGCCTCTTCCAAGGGACGCAGCTCTTGCTTCGCCTCTTCCTCAGTTTTCCTACATATGAATTTTCGAAGATTCGTTATAAGTTCGTTATTTTGTGGGCCCATCTTTGGTGCGCCTGTTCCTCGATGTCACATCATATATTTGGTCCGTTTGACATTTATTCTTCGCCCGAACCCGTATTTCCAAGCCAACTGAAAACTGTCGCCATATTTTTACCAAGACCTTGCTTGTCACAACAAGCGATTCTTCTTTGACAGGTGTTTCGACACGCCTCTATTATGTTCCCCCAGCGAGAGTACACGGACAGACAATCCCTCTCGAGACATGGAGATCAGTTCCCGATTATGTTCCCCCAGTGAGAGTTCACGGACACGCAATCGTCCCTATCGAGACATGGAGATCAACATCGACCCCAAGCTCTTCCGAAGTTTGTTTGAAGCCGACCCAAGCAGATTTCTTCCAACAGTTCCTGACTACGTCCTGCTGCCTCCTCCCAATATTGCGTTTTGTTTCCCCTGGAGTTTCAAGGAATTTCAGGTATAGTCTCTTCTTATGGCTGGCGAGCCTCCTTACGTAGTCTAATGGACTTTAAACGACCCTCCCCGATAGTCGACAGACTCTAAAATGTTCCCGACGACATGTCCTTGGCTCAGACCCCTTGAGCCGCCTCGCGTCGCCATAGTCGTCAGGTTGTAATCTTCGATTGACCTGATGGCTATACTTCGACTTTCGCCTTGTCCAAGCCTCAGTCAAAGTGGGAGCTCTGTAGATACCTCATTTCTGCACCTCCCGCAAACCACCCGGTGATGATTGGGCCGCATGTTTGGTATACGGAATGATTTGTGACAGTTCGTAAGTTTATCGTCAAGTGATCGCTCAAACATTTGTGTCTACCTCTTAATTGTCATTTACGTGCCGATACGGTCGTTTTGGCAGTAATTAGAGTGCATTTGGAGTCCGGGTCAAAAAAACGTCTTCATTTTCTAATAATCGAGTCAGAATGTTCTGGAATTGTCCGGATATTTCTATTCCATATTTTCCAATCTTTGGATCTTTGGTAAAATATCTCTCGTAATATTCATACAAAATATTAAGAAAACGAGATTAATCCGCTATTCCATAATAGAAACGCGGAAATCTTTCTTCCGCGGGAGGAAACCACTGAGGAAAGGACGCAGCAGGTGCTGCGCCTCTTCCTCAGTCCTTTTCTGCGTATTTTCCGTATCTTTTCGAGATTCACTTCTAAAGTTTCTCCAAAAACCCTAGTTCTTTCGTGTGATTAGTATAAATAGAGACCTTCGGTCTCACATATTTCTCACGCGAGTGTCCGCCCTTCTCTTCTCCCTTTGCATTCTAGACCACGTTCTTACTTTTTGGCGTCTACGTGCTTGAACATTCCACCACGTAAGCTCGGATCCTTCTGAGTACCAGCCTCGTTTGCATGACCGACCAATTTGACCAACTCCACATCAATCAACATTAATCAATCTTATTCGTTTTCCTCCTAGAGGGCACTTTCGTCGTACATTCGAGTCGAGCATCATTAAACGTTAACTTAGTTCATCTCGTTCGTCAAACATGTAAGTCTAAGGGTGTAAATCCTTCTTTTGTTTATTGTTCTTTATTATTGTAAGTAATATTGTAAGATTTTTGTCGAAAGTATTCTTAAAACCGATTTGTAAAACCTTGTTTTAAAATCCTTTTTTACGGATTATCAGAAGACAACCGTCGAGAAAGGACGCAGCAACTGCTGCGCCTCTTCGAAGGGACGCATCATCAGCTGCGCCTCTTTGTGAGGCTGCCGCAGTTCCTGCTTCCTTTCTTCTTCCTCCGACTTTTGATAATTCGATTGTTTTGTTTCGCTTTTAATTGTTCATATTTCTTTTAACCCGATAATTTAAGTATAATAATTTTTAACATGTAAATAAATCATTAATATTTAATTCATCTTTTAAATCCCGACTTAAATCCCTTATAATCCATATTTGCGGGTTTTCGTCATTAAAGTCAATTCGGGTTTTAGAGGTTCGATTTACCCATATTGAGTCTCTGGAATTCATCTTTTGATATATTTCATCTGTTATTCACCGTCACCGTCATTAATTCATCATTAATAACCTGTTTAGTCTAATTAATTTGATTAGTTTGTTAATTTGTAAATAATCTCATAAATCTTGTAAATAATTCGTTCTAATTAGTTTCATTCATGTTTTATCGTTTTTATGACCTCATTCACATGTAAATAATATGTTAATCACTTTCATCCGAGTCAATTATCATTAATCAACCATTAAATTCACCAATGAATATTAACGAGATGCAGTTCCGGCTTCACAGCCAGAACTCAACCCAGGAACAGACGCAGCGACTGCTGCGCCACTTCCAAGGGACGCAACTCTGCTGCGCCTGTTCCCGGTTGATTTCTGTCTCTGAACTCCCGTTTCTGCCTGGACTTAGTTGTTAGATTACGTATTTAATTAATTATTACTCGTATTATCATCCTAATTTCTGTTCGTTTATTCATTTATTCTTTCTTTTCTAAAACCATCCGTTTTAAATGTATTTTCGACATAAATCATTGAATCCGATGTAATTATTGTAATTTTCCTTTATTGTATTATAATTATTTCTTTTATTGTATTGCTTGTATGCTCTCACATGCAACTAACCCAAATTTCTATCTCGACATTAATTGTATGTTAAATTACTTGTTAACCGACTTAGTTAATTCTTCACATGCTAGGATTAAAACGTTGGATGTTGCATTGCATGCATATAAATTGACAACATATCGAGTATAGACAATTTCCCTAATCATTAGTAGAGGCCGCTATCGAGGCGGGCGAGATTAGGTGTTCGATCAAAAAAGCTTCCTAATACGTACCCTCACCCCTTACTCCAGATCTCTGTGAACATCCGTGTTCATTGGCATCCACGAGAGTCATTCTAGACATAGAATGCTAAGGATAACGAGTGCTTAGTGTTCATGTCATTACTTTGTGTCTTGACATGACACGAGGTATTCGAACGGTTTCCAATTTTCCACAATAAATTGGTGGCGACTCCACAATTGCAAACAAACAAAGAAGGAAAAGCTTGCTTCGCTTTTCGCCCCCGTGGGCCCGCGTCCACACCTATATCACTCGATTTGAATGACTCTCATAATCCAATGGTATTTAGACAGATCCACAAACCATAGATCTTGATTAAGGGGTGAGGGTACGTGTCAGGAAGCCCATAAGAACACCTAACCCCAGCCGTCAATGACGGCCTCTACTAAGTCAAGTATTGGATTTCAAACAAGGTCGTAGCTACTACGATATATGATATGCAAACATTGTTTTATAAACCCTAGCATGTTAAGTTCCTATGTCGATTTAGATGCAACTAAACTAACTTTGTCAAAGTTGTAATTTAGCATGTGGGTTGATTGGTCTAACAACATACAAAACGAAACAAATGAGGCTTGATGGGAATGGGGGAGCCGTTAGGATCTATCCTATTACAACCCAGGTATTTCATGCCGACACAACAAGAATTAAATTACAACTCGATCTAATTACAACAAACTATCGAAATGGCTTTGACTCAAATTAAAATAAAAATTATATACATGCACTACTACAAATACAGGCAACCACAACGGCCCTTTAACAACGCTTATTCACGAAAATCATCAAAACACGTTGTAGAATTTATTCCGCGAATTTTACCAAACTTAATTACAACGGTTATGTGTTGTTAGCCGTTGTTATTTGTTTTAACAACGGGTCATACTTAAACAACCGTTGTTAATGAAAAAACTAATAACAACGGTTAAATTTTAACCGTTGTTAATGGTTTGGCGCCAAACTAGTGAAAAGTAATCACAACGGTTATATTAGAACCCGTTTTTAATACTTTTTAACAACGGTTGTAGTCTCAATAACCGTTGTTATTAATATTATGAAAATCTTAAGAACAACATATTGCTTTATTCTGCTATACGCTACAAACACAAACACAAGCTAATACTGCTACTATATCATCCTCCATTTCTCCCTGATCGTCTCTCTGTCTTCATCTCCGTCACTGTTGTCACGTCTTCTCTCCCTCATCGTGTTTATCAATCAGGTATATATATGTTTCTTAGCAACGCTTATAACTATAATTTAGCTTAATTGCTTTCCTGAATTTCGTTTATTTGTTTGCCTATTATTGTATTTTCTGAATTAGTTGCCTATTATTACGAATGTAGAATAATGACTCGAACTTGGATGATTGATGCAAATATGAGTGACCGCGCCTACAAGGATGGTTTAGCTGAATTTTATGAATTCGTTTCGAACAATTTGAAAGGTTCTTCTAGTATTGCATGTCCTTGTGAAAGATGTGGTAATATTAGCTATATGGCTTTTATGGACGTTAAAATACACCTAGAAAAGTGGAGATTTAGTCGATCCTATACACTTTGGATTTTTCATGGGGAATCATTAGAGGAAGAGAATAACTCGGAAGAAGATGATGTTGAGGTACACGAAAGGCTAAGCGATGATCCCTGAGTTTGCCGAGTTTTTGAGTTGGAAGTAGAGAAGTTGAATGTTGGGTCTATAGATAATGAAGAGAATGATGATGAGTCCATTGCTTTTGAAGATGTAGGTGATGACACTAGTAATTGGGATGACCTTAACAACATGTATGAGAAGTTGTGTGAGTCGAAGCACCTCTCGTATCCTGGTTGTAAGTTCACAAAAATGTCTACTGTGGTGAAGTTGTATAATATCAAGGGGGCAAATGGGGTGAGTGACACGTGTTTCACTAGTTTTTTAGCCTTGATAAAGGAGTTGCTTCCGGATGGTAATGTTCTACCTGTTAAGACATATGAGGCGAAAAAACTAATAAGAGGAGTGGGTATGAAATATGAGAAAATACATGCATGTCCAAATGATTGCATATTGTATCGGAAATTATATCAAAACTTAACCAATTGCCCTAAATGTTTGGAGTGGCGTTATAAGGATAAGGAAGGGATCCCGGCTAAGGTGTTGTGGTATTTTCCATTGATACCAAGAGTCATAAGGATTTATGCGAATCCCGATGATGCAAAAATGTTAACTTGGCATGAAACAGGAAGAATAAATGATGGAAAGCTAAGACACCCGGCAGATGGTAAGCAATGGAAATCGTTCGACGCTAAGTATCCCGAGTTCGGCAATGAACCTAGAAACTTACGTCTAGCGCTGTCCACTGATGGAATGAACCCACACGGAAACATGAGTAGCCAACATAGTACTTGGCCAGTAGTGTTGGCTATTTATAACTTACCTCCATATGTGTGCATGAAAAGAAAGTATTTGATGTTGTCGTTGTTAATTTCCGGCCCTAAACAACCCGGAAATGATATAGATGTATATTTGGAACCTCTTCTAGATGATTTGCGATTGTTGTGGGATAGTGGGATAGAAGTATTTGATGCATATAAGAACGAAACTTTCAATTTGAGAGCGATGTTATTGTGTACAATAACCGACTATCCGGCTTATGGCGACCTTTCTGGCACACAGTTCATGGGAAAGAGGCTTGTCCATTGTGTGGGGAGGATATCGAGTCTGAATACTTGAAGTTTTCTCGTAAGTATGTGTATATGGGAAATAGGAGGTTCTTGTCTCATGACCATTGTTATCGCAAGATGCAGAAAGCATTCAATGGAAGACAAGAACTTCGTCAACCTCCTAGAATTTTGAGTGGGCATGAAGTTTATCAGAAAGTAAAGCATATTGAGATAGATTATGGGAAGAAGAGCGGCTCTAAATTGTCTACTCGTGGGTATAAGAAAAGATCCATATTTTTTGATAAACTTCCATATTGGCCCGACTGGAGGTCGAGGCATTGCCTCGATTTCATGCACATTGAGAAAAATGTCCGTGATAATATTATCAATACCCTTCTGAATGTTCCTGGTAAAACAAAGGATAACGCCGCAGATAGGGAAGATATGAAAATGATGGGTATTAGGCTAGAGTTGGCACCACAGAAGAGAGGTAATCGTACATTTTTACCGCCAGCAGCTTTTACCCTTTCACGGAATGAGAGAAAAGAGTTTTGTGCATGCTTGAATGGAATTAAAGTACCACATGGTTATTCGTCGAACATCAAAAGCCTAGTGTCGATGCAAGACCTAAAACTCACCGGGTTAAAGTCACATGATTGTCACACTTTGATGCAACAATTACTACCTGTGGCTATTCGTTCCATTTTACCTGAAAAGGTAAGATATGCTATAACTAGATTCTGTCTCTTCTTCCAGTCCATATGCGAGAAAGTCATCGATCCCGATGACGCGGATTCATTGCAGGACCTCGTTGTAACCTCTCTTTGTCAGTTGGAAATGTATTTTCCACCCTCTTTCTTCACTATCATGATTCATCTGACCATTCACTTGGTTAGGGAGATTTTGTACCTTGGGCCCGTGTACTTGAGATACCGGTATCCTTTCGAAAGATTGATGAAAGTCTACAAGGACTATACATCTAATCGGTATCGTCCGGAAGGTTGTATTTTTGAACGCGCTATTTTAGACGAAGCTCTTTCATATTGTTACGCTCATCTCTCCCCGAAGGAGTTGATTGGCGTTCCTAAGAATCGTCATAGTGACTGGATGACCGGAAAAGGTATTAGGGGCCGGGTTGAAAAAATTGTGACACGTGAAATGTTGCATTTAGCACACATGTATGTGCTAAACAACGAAGATGAGGTGCAACCTTATATTCAACAACACAAAGATGAGCTCAAATACGATCACCAAAACAAGACCGAGAAGTGGATTGCGAACGAGCATACGAAGACGTTTCGAGAGTGGTTTAGGAATATTGTCTTACAAAGATGTATCTTGATCAAACTGGTGATGACATCTCTCCTAGGTTACTACGTCTTGGTTTAGGTCCAAATGCCAGGGTCACCTTTTACAACAGTTTTGCCATTAATGGATGATGATGATCAGGATGTCGTTTTTGAGGGAATGGATCAGTCTACCACTGTATCTTATTTCGACGATGTTGACACTGATCATGAGGACACTGAAAGCATCTATATGCGTGATGACCATGGTGAAGGTATTTGGGTTAACGAAGAAACTATGACATCCAAGAAACGCCCCGATCCCGAGATAGTTCATCAGGACACGGTATGCATGCATCTTTGGTGTAAGTTGTCTTATTTTCTTGATCTTATTATTAGATGTGGATACTGGTGTTGAAATTCTTTGAATAATGTTGCAGTATGTATTGTTACGGTATGGACTGTAATGGAATTCTGATAATTTAAAAAAAAAAAAAAAGAGGTTCAACAATAACAACGGTTATATTTAAATTACCCGTTGTTAATACTTTCAACAACGGGTGTAGTACCTCTACCCGTTGTCAATTATTTTTTTGACATATTTCATTTTGGCGCAAATTTGGTGAAAATATATTACAACGGGTATATTTTAACCGTTGTAATAAACTTTTGACAACGGTTTACTTTTATTGACCCGTTGTTATTAACATATAACAACGGTTCTTCTTTGAGCACCCGTTGTCAATAGTTTGTCTTAATAAAAAACTAATATAGAAACCCATACAGCATGCCATACACAAACACACACAACATTATTATTAGTTCAACCGTTGGTATCCTGAGTTAATTCTTCTCTCTTCCTCGCTTTTTACATTCTCGTCGCCGGCCGTCGCCCAGTTTCCGAAGCCCAGATTCCGTTGCCTTCCCTTATCTCTTTTCCGTTGCCTTCCCTTCTCTTTATCATCATCATCAACAGGTATGTTCACTTTAATTTTGTGTTTCGTCATTAGGGTTTTAAGACGATCATCTTGTTTCTTTTTCATGCATCTGTTTGTTTTTCGTCTTCTTTGTTATCTTTATCATCCCGCATCATCTACTTTACTCCTCTTATCAGGGTTTAGGATTTTAGAAGCTCAATCTGTTGTTTTAAATTTTCATTCCTATTAGGGTTTAGGGTTTTAGATAATACTGTGCATGTACGTTGTTAAGTTGTTCATTTCCTATATCATTCATATTTGGGTTTTAGGATTATCATGGGTGAAAAACGTAAAAGAAGTCAAAAGAATAATGAGCCTGGTGATAATAAGCCTGGTGAGAGGGGTGCTACGAAGTGCAAGAAAGTCCTTGCAGCTATAGCCGCTAAACAGTATTGTTCCAAATAACATGGAGTGAGATGGGTTTCCCTCTTTTGGTCCAAATGCGGGTCTTTTCTCCGGTTGGATTGGTGCTTGCACAAGACAGTTTGTGCCTATCCATTTAGATGATGTTAGAACTTTGAATCCAAAATTGGCGGAGTTATACTTGGCTCGTGTAAAGGAAGGCTTTATTATACCCGATAAAAGCCATGATGAGTATTTAATGCATAAGGCAGCGGATGTCCACAGGCAGTGGAAGTGTGGCGTTGCTAGGGATTGGTTGTATGTGGACAAGGCAACGGGGGAGATGCGTAAGAGCCCACCGGAAAACAAGTGTCCCACCATCAAGCAGGAATAATGGGATCTTTTCAAAAAGATGAGAACTACTGAGAAGTTTCAGGTTAAATATCCTCGCCTTTTAACGATTTACCAATCATTTTTTTAATTAATGAGTCCTTTATATAATCTTTTTATTATCTCATCTACTTGCGCTTTTATATAATTATTTGAAGGCCGTTAGCAAAAGAAATCGTGCTAACATTTCATGCAAGAAGGGGAAATTCTATGGTTCTCGAGGCGGTTCTGAGAAAGATAGAAGAGGACCTCGTAAGTAGCATGCATTATTGCCATGTGAGACTTTATTTTTTTAATCACACTTGGACTTGCATTGATACACATTTACGTGTATAAATGTTACCATGTTAATGTGTAGGTGGCAAAGGGAGTGAAAGAGGTGGATCGGCATGTAACTTATAAACATGGGCACACGCCTAAAGGATCCCGGTCGTCGCATGACAAATATGATGAGGAAGTTTTGGCCAACATAGTAAGCATTATTTTATTAAGACGAGTTCATTACTAACTTTATTATTTTAGTCACAAATATAATTTGAAGTTTATTTAATATATTATAGGATAACGTATTGAAAGAGGTAGAAGAAGGGAAATTCACTCCCAGTGGTCGTAATGACGTTCTTGCTAGAGCGATCGGCCGACCCGAACATCCAGGTCGTTTGAGGGGCGTCCCGTTACGGGTTGGAGTAACGAAATATTATGGGAAAACGCTTGAGATAAAGAAGAAAAGGAAGACTAAGTCCGAGAAGGCCGACATGGTAACATTTATTCTATTATTTTCATTTAAGTTCAATTCACATGTTATTGTTGGGATAAAAATTGCCGACAGATTACATTCTTGGCAAGCGACTTGATTAATGGCATCCGTACTACTAAAGCCTGAACGCTGGAGGTAAGCTTTCCGAAGAAGAAGTGAAGATGATGGAGGATGTCATTTCTAAAGGGGGTAATAATAAGGTACAACAGATTGGTCAAGAGGCCGCTACTACCTTGGCAATACATGAGAAGGAAGTATCGGTCAACGAGATTCAGAAAGATCAGGTACCTAATAATGCTTCTGAAGTTGTAACAACTAAAGCCGATCAGGTACCTAATACTTCCTTATTTTTCTTTTGTTTTTTTTTTTTGGGTAAGATCGGGGGTGTGTTCTTTGCCAGCTCTAATGCTATAACTTCGACATGGTGCCATTGAATTGGTTAATTTTATTAGGTAAATAATGGGTCTGAAAAGGAGATGCATGAGAAGACGGTGATGGAAAATAAAGATACATCCCCTTCAAGTCAGTTCCTGTTTTGATAAGGTATGCATGAAGTGTTTAATTAGTTAAATTTATATGAATGTTGAAGTTTGTGCAAAAATCGGCCCGAGACACAAAGCGTTTTTGCAAAATCTTTTGAATTTGAAGCGTTTTTGCAAAGATATAATAATGTATGTGTATATTCTTCAGGCCGTAAACAAGAGGCTAGTAATTCTTGCTGACCATAATAGAATCGAAAAGCCACATGTGCGTGTTGGCCGGGGTCTCGTAGAAAACAAATCAAGAGGCGGAAATCGTAGTTATTCATGGCGAAAAACTTTTGCCGAATCATAGAATAGTAGAGATAACTACAGTCTTTCCAGGCCATGAAAACTTTGAACCGCTTTGTCCGATTCGTGACGACATTACCATTACGGGAGATGCGCTTGGAAGTTTCATCCAATGGCCCGAAACTCACATCTACTTGGCGAAGATATCTCCGCCGCCTCGACCTAAGTCCCCACCAGTCTTACCAGCCTACTACTACCTCATCATTGAAAGAGCAGGTTGACGAGGTATTTAATTAAGTACGCTTTTATTTTTATTACTCCAACTAGGATATGTTACCTTTGGATTTTTTATTATTTTAATTATCTACTACATGTGTATTTGGTGGTAGTAGCACAAAATCAAAGACTCATTCTTTCCGGGCTCGAAAATTAGGAGTTTAAACTCCACACAATATAAAGGGAAGGATTACATGCAAAAAGTAAGAACGGTGACGATGAAGAGATCGCATGAGGAGGTGGCCATCGCATAGCCACCGAGCAATTGATAGTTATTCCGCTCGAGGAGGATATTCTAGGGCTTGAGCGCCAAGCACATGTATCATGGGATGTGCTAGCCGTATGGGCTAGCCTAGACAGATTGATATCCAACACATATTTGTTTGGATGAAGTAAGTTTCTTAATAAATAATTTCATAGTCTAATATTCTGACTACTAGATAGTGTTTTAAATACCGGAATTAATACCGTAATAATGTAGGATATTGAAATTGAGAGTGATCCCCGAGAAGAAGATTCCATCTGATCAATACGGATTCCTGTGCCCCTATGTTTTATCTTTATTTATTCCGGATTTCTCGTTCGAACAACGGGTAGATTATATTGCTCAAAGAATTGGCGACAACCAAGAAGTGATTTTTGGCGCTTATAATGAAAAAGGGTAATAAACAAATTAATATTACGTTTCCCCTACAATTGCATTTTCATACCTAATATATGTACTTGTTATTAATAATGATGATGTCTCTTGATGTAGGACTCATTGGGTGCTAGCAACCATCATGCCGACAAAGAATAAAGTTTTCGGTTGGACTCTTTACATCATCAACCAAGCGAGACTTTTAAGCACTTGATTAATATGTAAGTTTATAATACTGATTTATTTATAATAACATTTTCATTTTTTATTTATAGAAAAAAGCTCTTTCATATTTTTGCCCCTAAAAAAATTAGTTTCTGCCTCCTTTTTTATTTTTTAAAAAAAGGGCCTTTAAGAAGAAAAGAGCAAACGAGCAGGATCAACCCACGGAAGATTCTGATGTTGGCCCTGATTTTATTACGATAATAGGGGTACGTGCTCAAATACAATAACATTAAGTGCAAAATCTGTGTTTAATACTAATACAATACCTAAAGTTCAAGATTCTGATGTGAGCCTTCTCTCGTCTGTTTTTTTTATGTAATAATAGGCCCCTCGCCAGCCAGATAGCATACAATGTGGATACTACGCTTGTCGGTTCATGTTGGAGATTATTAGGCGAAGATATCTCGTTATTCCAGAAAAGGTTAGTAATAATTTAAACATGTGTTTATTACTTTTTTTTTAAATTAGAGCTAATGTTGTCTTGCTTGCTGCTATATATACCATGATGTTGCTAATGTTGTCTTGCTTGCTGCTATATATACCATAATGTCTTCTCTTTGTTTTTGCCGCAGTATGCAATCAACCTGTCACAACAGATTGAGCAGTACTCAAGTGTAGATATAGACGAGGTAAGAGACATGTGGGGCAACTACGTCTTAGAATATATTAGAAATGCATGATACTCAGAGTTTAGATCAACTTATTAGTAAATTTTTTGTTGAAGTTAGGGAATGATTAGTTCATGTATAAATTCAACTCCTTGTAAGTATATATATATATGATGCAGCTGCTGTTGTGGTTGAATTGAATCTATTGAGTTCTGATGAACCCAGCTGTGATTTATGCTGGTGCTGGTATATGGTGCTGCTGACATATGCAGGTTTTTGAATGGCATGAAACAAATTTATTTTTTCAAAACAATAGGAGTTCGTAATAAAAACGGTTACTAAAAAAAAACCGTTGTGAATACCTTTCACAACGGTTAATAAAAATAACACCGTTGTGAATGACATTCACAAATACCCGCGCATAATATTCAACAACAGGTTTTAAACGAAGAACCGTTGTTAAAAGTCTTCACAATTTTGAAGGTAAAGTTACAATAACGGTTGCTTCAACTAAGAACCGTTGTTACTAATAATTTCAACAACGGGTATGTACCATAAACCCGTTGTCAAAAGACTTCACAATTTTGGAGGGAAAGTTACAACAACGGTTATAAATACGACAACCGTTGTTATATTATTCCCTCCAAATTTTTGAAACACTTTCCACAACGGAGAACACCCAACAACAACGGCTTTTAACCGTGGTGAATACTTTAGACAACGGTTTCACTAAATAACCAAACCGTTGTAAATACCTTCTACAACGGCCGCTTTAACAACGTCCGCTTTTTTATTTTACAACGGTTTTTACCCGTTGTTATAGGCTGTATCTGTAGTAGTGATGATAAAAATTACAATACAAACTAACAAAATAAAACTTAAACTATTACATCTTAATAAACGAAACAAGAGTAAACAAAAAAGCTAAAGCTAAGTTAGATTGATTAAATATATTAAAGGAATTATTAGTTAATAAACAAATTAGATTAGAATTAAACTAATTAAAATAATAAATAAGTACAAAGGCTTGAAATAAATTAGGTACAACTTATTAATTAATTTGAACCCAACTTATTAAAATTATTCACCAATTCATATTTATTAAAATAGGATGAATAAACAATTAAAGAAACAAAAGAAGAAAAGAAATTAAATCTGGAAGACCCGTGCAGTGCACGGATCAGAAGTCAGAACAGACCTGTGCAGTACACGGTTTTTGTAGAAAAACAAAGTTAATTACGTTTTAAATTCGAAATCAGTAAAATAAATTACGGAAAAATTCATTAAATTAAATTTACAGATTTCGAACCATAAAAAAATAATAAAAACAATTTTTACAATAATAGAAATAAATAAAACAAATTAAAGGTTAATTAATTACAAATTGAATTAAATAATTATGAACTAGGTTAAATGCAATTCTAATTTGTCAACGAGTGCAAATGGAAAGCTGTTAAGCACGCACTTCCATGCTAGCGAGAAAATTAGTGAAAGGCAAGATGAATTTAAAACAACGATGCTTAATGAATCAACGAACTAATTTGAGGCGTTAATTTAGTCGAAGGAATTATGTAAAACGTGGCCTACTATTACGATGAATGAAAAGTTCGAAGTTAAAACAGTGATACAAACGACATACTACGTCAATTAGATCGATTTAATTCTGTCCGATTCCAAATACGAGGATATGTAAATGAGAAGGGGATACGACCGACCAATCTGGCGGATTTCTTTCCCAACTCAAGTCAACGCGGGTATTCGGAATGTCACTTTAACTCATACTATATTAACTAGTATAGTTCCCGTGCATTTATGCACGGTTTTTTTAGATGACAATATTAAAGATAAGAACGATTAATTTACTAACTTTATTTGTAATTTAATAATAAAGTCTATGATTATTAGAATCAAATTACTGCTATTTAACAATTCAATTTAGAATTTAATATCTATGATAATTTATTAGTAAAAATCGAACTTTAAGGAAATGAATTTTTTTATTTATGGTATGTAAATAAAAAGAGCATGAGAGTGAATTATTGAGAGGGGGGCCACTTATTAGAAGGTGAATAAGTAGGTGGGAAATTTTAGAGTTGTGTTATTCTTTTAGTATATAGGGGATGTTTCATAGTTAACGATGTTAGACGATGTATAATATATAAAATAAGCGATAAAAAAACAAATTAAAAAACGAAATAAAAAGGGAAAGAGGAGGATTTGATGCAGCCTCAACCTATATGTATTGTTGACACCGTCTTGGGTAAGGCAGACTTGAGCAGCGATTTTCAATCACTCACCACGACTTCGTTTCTCAACGATTTTTCAATCCGAAAGATGTTTTGGAAACCAGAAAGACTGAATTTCGTGAATATGAAACGAAACCATAAGGTTTTAGAGGATTTTGCACGAGAATCAAGGCCAAAGACCACGACATAAACTCGAAAACAAGATTTGTGTCCCTGTTTTCAAGCGGCTATCACGGCTTTAGTTTAGGGTTTTTTGGACGATTTATTTCTTTGATATTATGGGTAGTTGGTAAGGGTGGAAAAACCACGACAAAAGAGCAAATTCCTGTTCTGTTTTTCGTGTTAATTCGAGTCGAGTTTTAGAGTTGTTTAGGGCTCGATTCTGGTTTGCTATGGCTGGTAGGTTGTGTTAGGTTGTTAGGGGAGTGAAGTATGGTGATTATGGAGTATATATAGGAAAGTGTCGAGGGTTAGAAGTAGGGCAAAACGGAGTAAAGAGTAGTTGGGCTCGGGTTTGCGAAGCTGCTGTCCAGCAGCTATTTCGTGGCGTGTAGGGTTTTTGGAGAAGTTTTCTTGAGGTTTAAGGCAAGGTAAATGTGGTTGGATACTGGGGTATGGTTTATGGTTGATGGGTGCGGGTTTAGTCGTGGTTTAGAGTAGGTTTGGGGCTTCGAAAGTAGGTGTTGGGCTGCTGGAAAAACAGAGTGCGTGAGGGATGAAAGGGGGCTGTTTTGGGCTTCGAAAAGGTGAGCAATGAGACGGGTCTTGGCTCATGGCTTGGTAAGGTTCGAACATGGGACTAGAGGGAAGGATTGGGTCGAAGTTACGTCGACGTTACGTCGAAACTCGAGCCCAATTCAAGCATAAAACGAGCTCACAAATCGTGTATAAGGCGGTCGCAAAAACCGTAGTAAAATCATTTTTTTAAATTAATTAAAACAACGAATTATGAATGATTTAAACTTGAAATCGATTTTTCAAATCGAACTAAAAACTCGGGTTTTAGAAATTAAATGAAAAAGTCGAGTTTTATTCTATTTTCAATAAAATGTAAACAAATGACTAAATTTCCAATTAAATCCAAAAACAAACTATTAAATAAAATAAATTCATTTATTTTAAAATCATAAAAAAGTGAAATCATCGAAAACTTGTAAAACGATCTTGAAAACAAATAAATTTATTTCAAATATAAAGTATTAAATTGATTAAATTTCATTTAAATCAAAAAGTTCGTCAACGAATCCCATTCTACATCGTAAAACGAGTCCCAATAACTGACAGCGTCAACTCGATGATACATGTGGTCCTATCATCATCGGGTGGTTGGCGGGATTTCTGTAAATTCCAATATCGACGGATACGGGTATATACAACTTCCTTCAGGCCTTGTGCGGTGTTCGAGTTACTTCCTGACATGGTTTCACTGTCGCTTGTAGTACGATTAACGATGACGACCACTATGCCCCACGGTGGGCGCCAAACTGTTTTGGTATTTTCTACCGAATTAAATAACTTAGGGTTAAAGGGGTCTAATATTACTAATCGTATGTCGTTGTATGAGAGATTATGTATGCGTTTTGTAAGATGATGATGTGAACAATAAAGTACGTAAATTAGAGGATTTGACACAAGAGATTTGGTGACGCGAAAAACTCAATGTAGGAAACGGCCCCGGGAAGAAGACGGTATGCTTCCGAATATTCCACTAGCAAATTGTGTATTGCTAGTATTAGGATTGCTATATGATTGTGAATGAATCTCCCTTCCTCTTTCTTCCATCTTATATAGGACTAAATCCTAGTAGGATTAAGCTTACTTGTCTCTCAAGATAGCGGTCCTCCTCGCAGTGGGCTTAGTCCTGCTACCCGTGATCAGCTCCCCATGATCCACATTCTTCTCATGCAGAGTTTAAGTGCCCATGGACTTGTCCTATTTGCTCTCCTTTGCCAATTACTTCATCCTACTCTTTCTTAGCCCAATACGCATAATTTGGCCCAAACATTATTCATATATTTACCAATGTCACGGCTAATCGTCATAAGTTTCTAGAGTTTCTTCGAATAGAAGTCAGAATAATATCAATTTAATTTGCAGTACAAAAGCAAAAAGGGTTGAGCCATATTTGAAATTTGTTCGAAACTGAGAGCCATCGCAAACATTATGCGATGGGGGACGTGCAAAAGTTTTGTGAGAGGATCAAATCTTACACATTTTAATTTTAAAAGCACAATTTCATGGATGAGAATGTTTATGATTACAAGCTTACATTCCACTTAAGTCGGCTGATAACAATGCTAGTCAACCTTACTAGACAGATCGATAAGGATCAAGTTTCATAAAAAAAAGGGTCTAATTCCCATCGTAGGTCGTGGACTAAGGGTCTAAGGCATTTCTCATTGGTTCCGTATTCAATGGTCGTAGATCTCTTTTTCATTGTGCTAAAGGCATCTTGTGCAATTTTTCACGTTGTCGGTCTAAATGGTTACAAGTAGCAACATTATCTACGGATTACAGCAACAAAAAACTTTGAGTAATTCTCCTCCTCCTCCACGACGGTCCTTTTCGTATTTTTGGCAAAATGCGCTTATTTTTTTTGGTAAATAATAACCAATATAAAAAAAGGTCATTTTTTGTCGTAAAAGGTGGTTTTATTACTCAAAAATGGTCAGATTTTTCTCGTTGTACATATAAGTATATAACGGCTATATATGGGTGAACGGATCTGCTCCTACAAATACTACCAACCTTGGGTTCCTCCGCCCCCTTCAATGGAAGGTATGACGGTTAAGGATCTTATACTTCCCTCCTTGCGTTGGAATAACGACCTTATTAATGTTCTGTATGACTCCGAGTGGGCTAGAAAAATTTGTGCTATGCTTATCTGCGTGTCCACTTCTAATGACTACGTCTTTTGGAAGCACACGCTTTCTGGGAATTATTCAGTCAAGAGCGGGTATGCTATTTGTCTTTCATCTCATCTTAGTATGTATAGTATTATTAAAGACTTAAATCGTACTAATTCCTCTGTTAAGGTTTTATGTAAACGAAGGTTATGGCACCTTTCTGGTTCCCAGGTATGGAAGATTCTTGTTTGGAGAATCATTACGAATTCGCTTTCAGTGAGAGCTGAATTCGTGAGGAGAAATATTGACCTGGATCATATGTGTCATTTGTGTTGTGCTTTCGGCTCCATCGAGACTCTTGCTCACCTTTTCCGTAATTGTTTTATGGTGAAACGTTTGTGGGCTTGCTCACCTCTTGCCATATCTACGGATTTCATTGAGGTCTATTTGTCTTAGGGACTGGATTATTAATTGGATCTTATACTTTGATTCAATGGAGAATTCGTCTCATCGCATCATTCTTTTCCTCTCTATTATATGGAGTATTTGGCGTATTCGAAATAAAGTGATTTTTTCAAGTAAGACGTTATCGATGGACTATTTCTATAACCTTCAAGCTAGTGTGGCAAAAACAACTTTAGAGGCTGAGGATTTCGCTACGTCTAAGGCTCTTGACCCTGGTTGAAAGTGGTATGACCCGTTGGACACTATTCGCAGTGATATTAGAAACCACTTCCCGTTCTTTATGGTGTGGGGTGAGGGGGGGGGGGGCGGGGGGGAAATACTTGTAAACCTTTCCGTGCTAAAATTGATGCTAGGTGGTGAATTCTTTTCAAGCTTCTTTGGGGTGGGTGGTGTATTCACATTAGGGGTTTGCTACAGTACCTTTGCTCGTAGTTTTGTCGCTGAATCTGGCATCCAAGCTGAAGCTATGGGTATAAGGGATCTATCACATGGGCTTTGGATAGTAACATTCTTCATTTGGATAACTGCCTTCAACTTCGGTGGAGACGCCTCACCATATGACTATGGGTTTGTTACAGGATATTGAGTTATGTTTTCCTTCATTCGTTTCATTGTATTTGTTTACTTTCTTACATCGTCGTTTTAATAAGGTTGCCCATAACCTAGCCAGAGCTGAATTGGGTATGTAAGGTTACTTTTATTTACTGCTGCCAAAAAAAAAAAATTAAACAAGAAGAAGGCCTTGGCCATTGTAGTATTGTACTCTTGAAGCCTTTTAATACTACTTCTTCCGTTCCATTTGTTTCTTTACGTATTCCTTTTTAATTTGTTCTATTTGATTCTTTACATTTCCTTTTATGGACATCACTTTATCAATGAAATGACCATACTATCCTTCTAAAATTTTTGAGGTCTGCTGGTTGAAGAACATTCGCGAACAGTTTCTTTTTGATGATCCTTGGAGGGCTACTGGGCAGCAGTACACTATTAAAACTGGGTATAGTTGGCTGGAAGAAGAGGGGATGAATGTAGTGTGGCATCCTTGGATAAGTAATAGGATGCTGCAACCAAAACACTCTTTTTTCATTTGGTTAGCCGCTCAAAACAGGTTACTGACTCAAAATAGATTTCTCAGAATGCACATTATTCAGGAGAACCGATGTTTCTTATGTGAGATTGAAGAGGAAAACATTAATCATCTTTTCTTCTCTTGTGTTTTCAGCAAGAAATGTTAGGAAATGATGGCTAAGTGGATGCATGTGACACTCCCTGAGACTGATGTGATCAACTGGTGGATTCGAGTGAGGGTACGGTCACTAATGGTTAAGCACATTATTATTGCAGCAGCTATTGCTAATATGATGTACCAGATTTGGTATCATAGGAACTGTAGTAGATTAGAGCAGGCGGTTCCCAGGCCTGAAATTGTGTATCAAAGTGTTAGGATGCAAGTCTGTGCTAGAATTCGATGTAAAAGTGATCTAGGTATGTCTAGATCAGCAAAACAATGGACTGACAGTCTACTTGCTCGAGTGTAAGAAGTATAGGTAGTATCCCGTATAAGTGTATTTGGTGATTTGGAACTATATAAAACTTACCTTTTCCCAAAAAAAAAAAAAAAAAAAAAAAATTGAGGTCTACACATATGAGGAAATCTAATATATGAAAACATTACATACCCCACTTGTTTCCACTTTCTTAATCTGTGTGCAAAAGCAAAATTTAAAAAAACAAATGGAACAGAGGAAGTATTAGTTTATTTTTAAATGAAAAAACAAATTATGACAATGGTCTATACTTAAAAAGAAAAACAATTTATAGCAATTTGACTCTCCCATCGTTTCCTACTAAGAACTGTTTCCCTTAAAACCAACTTCAATTTTAAATAATCTTAGGAAAAAACAATACAAAACAAAAACATCAATGAACCGAGGCTAATTTAGTTCAATGACATGTATTTTAACACCCTAAATTCTAGCCTTAAAAAAATTATGTAATTCTACAGAAAAACTGGTAGGATATGTTTGTAAATGGTTCAACTAGTCAAAAACCTGCAATTTTAAAAAAATTTCTAACTAAACCATTCACAACCAATCCAACTCAAGAAGTCCAACATTCCCAGAAGCGGGTGCCAAAACCCTGCAAAAGCTGATGAACTACTTTACATGCCATAGCTAAATAGAAAGTAGAAAGATACAAACCCAAAATAGAAAAAGGGAGACATATGTCCCTTCAAATTATATACAAACCAAAAGTTAAAAGGTTATTTACATAACCAAAAGATTAAAGGTTTCTACAAAAGAAAACCAAACTAGGTCCAAGGTTCCTTGCTCACTAGCTCGTCTGTGACCCCCAACAAAGCATCAACAACCTGTCAATCGCATTTTATACAAACACGAAAGCCACAATTCAGTGGGGAGTAACTTCGAGTCCTCCCAACCACGAATCGTCAAAATTAATGTAACATGTAATGTAACATGTAAACAATTTGATAAACCATTTACTTATCATGTATTCTAACAAATGACCCCTAAACTGACCAAACTAAACTATCATGTGAATCATGTAACAAATAGTAATCCAAACTTTATCAGCTGTAACCGGCTTACATCTCACCTATTACAGTTCATAAAATCACCATACAAGAAAGGGCAATATATCAAAGACAGGCATAAGTTCTTAGTACGGTCAATAGTCACTTTGTAACTCGAGTCTATACCACGAGGTAGGGAAGGTAATCGAACCGGTATCTTGGCTCAGCGGTTAATATTAATAAAACATGGCCAAGAGACAACACAACCCTAGCCTAAAATCTGCGCGGACCTAGACATGCGGATACACACCACCGCACCCAAGACCCACAACTTTTTTTAAAACAAAGTGAAGTGAGTACCCTAAGGACACCACCGAAGGGTTGGCTAGTACGTAAGCTGACCCCATACTATCAAAATAAGTACCTGAGGTCATGCCCCAACTTGGATATAAATCCACTAGTCAGGAACACAAAGGTTATCAAGCAGTGAACATATACTCGTCAGAGACTATAAAGACCTATCTATGATGAAGGCCGAAATACTCACCTAGGACCTAGTCCCAGCTAGTCCCAGCTTGAATACTTTAGCCCACACCACACAAGACTCACCACACAAGTCATTTAAGACACCCACTTAACCATAAGAGGGCAATAAGTCCTACTTACAAACATAAATTCTAATATTCTATCATGTGAAAGGCTATATAAATGTCTAATCAATGAGATAAACCAACGTAATCCTCAATACAAACTTCCAATTCTAACAATATTAACCAAATTAAAGGCTTCGGGGAATCTAGGGCCGTTTTTACAATATAAAAAGCTACTTAAATCAACTAATTACACATGTGAGATAAAAATATAATGAATGACCTAAAACAAGAAAAAGGCCGACTATCTAATTCATTCAAAATTTCATCCAACCGAATTTTTACCCGCAACCCCACCTGCGACAGTGCGGGTTAAATTGCGGTCGACCAATCACTCAATTGATCGACATCGAGTCGGTCAAAGGGATTAAGGCTCGTTTTCGGACAATCAACAAAGCATTACAATTATCGCTATACAATTCATTACGAGCCTATTATTTACAATTTCATTTTGTAAACTATCCTAACATGTGATAACTATTAATATAAGCATAGTTTTACCCTTAACATAATTTTTATTACTAATATGATTCAATTCCTAAAGTGTACTCATACTAACTATGTCATTAATAAACCCGAAATGACGAATTTTACATGGAAATCATGAAACAAGCAACGGACCGACCCGGGCCAGCCGTGGGCTAGCCGTGGGCTGCCACGGCCTGCCGGCCTGCTGCCCGTCACCCTATTCCTCTTTTTTTTCCGTTTTTTCTTCATTTTAACTCGTTTTAACATCATCTAATCATTAATTAATCGTTCCATTACTAATATCCTAACTTAAACTAACCAAAAGGCATAAATTAAGCATGCATGCAACCATATTTTAACATGTGAAAATTATTACTTAAACCAAAAATCACAAAACATCCAAAACAACAAAGATTGTGACGATAATCCGTCGAGTAACTCGAAATATGTTACCTTAAGCTAGAAAAAAGAGCAATTAGCACCTCAAACCCAAACCCTAACTAGCAACTATCCGCTATCTTCAATAATATACGAGTCCCCAAACTCGTCTTCCAATCCTTCACCTAAATAAACAATAAAAACACAAATATAAGTACATAATACCGAATTTCCGAAAATTGGCCTTAAAACAACTTCAAGAAAACTGAAATTAGAACATACTAAGTTGTAGATCTCGAGGGGATTAGGAAAGGTAAATTTCGTGAAAATCCGATAAGAAACGAAGGAATTATGGCCAAAACAGCTTGAATTTGTGAAAAATATGTTTGGTTTGTTTATCATAAGGTAGAAGATGAAGTTAGAGGAAGAAAAATCAGAAAATAGAAGGGGAAGGGGGCTGACCCGCGGGAAAGGGAAGAGGAAAGGAGAAGAGCGGGATTTTTAGTCGGGATTTTTACGAGTCGGGTTTGACTTGTTTCAATAATAATTAAATCCGTAAGTCAAACGCAAATTCCGTCAAGACCAAAGTTCTTAAACACGAGATTACAATAAAATTGAGTATTCATACGACCCATTTCCAAATTCGTTTACCCAACGTTCAAAAGAATTGTCATTTCCCCCCGATACGCCCTTATTTCGAAATAAAAAGTTTTACACGGTTTAAACTATTTTTAAACATCTCGAAACTATCAAAATAAATACTTTTCTTCAAAATATAATAAAATTATATTTCTTTGAATTATTTTTACTTTAAATACATTAATGTCAAATTTTACTTGATTAATTAATTATTTTCGAAATATATTAACGGTCCGAAATTACGGGGCGTTACATGTATTGTGTTGAAATTTTGACTCAATAGGAACAAAAAATTGATGAACCATAATTTCCTACTTAAATCCGGTTTTTTTTTGTTTAGAGGAGTAGAACTTAACTGGAGTTAGTTAAAGTGAGCTAAACTGGATTAAATGGAATGAAACTAAACCAAACTGAGCTGAACAGAACTAAATTGAGTTAAAGAGCTGAAGTGAATTGAAGTGAGCAAAACAATTATCGGTGTGACTTCAAGCAGTCTGGTCTACTTAGATATTGCTACTTTTACATGGGCATTCATTATATGAAATCGTATATGAATATGACGAGATTTTCTTCAATTCCTGACACCTTTACTCGCGTTTTACGTCTATACCTCCTTTCGGGTAGAGCAATTGGTTTTGAGCAACAAATTAACTCCACCCAACTAGTGATAGGAGAAATTCTTGGCCACAACCAGTATTCAACGTGAATGGAAGAAGATAAATAAAAAATTAGACTTAACAATACTTTTCATGAATAACTGAGTGTCCCTAATTTGTATAAGTTAGGACCCTCCTTTTATGCATTTTGATCCAATTTGAGCATTTTAATACTGTTTTGCTTGCCATTTGAGAGACCCTAACTAGAGGAAGAGTATAAATAGAAGTTAGAGAGATGGATTAAACACAAAACCCTAGATCTACAAATGCTCTCTATTCGATCACTTAAGTAATCCTTAATCAAACTTTAATTTTTCTAGTGTTTTTAACTTTAATCTGTCATAGTTTAGCTTAGATCTCTGTTTGTGTGGTGTTGAGTATTTGTTAATTTTGGTTTGTGTAAAAGATTGAAGACATTCATCTTTTATTTCAATACAAGTCTCTATTTTTCGTCTTGTTGGTATAATCTTCTAACTATTTTCTTTGTTTAATCTTGTTTTGATTTCATTCCTTCAATAATTAGTTGAATATCAATTAGTCATCATGTTTATCTTTGTGTTTGAATTGAATCTAAACCTATTTGCTTTGATAATCGCTAATAGAGTATGAGTGAGTAGATAATTTTGGAGGGTTTAGGGAAATCCTAGATAAAGTTAAGAGGTTGCTAATGGATCATTGATGTTTGGATTTGGGTGATTGATTCGTCTTCACATTCATGCATGATATGTATTTCGTGATTTGTTTGCACAAAAGTTTTAATCTCTCATTGGTTTTATGAACTATCCATGAAGCGAAAGCTAGCGGTAGTGTTTTGATTGCATGGTTGTGATAAGTTTGACTTAACAATAGTGAAAACTTGTTATTGTTGGCTTAAGGAAAATCTTAAACCGAAAGGTTAGGATTAGACCTAGCTAGATGAACTCGATTACCCAATCTTCTTGTTGATACTCTTCTCTACCTAGGTGAACCTAAGACCTTAAATCCCCTTAAATCGATTAAATCAACCAATCTTAGCTTACTTCCAGTCTTTGCATCTAGTTTAGCATTTTATTTCATTTAGTAGTTTATAACTTAGATTATTAATCAACGACTCTTTTACTAAACTAACCATAGACTTGCACAATCTAGCATTAACCCTCACCATTTTTGCGTTCGACCTTGATGACTCCCTTCATTCAACTCCAAATCGTATATTTATTTTTTTACGTTTGCCGACGCACGTTTTACATCGTAAATATCTTTAGTTGCACTGTTTTAAAAATTATAAAAATTTGATAATTTTAATGTATTCCTAAGCACAAATAAAACAAGATCACACATGAATATATTTTATCTTATATATTGGGAGGAAATGAGAAAATTCTTCTTACTTGTGAATAGTATACAAAAGAGAAACATACCATTTGGCGTTGAATGGAAGGAGTACTACTTAATTGAGTTATTAATTATTATTTTTTATAGGGTATGATGCCTTTACGCGTGTCAAAAACAATATAATTTAACTGAAATAAAAATAGTTTATTCTTATTGGCTAAGGTTTACGATAATATGGTAGATCAGATGTACCTTACAATTTTTCTAAGTGATTGAAATGGACTAGGGGACTAACGTAGTAGAACTTCAAATAAATGTGTAAGATGATATATATACTCCGTACTCAATAATAACTTAGCTCGATGCAACTAACTTGAACAAACTCAACTCAATACGACACTTGTGGATGTGATAGTAACATTATCCGAGGAGTAATTTGTGAATAGCAAAACGTAAACTCGACATGATTCAATTGGAAACGAACGCAATCGATTGTTCTGATAAAACTCATAGAAGTCATAGAATAGTCAGCTCTAAATATGTGCATGACGAAGATGAAACAGTAGACATGAAGTAAAAGCAAACGCATACTCTAACACCAATCATCAATGACCAGTTTGATGATCACAAAATCTCCCTTTAGACGAACACTATCCGTTTAAAGTTGTCACCACTTTCATAATAAGACTAATAACAAGTGAAATGGTGAGGATTGTCTTTTTTAATCCGTCTGCAATGAGACTTATTAATAGATGATATCCATCTCATATATTTAGACGGATATAGCCATCTACAATAAGACTTATTGATAGATGATATCCATCTCATATTTCAACTTGCAAGGGTTTGGATTCCATGTCATTTGTCAACAATACTATAATGCTATTTTATCTCATAACAATGTATATGTAATCATCAAAAAACTCGTCAGGTTCGCCACAAAAAAAAAGGACTCTTTCTGAAATTCCATCATGAGATTCTTGAAATTAGCCTCTTTATTCTTGCACCATAAAATGCAGCACTAATATATAGTGCGAATTACAACTAAAATAATATTAAGGGTTTTGATATATACAATCCATTGAGTTGTATTTAAGCATTTAAGATTTTCCATATTTGGTATTAAATTAGGAATTCAAGACTAAATTATACACAACTCAATGTAATTAATGCATATATTTAGAACTCCTTTCTATATTTAGTTCCTTAAATACAACCCAATATGTTGTATATATCAAAACCCTAACATTAATATATCCATTGTCCAAGGGTTTCTGTATATGACATAATGGATAAGGACGGTTCCAATGTATGTAACCTTATTAATTAACATAAATTTTCACTTCAGACAGACACATTTAAAGCTGTAGACATATAGTGTCTCCCTCATAAAATGAGAATGAATAGTGCAAGTGGGCGGGAAATAAATACCCTCACCTGCCTCCTACTTACATTTTATGAAAGGGTCACTATCCGTCTACAACATTAGACGGATAGTGTCCGTGTACAATGTGACGGATTGATTAATTAATTATCCTTTTTAACAATACAAAGCAATGAAGATCCTCTATCCCATTTGATGTCCCATTATATGTGTCACACCACTTAGCTTCTAACACATCAGCAAGTTTATATATTTGTTGCAATATTTTATTTTATCATAAGTGATGTGTCAAAACGTAAGTGGACTGACACACACAATGGGACAAAAGCGGGACAGATGAACCTCACTGAATACAAAAACACAATTTTAGAATACTCTTCCGTCCTTGTAATTTGTTTACCTTCCCTATTTATAAGTGTCTTATTCATTTGTTTATTTTTCTATATTGACAATATTTTTGAAAGTAATTTGATGATCCAAATATCATATTGTCCACTTGTTACTCAGTAACACCATCTATAAAGAGTCTCCTCCACCGTCCTTGATTTTTGTAGTAAAATCAAAGTTAATAAATAATCGGGACAGAGTGGGTGACTGAGGAAGTAACAAATATTGTTGGAATCTTAATTTTTAGCCTAAACGAGGAGGAAAACAAATGTCAGCTAATCTTGTTATAAATGGATATATCCGTCTATAGCTAAAGACGGGTCAAATAGCTTGAAAGTGGTGATATTTTTGGCCCCACCACCCCAATTGTTGTTTGTCCTGTTAGGAATGTGCTATTGTATTTGGCTCATCTTTAGTTATAGACGGATATGTGCCGTCTATAATAAAATTTTGTGAACAAATGTACATCAAAGCTGCTACATGCAGTCTAAGGGAGTGTGGCAAAATTTATTGGATACATATTTAAGTAGCCCTAAAAATCAAGACATTCTCTGCCATTCCGATAGCAATTTAAGACTTCATTAGTACGACGTTTTTTTAGGGAAGATGTCAAGATTCAAGAACAATACGGTACAGATTTCACCGATGAGAAAACATACAAATTTCATAAGCAAAATACGTTTTTTTTTTACAACTTAACAAAAATGCTTGTCTGCATTTTTTTCATTTTCGGAAATCCAATCAAACATTCAAACCTGTAATAGAAGTGTAAGAAAGTCATGGTTTCAACATCAGTTTGATTGTAATGCTATCCACCATCTATAATGGGTTAATAAAAGTGTTAATTAGTCTGAATTTGAAATTGCTTAAACCAAGTTCACAACTCATTTTTAATCAATTTTTACCAAGACACATATTAAAATTTATGTCGATAATTTCATCAAACAAGAATTGTTTTATCTGCAACATATATTTTATTTTAGGTCTTTTTGTTACCATATGTTTAAATGGGCTTGTTTGGATAGAAGGATTTAGAAGGAAACAAAAGGAGAGTAGAAAATTTAGAATCCATTGAGAGGGTGTTTGTTTCGAGAAATATGAACATACCTCGGATGTACTACCTCAGATCTCATTCGTTTTTGAGTTTATGTTTATTTTTTCTGAGTTTTAAAAAATTTAACTTACATTTTAATTTTTTGGCGTCAAAACTCAAATCTAACTGAACTTATATGTAATGTTTTGAGTTATATATTGTAATTTTTTGAGCTTAGTGTCTAATTGAATAAACTCAGAAACTTTATACTCCCTCCTATTCAGGGTTTTCTTCCTTATTCGGTTATTCAAGTTTTCTTCCCTATTTCCTTTTTTGGGTTGATTTGTGTGGTCCAAATTCAATGGCATGTGAGGTAGTGTATTTTGTGTGGTCCAAATTCACTTCCTTATTTCTTGGGTAAAAAATAAAGGGGAAAAATATAGTGAATAGGAGGGAGTAGTAAAACTCAAAAACTTTAAAACAAAACTCGAAAACTTTATTATAATGCTCAAAAACTACACAATTGGTGGTAATACATCGGATGTATAATCCACCTACCGGGTGATATGGGGTTGTAACTTCATTCCTCATACCCGGTGTTTGTTTCAATTCTTAGCGGCATGGATTTGAAACTCGGTTAAAGTTGGAATATGTAAAATCATTACGTTAAATAATAATTTTTAACATTACAATATCCTTAACATAAAGATTTAATCCAATAATTATATAAAATATTCATTTACAATATGTCATAATATTTTTTTTTTCACAATTTTGTGTATTTTAATTTGATATCCACGGGTATCTATCTTATACTCACCACCCCCCTTGGATAAAAGAAACCCATACCTCATGAATTTGAGGTATGGGTATGAAACCCTTATATTTGTAAAACAAACAAAAGATAGGGGTTTGACTCATTCTAAATCCATACCTCATACCTTTACTGAATGAACCAAACACCCCCTGAGTTGTTTGGATAGTAAATAAGAGGGAGGGAAAAGGAGCGTGATTAATTATCCCTCCGCAAATCAAAATCTCCATGAAATATTGACCTGATCCGGTAACGTAATGTGTATCCAACCTGACACCCGAACCGAAGAATAATTGAACTTGAACTGAACTTAAATAAACCCGATCCTATATGATTATAGCAAACAGGTTAATACATTAAATAACTCAATAATAATAAACCCGAAATAATTCAATCTGGCCTAAACCAAATTCATGCAATTCCAAGCTAACTTGACCCAAATTGTCCTAATTTAATTGACCCATTTGCCAGAACACAAATTTTTGGAATATATCCAAATACTCAACCCCCCACCCTCTTTCTTTCCCTTCTATTTTGATATCCAAACATGTCCTTAATCTCTCATATACTGTACCTAGTCAACAAAAAGTTGTTCAAATTACATAGATAGGCAATTTCTCTACGTTAAATGTTTTATATGTTTTGGGTAAACTTGGGTATATGTTGGAATTGTGTCTCAGACAAATCGCGGGGGCGGTCATGGACATGTCAATTCGGCCCGCCGTACTGGGCCCAAGCCCATTAGAGGCCTCTACTAGAATAAGAAAGATATAAGATTAATTGATACGGCTAAAGTTTAGTATTTCTTGTGTTGATATACTGGTGGGGAGGAAGTCATTCAAAAATCAATTAAAGGCTAAAGGGTCTTTGGTTTGATTCCCTTTGTGGCTGTTTTTTTTTTTCCTTTTTTTATTAACACAAAATCTCATTGAAGACGGGTGATATCCGTCACAAACTTGTGACGGATACCGTTTTCTGTCACAAAATACCCATTGAGAGGTGAATGGGAAGTACATGGGGGTGCCCCACCTTGTCCCCTCTCCCTTTTTGTGAGAGATCTTCACAAGCAAGACGCTTTGTTTTATTAAATGGCAAGCATCTTTTACATTTATTTAATATTATAGGTGATTTATTTATTTTATCGTGGTAATTTTCATATATTTATTTACCATGAAAAATGTCATTTCAAAAAATAACACTTATTTCAAATATTTTATTACTCTATTTTTTCGATTTAATCTTTTTTATCAATTATTATTTCAAATAATAAAATGGTAATAATCGAGCTAAATGAAAATATAGATCGATAATATAATTTTTTTACACGTCCTAAATGCATTATGTTGATACGCTATATAATATTTCTGGATTTTATTAGTTTAACACGCTTAATAAATTCCGCTTTTTAAATGGCAATTACTCGGTAATTGATAATTTAATATTACGCTGTTGCCAAGTACTAAAGGCATCAAATATTATGTTTGTATATGTAAGACGTGGAAATTATGAGATGATTATACAAGGGTCTTCATAAAATACATCAAAAATTATGTTTTCATATATATAACTCGAAAAATATGAGACGGTTATAACATGGGCCTTTATATAGCATTTGGAACAGGGCCTCGGAATACTATTGGCCGCCCCTAACCAATCGAATCGGTAACATTTGAATTTAGATGGTCACATGTTTATGGGTTGACGTTTGACACTTATGATAACTTTATAGTATTATATGATAATAATTAAAGTATCTAGACAGCATATTATTTTATTAGCTGCAACACAGAAGATACATTTAAAAAAGGGGGGAGTATTTTATAGTATTTAAATAACGAAATATAATAAATAGTTACTTTATTTATTCATATAGTTACTTTATTTATTCTTCCCTATAAACAGATGGTATTGTGGAATTGGAAGGGCTATTTCATTCAGCTAGTTATTTTTTCGAGTTTGAAACTCTTATTGCCATTGTTATATTTTTTTTTCTAAAACTGCCATTGTGAAAATTTATTTTCTATAATTGCTACTCTATAATGTAATTAACTTATTTAATTGTCATTAAGTAACATGTTACCTATCTAGCATGTAAACAAAACCTAACCTCCATAATTAAATAATAATATTAAAAAAAAAACTCCAAAGAAAAATCCTACGTAATAGTCAATCCTCTTTGCAATTCTTGAATCAATTGATTTTGGCCAAGGTACACCTACCAGGCTACCATTTCTTCTCTTATAGAGTTATAGTTGTACTCTTTAGTTTTATATAAAAATTTTAGATCAAATGAATGGAATGACCTTTTACCTTCATTATGGGGATATTTTATGAGGAATCCGAATTTGATTTATGTATGGTGAGAAGCAGTTAATTTAACCATTCCTTTTAGTTATGTAACTCTTGAAAATATTACAAATTTAGTGAAATCAAAAGAATACAAGGATGAGGAAATCAAGACAAAAGTAGAGTAGGGGCATGCAGGCATTATACATGGCATTTTCCTTGCTCGCAAATTATAGAGTAAGACGGTCTCTCAGTATTAGACGGCACATCTACTAAAAATAACATCCTTTTATTGTTAACAAATGAGTTACGAATATTTTTATATAATATATAGCACAGTTTTAGGGTGTGAGACCGTCTCGTGCAATGATAACTATTCCTTGCTCAAATTTACCACAAGTTCCAGGAGGAGTCTTAGAACTTGGAAATTCGATGGAAGATATGTACTTATTAGATGCAATTTGCAGGGGAGTTTGGGTTGATAGGTTTCGACAGTTTTAAGCTTCCAGCTCTTAATGTTTGGATGGTACTAATTAGATATTCCACTAAATAAATAAAATCTAAAGATTAATATTTGCGAATGATTAGCAATTAACTCTGAAAGTACAAAGTCTCTAATGAATACACACTGTGGACGATCTACACTCTCAATCTTTAAGAGGACTCGGAGATATGAGAACCCTTGAGAAAACCCTTTTTATCTCTCTAAACTTTATAGGGAAGAAATAAGAGTTAAATACATTCATTGCCATCATAGAACTTTTTTTTTTTTTTTCTAATATTGCCATTGTAGATTTTTTTTTTTTTTTTTTTAGTGCCACTCTAGAATATGCATTGTTTCTTAATTGCCAATATTTAATTTACTTTACGTATGTGATTTTTCCTTTTTGTTTACATCAATTTGAATGCAATTAGGACTCGTTTGGTTGCCCGTTGGAATACAATTCTACCGGAATATCGAATTCATGGGATTTAAGTTCCAACATTAAATTCACGGAAATTAGCTAAACAGTTGGTCTTGCTTGTGACGGACACTATCCGTCACAAGATGAGGACGAGGGGCACTATCCGTATTCAGCTTGTGACGGATATTGTCCGTTTTCAATGAGATTTTGTGTTAGCTAAATCCGTTTGGTTGTCAATGTAGGAGTTCAATTACATCGGAGTTTGCAATTACTTTTGGGGGGGGGGGGGGAGGGAGGGGGTGTTAGGTAATTCAACTCCTCCATTATGGAGGAGTTTGAAACTCCTTGGAAAATAGAATTCCTACATCATGGGAAAAATGAGCAACCAAACAAGTTCCAATTTTCTAATTTATGGGATTTTACAACTCCATGATTTACAAGGGGCAACCAAATGAGGCCTAAGTCTTTAAAGGATCATATAATTATTTTCGCTGCGTATACCGATCCTTCTAGTGGCATTCGAAAAAGTACATAAACGTCAATAATGTTTTTATACCATTAATTAATTCCCCTTTAACTAAAAAATTAAGAGTTCACCAAAATTTTCCCGGCAAATGAAATACTCTATGATTGATCCTCTCAACCTATGTCGTATACTTTTATACCATAAATAGGAAATACTAATATCCAATCTTATTTATGAGAAATTTTGATTTTGTTACATATATAAAACAGCATTAATTATACGTATGATATAATAGAGGTATTTTGAAGAAACCTTTTATAATTCTAAATTTATGTCTCATATTGATACAAAGGGACTGCAAGTTGATTATCTCATTCTGCAAATTCTCTAATCTTATTGTATAATTAAGCCATTAATCAATGTTTTTTGGTAACTATAAGAATAGTAATACTTTTATAATAATCAAGTTATTACCTAATTGAGTTTCGTTACAACGTCAATCTTATTTGGCGAAACTATACGAAATTTTCTCTCTTTTACATCTTAAGCATGTTGCCAAAGTAACGTCTGTTTACATTCTTGTCTTAAAAATCGTGCATAAATACACGGAAAATACATTAGTTCTATATTAAATGAAGAGAATGAAAAGATATTATACTTTTAATTCTATATATGTATAAACACAAAATCTTATTGAAGACGGCACGTATCCATCACTTTGGAGTGACGGATACCATTTTCTCTCACAAATGACCCAAATAGAGGAGAGAGAAAAGCACATGGGGGTACCCCAACCTTATCTCCCTATCCGTTTTGTGAGTGACATTACCCGTCACTTGCTCCGACCCGTCTTCAGCAAGACTAACTGATGTATAAATGTATAGTGGATAGTACAACTCATAGAAGGCTAGAATACCTAGGGAATAATAGGAGTATTTACCCTTTCCACACTGGGAAATCCCTACCATTATTTGCCTACTGTTAATGATTCGATCAGCAAAAACAATACTACTCAGAACAGTCAAGTAGTCAACCAACTCCTAGAATATATTGGGAGTAGGGACCAATCATTCATGTTTCCATTCATGGAGTACAAAACCATGGACTTCAATTTTGTCCTACTCATTCAACAATTAGGTACGTAATCATTTTTTTTTTTTTTTTTTTTTTTGAGAAAAGCAGCCCAAGGGCACATTAACATGTCATCAAATCAGCGAGTACAACATTGTTCGCAATCGATGGTAAAACATCTGATCACTCAAATCGATGTACAATTCTAGGAAATAAATGAGCTACAGCATGAGCTACACAGTTATTGACTCGATTAATATACGACCAAACAACATGAAACAAAGTCGACATAAATAAGATATCACTTAAAACTAGATAGAAAACATTTCGGTCTTTCTTCCTCTTCTTCAATGCGCCGATGACTTGGAGACAGTCGCTCTCGATCATAACTTTTGGATGCCCCTTACGACGAGCCTTCTCAAGCCCTTCCAAGACCGCAACCGCTTCTGCAACATGTGGCTCCCAAAGCTCCTTCCAACCCCTCGCCACACCCCACAACACCTTTCTATGTTCATCTCGGCATACAACGCCAACCCCGACCCCATCCCCTTCCTTCACTCCCGCATCCACATTCACTTTCACAAACCCCTCCGCTGGCCCAACCCACCCTTCTCGCCTTCCCTCCGGAGCCATCACATTCCCCTGCCCTTCATTCACGCTCCTCACCCAGCCGCCACCTTCAATCTCCTCACTCACATCCCTCGCTCTTCGGATCACACAAGATGGGTCGGCCACCCTACCCTCAAACACGACCTTGTTTAGATGCTCCCATAAAGCCCATCACCCAACCATAAACCGCCCTTGCTCCATTACCCCATCACACGACCTTTTTTTTTTTTAACTCTTTGTTCCAATCACGAATGCCCCCCCCCCCCACTCCATACTCCTTCTCTACACCCAAATTTAAGCCCTCCCAAATCCTTTTAGTAACCAAACAATCACGAAACAAGTGAAGACACGATTCAAACAAAGAGTTAAAAAAAAAAGACAAAAAGGAAACTCACCTTCAACTCGGGTCACAATGTTTGCCTTTGTCGCCAAAGCCTCTCCGCACAGCTCCCAGAAGAAGAGCTTCACTCGGGGCCAAACCGGAATTTTCCAGAGCCTATTCCACAGCCATTTCTCCCGTTCCCAATCCGACGCCCCCCTCCCCTCTTTCAAGGTCCTCTCCCGCCAAATACCGATAAGCCGACTTAACGGTTTAAATGCTATCCCTCTCATCGCACCAAAACCACTCATCTCTTGGCCGATTTCGACAAGTTGAATACCAGCTATCCTCTCACACTCAAAAGGAAGGAAAAAGTGCTCAAGCTTCTCGCAATCCCAACCTTCACCGTTAGGCCGAATCAATTCCTCCAACTTCATATCTTCATGCCCCTGAACACACGGCGATAAAACACGGCCTGCTTGAGTACCAACCATCCACGCATCCCTCCACACACTCGTTGTCGTGCCATCATCAATCCTCCGCCTTAGCCCTCGAGCCAACACACTCCTTGCCTTGTGAATCCCCCTCCAAGTGTAACTCGTATTATTTCCGAGTTCAGCCGTCATCAAATCCCCCGTCGGATAATATTTGGCCCGCACCACCCTCGCCCATAAGCTGTCCGGGTTCGAGATTAGCCGCCACGCTTGTTTTCCAAGCAAGGATAGATTAAAAAGACGAGAATCCCTAAACCCCTGCCCACCTTTACACTTCGGCTGACACATCCTTCGCCACGTCACCCACGAAATTCCACGCCTTCCCTCACTATGTCACCACCAAAATCGTGACACCATCGATCTAAGATCATCACAAAAGATCGCAGGAAGTTTTACAACTCTCATAACATAGGTAGGAAGTGAATTGACTATCGCCTTTAGAAGGACCTCCTTACCCGCCCTAGACAACAGTGTCCCACGCCACCCTTGAATTCTCTTACTCAATTTATCACGAATAATGTTTATCAACACCTTTTTCGATCGCCCCACCACAGTCGGCAAACCTAGATACCTTTGTTGTTCCTCCATTTCACCAATCCTCAGCTGATTTACAATAGAATCCCGTCGCTCCCTAGCCACCCCACGACTAAAGGACACCGTAGTCTTCTCCAAGTTAACAAGCTGGCCCGACGCTCCTTCATAATTTCTCAATATACCACTAATAACCTCAACCTCATGCAATTTCGCTTTAAGGAAAAAAATACTATCATCGGCAAAGAAGAGGTGCGAAATTACCGGGGCAGTCTGCGAAACACGAATCCCATGCAACGAATCAATCTCAACGGCGTGGCGAATTCGATTAGACAAGGCCTCTACACAAAGAATAAAAAGATACGGGGATAAAGGATCCCCCAGGCTCAGCCCTCTAGACGGTCTGAACTCCCGCGACGGCGACCCATTAATGAGCACAGAAAAAGATTCATTAGTAACACAATCCATAACTCTCGCCATCCACTCTCTATATATCAAAGCCCATCGTAGCAAGCACCCTTTCCAAAAAGCACCATTCTACCCTATCATAAGCTTTGGCCATCTCGAGTTTAATATCCATAAATCCTTCCGAGGCCCGTGAGTTCTTCATAAAATGGAACATTTCAAAAGCAGTCAGCACATTGTCCGAAATTACTCTTCCTGGTGTGAAGGCACTCTGATTTTCAGACACAATATTATCGAGGAACTCTTTCAATCTATTAGCAAGCATCTTTGACACCGGCTTGTAGGCCACATTACATAAGCTAATAGACCTGAAGTCACGAATTTTGTCTGTAGCCTTCTTCTTTGGAATTAAGATAATTGCTCCCCTCTTCAAATAGCCAAAACCGTCCGAACAACCTCAGGTCCAATAGCATTCCAATAGGATTGATAGAACAAACCATTCATACCATCCGGTCCAAGTGCCTTTAGCGGGTTCATCTGATTCAAAGCTTCCACTATCTCATCTTCACTATAGTCACGTGATAAAACCGTGTTCATATCAGTAGTCACACGGTTTTCCAGCCCATGGAGAACACCATCAAAATCGGTCGGTTAGATGACATAAAGAGCTCCTGAAAATAGCTATTTGCAACTTGCGAAACCACTTCATCCCCATTCCTTTCCACCCCGTTATCATCGACCAGCTAACCAATATAATTCTTCCTTTTACGTTCGCTGGCACAAGTATGAAAGAACTTGGTGTTTCGGTCCCCATCTTTAAGCCATAAGGCCCTCGATCTCCGCCTCCAATAAAGCTCCTCTTGTCGAGACAGCTCAGCCACCTCCGCTACTAATTTCCGCCCCCTCATCACCTGTCTATACTCTCGTCCTCCATTATTTAACATAGCAATTTGTTTTCGTTTTTGTCCAATCATTTTTCGGATTTTGTGAATGTTGGTCTTGTTCCACTCTTGCAATTGACTAACACACGAACTCAAAACCGTCACCAAATTTCCCCATCCTCGCTCAACCCCACGAACAACCGCGTCCTCACACCCATCATCTCCTACCCACATTTTCTCAAACCTAAAAAGTCGTCTCACACTGCCTGCATTCTCCTTCGAATTAAGAACAAGTTTTATCGGGGCATGATCGGACCACTCTCGCTCAAGATAAAAGAGCTTGGCATACGGAAACAGCTCTAACCACTCCCCATTCCACATTGCCATATCTATCATACTTTGCCTATTACCAGCGCCCACTTGCCCGTTATCGAAAGAGAAATTATACCCTTCCCACGCCACACCCCGAAGCCTACACTCATCAACCGCAGCTTGAAAGTTATTCATTTGCCATTGCGGTCGACTACCTCCTTTCATCTCGGTCGAAAACAAAATCTCATTATAATCTCCCAAGCATCTCCATGGTAAAGTGGACTGTCTCGTTCAAACCCAAAGCAGCTCCCAAGATAAATGACGATCCGATACAGCCGGCCATCCGTAAAAACTCGTCACCCTCCATTCCCCTTCTTTGGACCGCACCCTAAAGTCCATGTAATGGACCAACGCCGACACAAAAGAGCATCCAAGACCTCTGTTCCACATAAACGCCAAACCGCCTGACCTCCCAACACTATCCACCTCAACCCCATCATACCCGTCCAACTTTTCCTTTACCCTACTCATTTCACGACCACTAAGCTTTGTCTCACATAAAAACAATAAGGTTGGGGCTTCCCTCCGTACTAAGTCTCGGAGGGCACTCACCCTCTCGGGGTTGCCCAATCCCCGATAGTTTATACTTAGAATATTCATTAGACCCGACGGGGTTGAAAAACCTCAACCTCCGCTTCAGGTATAATGACGCCCCCGTCGATAACAGCTCACATTCTTTTCACCGAACCAGCATCCTCCACCTCCTCTACCTGCTCATCACGCCCTCTTTTCCTATTCTCCCCTACCGCTGTTGGCACCCCCCCTCAGTTCTTCCACACTTCCTTCCCTCGCAATTCTTTTCCATCTCCTCCCTTTGATGTGCTCCTCCCCCCCTCCCCCCGCACATTTTGCACCCCATAATTTCCTGCCCTCATCCTACCCACACCCACACCCATACACACCTCCACATCTACCTCCATGTTCCTCCCCACTATCATTCTGCCATTCACCTCCTCCACCGTACCCCCTCCACGCCCATTATCGTCAGCAACCACCTCCACACAACCACTCTCCCCCCTCCCAACCTCATTCGGCATCGCCCTAGCCTCATTGTCCCCACTCTCCCTCCTCTTTCCCCTCTCCATCTCCTTTAACCCCGCACCCTCTTCTGGCAAAGATTGAGAGAAATTGACTGAAGCTTCTCAATCATAGAATTTATATCAGCAGTTGTTTCCTCCCTGCTCAGCCTATCAAAGCTACTCCGCAAATCCTTAGCAGCTTTACCCGTACCTTAACTCGAGGTCTTTGTGACTTTCCACGTCGAAGTACACAACCACTCCCCAAACCCAAGCTCGTCATCATCATCTGGACCATGTTCACAATCCTTTTCCCCGTGTCCAATTACCCCACACCCATAACAAAATAACGGAAGTCTTTCGTACTGAACATCGAATGTAACCACCTTCCCTGCCTTCAAAGTTATCGGCACAACAGATTTAAAAGGCTCTCGAACATCATAAAGAATATTAACCCTAATAGCTCTATCCAATTCCACTTTCGGTCCATATTCAACAGCAACAAATGTCCCCAAGGCATCCCCAATTCGTCGGGCATTTGCTAAAGACGATCTACCGGAAATAGGTAGATCATAAACCCTCGCCCAAATCGAAAATCGAACAAGTGGAACGTAGGATATCTTACCTGAGGGATTCGGTTCGTTAAAGCACCAAACGAATTTATCAAAATGTCATGGTTGGCCTTCCAAAACCCTAGCTTTATCCCGCTCCAACCCGAAACGAAAGTTGAAAGTTTTTTCCTTCGAATCGCCTACATTACCCAGTGCCGGTTTCATAGGGTTCCAAAGTTTGATCATTGTATCGATCACGGTCTTGACATTGATTTCTCTTGAAGCCCACACTTTCCCCACCAGTATAAACCGATTATTCCCCTCCGCTTCATCATCAACCTCCTCCCAAACAAACGAGGTTCCCCCGCGTTCACCATTCGATCCCATAAGCTCTTTCCCATTCCGGTTAAGGCCCCTCACTGTACTGTTCATCTGGTCCTGCATAAAGAAACAAAAAACAACATAGAAAAACAAAGGAAAGACTAATCTTACGATCGAAATCGTAAGAGAAATCTCCGATAAAGAGGAGGAAGCAAAGATTTTTTTTTGACAGGAAACCGTAGGAAAACCCTAGATGTGTAATCATCTATTGATTTCGATGGATTTAACTTCATTTTCGAATGAGGTTTTCTCGTGTGTTTACTGTCCAGTGTCAATAGCATTTACACTACAACAGCATTTGAATCCTGGAAAGTAGATTGGTAAATACGATGTAATTGTACTCATCTACTAGTAATACCTTTTGAATATTGATAGGCTATCACACACCTATACAAAGATAATATTTATACCCTAGACAACAAATGAATGTAGTACTTAGGGGTCGAACCCAAAGGAGACGGGAGTTATTAATTAATTGTTATGGAGCGAAGTTTATCTTGAGTCGATGCGGTTGATTGATTGATTGGTTGATTATGCAAATAAAATGAAAACAACAATAAAAAGAAATTTTCTAGGGAGGTCGGGTCACACATGCTAATTACGTAAATGTTTATGTCAAGTTAGGAAGTTGATTTTGCGGTAAATGTTTAGCCTTAGAGATACCCACCTTACGGCATTAGTATCAACCATAGACCGGGTCCTAGAGAAACTCTCGTCCATGACTAGGTCGTCCTACTACACATGCTTAGTCTAATTCAATTCCGTGCTTCTCGACTTTAGAACGAATGAACAAACTTAATCGATGAATAAGGCTTTTAAACATAGATTAAACATTATGGTGCAAACATGTGATAGAAACACTTATACAATATTAACTTATCCTTATTTTGACATTTACATATTACTTAATCAGGCATGGCTTCCTTTACTCCTTAAACAAATGCAACTACTCTAACATGGTGGAAATGGGAATTAAACTAATGACAAATGAAATGATAAACATAATGGAAATGTAAATAGAAATTACCTTGCAATTGGAAATGGAAATGTAAATGGAAGAACAATACTTGTAATATAAATAACTTGTAAATGTAAATTGTTTTATAACTTGAAATGTAAATAGGAAATGTAAATAACATAAAGTAAATCTAAACTAAACTAAACTAAGAGCTAATCTAAACTAACTACTAAATTTAGAGAGAATTTCTATGTAAAAGTGTGTAGAAAGATGGTGGTGTAAAGGGTGTGTGAGATTAGCACCCCTTATATAGGAAATAAGGGAGTAAACTTTGTAGAGGAATCCCAAAATGACATCCTAAGCACACTCTTAATTTTCCTTCAATTCTTGAGTAATTGCCAAAAGGAATCCCATGCAAATTCTTAATGTCTCTTTAATCACATGGTTAAATGTGATATTAGCATCCAAAACTTCTTAGCATCCAATATATTCCACCATAATTTGGACTTTGAATTTGGGCTTGACTTGCATATTGACTTTGCTTGCATTTTCATTTTGATCCAACACTTTCTTCATGCAAAATCCATGCACTTCCAACACTTAGTCCAATCTTGCTCTCATACTTAGCCTTGCTTCTAGTGTTGGCACATTTTATAGTACTTTAGCTCATTTAGCTCATTTAACTCATTTTCCTACAAAAAACACTTGAGCACACAATTGCACTAAAAACACAATATTAGCTTAAAAACACTTTAATAAGTGCTAAATGATGTGTAAAATCAAACTAATATAAGGGGTTAAAATGTATAAAATATGCACTTATCAAATATTTTATGGTGTAATAAATTAATAAAAGTTTTTTTTTTCTATGTGGTATTTGTTAAGCATATTTTGTGAATATCTTTTAATTTATTTCCTTATCGTTATTTTATGTAAATTGTATCATTAGCCTTTCTATATCTCTTGTAATTATCTTTTTTGGTATATTTGTATCTCGGCTAGTCTCGTCTAGGTTTAGGTTAGCTTCCTTCTTCCGTCATTGTACAAATATGCTTCATTTTATTACGTTCTGAAATATATGAAAATCATAAACATTCAATCACTTACATGGTATCAGCCACCTAGGTAGCACCAAAACGGACACGGACACGGGACACGGACACGACACGGACACGTGACACGGCATCCCTTGAAATTTAGGACACGGGACACGTTATTTAAATTTAATAAAATATATATTTTATAATTATAAACGTTCGATTTTATTTTTATAAAAGTATTTGATATTAAATTTAAATAAGTGAAGCTAAAACTTGCCCTTGATTATAACTCGTTTTCATTTACCATCCAAACGAATCTTTTAATCAATCTCTTTCGACAGCTCATTTCACGCTTAAAGAACATCATTCACCCCAAATGATGTCCAAATGTCATGGACACGCGTCGGACACGGCCGAAATACCATGGACACGTGTCGGACACGTGCCCGAATAAATGTAGAAAGTTAGACATGGCTTTGTAGGTGTCCGACACGTTTCGAGGTGTGTCCGAGGAGTGTCGGTATCCGACACGGTGTCGGACACAGGACGGCTGATTAGGAGAAGTGTCCGTGCTACCTAGTCAGCCACACCTCGATCTTAACCCCTCTCAAACTTCGACCTCGACTTTCCCCATGGCCGCCTCTGGCGCCACCCTTCCCAAAACTCACGAATCGAATGTTCCCCTTTTGCTTGTCAATCTCGCCGTGGTTGAAAAACTCCCCCCCTAACCTACATGTCTTGGCAAGACCAAATCGAGTCGCTCCTTTTTGGATACGACTTATTCAAATTTCTCGATGGAACCCATCCTTGCCCTCCATTTACCATTGTCGATCCCAAAGATGACACTAAAACTGCCACCCTGCCGAACCCTGCCCATCTGAAGTGGCGTCATCAGGGCCCCTTTCTCAAGGGTGCCCTTCTCGGTACTCTTGATGCCTCAATTCACTCCCTCGTCATGCGGTCTCCTACGTCGCGTGATGTGTGGACCACCCTTACATCCACCTATGCCAAACTTTCCCGTGCTCATATCTTGAAAATTAAAGATCGCCTCAATTCGATTCGCAAAACAAACCAATCTAGCGTCGACTATATGCAATCAATCAAGGTCTGTGCTGACAAGCTTGTCGTCCTTGGAAAACCCATGGATCACGAAGACTTGATTGCTATAATCATCCTTGGTCTCGATTACAATACCCATCATTTCGTCATCGATCCCGTTCAAGCTCATGACGAACCCATCTCGTTTGAATCCCTCCATGAAAAATTACTCAACTTTGACCTTCGAAACAACCAAGACACGACCCCTAATTCTTTCCCGGCCTTAATTCATGCCGCCTCGAGGTCAAACACCTATGCTCACTCACTTGCGGCCCCCACCACCGTCACCTCTGACACCCAAAAACCATGGCCCGATCCTCCCTTCAAAGACAAGTGCCAGTATTGTGGCATCACAGGTCATGTTCTTTTCTTCTGTTATAAATTTAAACGTGATTAACCTCGTGTTTTCCTCCCACCTCATACCATCAATCGAATCACCTGAGGACCACCCCAAGTCCATACTGCCACCACCACCGTTTTTCACACCCCTCTCCTACGTCTGGGCTTCTCATTGACAGTGGGGCCTCCCATCACATCACCAAAGACTTAGATAACTTGGCTCTACACTCTCCTTGTAATGGTTGTAATGAACTTCTAATTGGCGATGGCTTCGCTCTCGATATTACTAATATAGCTTTATTCACTATCCCTTCCTCCTCTAATTCTATTTTAAAATTTTCAAATATTTTGTGTGTCCCACGTATTTCTCGCAACATTATTTCATTTTCTCAATCGTGTCTTGATAATAATGCAATTTGTGAATTTTCCTCTCGTTTTGTTTTATAAAGGATCTCTTAACGGGTCGCATTCTACTCCAAGGTCAACTTTAAGATGGTGTTTATGAGTGTCAAATTGTTGTCCCTGTCGCTTGTGCACACGTTTGTCAAGTTTCCCCCCATGTCGACCGGCATCACAAGCTTGGTCATCCACCCGTTCCGATTTTAAAATTTTTACGTAGTCATTATAGTTTAAGTATTTCTTCTAGTGCGTTTATTTCTTGTAATTCTTGTGATATTCATAAGAGTTACAAGCTTGCTTTTTCTCAAAATACAATAAAATCGTATGCTCCTTTGGATTTAATTTATACGGATGTGTGGTCATCCCCTATTATGTCTCATGACGGTTTTAAGTATTATATAATTTTCGTCGATCATTTTCCCAAGTTTGTTTGGCTATATCCTATGAAATTAAAGTCCGATGCAACTTAGATTTTTATTCACTTCTGCAAACCCGTAGATTTTTTTTTTAAAATAAACTAATTTTACAACTTTACTCCGATAATGGAGGATAATATGTTAAACTTGCTACAACTCTTGTAGACAATAGGATAGTGATGCGTGTCTATAATATGATGTTTTACATCTTTATTTCCACGCATTTTATGTCTATTAGATGTAGTTTATTCTAATATTTCCCCTATTTCTGTCTACTCTCGTGTTTTTATGTAATATTGCAGATTATTGCGGAAATGGGTAGAAAATGAACCAAATCTTGACCCCGGAAGCTAAGCTTAGGAAGGACATGAATATTTGACTCGGACTTGAAGTTTAGAATGCATTTCAAGGCCTGAAGATAGCAAAAAAGCATGGGTGCGTACGAGTTTAACAAGCAAAGAAGCACCTCACGACATTGCAGGCTGCTTCAGATGGCTATATATCGAGTTCTAGAGAAGATAATCGAGTGATTCCAATTGGAGATGAAAGCTTATCCTCTTAGCTTTCCAACGCCGCGTAGAACGCCTGATTTGACCAAGTAACGAAGAAATGGCAGCTGTTTTAAGATCAGTGCGCGCTGCAGGAATCGTCGAATGCAGTGCATACGGTATTTGTTGGTCGATCGACTTGTCCAAGTGGTCGATCGACCACCCCACGGGTTCCAGTAGCTACTGTTTGCTGCTACTCAGTCGATCGACTGCCATGCTTAGTCGATCGACCAAGACACTACTTCAGACGAGAATTAAAAGATCGAGATTTATCAAGCCCACAAGTTATTAGGTTTAGGAATAATAGCTGCGTAGTTTTCCTTTATAACGTAGCTTTAGCTTTCAGTTTGAGGCATTCAGTTTTCATCATCAAAATTTTAGGGTTCTTTAGTTTACATTAATTTCTCAATAAAGTTCTTGCTTAGGATTTATTCTTCCTTTCTATTTCGGTATATCTCGCTTAATTTGGTTTTTTCTACTTTATTTTGTCAATAGCATAGAATTGATAGATTAGAATCCCGAACCATAGCCTATTATTGCGTTTTTATTGCTTTAATTACTTGATTATGAATTCCTTTGTTGTTTTTATCATGTTTGTTGTTATTGTCATTCATATGAGTAGCTAATCCCCCTTTGCTAAGATGTGAGGGAATTTGTGGCGTAGACGACGTAGAATAGGCAGACTGTTTGGGGTTGATCGATCGATCGATGTTAATAGTCGATCGATGAAAACTTGGTCGATCGATTTGCACCATCTAGTCGATCGACCGCATCGCGTAAGAATTAGCATTGTTCAATTGATTTAATTGCAATTTTTGATAAAAGACCGAGAGGCTATTTGTTAATTACTTAGGAATTGACCGACCCAATAGATCGAAAGAGAGGGGAGGGCAATAGATTACCAATTGAACGACTAAATTATACTAAGATCGTAAGATAAGTAAAATTTAGGCATTAGGAATCACTTTTCAGGGCGTGAGCTAGTATTAGTGAGACCTAGGGACTAGTAGCTTAGTGATTTGGCGCTACTTGTTAAGTTGGTGCGAGAGGACTTCTTATTTTCCCACCTTACGTGATTATTTCAGATTTACCTAGGATTTGCGTCGTCGTAGCTACAATGAACCGATCGTCTTAGCATCCTTTTTATCATCGTTTACATCGTCAGTTTCATTTGCCTATTTATTTATTTGCATTTAGTTTAATTATAAATCAATCAAAACCCCCCTCATTGTTACCCTTAGACTAAAATAGAAAGCAACTAATAATTCCCTACCTCCCTGTGGTTTGACCCTTACTATCACTATCTATAGTTTTAGTTTGGAAATTATAAATATTATTTTTGATACTAAACGACGGTATCAGATAGTGTAACACCCCCATACTCCAAGTGCCTTACCAGGACCACCCAGGTATAAGGATGTTACCATCTCGGTTACCCGAGGCAATGATAATCAAATAAACAATAATGAAACAACGTTTAAATAGAAATACTTAGTGAAAGGTTATAATCTCGAAACCAAAACCAAAAGTACAAATACATGATCTCAAACTGACTGTCTACTGATTTAACTGAAATGTCTATAAAAACTACTAAGCTACAGCGGAAGACTTCTATCATCAGATCATGGCACATCCCAGCTATCCCAGTACTCAACTCATACCTGCTCAATATCTGCTCACCATCCCCGAATGGATCACCGCAGGTTTTAAAACAATAATCGGGGTTAATACTATTTACATAAATGGCGAGCAATAACCCTGTCCCATTAATGTGCACATCCCCTTCCGTGGCGGGTTCCACGAATGGCGAAACTAGGGCGTGAAGCCACTCCCGCAAGTGACTCCACTCAGCCGAGAACGCATCTCGAGAACCATAGACAAACAATCACAATCACAATATCAACAACCGTCTGAATCTATCAACAATGTATAATCACAACCGTTTGAATCAATCAACCACACTAACTACAGCACAATCACCACACATTATGTAAGTAATACTGAGTAGGGAAACCCTACCTGGAAAGCACAACAATCGACGATCTCACGGTGATATCAAAAAGCTTCTCTACGAATCCTCCTCCTAATATACAAACACATAATCACTACCAAGCATACAAACAACAAAAACCCCCAATCCCCAAATTAGGGTTTAACCAACTTTAAAGAAACATCATAAAAACGGTATATAGGTCTTACCCTCGACGCAAGGATCACAACGGTGTAAAGAAAGGTGAAATCCGACCTTCCAAGCTCCGGGATTTGCCAACAATGCGATTAAAGCTAATAACGTAGTTTGCTTTCTCTTCTCACAGTGATTAGGTTTTGAAAAGTTATTTAGGAACAATGACGGAAGAATATATACTCTAATCGCATTATTAACAAAACCCGAGAAAACAACTCCCGTAAACCGGCTACTCGATCGAGTAGCTAAGGTACTCGATCGAGTGCCCCCTTACTCGATCGAGTACCCACGTTACTCGATCGAGTACCCAACAGGTCAGAAACTATTTTATTCCGCAACATGCCCTTACTCGATAGAGTACCCCAATACTCATAAATACGTAGTATTACAGTCTTCCCTTCTTAAAAAGAAATTCGTCCCCGAAGTTCAAACCACAACAAAACAAAGACACACACTACGCATTCCCGACTCAACAACCAAAACAAAACTCGACATAAAAACATGTTACTAACCCAAACTCAACCCGACTCAACGACAACAACCATGCCGACACAACATAAAAAGGGTATAAAACTCATAAAAACTCTTTGCGATCATCTCCTACCCCCCTAAAAGAAACAAGGTTACGTCCCCGTAACCATACATACCTGATAAAAAAGGAAAGGGTAGCGCTCTCTCATGATATCCTCTGCCTCCCATGTAGCTTCCTCAGTCTCGTGGTTAGACCAAAGGATCTTAAGCAAAACTGTCTCACCACTCCTAGTCTTCTTAACCTTCCGGTCAAGAATCTGTAGGTACCTCAAGATATGATAAAGACTCATCTAGCTCTAAGCTCTCTGCCTCTAACACATGTGACTGGTCACTCACATACTTCCGCAGCTGCGATACATGAAACACATTATGCACTCTCTCTAACGCAGCAGGTAAAGCCAGACGATAAGCAACTTTCCCAACTCGCTCTAAGATCTCATAAGGACCGATGAACTTCTGACTCAGCTTGCCTTTCTTCCCAAATCTCATAACCCCACGCATAAGAGACACTTTCAGAAGAACCTTATCCCCAACCTGAAACTCTATATCCCGGCGATGTAGATCTCGCATAACTCTTTTGCCTATCCCGAGTTTGCTCTCATCCGTTCCCGATCATCTTGATCTGTTCAACCATCTCATGTACCATCTCTGGTCCTAGAACTCTTGCCAAAGACTGCTTTGTCGTCCCAACAAATCGGACTCTCGCATCTCCTCCCATATAAAGCCTCAAACGGTGCCATGCCAATACTAGTGTGATAGCTGTTGTTGTAAGAAAAATCTATCAAATCCAACCTCTGTTCCCAGCTACCACCAAAGTCTATCACACAAGCTCGTAACATATCGTCAAGAGTTTTGATTGTCTCTCAGTCTGACCGTCTGTCGCAGGATGAAAAGCTGTACTCATCTTCAAAGTTGTTCCCAAAGATTCCTGCAACTCTTTCCAAAACCTTGAGATAAATCTCGCATCTCTGTCAGACACTATGTCCTTAGGGACTCCATGTAACTTAAGCACATTCTTCCTGTAGGCCATAGCTAATTGTGCTTTAGTCCATGTATCTTTCATTGGCATAAAATGAGCTGACTTGGTCAGTCGATCCACTATTACCCATATCATGTTGTTACCCTGTTGACTCTTTGGCAAACCCACGATAAAATCCATAGAAATGGATTCCCACTTCCACTCAGGTACCTCTAAAGACCGAGTCTTACCTTGTGGTCGTCATTGTTCCCCTTTAACTCTCTGGCATGTCAAACAACGGGCCACAAACTCAGCTGTTTCTTTCTTCATCCCAGGCCACCAAAACGTGTTCTTCAAATCTTTGTATAGCTTGTCACCACCTGGATGTACTGAATACGGTGTACAATGTGCCTCTGTCATGATTGTCTTTTTCATCTCCTCATCATTAGGGACATACCACCGACCATCGAACCTCAAACTACCATCTGTATGAATGGAGAATCGAGACACTGTCCCTTTCTCTACTCCAGCTCTCCACTCAACCATCTTAGGATCCAAAGCCTGTTTACCACGAATATCCTCATAAAGATCAGGCTGTACTGTCAAATCTCCCACAGCATCTCCTCTCTGCATCATATGTATACCAAACTTCCCCACCTCATCTCTCAACCTCATCAAAGATAGAGCTGTACACAAAGAATGTACACTTTTCCTACTCAAAGCATCTGCAACAATATTGGCTTTCCCTTCATGGTAGATAATATCCATGTCATAATCGCCAATCAGCTTCATCCACCTCCTCTGTCTCATGTTCAACTCCTTTTGAGTGAAGATGTACTTGAGACTCTTGTGATCCGAAAATACCTTAAAGGTCGCCCCATAAAGGTAATGCCTCCAAATCTTGAGAGCAAACACCACTGCACCCAACTCTAGATCATGTGTAGGATAATTCTCCTCATACGGCTTCAATTGCCTAGAAGCATAGGCAATCACCTTACCGTTCTACATCAACACACATCCTAACCCATTCTTTGAGGTATCTGTATAAACCTCAAAGTTATGTATCCCTTCAGACAATGCTAAGACGGGAGCTGTGTTCAAACGCTCCTTTAATGTTTGGAACGCCTTCTCACAACTCTCATCCCAACGAAACCTGTTCTCCTTCCTCATCAAAGCTGTCATAGGTCTAGCTATCTTGAAGAAATATTTCACGAACCGTCTGTAATATCCAGCTAAACCCAAGAAACTCCTAATCTCAGCAACATTGTTTGGTGCTTCCCACTTTGTCACTGCCTCAATCTTCGCCGGATCCACATCTACTCCCTCCTTAGAGATCACATGCCCCAGAAAAGCAACTTTCTCTAACCAGAACTCACACTTGGACAGCTTAGCATATAACTCATGCTCCCTCAGAGTCTGCAACACAATCCTCAGATGCTCCTCATGCTCCTCCTTAGTCTTAGAGTAGACCAAGATGTCATCGATAAACACCACCACGAACTTGTCCAAAAACTGTCTGAAGATTCTGTTCATCAAATCCATAAACACAGCCGGTGCATTAGATAACCCAAACGGCATCACCACGTACTCATAATGACCATACCTCGACGTGAAAGCGGTCTTTGGTATGTCCATCTCTCTAATCTTCACCTGATGGTATCCCGACCTCAAATCAATCTTGGAAAAGACTGATGCACCACTCAACTGAACAAACAGGTCATCTATCCTTGGCAAAGGATACTTATTCTTCACCGTCACTCGGTTCAGCTCTCTATAATCTATGCACAACCTCAAACTCCCATCTTTCTTCTTCACGAAAAGAACTGATGCTCCCCACGGCGATACACTAGGTCTAATGTATCCCTTCTCTATCAGATCATCTAGCTGTTTCCTGAGCTCCAGCATCTCCTTAGGACCCATCCGGTACGGTGCCTTAGAGATTGGCCCCGTCCCCGGTTTCAACTCAACGGTGAAATCTATCTCCCTCTTCGGTGGCAACCCCGGAATCTCCTCTGGAAAAACATCTGCAAACTCTCCCACCACTGGTATCTGATCAACTGTCGGACTCTCTATCCGGTCATCTCTCACATGGCACAAGATCAAAGGGCACCCCTTCCTCAGATAAGACTTCAAGGTGACAGCTGCAATCAACTTAACTTTGGGTTTGACTAGAAACCCACGATAAGACACACTAACACCCTTAGGCCCTCTCAAAGACACTTTCTTTTGATGACAGTCTATCTTAGCTTTATACTTTCCTAACCAATCCATCCCGACTATCATCTCAAAACCGTCAAAAGGAAACTCTAGCAAGTCTACAGGGAGATCAACTTGCCCAACTATCATAAATACATCTCTAAACAACCTCCCACATGATACAGACTCACCCGAAGGTATGAAAACTTTCTCACTTACAGACTCATATACCCTCAAACCCAACCGTTTAACATGACTCGAAGATACAAACGACTGAGACGCCCCCGAATCAAACAAAACAAAGGTATGAATACCGTTAACAAGAAAAGTACCAGTGATAACATGTGCATCCTCCTCAGCTGCTTTCTTGTCCATCATGAATGACTTTCCTTTGGTCTTGTCCACCTCCCTAGACAAGATCTTGGTGATGTGGCGGCTTAGCACCCGACCCCGATTGTTGTTGTTGTTCCTAGCTGGTTTCGATAAGAATTACCGCCATTGCGGTTACCTCCACCCTGATAGCTCTGACTTCCCCGGTTAGACCATGACCCACCTGGTCTGTTGCTCGCATAACTCTGTGCAGGTCCCTGAGAATAGCTCTCCCGAGCCGACCCCTGAAATGCTCCCGGTGCACTCGTGCACTCATGTCTCTTGTGGCCTACACCGCCACAGCCGTAGCAGGTCATCCCCCAACTACCACTACCACTCACACGGCCACGCCCAAAGGAAGCCCCAGCACTGAATCCTGACCCAGAAGAAAAACCCTTAGCTTGATTGTGGTTGTCTTTCTTGTGACTAGATTGGCCTCCACCCTCACTCTCAGCCTTTCTTTTCTCACTCACTCTCTCCTGAGCCATCTCAACTAGCCTCTCAGCTCTCCCAGCCCTCTCATAAGCTTCCTTAACATCGGTAAGGACTCCCACGGGTAACTTATCCATAATCTTGGGTGTCAACCCTCTCTCAAACCTCATCGCCAGGTTCTCCTCACTCAGACCCATATCCTCAGCATACCTAGACTTCTCATTAAACTACTTGTAATACTCAGCAACTGACATATCAGATGTCATCTTAAACCTATCAAACTCCTCTCTCAGCTTACTCCTCACATGTTCCGGTACAAACTCCTTCCTCATAGCTCTCCGAAACTCGTCCCAAGATATAGCAGGTAAGCCCTGGTTCGCATACATCTCCCTAGCACTCACCTTCATCGTATCCCACCACTTGCCAGCTGCATCCCTCAGGTAGAACGCAGCTTGTTCTACTCTCATCTCATCAGGACAATAAACCAGGTCTAGAATGTTCTCCATCTCACGAAGCCAGTTGTCAAGAAGGTTTGGTTCCCCGGTTCCCGTGTACTCTTTTGGATTAAACCTCGCTATATAGAGACTGATCTTAGAGTGATCAACCTCCTTATCCTTATTCACTTTCTTTAAGGCCTCAGTAAGAGCATCTTGGTGCTCCAACATCTTAACAATATCATCCATATTCATGGTCTCAGCTCTCGCATAATACGCGTTTCTCTTGGGCGGCATCTTGAAACTATATATAAGAAAGGGTAGACATAAACACACGCACTAAAACCTCAAAACACGAAAACAGGCTGCCCAGGACACACTCGATCGAGTACCCAAACCTACTCGATCGAGTAAGAGGCTACTCGATCGAGTGCCCAACATACTCGATCGAGTGCCTCGACCTTAACCCAAACAGACCTTCGACCTCTAACATACTCGACCGAGTAGCCCGGCTACTCGATCGAGTGACTCCCTACTCGATCGAGTGCCCGAGGTACTCGATCGAGTGCCCAAAAACACGATTTTGGATTCAAAATCGTCAAATACCCACTTGATCGAGTTAAACACACTCGACCGAGTATCTCACCTACTCGATCGAGTACCCCCCTACTCGATCGAGTCATGCTGACTCGCATAAACTACCCGCATATTATCTCACATCTCCCAACATACTAAGCAACATTATAAACGCAACATGTGATATAGCTAAGCATGCAATTCTACCAAGCTTTTCATATGATCAACGAAACAGTTATGTCATATTATCAAACGCCACATAGTAATCATCCAACATGCTTTTCTATTCCAACACAGTTCTATATATCTCATCAATCTTTCATTCATATTCTCAGCCTTCTACTCCAAGCATTCAACAACTACGACATACTTCATCACATCCACAAACAACCTGACAAACAACACATACGACTTGACATACACCCCCCCATGTTACCGGTTCAAAATTGTAGGGCAATTTCGCGACTTTAGGACGTCTCCCAAGCCTTTGCATTAGCTCCTACAACCTTTACCCCGGGTTCATTTAAATTGACTCCCTATATTCATTGGGTTCATTGGTTACAGGTTTCAGGATCGTCGCTCTGATACCATTTTGTAACACCCCCATACTCCAAGTGCCTTACCAGGACCACCCAGGTATAAGGATGTTACCATCTCGGTTACCCGAGGCAATGATAATCAAATAAACAATAATGAAACAACGTTTAAATAGAAATACTTAGTGAAAGGTTACAATCTCGAAACCAAAACCAAAAGTACAAATACATGATCTCAAACTGACTGTCTACTGATTTAACTGAAATGTCTATGAAAACTACTAAGCTACAGCGGAAGACTTCTATCATCAGATCGTGGCACATCCCAGCTATCCCAGTACTCAACTCATACCTGCTCAATATCTGCTCACCATCCCCGAATGGATCACCGCAGGTTTTAAAACAATAATCGGGGTCAGTACTATTTACATAAATTATATAACCAGCAGAACAGTAAACAATGCAACTCATACAATCATACACAATCATCCACTCCACTCCATCTCCGTCAGCGACTGTCCACTGGACCAGCCCTGCCAGTGGGGGACCGCAGCCGTACCCACCAAATCCCCGCTCATCATACCGAGCGATAACCCTGTCCCATTAATGTGCACATCCCCTTCCGTGGAGGGTTCCACGAATGGCGAAACTAGGGCGTGAAGCCACTCCCGCAAGTGACTTCACTCAGCCGAGAACGCATCTCGAGAACCATAGACAAACAATCACAATCACAATATCAACAACCGTCTGAATCTATCAACAATGTATAATCACAACCGTCTGAATCAATCAACCACACTAACTACAGCACAATCACCACACATTATATAAGTAATCGAGTAGGAAAACCCTACCGGAAAGCACAACAATCGACGATCTCACGCTGATATCAAAAAGCTTCCTCTACGAATCCTCCTCCTAATATACAAACACATAATCACTACCAAGCATACAAACAACAAAAACCCCCAATCCCCAAATTAGGGTTTAACCAACTTTAAAGAAACATCATAAAAACGGTATATAGGTCTTACCCTCGACGCAAGGATCACAACGGTGTAAAGAAAGGTGAAATCCGACCTTCCAAGCTCCGGGATTTGCCAACAATGCGATTAAAGCTAATAACGTAGTTTGCTTTCTCTTCTCACAGTGATTAGGTTTTGAAAAGTGATTTAGGAACAATGACGGAAGTATTATATACTCTAATCGCATTATTAACAAAACCCGAGAAAGCAACCCCCGTAAACCGGCTACTCGATCGAGTAGCTAAGGTACTCGATCGAGTGCCCCCTTACTCGATCGAGTACCCACGTTACTCGATCGAGTACCCAACAGGTCAGAAACTATTTTATTCCGCAACACGCCCTTACTCGACAGAGTAAGGCCTAATCGATAGAGTACCCCAAGACTCATAAATACGTAGTATTACAGATAGGCCATCTCATAACCCCTACTCACACACCTGAACTGAATGGATATTCCGATCGAGCGTTGCCATCGTCACATAGTTGAAACCGGTTTAGGGTCACTCATGCCTCTATGCCCACGACATACTGGCCTCATGCCTTTTCCATTACCCTATTCCTATATTGCAATATACGGTGCATACTCTACCATTAAATACTAGATATTTAATGACGTATTAGTACTCCGTAGTTGATTAGTATGAATTATTTGTTTTAATTGTCTATCTACTTTCCTAAAGTTCTACACTTAACGTAGAAGATATCTAATACTCGGTCATATTCATTTTTATACCTTTTCGAAGCATTATTTGTGAAAATTATTTTTTTGAGAAAATTATTTTAATTAAAGGTAATCAAATTATTAAGACAGAGGGAGTAGATTTGTCTCTACATTAAATACTATTATGTATTCTTGTATTGACGCTATTTTGTGAATTACCGCGTACTAAATTTAGGGATAATTGATAAATACTACCAACATAAGTCCACTTTTACGCAATCACTACCTACATAATTTTTTTTTCAAAATCACTACCACAAAAGCAACTCCGACAACTAAAACACTACCATTTGCCCGGAAAACTTCATTAAAGTCGACAAATTCAAATTTCCCTCCCAAATTTTCTTTTTCATCCCCAAACTACCCCTCCTACCCACACCCACCCATAACCACCTACAACCACCATTTCCTCCAACCACCACCAACCTTGTCGACATCCATACAACATCACCGCTCACCACCAACCACCACCAACCGCCCCTTCTCATTCTCTTTTTTCTCTCTCTTCTTTCACCACCAACAACTACCCCCACAACATCAACCGCGACTAACACCATACTCACCACAACCACCTTTGTCCAGATCTGGAACACCACCTACCATCGGAGCAAATACCATCGTCGCTGCAAAACCCCCCACCTCGACAACCACAACCAACAAACCACGCTCACCACGACCTCTTCTTTTGTCTCTCCTTACCCTTAAACCTCCTCTTTTCTTGTAGCCGGACGTCGGTGTTTGAGGGGAGTAGCAAACGGTCGACATCGAGGTGGCAGTGATGGGCCATTTTTTTGGGGTCTTTTTTGTAGGATTTGGGTGGTGGAATGTGGACAATGGGCCCACGGGGGCTCTTGGGAGGAGAACAAGCGTTTGCATTTGTGGAGTCGCCACCAATTTATTGTGGAAAATTGGAATCCGTTCGAATACCTCGTGTCATGTCAAGACACAAAGTAGTGACATGAACACCAACAACTCGTTACCCTTAGCATTCTATGTCTAGAATGACTCTCGTGGATGCCAATGAACACGGATGTTCACAGAGATCTGGAGTAAGGGGTGAGGGTACGTATTAGGAAGCTCTTTTGATCGAACACCTAATCCCGCCCGCCTCGATAGCGGCCTCTACTAATGATTAGGGAAGTTATTTATACTTGATATATCGTCGATTATATGCATGCAATGCAACATCCAAGTTTTGATCCTAGCATATGAAGAATTAACTAAGTCAGTGAATAATTAATTAGCAAACAATTAAGTCGAAGTAGGAATTTAAGTTCAACTACATGTGAAGGCATACAAATGGCACAATAAAAGAAATACAATAAATACAACAGAAAATTGCAATAATTACAACGGGTTCATTGATTTATGTCGAAAATACTTTCAAAACGGATAATTTGAGAAAGAATAAACAAACGAATTAACGAACAGGAATTAGGCGATAATACGATTAATAGTTAATTAAATACGTAAACTAATTAAACTAAGTCAAAGCAATAACGGAAGTTCAGAGACAGAAGTCAACCTGGAAGAGGCGTAGCAGAGCTGCGCCCTCTGGAAGAGGCGCAACACTTGCTGCGTCTGTTCCAAGGCTGAGTTCTGGCTGTGAAGCCGGAACTGCAATTCGTTAATGTCAATTGGTGAATTTAATGATTGATTATGATATTCGACTCGGATGAAAGTGATTTAATACATTATTTACATATGATGAATGTGATAAAACAATAAAACATGGATGAAACGAATGCAAATGAATTATTTACATGAATGAAAGATTGATTAGTGACATCGGTGAACTAAATAGGGTAAATATAACGAATTAATGATGAATTAATGACGGATACGACAATAAACAGATGGAAATATACCAAAGATCGAATTCCAGAGACTCAATATGAAAGAATCGAATCTCTACAACCCGGATTGATTTTAATGACGAAAACCCGCAAATATTGGTTATAAGGGATTTAAGTCGGGAATTAATGATGAATTATATACTAACAGCGATAAATAATATGTTAAATTATGTTTAAATCGGCATATGAACAAAGAATGACAAACGAAATTAAATAACAAAAAACGAACGAGTTGACAGAAGACGAAGGAAGAAGAAAGGAAGCAGGAACTGCGGCAGCCTCACGAAGAGGCGCAGCAGGTGCTGCGTCCCTTCGAAGAGGCGCTGCAGTTGCTGCGTCCTTTCTCGACGTCTGTCTTCTGATAATTCGTAAAAAGGGTTTTAAACATGGTTTTATAAATCGGTTTTAAGAATATTTTCGACATAAATCTTACATTAATGATACAAAAGTAAATAACAATAAATAAAAGAGAGATTTACACCCTCAGACTTACATGTTTGACGAAACGATATGAACTAAGTTAACGTATTAGTGATGCTCGACTCGAATGTAACGAAAGTGCCCTCGCAAGAGGAAAACGATTAAGATTAATTAAGTTGATTATGGTGGAGTTGGTCAAATTGGTTGGTCATGCAAACGAGGCTGGTACTCAGAAGGATCCGAGCTTACGTGATCGAATGTTCAAGCACGTAGACGCCAAAAAGTAAGAACGTGGTCTAGAATGCAAAGGGAGAAGAGAAGGGCGGACACTCGCGTGAGAAATATGAGGAGCGAAGGCTCCTATTTATACTAATCACGTGGAAGAATTAGGGTTTTCGGAGAAACTTTGGAAGTGAATCTCGAAAAGATATGAAAAGATACGAAAAATACGCAGAAAAGGACCTGGGAAGAGGCGCAGCAGTCACTACGCCCTTTGGAAGAGGCGCAGCACCTGCTGCGTCTGTTCCCAGGTGGTTTCCTCCTACGGAAGAAAGATTTCCGTGTTTAGTTTATGGAATAACGGATTAATTTGGTTTTCCTTAATATTTTGTGTGAATATTACGAGAAATACTTTACCAAAGATTAAAAGATTGTGAAATATGGAATAGAAATATCCGGAACATTCAAGAACATTCTGACTCGGGATTTAGCGGTTATCATAAAATGAAGACGGCTTTAGGTCCGGACTCCAAGTGTACTCTAATTACTGTCAAAACCACCGTATCGGCGCGTAGATGACAATTAAGAGGTAGACATCAGTGTTTGCGCAATCACTTGACGATAAACTTACGGACTGCCACAAATCGTTCCGCGTACCAAACATGCGGCCCAATCATCACCGGGTGGTTTGCGGGAGGTGTTGAGATGAGGTATCTACAGAGCCCCCACTTTGACTGAGGCTTGGACAAGGCGAAAGTCAAAGTATGGCCATCAGGTCAATCGAAGATTACAACCTGACGACTATGGCGACGCGAGGCGGCTCAAGGGGTCTGAACCAAGGACCTGTCATTTGGAACATTTTAGAGTCTGTCGACTTCCGGGGAGGGCCGCTTAAAGTCCATTAGACTACGTAAGGAGGATCGGCTGCCATAAGAAGAGACCATACCTGAAACTTCTTCCTCGAGACACTTCCGGAGGTGCATAGGAGCTAAGGTTAAGCGTAGGAGCTAAGGGTAAGCGTAGGAGCTAAGGGTATAAGAACTAAAGGATAAGTTAGGATTGTGCTAGGGTGTGGGATCCCAAAGGAAAGCATCAATGGGAAGGAGGCCCTAATATAATTTCAACCTGAAGGGTAACCAAGGCTTGAGTGTAAGAACTCTACCGATTTGGGAACTTCTGGAGAACGACACCTTTATCGCACTCCGCGGGGAAACAAGAAATATTGTGAGTAGTAGGACACAGGCGGGAACTGCTGGGAGAAATCTGCTTGGGTCGTCTTCAAACAAACTTCAGAAGAACTCGAGAAGGACGATTGTATGTTGTCAACTCTCGTTGGGGAAACCTTATCGGGAACTTATCTCCATGTCTCGTGAGGGATTATCTATCCGCTTACTCTCGCTGGGGGGAATATAATGAAGGCGTGTCAAAACACCTGTCGGGGAATACTTGCTCGTTGTGACAAGCAAGGTCTTGGAAGCGATAAATAATGTATGGTAGTCTGCAGTTTGCTTAGAAACGTGGGTCTGAGCGAAGAATAATCGTCAAGCGGACCAAAAAGATAAATGGCATCGGGGAAGAGGCGCACCAAACATGGGCCCACAAATAACGAACTCATAACGAATTTTTGAAAAGTCGTATGAAGGGAAGCTGAGGAAGAGGTGCACCAAGAGCTGCGTCTCTTGGAAGAGGCGCAGCACCTGCTGCGTCTGTTCCTGAGGGTGTCTTTTCTGCGTAAAAGCGCGATGAAACAGGGATTCAGTTCATTTGTTTCGAAACACAATTCCTCCATTTCTCTCTCAAATCTCAACCATTTCTGCCATAATTTGATCCAAAATCTTGCATTCGCCATGACTAATCGAGGTATGTATATCATTCTTGCATTAATATTCTATAATGGACGAATTGGATCGACAAAATTTAGGGTTTTCAACTCTAAAATGTCGAAAATTTGGGGCTTTTCCCCCAAATGATCTTGCCTTGTAAAATTGACCTTATAAATGGCTAATTGGTAGTATAAGGATCATAACCATGTATTTGTTTCGAATTTTCGTTGAGTTTTGGGCATTTGAGTGAAATTGAGACGGTTTCACAGCTAGACCGCAAATTGCTTCGAAAATGGCCTTAGGATTGCCCATTTGCGATGAAACTTGATATTTGGAAACCTTGGATGATGGGTAAACTTCCTAACATCTCGGAATTTTGGTTTGTGACGGCTTTTTCAGGACACTTTTCTAGGGCATAATCGCCGTTATAACGAAATGCTGCCGAAATTTCGACTCGAACCCATGACTAGGCTTCAACTTAGGTTTGACTTAACCCAAATTACCACTTGAGTGATCAAGTTTGTGGGAATACGGCCAAAGATGGCGAGAAAAGAGTGACTTCGGGGCTTCTAAAACTCGAAAATCCCCTAATCAAGGCCTGCCGTCACTTGACGCGGCCTAAAATTACTTTAACGTTGCAGGTGACGAGGCTTCTACTTCTGGGAGAGCTCCCATGGACATAGACACAGCCGTTGATGCTTCCCGTGCTCTCGGGGAGACTTTTGCTGCGGCTAGGGCAGCTGGTGAGGTTGCTGAGGACGAGATCCTCGAGGAGGAGGAGGAGGAGGAGGAGGAGGCCCCGAGGCGGGCCAATGTTGGGCGAGGTGGTCGTCATCTGAGGGGAGCACCTACGTGGGCTGAGACCTAGGACAGCAGGCACTTGCTTTGGGTTGCGGAGGGTCACCTGTCCTATAGGACGGTGAAGAGTTTGGTAATCTTGAATTCATTACTCATCACTCACCTTCTTTCATTTCATTTGCTCATATCTTTTCCAATTTCATTCAAACTAAAGATAGCTTTTGTTTCAAATCACAATAGGAGGCCGGGAACATCAGATCGTTCTCGGGTTACACGACGGCGATGGAGTGCTACGAGAGGCTGTTAGCGGAGGAGCGAGCCATGATCGAGCGGGGAGCATTCGGCGCCCTAGTGCAGGCTTGGAGGGATATCGCGAAGAGGAAGCTGCGGGCTAACCTTAGCCTGGTCCGCGCTTTCTTGGACTGATTCTGGGATACGACTTCCACTTTTCACATGCCTTTTTGTGAGGTGGGAGTCACGCTGGAGGACTACGGCATGATTTCTGGGCTGCCGTGTGGGACCGAGGAGGTGGAGTGGCCGGAGACTGCCATGAGGGTGGACTCGGCCGAGGCTAGGAGGTTGATCGGCTGGAACTTGGCGCCGAAGGCTGTTACACTACCTGGTTTGGTGCCTAGTTCTTATGTCCGAGACTACTTTGCGGGGAAGACCCCGGTGCTGGTGGTGATTGACGGAAGAGAGACGGCTCCTCCTCCCTGTACAGCTGAGCAGAGGGCCCATTTGTGGCTTTGGTGGTTTTTGTCTTCGATCTACCTCGGAGACAAGGGAGAGAGGTTGTCGACGAAGCTTCTTCCCTTCTTTTCTGACCTGAGCTCCCTAGGACGTTGGGACTGGGTCACTGCTGGTTTTGCGGTCCTCATCCGCTTCATGAGGGCCATGGTTCGTCCGGAGTTGATGGAGAAGGGGACTTCTCCTGGTGCTGTCGGCCCTGGACTACTGTTGGAGGTATGAACCTTCATCTTATTTCATGAAAGATCATTTCCTTTTCTCATCGAATTACGAAAGATCATTATTGACTATCTTGCTTCACAGGCGTGGGTGTACTCCTACTTTCCGAGCCTCTCGCCCAAGAGGACGGAGCCGCTGGAGAGAGCCTATCCCGTCGCGAGGGATTGGGTGATATGTCGCACGAGGAGCAAGCGTTCCTCTCACGGTGTCTACCGGCGGGACGTGAACGCTCTTCAGCTGGACAGCGTGAGCATCTCACTTATATTCGTTTTACTTCTTTATTAATTTTTAACCGATCATAAGAATGATTTCCTCCTTTCATGGCTGAGGTCCTTCGACCTAGGAGCTCGAGCCGGTTGCTGCTGAGGACGTCGATGGGTCTTGTGTGGTACTTGGGCGAGCGCTTAGCTCGTTAGTGCTCTCGGGATGTCTTGACGGTTCCCATCGATCCTCCTAGGACGATGTTCAGGGAGCCTTCTGAGGCTGAGAGGGAGGCTGACTTGGCTGGCGTTGGTGGTGACACCCTCCTTCTTCCTGGTGAGGACAACTCGGCGTTCCTCTACGGGAGGTTGGCGTACTGGCCGGTTGTGGTGAGCATTTACTCTCTTTATGACCATTTCGAAAGCATGATGAATGATCATTGTTTTAATGGCAATCCTTTGTCTTTGCAGGAGGTTGAGGCGGCGGGCATCGAGCCCCCGGAGTACCCCAAGACCCTCGAGTACACTGACGTGACCGGGATGACGACGATCTCCGAGCTGCGTGACTTTGACGTGGCAGTGACGGATGCTGGCTTGGACGATTGGCAGCATTTGATTTGGAGGGTGAGCCTCTAATTTGTATGATTTTTGTGTAAGAACACGTTTGATTGAACTTATCCAATTATTAAGAACTTCTTTTTTTTTTTTTTTTTGAAAATACAGGTTGCGTTGTCCCGGTTTGTGGCGTTATGGAGGGTGGCCAACCGGCTGCGAGCTACTGCCGTCGAGGCACTTGTCGGCGGTCGAGGTCGTCAGGTATGAACCTTTCGTCTACCCCATTTTCTTGTTTTCTAACTTTTCTTATGATTGCTTGAAGTGATTGACATGAGCCAATTTTGTTGTTTGTAGAGGGAGCGCGAGCTGGAGCGAGAGCTGGCCCAGTCTCGGGAGGATACAGCTCGTTTACTGAGGGAGCTCGAGGTCCGCGACGCCGAGGTTGCCGCTCTCGAGGCGAGAGTTGCGGAGTTAGGCGGCGACCAGCAGTAGTTTTGTTTTGTTGTTGTTTGTTTGTTGGCTGTATCGTGCAAATTTGTACATTTTAGGACCTATATTTTGGACATTTTGAATTTTGCTTGGGGCTCGAGCCCCCTGTTTGTTGTACATATCCCTTTTTTGGTTGTATATACGACGACCTGAGTGCCTTTGCTGCTGGGTTGCTTTGTTTGTACCTGCAGGTTAGTTTTGAACAGGTTTGGTAGATGACGGTTTACACCGTCATGCTGCCGAAATTTACATAGAAATCATATAGAGCACGTATTTGTACATATGTCCTAAATTAGCGCGAAACAATGACTTGAAAATGCAAAAATTTGGCCGGAAATGACCGGACGGTAGGGAGGGTTTGACTCGAAAATGCAAAAATGTAATGCAAAAAATTGGTCGAAAATGACCGGACGGCAGGGAGGGTTACCCCCTAAAAAAAAGAAAAAATAAAAATATGTAAGTTTGAAATGGAGAGTGAAATGATTCCAAGTGTGCTAAAATGACGAAAATGTCGATATCGTCTCGAGATGCGTGTCTGCGAAATTAGGAAACACGAAATATGGTAACTTTGACGTATTTACCAAAATAATAACCCGTATGAATAGGAAATTATTCGTTATTGAATTTAGGAAAGATCCAATGCGGAAAATTACAGAAACGTTGCTGAGGAAGAGGCGCAGTAGGAGTTGCGTCTCTTTGAAGAGGCGCAGCAGATGCTGCGCCTGTTCCCCGGTGTATCCGTCCTGGCGGATTTTAGGAAACAGATTTTAGTATAAATAGAAACGTCGATAGAGGTTTTATTCACACAATTCTTTCGTCTCTTCCTTCGTCTTTATTACATAAAATTCTCAAAACAATCCTTCATCATGAATACTTTAGAGATTCGCCTAGAAGAGTGGACCAACGAGTTTTCGACCGTGGAGAAACACGACATGGGTGCTTATAATCTTGGATCATTGTTGAGTTTGAAGCTTATCAAGGTTGTCAAACCATTTTTGGATGCTTGTCTTGATTATTGGGACCCGAATTATCACGTTTTTGCTTTCCCCGGAGGTGACATTTGCCCATTTCCTGAAGAAATTGCTGCGATCGGTGGGTGGGACCCAGGCCACTTGCCTGGTATTCCTTCTACTTCATAAGGGTATAAGAACAAGTTTAAGGACTTGCTTGGGTTGACAAGAATTGAGGTGGATCGTCTAGTGACCTCGAAAGGAGTGCGAATGTTAGACTTTATTGACCGATTTATTAACAAGGCCGACCCCACCATCTCTTATGTTGCTAGGCGAAGGGCATTTGGATTTTTCTTGTTACATGTATATGTCCTCCAAGGGCATGTTGATGAGGATTTGAGAGGTGATCCCCGTCTCCTGGGCCTAGTTGAGCAAATGGAGCTGCGCAGGAGCCCAGCTTGCCTGTGTTTAGGAAAGATCCTATTAGGTTTGGATAACAGGAAAGCCAATCGTGACCTACCTTATTTGGGAAGTCCCGTTATTTTGCAGGTAAAAGAACACTTTCTTTTCTTTTTGTTTTCTTTTTTTTTCGTTTTTTTTCGTTTTTTTTTTTCGTTTTTTTGTTCGTTTTTTTACACCTGCTTTTGGTAGGTGTGGCTCATGGAGCGTCTTCGATTGATCGAGCCCCCAGTTCATGTGCCTTCTTATCATGCTCGCTCAATTGTAATGAGGACCAGACTTTACATGGTGGACTTCTCTCGAGTGTGCAATTACTGGGAAAACAAATTGAAGAGTGATGATGGCCCCTTGATTAGGTGGGTTCTAACATGGTGGCATCTCAAATCTGTCACTGGAGTATCTTCCTGGGATCCTACCCGATCTGTGCGCATTCCTGGCTTGGAATTCATGGTATGCATCTTCCCGGAGAGGCTGATGAGACAAGTTGGACTGAAGCAGATAATCCCGAAGCTTGACACTGTCCCGCAGACTTCCGTGGCGCTTACTACTGAGAGTCGAAGGGAGTGGGACATGAAATGGGCTCAAAGAAACGTATGGTTCTTGAACTCTTCTGTTAGTGCCTTATGGGTGTCGGACTCCTCTCTGCGGTGGAGGAAAGCTACTACTCCAGAGGAGCGTGAGAGATTGAGGAAGCGCGAGCCCGTTGACTACAAGGCGCGCGAGGTGGAAAAGGAGAAAGAGAATCATCTGACTAAGGGAGAGGTGGAAGCCGGCTTTCGAGTTGTTCATCCTTCGAAGAAACCGAAGACCTCTCCTGTCGTGGACAAAGTGATTGGCAAGAATGGGAAGTCTAGGCCTCGAGAAAGACCGTTGGTGATTATGTCCGAAGTGGCGCAAGAGCGTCCGGCTCGAAGTCGTGACAAGAAATATGACAAAAATGACAAGGGCAAAGGGAAAATGGAGGAATAGCCCTAGTGTTTATTATTATTTATTATTATTATTGTAATAAGAAGGTGGAGTTTTTAGAATCCTAGCCTATTTTTCTTTTTCTTTACTATTATTATTATTATTATTATTATTATTATTATGTAACGTATTATTATTATTATTGAATGAAATAAAAGAGGTTAATTGGTTATGAAACCGTTGTGATTTTCTATTTATTATTCTTGTCAAATTCCAAATGCAACTGCAAATGTCCTTCTATTTACATTTTGAAATTAATGGGTTGTATCCTGTGAAGGATTGCCTACGTATTCATTTAAAAAAATGAAATCAAACCCTTGCGCGTAGTTCGAGTAAATGTAAAAGAATAATTGTTCTAAGCAAGAGCTTGTAATGAACTTAGAAGATAAGCATGAGCTTTTTACTTACTCTTAAGTTGCAATCTTGTTTATTTGATGATGTGAGGATGACAAATTGTCAAAATGCAAGAGCAGAGTGACATTAGCTTATTTCAGCTTGGCCAGGGGCCGTTTATTTTAGTGCCACAAGAGCGACACATGAGGTTACGCGAGGCGCGTTTTTGTTCCTATTCTAGGCATAATACCACTTTAGATGGTCAAGGTTTGTCGGGTTGGCAAATTCATTCCCGTCTAGGTATGTGATTCTAACCGCACCCCCTGGAAGTATGGACTTGACTAGAAATGACTCGGCCCAATTAGGTTTGAATTTTCCCCGTGGATCGACAGGTAAAAGAGCTATAACCGATTTGGGTACTAAGTCTCCTTCCTTGATATTCCTTGGCTTGACCCTTTTGTTGAAGGCTCGTTTGATAAGTGCTTGATATGTTTGTACATTATGTAATGCGCGTAGCCTACGTTCATCCAGGAGGATGAGTTCTTCATATCTATCCCTTTTCCAATCGGCTTTTGGGATTTGACTTTCGAGTAAGATACGCAATGATGGTTTTCTAACTCGACTGGCTGTACAGCTTTCATGCCGTAGGTCAAATAGAAAGGGGTGGCCCCAGTGGGCGTCCTTACAGATGTACTATATCCCCATAAAGCAAAGGGTATCTTGCTTGGCCAATCTCGATAGTTGTCAATCATTTTCTTGAGAATTGTGAAAACGTTCTTATTTGCCGCCTCTACCGCGCCATTAGTCTGTGGTCTATATGGCGAAGAGTGGTGATGCCTAAATTTGTACTTGGATAGCAATTGCTCAGTCTCGGCTCGGAAATGTGATCCATTATCACTAATGATCTCATGTGGGCAGCCGTATCGACTGATGATGTTGTTTTGTATGAACTTTGTCACATTTTTAGCCGTGAGACTAGTGTAGGAAGCCGCTTCTACCCATTTGGTGAAATAGTCAATTCCCACTAGGATGAAACAGTGACCTTCTGTTCCGGCTGCAGTTATCTTCCCGATTATATCAATTCCCCAGGCAAAAAATGTCCAAGGAGATGTCATCGTATAGAGTAATGAAGGAGGGACATGTTGTACATTCCCGAAGATTTGGCAGTTGTGGCAATGTCTTACGTATTTGATGCAATCGGATTCCAATGTGGTCCAATAATACCCCAAACGTGTGATTTTCTTTGCCATCATGGGCCCACTCATGTGAGGACCGCATTCTCCATCATGGACTTCTTCCATCACTTTCTGCGCCTGTGAATGATCAAGGCAACGTAGGACTACACCAAGAGGTGTTCTTTTGTATAGCTCTCCTTGCATGAGAACGTATTGGGAAGCTAGTAGGCGTATAGCACGTTGTCCCCTTTTGTCCATATCTGGTGGATAGGTACCGTTGAGCTTGAAATTCAGGATTGCTTGGAACCAAGGTTCATCTGCGACTTCCTCTTTATCGGTGATTTAGTGGACATAAGCTGGCTCTGATCGTCGTTCGATACATAAAGGCATTTCCACCACGTCATCTGGCATATTAATCAAAGATGCAAGTTTTGCAAGAGCATCTGCAAATTGATTTTCTTCCCGAGGTAGGTGTAGATAGGTCACGTGATCAAAGAATTGGGCAACCTGGTCTATTCTGGCTTGATAAGGTGCTAGGCTTTCGCTTCGGATTTTCCAAGATCCCGTAACTTGATTGATGATTAGGTACGAATCCCCATGCACTCAGAGGTTTTTAATGCCTAAGCTCACTGCCGCTTGTAGCCCAATGAGACGAGCTTCATATTCTGCAGCATTGTTTGTCGCCTCGAAGTCGAGTTTCACAGAGATCGGTGTATGCTCGCCTTCAGGAGAAATGAGCAACACTCCTATTCCATATCCTCTTAAGTTTGATACTCCATCGAAGTAAAGGTCCCAGGAGTCTACATCGGTTTGGAGTATATCATCGTCTGGAAATGACCAAGTGTCTATTGTTTGTGCATCATTGATGGGATTTTCTGCAAAGAATTCGGCAACGGCGCGCCCTTTTATAACCCTCAGGGGCACGTATTTGAGATCGAACTTTGAGAGCATCAAAGTCCATCTTGCTAGTCGTCCGTTGAGGACGGGTTTCTCGAAGAGGTATTTGACTGGATCCATTTTGGAGTATATTTTGACGGAGTAGCTAAGCATGTAATGACGTAGCTTCTTCGTTGCCCACACAAGAGCGAGGCATGTCTTTTCGAGTTATGAGCATTTGCACTCGTACTCCAAGAACTTCTTACTAAGGTAGTAGATAACCCTTTCTTCCTTTCCTACGGTTTGAGCTAGCATGGCGCCCATGGCTATTTCGGTTACTGTGAGATATAAACCAAGAGGTTGATCTCGTTGAGGTGGCATGAGCACAGGTGGTTTAGCTAATATCTCCTTGATTCGGTCGAATGCCTTCTGACAGTCATAATCCCACATGGTGTGGTCTATTTTCTTGAGCTTTTTGAAGATAGGTTCACAGATCATGGTGAGTTTCGATATGAATCGACTTATATATTGTACTTTTCCCAGGAATCCTCTGACTTCTTTTTCCGTTTGAGGTTGTGGCATTTCGATCAAGGCTTTGAACTTGGAAGGGTCTATTTCTATACCTCGTTGGCTAACGACGTATCGCAGGAGTTTTCCAGATGTTACTCTGAATGCGCATTTCTGAGGATTGAGCCTCATGTTGTACTTTCGTAGCCTTGAGAAGAATTTGCGAAGGTTCGCAATATGCCCTTCTTTATCCTTGGACTTGACAATCATGTCGTCTACGTATACCTCAACTTCTTTATGCATCATGTCGTGTAGGAGTGTAGTTGCGGTGCGTTGATATGTAGCTCCGGCGTTGATTAACCCAAACGGCATGACCGTATAGCAATAGGTTCCCCATTGAGTGACAAAGGCGGTCTTATGCATGTCTTCTATGGCCATCTTGATTTGGTTGTAACCCGCGTACCCATCCATGAAGGATAGTAACGCGTGATCTGCGGTATTGTCCACCAATATGTCGATATGTGGTAGAGGAAAATCATCTTTAGGACTTGCTTTGTTTAAGTCCCTAAAATCAACACAAACACGGATTCTCCCATCCTTTTTGGGTACGGGTACTATGTTGGCTACCCAGTCAGAGTACTCGGAAACTTTGATGAACCCGGCTTTGAATTATTTATCGACTTCTTCCTTAATCTTGAGAGCCCACTCTGTCCTCATTCGACGAAGCTTCTGTTTCACGGGCTTGAAACCTGGTTTAATTGGGATTCTATGTTCGGCGATATCCCTGTCGATCCCTGGCATGTCTTTGTAGGACCAAGTGAAAACGTCTTTGAACTCGTGTAGGAGGTCTATGAAACTGGCCCTTTCGACAGAGCTCAAGGTAGTCCCTATCCTAAGTTCTTGGGGTTCTAGTTCGGTTTCTATATTGATGGGTTCGGTGTTCTCTATTACTGGTCCCCCTTCCCCCTCTTGTAGTATTTCCTTGGCTATGTAGGGAGGTATCTCAATTGAGTCTGGGTCTGGGTCATCCTCAGTATCATCGTAAACAGAATTGCATTCAAGATAACACAAAGAGTAAGCATAACCTGATTTATTCATATTAAAGTTTGAGAAAAGTTGAAACAAAGAAGCCATCTGATCTGTGGTCAGCGACGGTAAAGGGACAGTTGTTGGGACATTTCCCGAGCTACTGTTACTATTTGAGGCTAAGCTAGGAGAAACAAAGGGAGTGGGGACGACGACAGGAGGAGACTCCTTAGTGACTTCTCTAGACTCCGACTCTAACTCTGACTCGAATTCATCGTCTTCTGGTTCTCCCTTGAACATCTCTCCTTCTCCAGTGGAGAGCTTGAAGAGTCTTCCTTGATTGTTGGTCCACTTGATTGATTTTCTCCATCCTTTCTGCTGGTTTGCGTTTGTTTCTGTGATTAACGCGGTAGGGTTGAAGTGGTTGTCTTGAAGTATCATAGTAATGATCTCATCCTGTGCGGCTCTAACAAATCGATCTTCTCCAAATAGTAGACTGACAGATTGTTCGTCTAAGCAAGGTGCTTGACGAGCTTTGACGGTAGGAACCGTTTCTGGAGGAATGAAGTAGCAATCGTGAAAGATCTCGATTCCGGCTAGCTTCCTTCCAAGGTAGTGCCAGGGTTCGGGAAATCCGTGAAAGAGTTCTTGACTTCCTTCCCTAACGAAGTATCCATTTTGGGTAGGGAGATATGGTCGCATTTGGACTCCTACGTGCTTACGGCTTTGAACTTGAGCGAGCATTTCGAGAACTTCCTCTTTAGTGGGCTTGTATCCTAGACCAAGTGGTATCCTTTTCGAGTTGCCTTCCTTGTAGGGTGCGAAGGTGTTTCTTCGGGTAGGGTTCAAAGGCATTCCCGGGAAGTATCCCTGGGATTTGAGTATGTGGTTGACCACCAAGTTGGAGTAGGGATCGTAGTATAGGGGTGCCAACTCGCTTTCTATGACACTTATGCTTTGAAAGCCCCCAAGTTTATATACTGGCTCCGCAAGGACTTGATTATTTGACTTCTTTTCGATTATTGCCTTAATGGGCGACGAAGTGATCGTCACCACTTTGCCATTTTGTGGGATTTTGATCTTTTGGTGAAGGGTGGATGTTACCGCTTTAGAAGCATGAATCCAAGGTCTTCCCAGAAGTATGTTGAAAGAAGCTTCAATGTCCACTATTTGGAAGTTAACCTTTCGCTCGATTGGCCCTGTGGCTATGGTTAGGTTAACGAGTCCTACTACCTTTCGTCTTGTACCATGATATGCACTGACACCTTGATTGGTAAGGGTCCAATCCGACTCTTTCATGCCTAGTTTGTACGCCGTTTTCAAGGGTATGACATTGACCGCGGAGCCATCATCTACCAAGGTCATTGGCACGTTCTTCTTTAAGAAAATGACAGTGATGTAAAGAGCCAAGTTGTGACTAGTGCCAAAGGGTGGCAAATCTTCATCTGAGAAAGTAATAGGATTACTTAGCTTCGGTGATTCTTGGAAGACCAAGTTGACTATATCGTTGGGCGTGGAATTATGTGCTACATTTAGTTTGGCCAAAGCTTGCAGTAAAGCTTGGCGATGTGGGAATGAGCTTGCTACTAATTGCCAGACTGAAAGATCAGCCTTTGTCTTCTGTGATTGTTTGAGCAAATGATCAGTAGGATTATCTTCGTTATCATTTGGTGTGATAATGTTGGTTGGACCATTTTGAGTAGTACTTTGATATGGACGCCCCGAACGAGTTAGGTGGCCCACATCTTGGTCTTCACTATTTTGGACTATTTCCTTGACTAGGGAGTGTTCAATGAGATACTCGTCTTCATCATCATCGGCCCATACTCCTTTGATTGTAGCTAGTCCCCTCATTCTCATGATCTCGTCCTCTAATTGTGTAATTTGGTTGACTAGTTTATCAACCACGGCAACTACTTCTTGTATAGTAGCATTGTGGGAAAAGATTAGTGGCGCATGTTCTTTAGGTGTCGCGTTGAGGTCATGTAAAGTTGTCACCACATTTTCCAATTCCGAAACTTGCCTATCCACACTCCTTGCCCATGCGATGAAGTCGGTAATGGTAGGGGAGATGGTAGAGTAGAACCCTTCATTCTCGATCGCGTGGATCTCATCTTCGACTGGAGAAAGGAGGTGTGAACAATCTAAGGTAGATTCTTCACTTGTGATCACTAGAATTCCAAGAGGATTCTGAGTGTTGTTGGGCTTACCTCCCGGCGGTATTGGTAGTCGACCATCCTCAATCATGTCTTGAAGCACATTCTTCAATTTGTAGCATTTTTCTGTGTCATGTCCCTTAACCCTATGATATTCGCAGTATGAGTTCTCGTCCCAGAACTTGGATTTCTTTTCCGGTTCGGGTGTAGGGCCTATGGGTTGGAGTTTGCCTTGTTTCATTAACCTTTTTAGAGCATTGGAGTAAGTGTCCCCAAGATTTGTAAATTTCCTTGGTGGGGTACTCTTCTTAGATGGCTCGAGGAGGTTAACTTCATCGGTCTTGCTAGTGGAGCCGTAAGAACGACTTGTTGAGCCTTGATATCCTCGGCCTACCGTTTTAGACAAGAGCCCTTTACGGATGTCATCTTCGATCCTCGTTCCTAGTACGGTTAAGTCTTTGAAAGTTTTGATGTTTTGGTATCTCAAGTGATTTGCATAGATGGGCTTTAGGTTGTCCACGAATTTCTCCACGAGGGTAGCCTCATCCGGGCGTTCAACTAGTTGGGTACTAGTCTTCCTCCACCTACTTAGGAAGTCGGTAACCTCTAAAGTGCGCATGTTAACTTGGATCTCAGCATTATCCGCATATTGCTTAGCAAACTCAATCGCGGCGTCTTCCCAAGTAGCAATTTTCTTGTGTTCTAGAGAGTAGAACCATTGCTTTGGGATGGTGTCAAGAGATGAAGGAAAGATCCTTAAGAACATCTCGGGTTTGATGCCTTTGATAGACATATAGTCCTTGAAAGCACGGATGTGGTTCAAAGGGTTTTCGTGCCCCTTGAATTTAGGGATATCCGTCATGTTAAAGTTGGTTGGCAACTTGGAACTCACGGCCTCATACTTGCGATTATTCTCCCTATAAATGTCATCCCCTTTAAGATACATCAATTGCTCCTCTAAGTATTGGAGTCGTTTCTCAGTTGCAATCATACCCATGGGAGGGTTTTCGTCTCCGAAGTCATTCACAAAGTCATCAACGAATTAACTTTCCCGAGGAGGCAACCTCGTTTCTACGGTATAGATCCGGCCCTCGATGGTGTCAAGGCGATCATACACTTGGTCTTGAGTAACTTGGAGTTGAGCTAGCGCGGTTAGGATTCGATCATTACTATCTTGGAGTTGATTGAAGTTCACGTCGCTTGTTTCAGGCATCTTGGAAACTGGATAGGAGATCGACGACGAATCAAAACACGATCGACCATTCTAACACACTTACTAAGAAAGAAATGTTTTGACTCTTGAAGTGGGTGTGTGCCACTTGTGTCAGTGAGTTTTGGAAGAAATGACAAAATTTGAAAAATGTTGGTCCTAGTCAACTTTGGTGTAGTTGTAGGAGTGGACTCGAAGTGAGGTTTTGAAATGGACTTAGGCCCGAAATTTGACTCGACAAATGGACAGAGTTTTGACTCGGTTTTGCGCTAATTATTGGCCTTTTCGAAATTTACACTTTAAAAGGATTTTGATTTTACAAAAATCGTCATGGTTTCGTTTAGAAATGGTGATCACGTAAGGTACAAACATTTATACAAGCATTATAACGGGATGCTGAGTGAATTTAAAAGGTTTTGGTTTAAAGGGTGGGTTGCCATACCGAACGATCAAACCCGGAGTCGGTGGAGAGGCTCGTACCAAACAAGAGTAAGGCCGATTCCTAGTCCATTTCCTCAAGTAGTGAAAGTCCTTGATACAAATAAGAGTAAATACCATGGTATGTATGACGTCAATCGCTATCCATCCTTAGGCCCAAATAAGAATTAGGACCGTTTAGACGGGACGATTGGTCGAATGGGTTGGGTTGGGCCTAGGAAGGCCGAATGAAATGATCTAGGAAGACCGAGTTATGAAAACCGACAATTGTCTTGTACAAACTATTCCCTAACCTTGTTCAAGTTTCACCCTTGGCTACACGTAAGTGTATTATCCCCAGCGGAGTCGCCAATCTGTGGACAATGGGCCCACGGGGGCGCTTGGGAGGAGAAGAATCGTTTGCATTTGTAGAGTCGCCACCAATTTATTGTGGAAAATTAGAAACCGTTCGAATACCTCGTGTCATGTCAAGACACAAAGTAGTGACATGAACACCAAGAACTCGTTACCCTTAGCATTCTATGTCTAGAATGACTCTCGTGGATGCCAATGAACACGGATGTTCACAGAGATCTGGAGTAAGGGGTGAGGGTACGTATTAGGAAACTCTTTTGATCGAACAACTAATCCCGCCCGCCTCGATAGCGGCCTCTACTAATGATTAGGGAAGTTATTTATACTTGATATATCGTCGATTATATGCATGCAATACAACATCCAAGTTTTGATCCTAGCATATGAAGAATTAACTAAGTCGGTGAACAATTAATTAGCAAATAATTAAGTCGAAGTAGGAATTTAAGTTCAACTACATGTGAAGGCATATAAATGGTACAATAAAAGAAATACAATAAATACAACAGAAAATTGCAATAATTACAACGGGTTCAATGATTTATGTCGAAAATACTTTCAAAACGGATAATTTGAGAAAGAACAAACAAACGAATTAACGAACAGGAATTAGGCAATAATACGATTAATAGTTAATTAAATACGTAAACTAATTAAACTAAGTCAAAGCAATAACGGAAGTTCAGAGACCGAAGTCAACCTGGAACAGGCGCAGCAGAGCTGCGCCCTCTGGAAGAGGCGCAACACTTGCTACGTCTGTTCCAAGGCTGAGTTCTGGTTGTGAAGTCGGAACTGCAATTCGTTAATGTCAATTGGTGAATTTAATGATTGATTATGATATTCGACTCGGATGAAAGTGATTTAATACATTATTTACATATGATGAATGTGATAAAAAATAAAACATGGATGAAACGAATGCAAACGAATTATTTACACGAATGAAAGATTGATTAGTGGCATCGGTGAACTAAATAGGGTAAATATAACGAATTAATGACGGATACGACAATAAACAGATGGAAATATACCAAAGATCGAATTCCAGAGACTCAATATGAAAGAATCGAATCTCTACAACCCGGATTTATTTTAATGACGAAAACATATTGGTTATAAGGGATTTAAGTCGGTAATTAATGATGAATTATATACTAACAGCGATAAATAATATGTTAAATTATGTTTAAATCGTCATATGAACAAAGAACGACAAACGAAAGAAAATAACAAAAAACGAACGAGTTGACAGAAGACGAAGGAAGAAGAAAGGAAGCAGGAACTGCGGCAGCCTCACGAAGAGGCGCAGCAGTTGCTGCGTCCTTTCTCGACGTCTGTCTTCTAATAATCCGTAAAAAGGGTTTTAAACATGGTTTTATAAATCGGTTTTAAGAATATTTTCGACATAAATCTTACATTAATGATACAAAAGTAAATAACAATAAATAAAAGAGAGATTTACACCCTCAGACTTACATGTTTGACGAAACGAGATGAACTAAGTTAACGTATTAGTGATGCTCGACTCGAATGTAACGAAATTGCCCTCGCAAGAGGAAAACGATTAAGATTAATTAAGTTGATTATGGTGGAGTTGGTCAAATTGGTCGGTCATGCAAACGAGGCTGGTACTCAGAAGGATCCGAGCTTACGTGGTCGAATGTTCAAGCACGTAGACGCCAAAAAGTAAGAACGTGGTCTAGAATGCAAAGGGAGAAGAGAAGGGCGGACACTCGCGTGAGAAATATGAGGAGCGAAGGCTCCTATTTATACTAATCACGTGGAAGAATTAGGGTTTTCGGAGAAACTTTGGAAGTGAATCTCGAAAAGATATGAAAAGATATGAAAAATACGCAGAAAAGGACCTGGGAAGAGGCACAACACCTGAATATCATAAAATGGCGGAATTGGGAAAAGTATAATGATAACGTCAAAGTTATTGGTTACAAATCACAATTCACTTCTTTTATTTTAAAGCAATACAAATCTGCTACTCTAATTTTTGGGCTAAATTTTAATAAAAATTGTTGCTTATTTTTTTATCAAAAAATGTCTAATTTACTAGAAGAGTAGATATATATATGTCGTAGCTAACCAAATACTCCGTAATCTTTAGTACTTATTGATGGGGCATATTCTGCACCGCTGACCAAGTCAACATATTGAGCAAGGTCAAAGATATCCACAGCAAGTCAACGACTTAGGCAGCCTAGCCGATGCAGCCCATCGGCCTATCAGCCTGGGTCTCGGCATGGCAACCTGCCAGCCGGGACACATATCCGCGTACTCATATCCAAGACCCCTCGGCGGTGAGCCAACAGGGCCCGCCGGCCTGCCATAGGTCCCTCGGCCGAGGGGTAGATCAGTCTTTCCACCTGCTAGCCACTTGGCCACTTGGCCACTACGTGACAAAAGGTGAAAGTCTATAAATACTCCTCAAACTTCATTGAGGAAAGGATCCACAACTTAACCTAAAAAACACTATTCATCTGGTATTATCTTCCTTATCTCTCTACAATATACATTCAGCCAAGTAACAACTTATCCCTTAAGTTTACTGACTTGAGCGTCGGAGTGGGTACGCTTGGCACAAAGCCAAGCCCTCAGTTCGTTCATTGTTGCAGGAGAGGCCGAGAGGAACAATTAAGGAAAGAAGGATTCAACCAAGGACGACATTCTACAAGCCACGGGTGGTAACGAATATCTGCTCTGGAATTACACCCGGAACAATTGGCGCCGTCTGTGGGGAGTACGCTACTAGAAGCTAGTCACATTCATTCCCAAACAAAAGAAAAAAAAAACACAACAAAAACCCACCCAAAAAGCTAAGAAGATGTCGAAACAACAAGACGCAGTCGTGACCGACGAAACCGCATTCTACCAAGATGATACCTTCAACAATTCTGGAGTCGTGCAGCCCTCCACCGGCGGAGTAATCCAACCGGAGTTCGGGATGCCAGTAATACCAGACACGCCGCTACCCGCCAACCAGGTCACCATCATGGGACATGTGGTTGACGTAGCAAAACTGAAAATGCTCCTAGACCTAATTAGTAATACGCCTGCTCACACTGTCACGCCGACAAGAGCGGCGGAAACCGTCCAGGAGACCAGGGCCCAAAACGTGGCTCCGAGAAATTTGAACGGAGCGCTAGGAGAAGCTAACCCAGTCAAGTCGCCGGGGGAGCCCAAAGTGGGCGTGGTAGACCTAAGTCCTTCCCGCACTCATGGGAGGACAGCGTCCCCGCAGCACGAACGAGGCTTACCCCAAAGGAGCCAGAGGAGTCCGACTCAGCAGAGTTGGAGAAGAAGTCCGAATCGGAGAAGGAGTCCTTCCCGCTACGAGGGGAGGAGCCGGATTAGGAATGCGAGGAGCCGATCGCCGCGTGTCGTTCGACACGTGGTCGACGATCCCTCGGCGCCTCGTCCTAGAAGTCCGGTGCCAACTAAGCTCAAGTTGCCACCTCTATCATACAAAGGAGATAGTGATCCAGCCGACCACGCCGAGGCTTTCGAGTCTTACATGTCGGTATGGGAGCAGCCCGATGAGGTCTGGTGCCGAGTTTTCCCAACAACTTTGCATGGGATGGCTCAAAGTTGGTACAAGGGGCTTCCCGACGGCTCGGTATACTATTACGCCGACCTAAGGGACGCCTTTCTAGCCCAGTACTCTTGCAATAAGAGGAGGGCCGTGGAGACGTCGGACCTCATAACTATCAAACAGGAGGGGGGCGAGTCTCTACGAAGCTATGTGAAGAGGTTCGACGGAAAGGTCCAGCAGATTCGAGAAATTAATCCCGAATTGGCGGCTTTCGCGCTGATGAAAGGCCTCCCAAGGGGAGACTTAAAAAATGAGCTCATCAAGTGCGGAGGCCTGGGCTTGGACGCCGCCAGGAAGATGGCTGACCAAGCCCTCAAGGTAGAAGACTATCACAAGACCTGGGTAGGCCCCAGCGAGGCCGAGCACTCAGAAAAGAACAGCCGCCGGGAGGACAACCCGGATGAAAGACGCCGTGACAACAACGGATCACGGTCCGACGAAAGACGCCGTGAGAATAATAGGTCACGGTCGGACAAGTCTGCCAGGAAACAGAACTCGGCGGATGCCGGGGGGAGCTCGGGAACGTACTACAAAAAACGGTACGATGATCACACCCCCCTAGTCGTATCGGCCGCCGAGGTCTTCGCTTTGAGCAAGAACGAGGGCCAGAAGTGGGAAAGACCCCCTAGGCCGAGGAGTGACGGTGACACGAGCGATCTTGTGAGTACCACGGCCCACAGGACACTTAACCAACGATGCCGACATCTGAAGAATGCCATTGAAGAACTGATCCGGAAGGGGAGCCTCGGCAAATATGTTGCCGGAGGCCAAAAACCAGATGCCGGCGGGTCAAATAGCAAGTCCGTCTTTGAACGGATAGGAGTAATCCATGTTGTCATCAGGGGCAACGGGAACGATGGGTCCGCTCATGGGCACAAACGGCACCTGAATGAACCATATCAGGCCATCAACTTTGTGCCCAACACAGCCACCCCCGCTCCCAACATCCCCGATATGACCATCGGGCAGGAGGACTACGAGGGAGTCATCGCTCTTCACAGCGACCCACTTACAGTCCACCTGGACATAGCCAACCACTTGGTAAAGAGGTGCCTGATTGACACAGGCGCCTACACGAACATTATGTACAGAGAATGCTTTCTCAGCCTCGGTCTGAGGGTTGAAGATTTGAGCCCCTGCACCAACCCGTTGTACAGCTTTTCTGGGGCCGGTCTAGTACCCCTGGGGTCAGTCAGATTGCCGGTGAGGTTCGGCGGGGGAGGTGCTGTGACACCCTCATTTATTGCGGAAAAGTAAACACGTAATTCTACAGAAAAACTGACAGGATATGTTTGTAATAGGTTCAATTGGGTAAAAACCTGTAATTTTTAAAACACGAACTGTTATAAAGATATCCAAAAGGGAAGGTGTCAAACATGCAAGGTCCAAAATAAATCTCATGAATGAAACATCGCTAAAGTCGCGAAACAAAGTTATACAAACCAAATATGAGAAAGGGAGACATATGTCCCTAAAATGTATGTGACATAAAAAGGGTTTAAGGGTCACAATGAAATAAAACCAGTCTAGGTCCCAAGGTTACTTTGCTCGCTAGCTCGTCCATGTACCCCATATATGCATCACCTACCTGTCATTCGCATTTTATACAAATACGAAAGCCACAGTCAGTGGGGAGTAACTCCGAGTTCTCCCAGCCACGAAATGTCATAATTAATATAACATGTAAACATAAGAATATGAATACGAATCACACAATGCCTTAGCATATAGATGCTAGACAATAGTGCTTATCATGTGAACAACAATATAACAACACATAGTCCTAGCATGTGAATACTAGACCGACTCATACTACACTATCATGTGAATCACATAACATCCAGGAATCCAAACTCTATCAACCATAGCCGGCTTGCATCTCACCTTCTATGATTCATAGAATCACCATACAAGAAAGGGCAATATATCAAAGACAGGCATAAGTTCTTAGCACCGTCAATAGTCACTTTGTAACTCGAGTCTATACCACGAGGTAGGGAAGGTAATCGAACTGGTATCTTGGCCCAGCGGTTACTATTAAGAAAACATGGCCAAGAGACAACACAACCCTAGCCTAAAATCTGCGCAGACCTAGACATGCGGATACACACCACCGCACCCAAGACTCACAACTTTTTTTAAAACAAAGTGAAGTGAGTACCCTAAGGACACCACCGAAGGGTTGGCTAGTACTTAAGCTGATCCCATACTATCAAAATTAGTACCTGAGGTCATGCCCCAACTTGGATATAAATCCACTAGTCAGGAACACAAAGGCTATCAAGCAGTGAACATATACTCGTCAGAGACTATAAAGACCTATCTATGATGGAGGCCGAAATACTCACCTAGGACCTAGTCCCAGCTAGTCCCAGCTTGAATATTTTAGCCCACACCACCCAAGACTCACCACACAAGTCAAGTAAGACACCCACTTAACCTTAAGAGGGCAAAAAGTCCTTCTTATCAACATAAATTCTAGCATTCTATCATGTGAAAGGCTATATAAATGTCTAATTACAGCATACAATCCCAACAGAATCCTCAATAAGTATTCAATACTAATTTCTAATTCTAACAATAGTAACCATATTAAAGGCTTCAGGGGAAACTAGGGCCATTTCTACAAAATAAGAAGCTATTTAAATTCAACTAACTAAATAAGAAGCTATTTAAATTCAATTAACTACACATGTGAAATAGAGATATAATAAATGGCCTAAAACAAGAAAAAGGCCGATTATCTAATTCATTCAACCGAATTTTTACCCGCAACCCCACCCTGCGGACAGTGCGGGTCAAATTGCGGCTGACCAATCACTCAATTAACTGACATCGCATCAGTCAAAGGGACTAAGGCTCAGTTTTCGGCACAATCAACAAAACATTACAATTATCGCTATATTATTCTCATGCTATTTCCAATTTCTATCATATGAAAAACGAAAGTAACACATTATCAATCACCTAAACGCTTAACAAACAACAAACACCATATTAACTACTAATGTGACATTATTTCGTCGAGTAACTCGGAATAGTTACCTTACGCTAGCAAAGAGACAAGTAATAAACTTGAGAAAGCTCTAAAACCCAAAATTACTCTTCATCTTCAACCACATGAGTCACCTAAAATAATTATGTGAAAGGGCGATATTAACGAATTACCGTTATATAAAATATGAGACGGAAATTAATTTAATTATATTTTAAATAAACCAAACTAGCGTCAAAACAAATTATAGATACGGCCCAAACTCGCGGCTTAGCCAGGCCACTGCCTAGGCCACGGCCAGGCCACAGCCAGCTGCTGCTAGGCTACAACAGGCCACTATCCAGATCCTCTTATTTAGGAGTTATACTAATATCACTTACCTTCATGTCCATACTTTATCGTAATATGTTCACAAAACCTTGGTTCTATAATTCTTAAGCTCACTGCTCACCCCTATTCCAACAACAATCCATAGCTAAAGCAATATTTTGCCTACTGCTGCTTGTTCAGTACTTCATACCCTTGTACTACCAATTTTGATGAAGATTACAAGCATGGGACTAAATTTCATATAGCATCCAAACAATAAAAGCATACTAGTAATAAATTTTGCCGAGAATTAATATTTTCCCTTAATTCCCCGATGGCCCATGATTCGGTTCGGTTCCAAACTAATTGTAGAAGCCGCACGTTTATCGTCATGCTAGTCTATCAAAAGTATTGTACTTCTCATGCTTTAGTTCTTAACTTCCTTTGGGCAATAATAATTACACACATTTAAAATTGGAGACAAGAACATTTGAAACTAAATCCAGCACACTAGTGATTCACCAACTCCACAATCTGAATTACCTAGATACTGAAGTCGTATAAAGTTGACCTCATATTATAAATAGCTAGCACATATAAAAGCTAGTATTATAAATAACAAATAAACATATAACCCCGAATAATAATAAAAATACTAGGATCGGTAAAATCGTGTTACCTTAAACGCCCCTTATTCTTCGAATAAATGGTCCACAAGGCACGAGCCTCACCCCGGGTCTTTGAATCCTTCATAAAAGGGCAAGAAAACGGAATAAAGAAGCTAAAAGACGACACTTTTATAAGACGGCGAAAGACGAAACCACAACAAAAAGGAGATTTTCTTACCTTAAAAGGACGAGGAAAGAAAGGGGAAGAGAATGGTACAAAAATTATCGAATTTGGTTGAGAAATGGGCCGGGATCTGAGGTTGGAGACGGGATGAAAATGGCGATTTGGTTCATTGTTGTTGCTGCTTTGCTGCGTTCATTCAGAAATGAAGAATGAAGAAATGAGGGGGGTGGGGACGGTCAACAACAACAACGTAATATTAGTAATAATAAGTATAATAATAATAATAATGAGACACCAGCTAGCTTGCTAGCTTCTAATTATACGTACGTTTCTTCATCGTTAAGTAATTTCGTTCGCTTTTAAAACCGTCTCGAGTTAATAAAAATCGGTTTTTAGTAAAAGTTTCAGTAATAAAACGGAATTAATAATAAATAAATTTAATGAGTGAAAATAAAATAAACTCAGCTAGTTAACGGAAATAATACGATATCCGCTTGAATCGGAATTATTAGCGATTTTTTTACGAAACTAACGGATATTAATAAAAATTGCTATTTTAGTGAAATAAGCTCAAAATAGCTAATTGGACGGTTTTGTTCCCAAAATCCATCTCGGGTTCACTTAAAACAACTTTCATAAGGACTCGTAAAGAAACGGAAATTATTAAATAAATAAACTCGAACTAACTTTAAATAAACTTATTAATGATTATTAAAATTAACGTATCGAATTATGATGAAATTAATTAATTAGCTGAGAAAATAAATATATAAATCGTTAACCAACGTAATTAAATATAAATTAGCAATTAAAAGAATTTTATCCAACTTATTAAAATACGGGGTGTTACAATCACCCCACCTTTAAAAAAAAGTTTCGTCCTCGAAACTTGAAAGTATAAATGAAAAGTTATGAAAATAAAACTGAAATTGAAATCGGTAACTAAAACATTTAAAAGGTTACTTATCGTAAGAACTAAAATTCTTTCAAAAGTTTCAAATAAAATTTTAAAAGCCAGAACGGACTCTCATCAGAGGAACGGAAGTGTTCTCGTTACGTATTCAAGAACATCACATTCCAAATCAAAGATAAGGTCAAAAGGCAAATTATTTGTATAAGTCAAAATCAAAATACCTTCAAAAACATTAATGAAGAGTTTTCAAAAATATAAGTCTCATTCATGGAACGGAATTGCTCTTGTCGTGCACACAAGAACGCTAACTTTCCAAGTCAGAGACAAATTTAAAACCAAAAACTATTCGCCGACAAGCGTAGAACAAGTTATCAAACGTTTCCAATAACTAGTTCTATCATTCGATCAACGTCAAAATCAAAGAAAAAGGCAATCCACTCAAATTTTCTTTTACGAAAGACAAAATAGAAATGAAGGTTTCACCTTTAAACTAAAAGGGGAGTTAAATTCCTGAAATATAATATTAAACTTTGACAAAGGCATTATGATTAAATCAAAGTGAATAGAGATTGGATAAAATTTACAAAAATCTCAGGTTTAGCAACTCAAAACCATGATAAAGAAGTCTATACTCAAAGAACAATTAGAGAATTAAATCGAATTTTCATTTTCCAAATCTTTACAAGTAGGGAAAATTTTGTAATAGTAACATAAATTTTTTTAACAATGAACCAAAAATGATAGCTTGAAATATTTAGAAAATGTGCGAAATAAAAAGTAAGTTAGACATCATAGATACAAGTATACTAAGAGGGTTCAAGTTTAACCAACAAAAGAGGTATGATGAACTTCCTAGGGATAAGAATTGAAGTCAAATTTACAAGGATGTCAAAGATAGAGTTTCACCAGATACGAGTGTCAAACTTAAAGGAGGAGCAAGATGAAGCGAGGAAAGGAGGTATGAACGGTAACGCCTATGATCAAGAAGAAAGGGAAATTAGACAACAAGGAAAAGTCAGATACTCAAATCTCAAACAACAATGTCATAAGGTAACATCAATTTATGTATGGCTATCAACATCCTAAAGGTATCTTTTTCCAAAATCACATCATAAACCTTACTCCGTGTTTACTCCTAAGGTATCAACACTCAACCTAAGTCCTTCCAATATCACAACTTCTCAAAACCGGGGTTATAGGTCAACCAGAAACAACTCCACAAGCCAAATTATCCAACCAAGGTTAACACCCCACAAAAGAAAGAGAACTATCTAAAAGGCGTTAAGGGAGGATTAGCAGGGGTGAAAGGACAAGTTGGGAGGATACAAATGTAACTTCCTAGGAAGAAGAATAGAGAGTTTAGAAGAAGGATAGGCACCAAGAGATTAAAAATAAGGCGAGATACAAAAAGAACGAGAAACATCTTCAAGGAAGTAGAAGCATTCTTCAAAGGTTGAACAAATCTTCAATCCTCAGCAAAAGGCACTAAATCTTGATCTTTGTAAAATATAAGTGTCCTTTCAATGGAACAGAGATACTCTTGGCGATCACTCAAGAACATCAATATTCCAATCCAAAGACATAAAAATACATTTTTACGCCAACAAATGATAAAACTAATTATCAGACGTCTCCAATAATAAGCTTTAACACTAATTGACGTTAAAACCAGTGAAAAACATTAAAATATTTTCAAAACCTTTAGTTCAAATTTTTTTATAATAAGGGTAATAACTCCATTAGCTATAGATAAGCTCACGGTCATTGATCCAAGAACGCAACAATTATTAAATGACAATCAACAAACAGGTTAGTACCTAACAAAGAGCAAACACAAAGAGACTACAACATAAGATCCTAAATCTACCCATCCTACCCGTCTCTCAAGTTTATTATTTTAAGGTCAAGTTATTTATAGTGGGGTGCACAAACGTGCGTCGGGAGCAAATATGCTTTGATACCAACTGTGACACCCTCATTTATTGCGGAAAAGTAAACACGTAATTCTACAGAAAAACTGACAGGATATGTTTGTAATAGGTTCAATTGGGTAAAAACCTGTAATTTTTAAAACCTGAACCTGTTATAAAGATATCCAAAAGGGAAGGTGTCAAACATGCAAGGTCCAAAATAAATCTCATGAATGAAACATCGCTAAAGTCGCGAAACAAAGTTATACAAACCAAATATGAGAAAGAGAGACATATGTCCCTAAAATGTATGTGACATAAAAAGGGTTTAAGGGTCACAATGAAATAAAACCAGTCTAGGTCCCAAGGTTACTTTGCTCGCTAGCGCGTCCATGTACCCCATATATGCATCACCTACCTGTCATTCGCATTTTATACAAATACGAAAGCCACGGTCAGTGGGGAGTAACTCGAGTTCTCCGACCACGAAATGTCATAATTAATATAACATGTAAACATAAGAATATGAATACGAATCACACAATGCCTTAGCATATAGATGCTAGACAATCGTGCTTATCATGTGAACAACAATATAACAACACATAGTCCTAGCATGTGAATACTAGACCGACTCATACTACACTATCATGTGAATCACATAACATCCAGGAATCCAAACTCTATCAACCATAGCCGGCTTGCATCTCACCTTCTATGATTCATAGAATCACCATACAAGAAAGGGCAATATATCAAAGACAGGCATAAGTTCTTAGCACCGTCAATAGTCACTTTGTAACTCGAGTCTATACCACGAGGTAGGGAAGGTAATCGAACTGGTATCTTGGCTCAGCGGTTACTATTAAGAAAACATGGCCAAGAGACAACACAACCCTAGCCTAAAATCTGCTTGGAGACCTAGACATGCGGATACACACCACCGCACCCAAGACTCACAACTTTTTTTAAAACAAAGTGAAGTGAGTACCCTAAGGACACCACCGAAGGGTTGGCTAGTACTTAAGCTGACCCCATACTATCAAAATTAGTACCTGAGGTCATGCCCCAACTTGGATGTAAATCCACTAGTCAGGAACACAAAGGCTATCAAGCAGTGAACATATACTCGTCAGAGACTATAAAGACCTATCTATGATGAAGGCCGAAATACTCACCTAGGACCTAGTCCCACTAGTCCCGACTTGAATATTTTAGCCCACACCACCCAAGACTCACCACACAAGTCAAGTAAGACACCCACTTAACCTTAAGAGGGCAAAAAGTCCTTCTTATCAACATAAATTCTAGCATTCTATCATGTGAAAGGCTATATAAATGTCTAATTACAGCATACAATCCCAACAGAATCCTCAATAAGTATTCAATACTAATTTCTAATTCTAACAATAGTAACCATATTAAAGGCTTCAGGGGAAACTAGGGCCATTTCTACAAAATAAGAAGCTATTTAAATTCAACTAACTAAATAAGAAGCTATTTAAATTCAATTAACTACACATGTGAAATAGAGATATAATAAATGGCCTAAAACAAGAAAAAGGCCGATTATCTAATTCATTCAACCGAATTTTTACCCGCAACCTGACCCTGCGATAGGTGCGGGTCAAATTGCGGTGACCAATCACTCAATTAACTGACATCGCATCAGTCAAAGGGACTAAGGCTCAGTTTTCAGCACAATCAACAAAACATTACAATTATCGCTATATTATTCTCATGCTATTTCCAATTTCTATCATATGAAAAACGAAAGTAACACATTATCAATCACCTAAACGCTTAACAAACAACAAACACCATATTAACTACTAATGTGACATTATTTCGTCGAGTAACTCGGAATAGTTACCTTACGCTAGCAAAGAGACAAGTAATAAACTTGAGAAAGCTCTAAAACCCAAAATTACTCTTCATCTTCAACCACATATGAGTCACCTAAAATAATTATGTGAAAGGGCGATATTAACGAATTACCGTTATATAAAATATGAGACGGAAATTAATTTAATTATATTTTAAATAAACCAAACTAGCGTCAAAACAAATTATAGATACGGCCCAAACTCGCGGCTTAGGCCTTTGCCGCCAGGCACGGCCAGGCCACGACCATTCTTCTGCTAGGCTACAACAGCCACTATCCAGATCCTCTTATTTAGGAGTTATACTAATATCACTTACCTTCATGTCCATACTTTATCGTAATATGTTCACAAAACCTTGGTTCTATAATTCTTAAGCTCTTTGCTCACCCCTATTCCAACAACAATCCATAGCTAAAGCAATATTTTGCCCTCTGCTGCTTGTTCAGTACTTCATACCCTTGTACTACCAATTTTGATGAAGATTACAAGCATGGGACTAAATTTCATATAGCATCCAAACAATAAAAGCATACTAGTAATAAATTTTGCCGAGAATTAATATTTTCCCTTAATTCCCCGATGGCCCATGATTCGGTTCGGTTCCAAACTAATTGTAGAAGCCGCACGTTTATCGTCATGCTAGTCTATCAAAAGTATTGTACTTCTCATGCTTTAGTTCTTAACTTCCTTTGGGCAATAATAATTACACACATTTAAAATTGGAGACAAGAACATTTGAAACTAAATCCAAAGACACTAGTGATTCACCAACTCCACAATCTGAATTACCTAGATACTGAAGTCGTATAAAGTTGACCTCATATTATAAATAGCTAGCACATATAAAAGCTAGTATTATAAATAACAAATAAACATATAACCCCGAATAATAATAAAAATACTAGGATCGGTAAAATCGTGTTACCTTAAACGCCCCTTATTCTTCGAATAAATGGTCCACAAGGCACGAGCCTCACCCCGGGTCTTTGAATCCTTCATAAAAGGGCAAGAAAACGGAATAAAGAAGCTAAAAGATGACACTTTTATAAGACGGCGAAAGACGAAACCACAACAAAAAGGAGATTTTCTTACCTTAAAAGGACGAGGAAAGAAAGGGGAAGAGAATGGTACAAAAATTATCGAATTTGGTTGAGAAATGGGCCGGGATCTGAGGTTGGAGACGGGATGAAAATGGCGATTTGGTTCATTGTTGTTGCTACTTTGCTGCGTTCATTCAGAAATGAAGAATGAAGAAATGAGGGGGGTGGGGACGGTCAACAACAACAACGTAATATTAGTAATAATAAGTATAATAATAATAATAATAACTAGTATTGGTGCCCGGCTTCGCCCGGGCTACCTCTAATTACCATTAATTTTTTTTTCATTAAATAAAATTACTTAAAGTTACATAACCCGTAAATTTATCATTAATATATTTTTCTATAGCATATCCTAAAATTACAAATAAATAAATTTTGAGACAAATTCACTACTCCCGCTATTAATATTTTACTCTTATTAATAAAATAATAGTAATAACATTTCACTACTTGCCCGTAATTATTGTTACTTTCACTACTCCCGCCGTAGTTATTGTTACTGTCACTACTGTCGCGTTAATGTTGATAATATATTACATATATACATTAAATCAAATCGAAAGAATTATGCAATATTATATATTATGGAATCTAACTTGAATTATTTATAACCTACTTATATTATATTTTTGTATGTTAAATAATTAACATATCTATACATCTAATAAACTATAAAGTTCAATAAAATTGCATAGATTTTAAATTTAATATATAATTTTATGATGATAATAATTAATATCATAAGTGTGCATGTTTATACTAATTAATTATTTTATTTTAAGGAAATTGACCATCTTCTAGTATTCTAATTAATTATTTTATTTTAAGGAAATTGACCATCTTAATTAATTATTTTATTTTAAGGAAATTGACCATATTTTAGTCTCTTACAAATGTTTAGGAAAATTCTCAAGGTTCTATATAATTTAATTTTAACCCAAACTATATAATATTTGCATTGAGATCCCTTAATCGGGTCCATCACACGGTGCTAGTGATTTAAAACTATATAGTATAATTAATTTGTATAACTTTCTTTAATTACATTGAAGTCCCTTGGTTTCTGGAATAAATATATAGTATTGATGAGACACCAGCTAGCTTGCTAGCTTCTAATTATACGTACGTTTCTTCATCGTTAAGTAATTTCGTTCGCTTTTAAAACCGTCTCGAGTTAATAAAAATCGGTTTTTAGTAAAAGTTTCAGTAATAAAACGGAATTAATAATAAATAAATTTAATGAGTGAAAATAAAATAAACTCAGCTAGTTAACGGAAATAATACGATATCCGCTTGAATCGGAATTATTAGCGATTTTTTTACGAAACTAACGGATATTAATAAAAATTGCTATTTTAGTGAAATAAGCTCAAAATAGCTAATTGGACGGTTTTGTTCCCATAATCCATCTCGGGTTCACTTAAAACAACTTTCATAAGGACTCGTAAAGAAACGGAAATTATTAAATAAATAAACTCGAACTAACTTTAAATAAACTTATTAATGATTATTAAAATTAACGTATCGAATTATGATGAAATTAATTAATTAGCTGAGAAAATAAATATATAAATCGTTAACCAACGTAATTAAATATAAATTAGCAATTAAAAGAATTTTATCCAACTTATTAAAATACGGGGTGTTACAGGTGCAGCCAAGAATGTTATGTCTGAATTCGTAGTCATCGACGGCACGTCTGCCTACAACGTTCTCATAGGTCGGGTCACTTTGAGCGAAATCGACGCTGTGATATCCATCCGGGCCCTGACATTGATATACATCTCGGACCGGGGGGAAGCACGTAAACTCGTCTCGAAAAACGAGAAGGATCCCGGCGTATGGGAGATACACACTAACGGCCCTTCCACGACGGATAGCTCGAAAGCCAGCATCGTTATTTTTAGCCCGAACGGAGACGTGTTTGAGCACGCCGTGAAGCTTACCTCCTTGACCTCAAACAACGAATCCAAGTACGAGGCAGTGATAACCGGAGTCAGGCTAGCCAGAACCGCCGGGGCGGAGCATGTCGTGGTAAAAACAGATTCGCTCTTATTGACCAACCAGATCAAAGGAGAGTACAAGGCTCGAGACTATAGGACGGCAAGGTATCTAGAGAGGGTGAGAGCCGGCGCTTCAAAATTAAAATCCTTCCAGATACAACACACTCCCAGGTCCGAGAACGACCGAACCATCAGCATGGTTGAAGGAGCAGAGACAGAGGAGGTGGAGATCGATCCAGGCCGCACCGTAACCGTCGGTGTCAACCTGGAACCAAAATTCAGGGCCGAACTCCTGGACCTGCTAAGGAAAAATAAGGACGTCTTCGCCTATTCGGCGGCCGAGATGCCAGGTGTGAGCCGGGAAGTAATTATTCACAAACTAAACGTACTCCCCACCGCTCGCCCTGTCAAGCAGAGGATGAGGAACTCCTCAGTCGAGAAAGATGAGGCCATCAAGGCCGAGGTAGATAAACTACTTACGGCGGGCTTTATTACGCCTTGCACTTATCCTGAGTGGTTAGCCAATGTTGTGATGGTGAGGAAATCATCGGGGGCATGGAGAATGTACGTAGACTTTACCAACCTTAATAAAGCATGCCCCAAAGATTGTTACCCTTTACCTCGGATAGATAGCTTAATCGACGCCACGGCAGGCTACACCATGCTGAGCCTGCTAGACGCCTTCTCGGGGTACCACCAGGTATTCATGGCTGAGGAAGACATGCCTAAATGCGCATTCATCACCGCTAACGGCACATACATGTACAAAATGATGCCGTTTGGTTTGAAAAACGCCGGCGCAACGTATACAAGGCTGGTGGACAAAGTGTTCCAAAATAAAAAAGGGCGAAACATTGAGGCCTACGTCGACGATGCTATTGTGAAAAGCAAGTCCGACAGCGAGCACCTGGCCGATTTACACGAAACATTTTGTTCACTAAGGAAGTACAAGATGAAGCTCAACCCAATGAAATGCAACCGGTGTCGGGCAGGTAAATTCCTCGGTGTACTTGTCGGTGCGGAGGCATCGATGCAAATCCGGACAAAATCCAAGCAATCCTAGACCTGCCGGAACCAAGGAATCGAAAAGAGGTTATGATGCGACCAGGGAGAATGGCGGCTCTCGCCCGTTTCATCTCTCGGTCAGCCGACAAGAGCACCCCATTCTTCAAAGTGTTGAAAGGGAATAAAGACTTCAGCTGGGGGGAGGAACAGAGCACGGCTTTCAAGCAACTGAAAGCTCATCTTCGGACTCTCCCAACTCTGTCCGTGTCGATCTTTGGGGAGACGCTATACCTATACATAGCAGATTACCTCGGCCATAGTCGCCGTGATCATCGGGAAGAAGACAAACAAAGCAACACCCAATCTACTTTGTCACCATACGTTTGTTGCCGCCGAGAGAAATTACCCACTAATTGAAAAAGCAGCCTTCGTCGTCGTCGTTGCCACGAGGAAGTTAAAGCCCTACTTCGACGCACACCCCGTGACGGTCCTAACCGATCAGCCATTGGAGAAAGCTTTGGAAAAATTCGAACAATCCGGCAGGCTCATCAAATGGGCAGTTGAACTCTCTGGTTTCGGCATTCAGTACAAACCAAGGCCTTCGATAAAGGGGCAAGCACTTGCAGATTTCCTAGCCGAATGCACATATCAAGAAGAGCCAAACCCAGGCATATGGGAGGTTTACACCGACGGCTCCTCCACGACGAACAGCTCAGGAGCTGGCATCCTTATCATCAGCCCAAGCGGGGACGAGTTTGAGTACGCCTTGAAATTCACCTTCTCGGCCTCGAACAACGAATCCGAATACGAGGCGGTGATAACCGGAGTCGAGCTAGCTAGGGCTGCCGGAGCAGAACACATTGTGTTGAAGACAGACTCACTGTTGGTTACTAACCAAATCAGAGGGGAGTTTGAGGCTCGGGACGACGGAATGGTAAGGTACCCAGAGAGGGTAAAGGCCGACATAGCGAAATTGAAATCTTTCCAAATCCAATGCGTTCCCAGATCCGAGAACAACCGGGCCGACGCTCTCTCCAAACTTGCCAACTCAACCATCAAGAATGTCACCAACCGTTTGGTAGATATCGGGAATGCGAAGAGCATCACCGAGACCGTCGGCATGGTGGGCAACATAGAGACCGAGACAACGTGGATGACTCCGATAATGAAATACAAACTCACGGGTGAATTGCTTGGGAGGACCGCAATCCCTCGGCCAAAATAAAAGGATCGCCGCCGGTACTTGGTGTTCGAAGGGGAACTTTACGGAAGATCCGTAATAAGACCACTCTTGAAGTGTGTCGGTCCACCGACGCAGAATCGATCTTGTGAGAGATTCACGAAGGCATCTGTGGACACCACATGGGGGCAAGAACGCTAGCCCACAAAGCTCTCCGAGCCGGCTACTTATGGCCCACCATGCTTCAAGATTCCGAACAAAGACCAAGAAGTGCACGAACGTCGATGCATGCCCCGGTGATACACGCTCCCTCCAGGGACCTACAACCGATGCTTAGCCCCCTTCCTTTTCGCACGGTGGGGGATGGACATGTTAGGGCCGTTCCCAACGGCCTCCGGAGGAAGGAAGTTCTTGATCGTCGCCGTTGATTACTTCACCAAATGGGTTGAAGCGTAGCTTGATACCAGCAAAGACCCACGGCCGTCGAAAGGTAACTGGGAAAATGTTATAACTCGCCGGATTACCCCAAGTTATGGTATTTGACCACGACCGAGAGTTTTGGAGCGACCTGATAATGAACTGGTTAGAAGAGCTTGGCATCAAGTTTGCGTACTCCTCCGTCTGCCACCCACAGAGCAAGCAACGGGCGGAGGCGACCAACAAAACAATCCTCAACGGTTTGAAGAAGACAGTCGAAGACCTTAAGGGATGGTGGGCCGATGAACTACCCGGCGTCCTGTGGTCCCTTCGGACCACGGAGAAAGAAGCAACGGGTACACCCCTTCCACCTAGTCTACGGTTCCGGCGAGTCCTACCAATTGAAGCAACGGTACCAACATTCGTAACGGCTACCTTTAACCCGGTTGAAAACGAGGAAGGCACGAAAGCCTCCCTAGACCTGGTCGAAGAAAGCCGAGATACAGCACGCCTCAACTTGGCCGTATATCAAAACCGGATGAAAAGAGCTTACAACCGAAGAGTCCACAGGAGGGACTTAAAAGTGGGAGACCTAGTCCTAAGGAAGTCGGCTGCCACCAACAAAGGAAATATTCATGGTAAAGCGACGGCCACCGGGAGGGTCCCTACAAAGTGGTCGAAGAGATGAGGCCGGTACATACCGGTGACAGACATGGGAGGTGTGCCTTTGATGAGCCATTGGAACACCGATAACTTAAGAAAATACTTTGTATAGCGGCGGAGGTGTCCAAACTCATTGTGGACACCCCAACGCACGATCATAACAAACAAATGAATCACCCAAGTTTTCCATCAAAGTGTTTGTCCCCTCCACAAATTGCCACCAGGCGGGCACTCAAAGAGAAGAATTGCTATCGAGCCATAACCCTGATTACCTCGGCCTTAGCCGAGAGCGACGGGGACACAATGACCGATACGCTAGAAGAATTGCTATCGAGCCATAACCCCGATTACCTTGGCCTTAGCCGAGAGCGACGGGGACACAATGACCGATACGCTAGAAGAATTGCTATCGAGCCATAACCCCGATTACCTCGGCCTTAGCCGAGAGCGACAGGGACACAATGACCGATACGCTAGAAGAATTGCTATCGAGCCATAACCCCGATTACCTCGGCCTTAGCCGAGAGCGACGGGGACACAATGACCGATACGCTAGAAGAATTGCTATCGAGCCATAACCCCGATTACCTCGGCCTTAGCCGAGAGCGACGGGGACACAATGACCGATACGCTAGAAGAATTGCTATCGAGCCATAACCCCGATTACCTCGGCCTTAGCCGAGAGCGACGGGGACACAATGACCGATACGCTAGAAGAATTGTTATCGAGCCATAACCCCGATTACCTCGGCCTTAGCCGAGAGCGACGGGGACACAATGACCGATACGCTAGAAGAAATGCTAAAGACGTTACGCAGTTGAGATATGCATTCTAACTGACTCGGCCATGCCGACGGTGAAAACGAAGGCACTCAATTAATAACGCAAAAAGATAAGTAAAGGTTCGTGATCAAAGTCCCGGCCAAGCCGAGGACCAAAAGATAAAACTTTATTGAAAATGATTGCAAGGAGAGTACAGACGACGGCCGTCCCCTTAAGGATAGCCTAAACTCTACCTACCAAAGCTTTACAAAAAGCTAGGAAACAAAAAACAAAAGGTTACAGACTTGGGATTTGAAGCGCCAAAAGATGGCAGGGAGAGAAGGCTCAATAATTGGCCCCCGAACAGCTAAAGCTATCCGAGACGCCGGGTGAGTCTGGTGACGACCGCCCGTCTCCCTATGCCTGTTGCTGCCCTCCATCAGCAGCAGCAGCATCTTCGGTGGCCGGCTCAGAAGAGGGCTCGACATTTTCAAGTGCCTTTAGCCTGTCACCCTCCTTCACCTTTGCATCATAGGCCGCCTTGGCCTCAGCTATCTGAGCCGCCTTCGCCGCCTCCGCCTTCTCTGCAGCCGCTGCCTCCACAGCATCAGCCATCTCGTCCAGAAGCTGGTCAAATTTATCCCACGGGAAAGAGCCCTCGGGGACGAGTCTTTTTATTGCCTCCCTGGTCGCCTCCTCGGCCTGGTCCCGGAATTGGGCGCACATTTTAGGGAGAAGATCATCTTGAAGCATTTCAATATCCTTCTCCTTTTGAGAAAGGGCAGCCTGCGCGTCCCTGAGCGCCTCCGCCTGGTTGTGGAACAGATCCTTCCACTTTTCCCCCTTGGCAACCACGGCGTCATAAGCACCCTTGTACCTGTCCCGCTCCTCCATCATCTTGGCAGTGGCGGCATCAGCTTCCTCAACTTTGGCCCTCTCGGCCCCTAGCAGCTTCTCAGTTTCCTCCACGCGCTTCTTGGCAGCAAAGAGATCCAGTTTAGCCTTCCCGGCTTCCCCCTTTGCGGCAGAGAGATCAAGTTAAAGCTTTGCGATCAGTGGCGCAGCTTGGCCCATGGTCTTCTCCTGCTCCAAGATGTAGGAGCCGGCTTGTTGGGTCCACTTGGCCAGCCTCTTATATAATTTCACACCCTCTGCCACAAGCTCGGAGGGAGGAATCTTCTGAGCCGAGGAGTCAACGATGACATTTCTGTCACCCGCCTTCTCAATAGCCTTCTCAGGCTGCTTCCCTAATTGCCGTTCGGCAAGAACGGCGGCCGCCGAAGGAGGATCTACAAAAATTTACACAGAGCATCCATGTCACCATGCATTGACACATCAGAAAGCCGGTCATCCGGGATGTCCAACGAACCAGCTAAATCCGAACCACAAGTTAGATCCGTACCCGGCGACTGGACCCTCTTCGTTCGAGGGCCGGCTGAGTCAGTCTTCTCCCCGGCAACGATGGAAGCAGACGGAGGCTCTTTTCTCTTCTTCGGAGGAGAAAGGGCCTTAGCAACGGTCACCGCCCCATCAGCAATTTCGATGACCTCCACAGGCTCTGAACCACTTTGGGGTCGAAGAGGGAGCGGCACGACGCCGCCAACACGGACGACGCCTTCTTTGTTCTCTTTGGCACGCCCCCGAGAACCCTTGCTCGGGCCGCCGCAGATCCGGTGACTTGTTTGCTTATCCATGAGTTCGTTGGGAGACGGTCTACGATCACGCAAGTCGGCCGTAGGATCTTTGTTTAACGACCTTCATGTCCTTGTCAAGCCCTAACCTCTGCAAGGTCCTCTCAGACAGATCCTGGCCAAACCGGTCTGCAAGAAATCAAACAAAGGTTACATAAAAGAAGTAAAACAAAGCTCTGAAACAAGAGCATAACAGGCAAAGATGGGCCTCACACCGACCCCACTCACCCCGGGCCGAGGGCCGGTATGAGGCCGACGTGGAGCGACTCATCTCGAAGAATAATCGAGTCGGGGCGCCATCCCTTCTCAAAGCATCAAACAAGACGCCCGCTTCTCATCCTCAGTAAGAGGGACCATCGAAGCGTCCATTTTAACTTTACCCCGGGAGGTACACTCCTCATACTCTTCCCGGTTCTCACACCGCAAGTAAACAGGGCTCTGGAAAGACCGAGGCAGTGGGTAGTCCTCCGGCACTTGAACGTACACCCATCGCCGTTGCGGTCCTTGCAAGAAGTAAGTTTGGACACGGAGACGAAGCTCTGGCGCCGCCGCACGCTATACCAACCCACTTTACCGGCGATGGACGGCCGTAGATGATGAAGGCGGCGGAATAAGTTGATCGTCGGGATCTCCCCTAAAAAGACAAAGCCACACAAAGCCAACTATCGTCCTCATGGCGGCGGATGCGGTTGGGCCACGGCGACGTTCATAGCTTTGATGATGGCCATGACGTATTTATTCAGAGGAAACCGCAGCCCATACTCCAGGTGCACGAGGTACACGCCGGTGTGACCGGTGGAGGGCAACAGACCGCCCTGACCCTTCTTAGGGATAATGATCTTGTACCCCTCACCGAAGGAGAAATGGCCTCCGAAAAATGTCTCGCCGGAACAATCGGCGAACTTATGGGACCAAGCACGGTCAAGACCCGTCGTGCGGGGCTCGCCATGATCCGGGATAGACGACCTCCCACCATCGAAGGAGTCCCCTCATCCTCATCAAGCATCGTCATCCTCATCCTCCCGTTCCTCCAAAATTGGTGGATCGACTACGGGAGAAGGAGACCTAGGGCCCCCAAACCTTATCGGGATGGCGTCTAGTATCCCCTCGCCATCAAGACGCGACGGGGAACCCTCCGGCGCAGAAGTGCTAGTTCCGGCGTCGGCAGGAGACATAATAGCAATAATTATTTAACAAAATAAAAAGTGAAGAAATTTATTTGTTTACCTTGAAGAAAAACACTCGCCGGAGTAACAACTCTGAAAATTAGAAGACAAAGAAGCCCTTGAAAGTTTAGAGAGAAGAAAAATTTTGGAGAATGAAATTGGTAGCCAATTTCACGGGATAACTGCCCTATTTATAGGGAAAAGCCCATAAAGAAGGACCAATCAGAGAAAAGCCCATGAAGCGTCAACCAATCAGCATGCAGACACGTGTCGGACATGCAACCACGGGATGTCAATCGTTGCAACAGTTGGACGTCAATCAATGCGACAGTGACCAAGCGTCTTCAACACGCCCATTCATATCTCTCCGCCTATTCACCTTCCTCAACAAATTCCCAAGCATCTGTTCTCCGCCGGCCACTCGATCAACCAAGCTAGGTAGCGCCGGCCGGGGGCAATCAAAAACAACCGGCACTCTCAACCCTGGTCTCGGCCAGCGTCACTTTCTTTTCCACATCGGATGCCCTTTGCGCATCCATGTGGAGGGGGGATATGGTACGGCCTAAGAAAGACCAGGCCGAGGTAAAAGAAGCCGCCGCTTGAAGAAGCCGTCGAGACAATTTTTTACAAATTACTTGCGCAGAATATACGCTCAAACGTACGTCGGAGCCCATACCACGGCATAGACTACGCTGGGGGCAAATTGATGGGGCATATTCGCACCGCCGACCAAGTCAACATATTGAGCAAGGTCAAAGATATCCACAGCAAGTCAACGACTTAGGCAGCCTAGCCGATGCAGCCCATCGGCCTATCAGCCTGGGTCTCGTCATGGCAACCTGCCAGCCGGGACACATACCCGCGTACTCATATCCAAGACCCCTCGGCGGTGAGCCAACAGGGCCCGCCGGACTGCCATAGGTGCCTCGGCCGAGGGGTAGATGTTGGGGTTGGTGTCCTTAACAGCTAGTGCAAGGACTTATAAACCTCTAAAAGGATCAAAGGGCATACTTTTGGTATTATTATCAGTTGATCCACGTTTATCAATAACGGTTGGCTTGCTAGATAAGTTTGACGTTATTGTCATACAGATGGCGGTGATCAACTGGTCCCTAAAAGTCACACCTATAGGATACGTTTGAGAGACGTGACAGTATGAAAATACAGTCATGTAGATGCCAATTTTGACTAACCAGTTAGTCTGAGTTATTTGACTAATATTTAGTCAAAATGTGATGTTGAGATATTTTATTTAATACGGATTAAATAATAATGGCTAAGACGAATTAAACGGTTAATTCGTAAAATTGAATATAAGCGTTTTATATTTAATTAAATGTATATTGAATATAATTATACAATATTGTCTTTGTCGGACATGTATTAATATTTCAACTAACCCGTATTATTAGTTGATGTTTTAATAGCCGATAACCGATGACGATTTATAATAAAAACCGCGTCATATACATTTTAGCGAGACGAGTCGGATCAGTCGGATCACGAGTTAAATAAGGAGAAAGTGGAAAGCCCACTCCCTCCTCTAGTGACCCGCGGACCGAGGTCATCAAAAGGAGAGGTTTCTTCTCCTTTTGAAACCTAATTCATTTTTGACAAAGATTAGGGTTTTGGAGATTAATTTTCTCTCTGAAACCGAAATCTCACATCTCGAAAAACTCACATCAAGTTCTCCCAATATTGCAAGGCAATCAGAGAACACGTTCTAGCACAAGGGCATTTCTCGGACGGTCTTGGGTGCAACAATTAGGAGGGAATCTCTGTTGATTTCTGTTCTTTACGCCGCACTACAAAGGACCCGAGGTTGATTCTTTATCTTTATCGTTTCTTTGTTGTATTTCGTTTATGACCATATTTCACATGTTAAATTTACGTTATAGTCCTAAATTTAAAGGGTCTTATACGGATATTACCCCACAAGTGGTATCAGAGCGAGGCCACGTAAATTTTCATTGTGATTTTTCATAAAACGATTTGAAACGGTTGTTTTGTCTCTAAAACCGTGCCTTGTTTACACGGTTGAAATTTTTTTTGAAACCGTGACATGTTTTTCACGGTTATTTCATCTTGTTTTGGATTTGTTTTTGTGCATATTGTTGTTTTATACGGAGATTATAACAATATGTCAAGTTTTATCAAATTGTTAAATTGTTTTGATGCGGTTTTGATCAAAATTGAGGTTGTTTTGTTTCGTCAAAACTGTTTTCACGAGGGTTTTGTTTTTCCAGAAATTTTGCACTCGATCGAGCATGTTATTACTCGATCGAGAGGTTTTCTGTCATGTTTTTACTCGATCGAGTCCTAGCTGTACTCGATCGACCACTTTCAAAACCCCTCTGCTCGATCGAGTTGTCCTCGTACTCGATCGAGCAGATTTGCTGATAAAAGCTCTCGATCGACCTCCAGTACTGTCGATCGAGTACTTCCTGATTGGCAAGCCCCTCGATCGAATGGCAGCCTCATTCGATCGAGCCCTCTTGTTCCTCGATCGAGCACTTATGTCCCTGGATCGAGGGATTTATGTTTCTGGCAGCTTTGAAAATTTATTCTTTTGTTTTAAATTTTCTTTTGGCCTTAATATGTACTTTATACGGATATTGTACACTCGCTATGATTGTGAAACGGTTCACACACGTACCATTAAGTTATTTTAAAGCGCATTTAAAGTAACGGACTGTATTAGATTAAAATTAAATTGATAGAAGCGGTTTTATCACATGAATTTTAATCATTAAAAGGTGGTTTGGATAAATTTCACATAATTACGGAATTATGTCACGAATGAATTTGTTTTTAGTTGATGCATTTTATTTATCATTAATTATGAATGTTTTTGAATGCTTTTTATTACGTATTTATTTATTTATTTATTTTGCAAACAGTTGTAACTTAGTGTGGCCTTAGTAGAACGTGTTACCGTAATGATGGAACACGGTCTTGGTTGTATTTTGAGATCTCGTATCTCCGTTTTGGATTTTTCACTTGTAATTACAGTTTTAATTAGAATGTAAATAGGTTTATATTTGTAATTTTAAATTGTAATTTTTGAGAAGACCAAAGATGAAGATCGGATGCTCACTCCCGCTACATGGATCAAGATGGAACATCAAGACAAGCTTGTCGGGTCCAACGGTGGATTCCAAAGTTGTTTTATGTTTTATTTTACTAGGATAGGCCACACTAGGAATTTTTATTTACGTATTGCATTCAATTTTCATTTTATCGTAACGATAGTATGCATCATTTTCCGCCTAAAAACCAAACCACCTAATTATTGCATGAAAACTGACACATATAGAGGTCACGAGTTAGTTTTCTTTGACATTCGCATGTCACACGATTTTTAAGCCATCACCCAAATTAATTCATTCACGCAGACGCTAGTTATTCGTTCACTTAATATGAATTATAATTTAGTTGATGGGATCTTCCTCGTATAAACAAAAATTGAGAACGGTCTTTATAGGTCAAACTCCAATGAGTCCCTTCTTCGTCGGTAGGCATAATATGACCCCTTCTACGTCGGGTAAGTTGGAACCGATTGACCTATTTTATCTCAACACTATGGTCACTCGTACGATCCTGTGATTATGGTGGACTATAGATAGGATTTACAGAAATCTATCGACCAAGAGTTCTTACGGAAGAATTAGCTAAACAGTTGGCTTATCAGTTTACAGAAATTGAGTCTTGGGATCACTTGTATCATTCTTGAGGGAGATCAATTATGCAAGTGCGAAAGTCTACACGTTAAAATGAATTTTTAAATAGACTTAAATCACCTCGATGAGTTGCTTATTTCGTTTTTGTTTTTCTTTCTTTTTCAGTGTAGATCACGAACTTTTAAACCGCTAATATCAAATGGTGGTTCTCGATAACCCAATGCCAAGTGCCACATTGGACCGTGAGTCCGGGCTTCGGATCTTCATGAATCGATGAATCGGTTTACTCGATGAAGAATGATGGATCAAACTTCGCGGACCGGGAGGCGGCATTACGGAATCTGCCGCCGCTGGCGATGGGAAGCTCAAATATCTATTGGAGCCCATCCCGGCAAACCAAGGTCCCACGGCTAGAGTCTTTGAAATCACCAAGTTTAATGATTTACGTATGGAAGCGGGTGCGATTAAAAACGTACTCATTTTTGCAATGGAACCCAATTTGCAGAAACGCTTCATAGCCCATGGTGCGAACAAGATTTTCACCACGCTCACCAAGGAATTCTCGAAAGCACCGAGAATCGTGACCTATGAGCATACCACTCGCTTCTTTGATGCGAGACTCCAGAAGGGCCAACCAGTTAGCCCACACATTCTCAGCATGATTGAGAATGTCGAGAAACTGGAGACCTTTGATTGTAAGATCAGAGAGAACATTGTGATCGACCGCATACTTCACTCACTCCACGATGGTTATTCGCAATTTAGAGCGAATTACTATATGAATGATTTGAAGAAAACTCCCCATGAATCGCACTCCCTCCCTCGTACGGACCGAGAAGGACATGAAGTTCGGTGGGAGCATGAAACAGGATGTTCTCGTTGTGACAAACAAGGGAAAGGGTAAGGGCAAAGCTCGAGGCAAACCTAGCGATAGGTAAGGCGAAGTTCAAGAAGTCGGGTTCGGGTAAGAGTGGACTGGTGAGTCGAGCACCTCATCGGGCGCGACAAAGAGCAAGACCGAAAACATGGAATGCCATCACTGCCACAAGACTGGGCATTGGAGGCGCACATGTCCTGTTTATCATGAGGACATAAAAGCAGGTCGCATTAAACCTGTTGGTATGTCTTCTTCTTCTACTTTTATTCATATGATTGAGATTAACCACGCAAGTTACGGAACTTGGGTACTTGATACTGGTTGTGGTTCTCATCTGTGTAATCATGTGCAGGGCCTCCGAAATCTCGAGCCTCTCGTAAAGGGTGAGGTTGACCTGCGTGTCGGGAATGGAGCAAGAGTGGCTGCCGTCTCGAGGGGAACATATGTGATCCAGCTTCCTAGCGGATTTGAGTTATCATTATATGATTGCTATTATGTACCCAGTCTTTCGAAAAACATTATTTCAGTTTCTGCACTTGACAAACTTGGTTTTTCATTTGTAATAGAGAATAATACTTGCATTTTCTCTTTACACAATATGATTTATGGCAAGGCAGTCTCCATGAACGGAATTTATGTTTTAGATCAGACCACCGAAAGATTACACGTAATGAATAAAAAGTTAAAGGTTGGTGACAAAGATCAGACGTATCTATGGCACTGCCGTATGGGACACATTAATGAGAAACGCGTAAAAAAACGGCTCATTAAACATGGAGCTATCTCACCTTTGATTTTCAATCATTTGGCACGTGTGAATCATGTCTCATCGGTAAGATGACTCGAATTTCCTTCAAAGGTGTTGGAATGCGCGCTGCTGACCTATTAGGACTCATACACACGGATGTATGTGGACCTATGTCAATCACCGCACGAGAAGGCTATAGGTATTTCATCACTTTCACGGATGATTTAAGTAGATATGGATATGTCTACTTAATGAAGCACAAAAGTGAATCCTTTGAGAAATTCAAGGAATACCAGAATAGGGTGCAGAACCTATTAGGTAGGAAGATTAAAACACTGCGTTCGGATCGTGGTGGCGAGTACCTTTCTCACGAGTTTGATCAACACCTTAAAGACTGTGGGATTGCCCTACAGTTAACTCCACCTGGAACTCCTCAATTGAATGGTGTGTCCGAACGGAGAAATCGAACACTACTTGATATGGTTCGATCCATGATGAGTCACACCGTGTTGCCTGACTCATTGTGGGGTTATGCTCTTTTGTCAGCCGCTCTAATACTTAACCGAAGTCCGTCTAAAGCTGTTGACAAGACTCCATATGAACTATGGAAGGGAACGGTCCCTAACTTGTCCTTTATACGGGTTTAGGGCTGCGAGGCTTATGTCAAATGGAGACACGAGGATAAGCTCGGCCCGCGATCGGTCAAGACATACTTTATAGGTTATCCTAAAGGAACACTTGGTCATTACTTCTATTCGCCAACCGAACAACGTGTTTTTGTTGCGGCTAGTGCGACATTCTTAGAGAAGGAATTTCTAGAGAATGCAAAGAGTGATAGAACCTTCGACCTGTCGGAGATTCCAGAACCAAGTACCGAGCATCTATTGGAGGAACCTGTTCCTTCAATCCCGGCTGCGGTTAACATTCCTGAGGAACCTAGGAGGTCGGGAAGAGTCTCTATTCCTCCGGACAGATACATTGGTATGGTCGAGGAACATGACATAGATGACGTTCTACTCTTAACGAGTAGTGAACCCGCAACCTATAAAGGTGCCATGACTAGTTCTGACTCAAAGCTATGGCTTGAGGCCATGCAATCCGAGATGGACTCTATGTATGAGAACAACGTATGGGATCTTGTTGACTTACCTGCTAAGGTTCGTCCCCTTCAATGCAAATGGCTTTACAAGATAAAGCATTCTGTGGAAGGTCAACAAGATATCTATAAAGCACGACTAGTTGCTAAAGGTTTCACCCAAGTGCCAGGTTTGCACTACGATGAGATTTTTGCACCCGTAGTCATGCTGCGTTCCATTCGGATTATCTTAGCGATCGCCGCGTTTCATGACTATGAAATTTGGCAAATGGATGTGAAAACCGCCTTCTTAAACGGCTTTTTGGAGGAAGAGTTGTACATGGTACAACCCGAAGGTTTCATCGATCCACAACATCCTAAGAAAGTATGCAAACTTAAGCGTTCTATTTATGGACTTAAGCAAGCATCTCGGAGTTGGAATCATCGCTTCGACCAAGTGATTAAAGAAAATGGATTTACTCGATCGGTCGAGGAACCATGTTTATATATCAAGTCGAGTGGGAGCAAGATTGTTTTCCTAATATTGTATGTTGACGACATACTCCTGATTGGGAATGACATACCTCTCTTAACTTCGGTGAAAGTATGGTTGAAAAACCATTTCCAGATGAAAGATCTGGGAGAGGCGCAAAGAATTCTAGGCATCCGTATCTATCGAGATAGATCACGACGGATGTTATCTCTCGATCAGAGTCTTACATAGACAAAGTCCTAGAGAGATTCAAAGCATGACTAACTCCAAGAAGGGGTTTCTTCCTATGGCTCAGGGGGTGCATTTGAGCAAATCTCGGGCACCGAGAGACACCGGAAGAGAAAGAGCGCATGACACGGATTCCTTATGCTTCGGCTATAGGATCAATCATGTATGCCATGATATGCACACGTCCAGACGTGGCATATGCATTGAGTATGACAAGTCGATTCCAACAGCATCCAGGTGAATCACATTGGTTAGCTGTCAAGAACATTCTTAAGTACCTCCGGAGGACTAAAGATTGGGCATTGACTTATGGAGGCGAACAAAAGCTATGCGCAACCGGTTACGCAGATGCTAGCTTCCAAACGGATCGTGATGACTCGAAATCTCGTCGGATTCGTTTTTACTCTTAATGGCGCTGCGATCAGTGGAAGAGTTCGAAACAAACTGTTACACAGATTCTACGACCGAGTCCGAGTACTATGCCGCGTCGAAGCTACAAAGGAAGCGATATGGATGCGTCAATTCTTACATGGACTATCTGTAGTGCCTAGTTCGAATGACCCGATCACCATCTATTGCGACAATAGTGGTGCCATCTTCCAAGCTAAGGAGCCTAAGTCTAGCAACAAGTCTAGACATGTACAACGGAAAGCTCATCTAATCCGGGATTACGTGGAGAAAAAGGAAGTAGTGATAGACAAGATTGCTACCGATGATAACATAGCAGATCCTCTCACTAAAGCATTACGACAAGATAAGCATGAAGGGCATGTTAATTCCATGGGAATTAAACGTGTTCCTAAGTTGTAGTACTCTTTTATGGATTAGATTCATTCCCTTTTGTACTCTATACGACATCATCGTTTTGATATTTTATACATATTTTGTTTTTTCATGTGGAATTGTACGACAATTTTTGAACACCACAAAGTGAACTGAACGAACATTATATTTTTCAGTCCTTAATTGCCCACATGAGCTGATAACTCTGGCAATTATTTTGTGACGTTGGTTGATGGTGGGTTCAACGAGCCATAAGTCAACCGGTTGACTGACCAATCACAGAGGCGATTTATACGGATATCTCGTAGGACACAATTGTGACATCGACGTGGAGTCCTAAATGTTTTATAACATTCGGTGCCCGGTCGTGGATAGGACTTCCATGGTGATCCTAAGAGTCGATTCTTTTGACTATCAATTGTCTCTTGAGACTAAGGCAGATTTTGGGTGACTTTGGTTCCTTTCTCACGGTCATCCGTAACAGGGGGCCAAGTAGATTTTTCTGGGTCATTTCATGCTGTGCTTAGATCGGAAGGAGTCGAGTTGAAGGAAATATTCAGCCTTTATCAGGTACTCGATATTTCTCGGGGCCACTCGAGGAGTCAGAATCGAAATGCATGGCCATGCTCGGATACGGATTCGTTTTATCGGTTAAGTTACTCTCTAGTCGGGGAAACCACTCTAGATACGGATCGATTGTAAAATACGACCTTTGCGGATCCGGATCTGCAAATTGTTTTACATTGAGTGGGAGAAATTTTAAATGAATATGAGAATCGGTTATCGCACATACACTTGTACGGACAAGTGGGAGTTTGTTGGAGCTTGTGTCCTCCAGTTAGTGCGGATAACGTCATTGCACATACACTTGTACGGACAAGTGGGAGCTTGTTGGGGTTGGTGTCCTTAATGACTAGTGCAAGGACTTATAAACCTCTAAAAGGATCAAAGGGCATACTTTTGGTATTATTATCGGTTGATCCACGTTTATCAATAACGGTTGGCTTGCTAGATAAGTTTGACGTTATTGTCATACGGATGGCGGTGATCAACTGGTCCCTAAAAGTCACACCTATAGGATACGTTTGAGAGACGTGACGTTATGAAAATACAGTCATGTTGATGCCAATTTTGACTAACCGGTTAGTCCGAGTTATTTGACTAATATTTAGTCAAAATGTGATGTTGAGATATTTTATTTAATACGGATTAAATAATAATGGCTAAGACGAATTAAACGGTTAATTCGTAAAATTGAATATAAGCGTTTTATATTTAATTAAATGTATATTGAATATAATTATACAATATTGTCTTTGTCGGACATGTATTAATATTTCAACTAACCCGTATTATTAGTTGATGTTTTAATAGCCGATAACCGATGACGATTTATAATAAAAACCGCGTCATATACATTTTAGCGAGACGAGTCGGATCAGTCGGATCACGAGTTAAATAAGGAGAAAGTGGAAAGCCCACTCCCTCCTCTAGTGACCCGCGGACCGAGGTCATCAAAAGGAGAGGTTTCTTCTCCTTTTGAAACCTAATTCATTTTTGACAAAGATTAGGGTTTTGGAGATTAATTTTCTCTCTGAAACCGAGATCTCACATCTCGAAAAACTCACATCAAGTTCTCCCAATATTGCAAGGCAATCAGAGAACACGTTCTAGCACAAGGGCATTTCTCGGACGGTCTTGGGTGCAACAATTAGGAGGGAATCTCTGTTGATTTCTGTTCTTTACGCCGCACTACAAAGGACCCGAGGTTGATTCTTTATCTTTATCGTTTCTTTGTTGTATTTCGTTTATGACCATATTTCACATGTTAAATTTACGTTATAGTCCTAAATTTAAAGGGTCTTATACGGATATTACCCCACAGTAGATCAGTCTTTCCACCTGCTAGCCACTTGGCCACTTGGCCACTACGTGACAAAAGGTGAAAGTCTATAAATACTCCTCAAACTTCATTGAGGAAAGGATCCACAACTTAACCTAAAAAACACTATTCATCTGGTATTATCTTCCTTATCTCTCTACAATATACATTCAGCCAAGTAACAACTTATCCCTTAAGTTTACTGACTTGAGCGTCGGAGTGGGTACGCTTGGCACAAAGCCAAGCCCTCAGTTCGTTCATTGTTGCAGGAGAGGCCGAGAGGAACAATTAAGGAAAGAAGGATTCAACCAAGGACGACATTCTACAAGCCACGGGTGGTAACGAATATCTGCTCTGGAATTACACCCGGAACACTTATAATATTGCTACACCATACGAAAAACTCCGGGTCTGCCCCTGGTAGAACGTATAATTTTTATTTTTTTATATCATCATACCTTTTCCCCATACAAAATTTCTTTATTTTCTTATTTTCTTATTTCTCTCTTTTATTTATTTTAATTCAATCAATCATACAAACTTTGTTAAAAAAAAAGACGTTGAATTTCTATTTTCTAAATTTATATTCATCTAATTTCCTCAATTACTCCCAATTTCCATAAATCATCAGTTCTATCACATTATTTCTCTCAATTACTTTTGCTCATAAATTCATACTTTGTGTAAAATTTCATTTTTTTGTGTTCAATATTTTTTTTCTCATAATTTATTAACAATAAATCTTTCTTAAGATAGATATAAAGATTAAAACAGGTCAAACAGCATATTACTTGCATAAATAAGATAAACCATTTGCTAATATCTAAACATTTTATTTTTGTCTTATCTACGAAAATGGTATGTTATTTGATCCCTTTTATGTTTAAGACCGTCTTAAACAAGAATTTGCGTTTTATGTGTACAAGCTATCATGTCAAAAAACAATTTAACAGGGAAGTAAATAATGAAAATCTGATAGGTATTGAGAACAAAGTTTTGGACAAATGTTGTTTTGAGGATCTAATCGAAGTTTTCGCTTCAAATAACGCAACTAGAGCTTCCTTATTTAAGAAATAACGTTTTATAATTGTAAACTTTACTATAACTATCGGCGAATAATTTTTGGGATGTGAATGAAAAACTTCATATTTGTAATTTTTTTCAAAATGTATTATATTTAGGGAGTTGCTAAATCCAACATGCAAAATGCTTAATCCTAAACACTTTTTCCGCCTTATTTCGACTTTGCCCCTTTCATTTCTCACCCACAAAAAAAGAGCAAATTACTAATCAAAAACCCTAAAAATTCTCCCAAAAAAACCACCACCTAAACTCCACTTACCGCCCCACCAGCTACCCATAAAGTGACCGACGGTGGAACAGGGTTAGTCGTCGGGGCTGGAAGTTGAGGGAACTAGTGCAGTTTAGTATGCCTTGCACGATATCGTGGCCCATGCAGTGGAAGGGAGGGTCGATGGCGATGAAGGTGTTGAGGAAGATAGAAGGAGAAAGTGGAAGGGCAGGGTCGCGCACGGAGTGGTCAACGTCGCAAGGTGGTCGATGGTGTAGGGTAATTCGTCAGTGCTGGGGGCGGGGGAAAGGTATGGTCGACGGCGATTGAGTTGTTGAGGAAGGGAGAATATGAAAGGGAAGTGATGAGATCCGGGGTGGTCGACGCCTTAGGGTGGCCGACGGTCGGGCTGGTGGCCGGTGTTGGGGATGGGTGGTCGGGGAGGTATAGAGGATTAATTTTTTTTTTTTTTTTAATGATGAAGGGTAGTGATGTAAATAAGAGATAAAGTGTTTAGGATATAAGAAAATTATGTGCGGGATTTAGCAATTACGTAAATTTAGGGCCTCATAATTAATAGTTCGCACAGGGCTACAAAAATCTCCCGGACGACCCTAATTTTCTTCCAGGACTAGCTATAATCATTAGGAGGCTTGTAGGTAGCCCAGTGATCACCTTTCATATAAACATGACTGACTCATCTCACCCATAAATGATCTTTTTTTAGGCTAACCAGTAGATGTATTTTCCAAGTAAAGCGTTGTTCCATAACTTTGATGTCTTGATTCCTAATCCCCCTTCAGCTTTTGGTATGCAATATTTCTCCCAACTAATTGTTGATTAAGTTTTCAAAAAATTATTTAGGTTAGAACGTTTTTTTAATTAGGAGTAGATAAATGAAAAGTGTCATAAAAAAAGTATTGTAAAGATTAAAGTTTATTGTAAAAATAAACATCGTAATTTTTTTGATATTTTTAACAGATTTTAAAGAGAAAAGTGAATATCTCAATATATAAGAATGACATATTATCCTACTTCTATTAAATTAAAAATATTTACTTCATTCTCCTTATACCATGTCATCTTGGCATAATTTTTTTTTGCAATAGTGGTAGGAGCCACTTGAAAAATAATAACAAAATGAGATTTTTGTGTAAATTATTTTCAGTTCCAAACTTTGCAATTCACATATTCATATAGTGGTAGACTTTTAGGAGGTTAGGGTATCAATCCAAACTGCAAAAATAGGTAAATACTATTATACCTCCAATTGTATATTAATAAGAATTCTACCACCACTATAAATTTATCCGAGTTTATGTGTAATTTTTATGAGCTTTTTAAAAGTTTATTTTTTCTGTTTAAGTGGGTGAGTTCAGATACTTTATGGTATAGCTCAAATTCTTTAAAACAAAAAAATCGAAAACTTTAGTACAGAGCTCGGAATCTACACCAGTCTATAAATCGGCAAAAATAAATCGAAAGATTAATAATATATTTTAACACCCACAATCAGGTACTAATATTTTTATAAGGTTGTAAATTTTAAAAAAAAAACTGCACATAGATTCAATATTGTATTAAATTAACATAAACTGACATTGAGAGAAACAATTTTTTTTTTCTAAAACTGAACTTTTCATGGTAAACAAACACTATTAAACACATCATTCGCTTAATAATAATTAATAATAATAATTTATACTTAGGCTAACAAGTTAACTGGGTTGTCTAACAAGTAAGGCTAATATTCCGTCCCGATTAATAGTTATCTATTGTTTTTAGCACAAGACCAAGAAAAGGGAAATGAATGAATTTGAATCACACAACACTACAACCCCACATGCATGTAAAAGATGGTCCATAAAAAACTTTCAAAAGGGAAATAGATAACTACTGATTGATACATCGAAAAATAGAAATAGGTAACTATTGACCGGGACGGAGGGAGACATAACAAAATAAAATTGTCAATATTATATAGATGTATTATACTTTATTCATCCCAATCACCTATTTACCTTTGATTAAAATACTACTCATAGATAACAATAAAACAAAAGTAAACAAATGAATGAGATGAAGGGAGTAATTAGAGATTAGATTGAAAAGTATTATAGTTAGAGATGTCAATGAAGTTACAAAATATGTCTTAGTCTATTGATTAAGACGGAGATATCGTGGATAATAAGTCTGAGATTCTACCCCCCTCCTCCCCTTTATTGTAATGCACTAAATGAGGGCTTCACTAAACCAACAAAAAATGAAGTTATAAAAGTGAATATCACACAATACTTGCATCAGTTAATAGGCATGCATGTAGATCTTTAGTGGTTAGCAAACAATATACTCTTTATGAATGCCAGAGCATACATGAATTTTACATTTTACTTATACTTTGAACCCCATCAATTAATTACATAAATAGTATTTCCTTCTTTCCAATTATATGTTTATCTAAATCATATATCATATATTATATTAAAGCAACAACCGGCTACCCCTTTAATCGCCACGTGTCACACCCCAATTTCTTACCACGTGTCATCCAAATATTTGGAATCCCAATACAGTTTACAAAACATTCACGGTCCAATAATAGAAACAATTTTGACGTGATTTTAGGAAATATATTTATGGAGTCATTTTATATTTTAAGAGAAATTAAGTTTACAAAACATTCACGACCCAATCAGGGAAACAAGGAGTCATTTTATATTTTAGGAGAAATTTAATTTACAAAACATTCACGGCCCAATCAGGGAAATAATTTTGATTTTGACATAATTTTAGGAGATATTGATAGAGTCAATTTATATTTTAGGAGAAATTTATGGAATCAATTTATATTTTTAGTCAGTTTGAAATCAACAATCATATTTTAGGAGATATATTTATGCGTAAAATTAAGATATGAAAACAGCAATCATCTCCCACATACTCCATATTTTAGTCAGTATTAAAAAGATATTAATGCAACTAAATACAGAAGTAAATCATACAGTATAATAACGGGCCACAATCCACAACCATGCAAAACGTCTATTTAGGAGCCAAACGAGGAAACATTTGATTGACTTATTATATTCTCATGCGTGACTTTAGCAATTGATAATTTTTAGTAAAATTTTTAAAATTTCTTAATCTTTATATCTAGCTAATACAAAAGTACAGTGGCCGAATTTATTTGATACCAGAATAGAAATAAAAATACTCCAAAACTGATTATAATTATAAAACAGAAACAATATCAGTATAATCAGATTAGAGTTACTTGATTTTAGGACTACATTATATTACCTTGAAATTCGGGTTTTATTTCCTAAAAAAAACTATAAAAACAATTGAAATTTTACTTTCTTGAATAATGTAATATATAGCATAGTATTCTAATCAGAATACTAATGAGAATAATCCATAAAAATCGCCTATTTTAGTTAGTAGCGAATATCGCCATATCATCTTCATTGAAGGAAATGATACTCCGTATATGATATGATATTATATTTAGACATTATAAGTCAAACTCAAAATAATATTAAGGTGTTCATTCACTTTAATACCTTACAACTAACATGTTGTAAAGTATCATCCTTATCCGCTTTAGTGGCATTAATATGGACTCTTGATAATCAATATTTTTAATTTTTAATTATTACAAATCAATCAATGCATAAAAAAGGCAACAACTTATTAATTTATGCCAAATAAGGAAATTAGAAAAATATATGAAATGATTCCACTTTGCCAATACCATATGTATCTCAATATTATTCTGCGTAAATTCACACATCAGTTATATGCACTTATAGGAGATTTGGGGTACTAAATTCAGCCTAAAATCTCAGTCAAATCATCTAATTTACCATATCAGAATAAGTCCCACCCTTATTCTCCACCATAAACTCATCAATAAATTTCACAGACTTCCAACGAAGAAAGAAAAAAAAAATTCATCGACTTCCAATAGTATTCCGTTCTTGAACTTCAAACCAAAATGTCTCTCCACACCTTTTTCACGAGTAATGACGTCACTATTGAAACATGATGTATCAAATATGTCAATATTCAATGGGAGCGGAGTAGCGGACCGATCTCAATAGTAAGAAAGAAGCTATTTTAGATTCACCAATTATCATTGCCTCATTGTTTCAGTTGAATCAACTTCAATGGGGCCATTAAGAGGTGAGTACCCGCGTCATTGAAAAAACATGCAGATAATTTATTTAACAAAATGGTTTCTTAGTATAACATTTTACCCAAATATGTGTACTAACGCACTTTTACTACATTAATTTTTAACGATACCAATTCAATGATAAGGATCTCATAAACACAATCTGATCACTATACATGGGTCATAATGATAAGGATCTCATAATGTACATCTGTTATACAATAGCTGGTATGAAAAATCAATGCTACAGATCAAGGCTTTCAAGATCGAATGAACGATATTCATCAATTATATTATGCTACAAGAATGCAGATTTGTTGGAATGCTAACACTTTTTTATATTTCGCGTAGCCGTGAAGTCAATGGTCAATTCTCTCCATAATCGTACCAAACATGGTATGTGCATTCCGAATAAATTGTTAGAATTATCTTTATCGACTATTTAATAATTCCAGCTGCAAGTACCAACAATCAACTAATCTTATTTGTCATTTTAAAGATCCCGAAAATGACGATATTGAATATGTTTTTCTATCTTCTCAGGGTTTTGGTATATTGGTGGCACGCTGCCCATACAAGTCTGGGCATTGTAAAGCATAAATGTGGCATACATGAAAAACGAGCAAGAAATGATCGAAGGTAAAGTGAAGAGGAAACAATTCTCTCTTACCGTATGTTTTCTAATGCCTATTTTTAAGAGTTACAGGCACTCTATTACATGTTGGGTTATAACTTCCTTGGCCATGGGCAACTACACTTGGCTATGTTAAGCATAACAAGCAAGAAAAGGGGCTCAAAATCCTTATTTGTCACAAAGAAGTGACTTCAATGCTACTACTAATGCGGTGTATTATAACGAACTCTTTCGGAACTTATAACTGCAGATAATTTACATCTTCTTAAAACTCTACTATTCCATTTGTAATTCTCTTATTTAATTTCATATGCAAACAATTGAAGCATAACAATTCTTCATATGTTTTCATTTCAGGTAGATGTTGGCTGTTGCGGTGTGAATGCATAGAATACTTGCTCAAGGAACCTTACTTTTAGCTATTAATTGAGAATTTCAATTTTTCTATAAAAAGTTGCAGACTTGCAGTTACTATTGAACTATTAAGTTTTTTTTATGTAAAGTTTCAAAATTCTATAATATGTATCAGATCATACACAATCAATGACATAAAATAATCAAAAAAACTAATTTAAATACTTCGTATTATATAAGTTGGAGTGACTTTAAAACTTATCAAACAACTAATGCATAACATTATGACTTTGAAAAAATAATGAGTAAATAAGGTATTGACAAAAAAAATAGTTTTATCCTTTTTTATTTCATTGTTCAATATCTCATTTTAAATTATCTCAAATTAACTTTGTTGCATCACAAAATGATTTACAATTTTGAGAGGCAAGAGTTAACATGACTTAATAAACAGAAATAAAAGAAATAAAAAAAAATTAGTATTTGGCGATTTGAAAGGCGAATGAACGGGCGGTGTTAATGGTGGGAGGTCGTGATAGGGAGGGGTTGCAAATAAATGGGTAATGATGAGGTGAGAATCTCTGGGTTAGGGGTCACGCATAGGGTGGGACCGGGATGGTGGTTATGCTAAAAGTACGGGTTACAGGGGACGGTGGAGGCAACAAGGGGTCGCATGGTAGTTGGAGAACGTAGGATATGGATGGTTGTGGGGGGCTGGTGAGATAAGGGTTAAGATGGACGTCGTGTTCCTATGTGTTAGGTGCGGTTGAGTAATATGAATAAAAAAATGTACGTTATGGGTAAAATTAAATGTATATTGCGTAATAATCAAATTATGAAATTTATAATAATTTTATACCCACTTTTTAGATTCACGTCTCATAAGTTAGTCGAGAAATAAAAGCAGAGTATACTTATAAAAAAGTGAGCGGGTAGACATAATAAAATTATTGTAAATACTAAATCTAAAAAATAAGTAAGATTTACTTCTTTTTTTATAATTTTTTAGTAACCACTCGTGCAGTGCACGGGTTCAAAAACTAGTATTATATTAAAACAATAACCGCCAGCCCCGTTGATCGCCACGTGTCACAACTCCTTCAAATGCCACGTGTCATTTTCTATTTAAAAAATAAAAATAAAAATAAAAATAAAATAAGATTTGCAATCACGTTAACATGAAAATTGCCTAAAAGGAAGTTGCTAATTTTGAAGTTTATTTGTGCGCTATTTTAGGAGTCATTTTCGGCAGAATATTTCAATAAGTCAACTTAAAAATCATTTAGGAGATATCTTCAATATCATTTTCCTAACATATTTTCAGTATAATTAAACAAAAAATATCAAGTAAAGATTATGCAATTAATTATGAAAATAGATATAACAAATTCAAAGATTCTGCAACTAATTGAAGATACTTATTATTATACATCAGTCAATTAAGGAGTTGTTCTATCAAAATATTACGGAGTAAAATAAGGAAACGTAATGATGTCAATGATTAACTTTCTTCAAATATGTAAATTTGCCATTTGTTGACAAGATACTAATCATTATAGCATATGAACGGAGATTGAAATCATGTATTTAATTTGTTAGTTTCCTTAATATTAGAGTACATACTTTGAGATCAATATATCATATACTCCGTATATGTTAATTATCATCATTGCCCATTTCAATATAAAAGTGTGATATCTTTGAAATAATCATCATGCATATTTTAGCTACTTCATTTTAAGTCGTAGGAAATGTGATTGGACATCATCAATAAGAAAAGGTATGTTTTATAATTTTCTTTTTGTATAAATAGGGGATTGTAGATCTCTTTGACTAACATCAGTATTCAGTACTTTTTTATATGACTTTAACATTCCTTAACATGACTTTAACATTCCTGATTTCCTGGCCATGATTGTATTCATAGTTGCTCTTTCATGGACAAACCCTCTTTTGTTAATATTTTGTCATTAGTTTTCCAAACTTTACCCTTTCCCCAAAAAAACAAAAGAAACAAACTCTCTCTAATTCTGTTCCTCACAAAATTAATCAAATCCGTCAAATTACTCAATTATAGACGCAAATTCTCATATCGATAAATAATAATTCTAACTTATTGACTTTATTAACAACTATATCAAATTAGGGAGATTAAATTTAGACTAATGAAATTAGGGTGAAGAAATTATTGTCAATGCCGAAAATTATTGTCTCTTAACCTGTTATTTAATACCTTTAAACCTAACCATGATTCATGCTTGATTAGCGACAAATTATTTTGTAATTTAGCCTTCCTTTTTGTCTTTTGGCCTGGTGACAAATTCTGTAATTTGATTTACGAATTGAATAGGTTTGCGTACGTGGAGAAAGTTGGTTTTAGCGATTCTGCCCTAAGTCAATTGCATTTGAAAAAGTCGATTAAATCTTGAATGTTGTCCGGTGCATGTGGTCCGGTAGTATCGTCGGTGCGGCGAGGGGAGGTTGGTGGTTTGGACGGAGTTGGAGTGTAATTTGAGAGGATTTATGCAAAATGGGAAATGAATGTCTAAAAATGACGAGGGTATAAAGGTCATTCATGTCCATGATTGAGTAAATCATGTCCATGAATGAGCATCACCGTTTGTATTTACCTTATTTTTGATAATATTTCACATTATAAAAATATAGTTGGTCTTTCTTATGATGGGGTTAAATAACACTCCACTTCTTATAATTTACAACTATACTTATTCACATTATTAATAAAGAATTGATTAACTTCGTAATATGAAAATAAAACAACCAACTTTTATCAAGCAGTCTGTTATTGCATGAGGTTTGTAACAAACAAATAATTGATTTATTCATGAAAAGTAATTCTATATCTACCCTAACAATAACCCGTATATAATGAATTCTAAATTCAATAATTTGGTATTTGTACGTTGTCATTATTCATAAACCATGGTACACACAAGGTTAAATTTGGAAAATCAAATATGTACGATTGATAAAAACTTGTACCAAATAAAGTAGACATTTTGAGCCACAACCAATAATAAAAGGGGTACGAAAAAATACATAAGGAATTAAGGAAATACGACAAAATAGTCTTTCAATAACTTAGTGAGAGACCTCTCCAAAGTTTTAAAATACGCTAAAAGCTAATACTTCATTTGTCTCCGTCTATTTTTTACGTCTTCTTTTGACTTAGTAAAGACTTAAAGACAAACAGAGAAAATGTATCCTTAGAAGTTAGAAAATGAGAAAAAGCAAATACATTCGTCATATAATCAAATAAAGCATAGTTAAAAAAATAATCATATTAAAAAATAAATATAATCTTCTTATGGGTTATAATATCCTAGAGGATGCACATGAAACCAACATGATTACTTTGATAATGTTAAGGTTAATTATCCTCTTCGGCTCTTCATTGTGATAAATACCAGTGTCGGCAACTCGGCATATTGTTATCAATTCATGGATTATACAACAACCAGTTGTACCAGTTGTACGGTATAGAATCTGAGCTTTGTAATAAAGTATCCGAGCTTTATGTTAAAGAATATGAGCTTTATTAGAAATTATCCAAACCATCCATTTACACATTAAAAATATGAACTTTGAATTAGCTCAGAAAAAAATACATATAAGCTCGGATTCTTTTACCTTGGTTGTACAATGCTCTATATACAACAGGATGTATAATCCTATTTGTGTATTGTTATCAATATTTCTATTATCTTCTATATACTATAATGTGAAGTGAATAAAATTTTGGAGTTTGGATAGCTTGCAACTATATCTAGCGATTAGTTATATGATTGAGGTTGTACTTTGATGGTCGATCATTGTTGGTATATTGGATATGTTGAGAAAGTGGGAGGAAGAGAGAATCATATTTAGATCCCTAAGAAGTTTAGTGCTAAAGTATGTGGGTTTAAGGAATTAGAAAGAGTGTAATAATCACTGAACCCTGTTATTTTGGACTTAATTTTAGTTTTTAAGTTCAATTCAGTTCAGATCGATTCAATTTAGTTATATAATATAAAATATTATTTATCATATGATTTTGGATATACAAATGGTAATTTATAATGCAATTTTGAAGATCTCCCGTGCGAGCACGGGTTCAAAAGCTAGTTATATAGTATTCTTTGTCGAAAGTAAAAAAAAAAAGATTGAGATGAAGATCGTTCTATCTACGGTTTGTAGAGTTATTATTATTTATTTTGAGTTGTAAATTCAAAGAAAATACTATTACAAGTTACAAGATCCTTACCAAAACAGTTAGAAAATAAATAGTGGATTAGTTAAATTTCAAGGGAAAAGATGTTACATAAAGTGATGATAAAGATGAGTGATGGGTATATAATTCTTTTTAACCTCAATTTCGGGCTATGTATATTTAAAAGGGTTTTTCTATCATGTGCCCAATGGGCACATGATAAGGAGCCAATTAAGGAAAGTATTACACCAATAATCCTCTAAGTGTCATATTTAAATTAGTAGTCTATTCATCTATGTCATGGAAATTGTAACACACTAAACAGAGGAAGTGATGGTAAAGATTGATATTTCTGATTGAATTAGCTAGGCATATACACCAAATACATAAACCCTAGTATCTACACAAAGATATTCTAAGATATATATCTAGATAAGAAGGCAAAGTATAATACAAATATTATACACTAAGTAAATATTCACAAGAATGTCCTAATTATTCTTACAGAATAATCTTTATTAAAAAGTTGGATCCAAATATAAGGCTCCGTTTGGCAAGACATTCCAGGTACCTGTTTTGACTGAACTAGCTTTTTTGATAAAAGTTTCCGGTAGCTTATTTTTATGGATGTGTTTGGCAAGTAGCTTTTTTGCCCAAATAAGCTACCTGAAATGAAATGCTACCTAGAGTAACATTTCACTTTTCAGGTACCTGATTCTTGGTAATATTATGTTTTTGCCCTTTCAGTTTATAATATATTAAATAATTATTATATCCTTTTACGTCATTTTACCAAAATAAACTACCTTTTCAGTTAGTTTGCCAAACAATTTTTTATATAATCAGTCACCTTATCAGCTCCTAATTTTCAGTTACCTTATCAGCTACCTTTTCAGGTTTCAGTTAGCTTTTCAGTTTACTGGTACCTTTTCAGGTTTCAGGTACCATTTCAGTTCGTTTTACCAAACAGAGCCTTTGTAACACCCCCATATCCAGAGGAGCCTTAACTAGGCCTTCCTTAGCATATAAGGGCATTACCATCTCGGTTGCCCGAGGACAGTAATAATCAAATGTCGACAAAAGAACTATTATGTTATATTACAAGTGATTTAAAACCAACTGACGATATAAAAGATACAATTCAAAGGCTACTCGCTATTACTATCAAATCTCGTGAAGACTCATCCCTGCCCGGACTCCAGCTATCAACGATATCAACACCTGCTAAGACTGACTGCTCACCATAAGGGATCACGGCAGACACATAAAACAACAAGACAACCACACAAGGTCAGTACTGAGATAAGACACAACAATGCCAACAACACCTAACAATACAATACAACACAATCAGTCACACACAAGCACACCCACACCGATCAATCTCCGTCACCGATCGTCCACTTTGGACCATTACGCGAGTGGGGACCGCAGCCGTACCCACCAAATCCCCGCTCATCATACCGAGCGATAACCCTGTCCCATTAATGTGCACATCCCCTCCCGTGGCGGGTTCAACGGAGGGCAAAACTAGGGCGTGAAGCCACTCCCGCAAGTGACTCCACTCAGCCGAGAACGCATCTCGAAAACCAGAGACAAACAATCACAACTCACTGCAACACAACAATAACCAACAGCCGTATACACGCTGCCACAGAAACACAACCACAATACAACAACAACGACACCACAATCGACACACTAGACTATCCACAGAAACTTTGTAGGCGAACCTACCTTTAAGCAACTGCAACCAATCCATGCCAATATATGACATATCCAGCAATCAAGCAACGCCTATAACCACAACACAAACATCTATTACTACCAAGCAAACCTTAACTGCAAAGACAAGGATATGGATGATGATGACGACATACCTATAAGGAGAAACCCGGCAAAAGACCGCTACCCAACTCAAGTGACGCTCTCCTAAGGCACAAGAACCTTTAAAAGGCTTCCATGGAGGTTTTATGGTGAAGGGAAGGGAAAGAGGCGACTAAAGGATAGAAGGAATGAGGCGGAAATGATTTGCGGATTTTACAAAACGCGATTAAAACCCTCGCTGAAAACCCGATACTCGATCGAGTATCCCACATACTCGATCGAGTGACCCCCTACTCGATCGAGTAACCACGCTACTCGATCGAGTACCACCCCTAACTCGTAACCCAAGATAGCTTTGGCACGCACCTCTAAGAACTATTACTGCTCCTAAGGTTAGTCAACGCTGGTCAAAGGGTCTCTAAAAGGGCGGGTATTACAGTCTTCCCCCCTTAAAAATAACTTCGTCCCTGAAGTTCAACTCAACTATCTCAACGCACAAGACACGGGAAAAATACGACATCACCATTCTTCCTACTCAAGTCACTACTCCCCCGAAATGCCATCCCCCCATGTCATCATCATCATTATCTAACGTTCTAAATATATGTATATGTATATCGGCTCTTACAAACTATCATCTAAAACACCGACCTTACAATACGAACCAGCACAAACAACGATCACCCATCATATATGAGATTACCCCACTCACTAGTAACAACTATCAATACGAAACATATCTCATATCAACTTCATGCCGCACGAATATACCACCATGTTACTCAACAATGCGATTCTATTACGACACATGGCACCACGACTATCAACTTCCACTTCGACGCATGAATTACTCAACTCACTAAAGTAACCAGTTACAACTTCATACAATCAATATGACCAAAGAAATAGAAAACTTTATAAATAAACAACAAGACATTATAAACGAACAACAACATAGTCTCAAAATCAGTCTTTTTATTTGCGACATTACTCTTCCCCTCTAAAAGGAACTTCGTCCCCGAAGTTCACCACCAAATTTTCACACACGTTACTTATTACTTGTATCGTGACATAAATTAAAACCATATTATTTATTATGGACATTACTCACTAATCATATACTCATTAAATTAGAAAATATACACAACCCACCCGAATAACCAGTCGCTGTCGAGAAAGCATGTTAATATCATGTGTACAAGTGCATGAGAATATGTAGCTCCGATGAATAGATAGAAAATATGGAGGATGTAATATTAAAGCAACAAGAAACAAACGCCATTGCACTACTTGTTACAAATATGCATATAAAACCCAAGCGCGACTTCTAACATATGGAATTAACGGTTCAAAGGTGTTACTAAGCATCACTAACCATGCTAAACATCAAACATCCAATTATGTAACCATTAAACAATTTTAATTTTCGAAATTTCCTGTAACAGTGCTACTCGATCGAGTATGTAGGGGTACTCGATCGAGTGCCCGCTACTCGATCGAGTGTCTTGGCTACTCGATCGAGTAGTCCTGAGATCAGAATGCATCAATTCTGTCATACCTGCAGCTACTCGACCGAGTATGGGGTACTCTGTCGAGTACCTACAGGTCAAATGCCTTGGAAAACCTGTCATAACCCACATGTATATATACATACTCGTCACATAACTTGAGTCGGAATGACCTCCCGACTCACAAAATCCTGCAACAAAGTCAACTAGAAAATCCGGCCTTATGGCCAAGCATACAAATCCGAAAGTAAAAGTTCTAACAACCAATAACTACTAATATCCAACATCAACGATCATAACAAGGATAAAGAAATAGGGGTATCACTCCTGCTGCTGCTGCTGCTGCTCTTCCTCCATCACCTCATCACCACCACCATCGCCTCCCGAAGTCCCCGCTCCCGATGCCCAATGCCTGCATCAACTCCCGCTCCAGCTCCCGGACCTACGTACCATGGGGTCAAGCCACCATAGGCAAAGGACTGAGGCGTCCCCCAAGCTGACTGATCCACCCCGTAAGAGTGGAAAACCCCACTATAGTCCCCAACTCCACTCCACCATACCGGATGCAGTCCCTCTGTCCCAATCCCCTGAGTGTACGCCATCTCGTGCATATTCCTGAGTGTCAAGGTAGATGACACTCTCTCTGCCAAGTAACTCGATCGCATCTCCGGGGTGTCAAGGTAGGGGTAGCATGGAAAAAGGTGCTGCTATGGTGGTGCTACCGGCCGTGGTCTAGTCTCAGCGGTCCTCTCTCTCACTCGACGGGGTCCTCTCCCCAACCTGGGCCTCTCCTCCGCTACCGCCGCATTCTTCCCTTTCCTCGGCTCGGGCATCACCTCGAGAATCGTGTCATCAATAAGGTAGGTCTGCAACTGGCGGGGCACGTCATCATCCTCCTCCTCCTCGTTGGAGTCAACAGCTGTCACCACCGGCTCTAACGGCTCGGTCGGTGGAAGGTGCTCAGGAGCCGGGATCCCCATCCAACTCATCCCCCACACTCTCCAGGCTAGGCTACCGTCAGCCAAAGTTCTCAACCATTTTAGGTCGAGATAGTAGTCACGGTCCATCATAGGCACCGGTGTAGCCAGAGGCACATACTCCGAAGAAGCCTCAAAGGGGGTTAGCTTTTCAGCTAACCGAGTGGCGATAGCGCCACAACTCAGGTACCGGGAAGTGGCAGTAGCCATCAAAGCAAGGCTAGCGCAGACGATGGCAGGAGCATTGAAGACCACCTTCCTGGTCCGCTCCGGGTATAATACTCCGTATTTATAAGTCTTGGGGTACTCTATCGAGTAGGCCTTACTCTGTCGAGTAAGGGTAAGTTGCGTTTTAGAAAATTTTCTGACCTGTAGGGTACTCTATCAAGTAGCCTTAGGTACTCGATAGAGTAAGGGGGTACTCTATCAAGTAGCCTTAGGTACTCGATAGAGTAAGGGGGTACTCTATCAAGTAGCCTTAGGCACTCGATCGAGTAGGGGGGTACTCGATCGAGTACCTTGGGTACTCGATCGAGTGTCCGGTTTTACGGGGAGTTTTCTCGGGTTTTGTTAATTATGCGATTAAGGTATTTAAGCTTCGTCGTCATTATTCTAAACCACTTTTACAAAACCTAAATTCCTGTTTAAGAGAGAAAGCAAACAAGTCCATCTTCTTAATCGCATTCTTAGCAATTCCCGGAGTTCAGACGGTCAGTTCTTGTCGTTGTTCGTACCGTTGAGTTCCTTGCGTCGAGGGTAAGATCTATGTACCCTTTTTATTGTATTTCCTTTGATTTGGTTAAACCTTAATTTAGGGATTTGGGGGTTTTTGTGTAGATTGTGATTTGGTAGTGTTTGTATGTTTGTATGATAGGAGGAGGTTTTGTAGAAGAGCCTTTTTGATACAAATTTGAGAGACCGTCGATAATTATGCTTTCCGGTAGGATTTCCTACTCAGTATTAGTCCCATAATGGGATATTGGTGATGTCTTGTATTTGGTTGTTTGATATAATGATTGTCTTGTGTTTGTGGTTGTGATTCTTTGTGATGGTTCTCGAGATGCGTTCTCGGCTGAGTGGGGTCACTTGCGGGAGTGACTTCACGCCCTAGTTTCGCCCTTCGTGGAACCCGCCACGGAAGGGGATGTGCACATTAATGGACAGGGTTTAGATCCCTAAGAAGTTTAGTGCTAAAGTATGTGGGTTTAAGGAATTAGAAAGAGTGTAATAATCACTGAACCCTGTTATTTTGGACTTAATTTCAGTTTTTAAGTTCAATTCAGTTCAGATCGATTCAATTTAGTTATATAATATAAAATATTATTTATCATATGATTTTGGATATACAAATGGTAATTTATAATGCAATTTTGAAGATCTCCCGTGCGAGCACTGTAATACTCCGTATTTATGAGTCTTGGGGTACTCTATCGAGTAGCCCTTACTCTGTCGAGTAAGGGCAAGTTGTGGAATAAAATAGTTTCTGACCTGTTGGGTACTCGATCGAGTAGCTGGGGCACTCGATCGAGTAGGGGGGGTACTCGATCGAGTACCTTGGGTACTCGATCGAGTGTCCGGTTTACGGGGAGTTTTTCTCGGGTTTTGTTAATTATGCGATTAGGGTATTTAAACATAATCGTCGTTGTTTTAATTCACTTTTACCAAAACCTAAAACCTGTTTAAGAGAGAAAGCGATCATCATCTTCCTAATCGCATCCTTAACAATTCCGGAGTTGAGACGGTCGGTTCGTATCGTAGTTCGTGTCGTTGGATTCCTTGCGTCGAGGGTAAGCTTTTAATATAATTTATATAATGTTTTGCTAGGTTTGGTCAAACCCTAATTTAGGATTTGGGGGTTTTATGAATAGTAAGTAATTGGTAGTCTTTATGTGTTATATGTTAGGAGGAGAATTCGTAGAAGAGGCGTTTTGAGACAGTTGTAGATACCGTCTGCGTGTTGTGCTTTCCAGGTAGGATTTCCTACTCGTTATTAGTCCCATAATGGGATATTGGTGATGTCTTTGTAGTTAGTTGTTTGATATGATAACCGTGATTGTGATTGTGATTGTGATTGGTTTTCGTGGCTCTCGAGATGCGTTCTCGGTGAGTGGGGTCACTTGCGGGAGTGATCTCACGCCCTAGTTTCGCCCTTCGTGGAACCCGCCACGAAAGGGAATGTGCACATTAATGGGACAGGGTTATCGCTCGGTATGATGAGCGGGGCTTAGGTAGGAACAGTGCGGTCCCCCATCTGGTGGTGGGTCCAAAGTGGACGTCGATATTGAGATGATGGGGATTGGTTGGTGGTGTGTGTGTGTGTGTGGGTCAATTGTATCTGTTTGTCTTATTATTGATATATATATATATAAGTTGTGTGATTTAATCGACCCCGTTTAAATGTTTTAAAACTGTGGTGATCCATTCGGGGTGGTGAGCGTTGCTTAGCGGTATATCTTGGATACGCGTGGGATCTATTTGGGATGGAGTCATCACATATCGAGTCTTTAGTCTTCCTTTGTGTTTATTAGAACAGTTCCTTTCAGTTGGTTTATAGTTTGAGGACATTTGTATTTTGCTTACTGATTGGTTTTGTAATGTAATCACTTAAACTTATTTAATAAAGTATGTTTCTTCATTGTCTTATGATTATCATGCCTCGGGTAACCGAGATGGTGACATCCTCATACCTGAGTGGTCCTGGTAAGGCACTTGGAGTATGGGGGTGTTACAAATGGTATCAGAGCGACGATCCTGAAACCTGTAACCAATGAATCTAATGAATATAGGGAGTCAATTAAAATGAACCCGGGGTAAAGGTTGTAGGAGCTAATGCAAGGGCTTGGGAGACGTCCTAAAGTCGCGAACTCGCCCTACAATTTTGAACCGGTCACCATGGGATATGTGTCGGGATCGTTATGTGCTTATTGTGTCTTTGTGTGTATTTATGTAGTAGTATGTTGTATGAATTGATGGATGAAAGATGATAATGACGTGAATTGTATGTTGGTTGATTGTAAAGCATGAAAGTATAATTATTGATACATGTAATTTGACATGTTATAATTACGCAAGGAAAAGTGTTTTGTCTATATATATATATAAAGCGATGTGTAAGTATACATGTTGTTGTTGTCGTGTTGAGTAAAAAAAGTACGAGAAGGTTAGGAGTATGAATTGAACATGTCTTTGTCGGGTGAATATGTTGAACGTATATGGTGGATAAATATGTGGTATGATGGATGAATTAGTGGAAAAGATGAATCATCGTGGTAGTAACATTTGAATAGGGGACTTGATGTCATGTATTTGTGATTTTGTTTACGAAAAGTGATAGAATAAAAACATGTGGGTAAGTCATAATTGGCAAGCTAGATAAGCTAAGTGCATGATGAATGTTGTTGTTTGGCTTTTGAAAATAGTAACATATGATTATGAATACTGGTTTTATGAGTTTTGGGTTGTTTTCGTTTAACTTGGTTGTTGTTTAAGTTGTTTGGAAGTAAAAATCAAATAATTATGTCATCCGACACTGACAAAGTTGTCTTTAAACTGTTATAACTTGAGATGCGTAAATGATTTTAATGTGATTCCAATTGGAGGTGATAGCTTGTTCTTTTACGATTCTAACGATAGGTCACACGTCCAAAACGACCAAGAAATGAGTGAGTTATGACTGTTTTACGAAAACTGGACAGTGCTGAGAATTGGGGTACTCGATCGAGTATCCTTGGTACTCGATCGAGTAAGGGGGCACTCGATCGAGTACCTTAGCTACTCGATCGAGTAGCCCTGGTAATTTGTTTTACGTGCTTCTGATCTTCACCTACTCGATCGAGTAAGTCCCTTACTCGATCGAGTGGCTCTATTCGATCTAGTGACCCCTATTTTGGGTCATATGTTTATCTTTTGACTTCGTTGCATATTATGTTTAATTCAAAGGCGTTATTTTGCTTCTTTATGCATTGTTTTACATGTATGTTGGTCTTGACGCGTAAGTTACCCAATTTTGTGGTGTAAAGAGTGGCACCTATGATGAGTATGAGTTCGGTGGGGAGGACATGATTTATATGTGTTGGGATTAGTAAGACTTAATTGAGGCATAGAGCATGTTGTGTGAGACGAGATGAGTGACATGATTGTATGTTGAGTAATGAAAATGTAAGTGAATGTGGGCAAGGCATGATGTAAGTTTAAGGAACGTGAGAATGAAAAGATTGAAAGAAAGGATATGGATAGTAGCAAGCTGAGATGTATAATAAATTATGGAGGGAGATGGCTAGAAATAGTGTTGAGTAAGAACATATGTAATGAAAGGTCGTTTGGAAATAGTGGTATATAGCGAACTTAATGGGACATGTCGCGACGTGGATTTGCGGGGAGAGAGTCGAGTTTGGAAATTTGTGTTATCGAGAGACGAAACTCTGTGTGATTTCCTTGGGTAATTAACGGTATTAAATGAATTATGATTTCTAGAGATGTAAAAAGGGAGATGCAATTGTTTGAACATTAAACGTTGATTCTATGGATAGATTAGTGGCAAGTGTGAGAGATAGCATAATAAGAGAAGATCCATGGTAAGAAAGAGTGGGATGATGTCGGTAGAAAATAATGGAATTTGAGTTTTGGAGCAACGAAAGGGTAACTGGATTTCTAAAGAGTTAGCTAGAAGGAATAAGGAGTTGAACTATTAATTGGTATTATTGAGTGTAAAGAGAAAAGAAGGATAAAAGTAAGCTGAGGAAAATATTCACCGGAGTTATGTGATATAAAGGTAAGGAATCATCGAAATGTGTGATATTATCATGAGGATGTTAGTTAATGGTTATATGGGAGCTTCAGGACAACATGTTTAATAATGAGTTTCGAGAAATTAAGGAAAGTAAGAAGTTAGTAGAATATCTGCATGATATGAGATTTTGGTGGAAAAATGGATGATGATTCAATTAAGGAAAATATTGGGAAGAATGTTGAGGTAATTTTGTTCATGGATTCGATGTTCGTTGTTTGGGATGTTAACCAAAGATAGAAAAGAAATCATGATGTTTAGAGATGAGTGAAGAGGTTTGATGTCCGGACAATGGTAGTGTTATGGTCTTTGACTAGTGGTTAAGGGTAAGGGTATATTAGAAAAGTGGCAATTCTAAAGAGGTTGATTTTGTAAAGACTGAATTGATAAAAGTATGGTTGTCAGGAAGTATAAGACATAGTCTTAGGAGGTGGTTTCTCATAATGAGTGTTAGTGTATGGTTATGCATGGCGGAAGGTCTTGGTGATGCGAATGGAAGAATGTGATGAGGGGCATGCGAGTTAAGCTCGGACAGCAGGTAACCTTTGTTGAGTGGTAACTTACGTGGTCGGGATTGACTAGTTGGTTGTGATTACGGGTCTATGATATGTGTAAATGTTTGTGTGAGGTTCGGACCTCACAAGAAGTGGTATGGTGTGATAATTATAAAGTTGTTTTATGAATGTTCGATAATATATATGTTGGACACGGTCGTTTAATTGAATGATATCCAAAAAGGTAATAATTTGATTAATTTGACATGACTAGTTATAATTTTATGTGTATTAATAACACATGTGTATTCCGTGAAATGGTAGAGATGATGTTCATGAGATGCTTATCTGTTTAATTCATATAATATGTTGCGTTGTGATTGAGTAAAGTGGATTTGAGTAAGTTTTCTTGTCCGAAAGGTTATTTCTGAGTCAGTATTTATGGAATTGTATGTAGCTGTGATGTCTATCGATGTGGTTGGGGTGCCTCCGGTGGTGATCCGGGCACGGTATTTAGTATTGTGATGCGGGTATTTTCGCATTGTGGTGTGGCTGTTGGTGGCGGTGTTGTGATGCCGTCACCGGTTGTGGTGGAGTAGGCGGGATGATTATGATACGAGTTTTCGAAAGTGCATACCAGTTATACATAGATTGTTGTTTTGTTTCTTTGTTGTTCTTTGTGAGTTTTGGTTGAACATGTAGACAGTTGTCTTGCTTATTGATGTTTTCTTTACCAGGTTAAGTTAAGAATGAGGTAGAGTATGATATGAAATAGAGTTGAATATGTTTTCGTTGTTGTCATGGTATAGTGATGTTCTATTGATGGGACACGGTTGTGAGAGAGGTTGTTCTGATAATTTTGATCTTGTTCTAGATAAGGCTTTAGTAGACATGGTAATGGAAAATGACTCGTGGAACATGTGTTGTAATGATCTGAAAGCGGCAGGTAGTTCATAATCTTTTGTTGGGACAGTGAGTGTAGGGTGTTGGGGGAATTAGTGTCATATTAAGTTATGTATGAGTTTTGCGGTAATGAAGGAAAGAACTTGAGGATCTAGTGTGAGTATAAGTAACGAGTGTGGATCGGGAGTTATGCTTCTGAAAGATAAGTGCTTTACATAGCGAGGTATGTTGGTTTGCAGTGATAATGGAGAGTTAGTATGGTGATTTTGCTACGAGCCTTATGGTATAGGTTAGGGGTGTGCAGATTGATTTGAAGTATGAGAACTGTTGAAGTAAGAGAGCCTTGAGAAATAGGAGTGATTATGGAAATGAGGTTATAGGCAGTTATCTTTGACATATGGTGGTGATGAGGATAATGAGATAATATAGCTAAGGGTTTAGTATTAGTGAGTTACGAGGACGTAACATTTATCTTAAGAGGAGTAGGAGGCGATAAAAGAGAGTTTCATGGTGGTGCATGTTGTAATATAATTGGAAGTAGAGTGTTAGCGTAGTGTAAAGGAGGGATTTGTTTTGTGGATAATACTTATAAAAGGCCAATGCCGTGCTTGTAGTAGTGTGATGCTTCAGAGTGTGGGAATATTTTATATAGTGTTGACAGTTGAAGGATGATGTTATGAGTCTGAGTAAACTTCGAGGACGAAGTTCCTTTTAAGGGCGGTAGAATGTAACATTCCGTTTTATGTCTAGGAGTGTCTTGATTTTGGATTTGATAGTGGATGATATTATGGAGCTAGCAGTGTTAGTGGATGGTGGTTGGTTATGTATGAAGTTGGTGTCGTGAGAGATATATATGTGGTGGATACGATATCGTGAGTCATGTTAAGGAAGTAAACATAGTTGGTGGAGTGGGTGTTAAGAGTTCATGTTTTATGTTTGGTCGAGTTGTTGAGTTCTTAGTTATGTTGTTGTGTCTGGGTCGAGTTAGTATGGTTGTTTTTAGAGTATGGGTTGAACTTCGGGGACGAAGTTCTTTTTAAGGAGGGAAGACTGTAATACTCCGTATTTATGAGTCTTGGGGTACTCTATCGAGTAGCCCTTACTCTGTCGAGTAAGGGCAAGTTGTGGAATAAAATAGTTTCTGACCTGTTGGGTACTCGATCGAGTAGCTGGGGCACTCGATCGAGTAGGGGGGGTACTCGATCGAGTACCTTGGGTACTCGATCGAGTGTCCGGTTTCTGGGGAGTTTTTCTCGGGTTTTGTTAATTATGCGATTAGGGTATTTAAACATAATCGTCGTTGTTTTAATTCACTTTTACCAAAACCTAAAACCTGTTTAAGAGAGAAAGCAGTCAGTCATCTTCCTAATCGCATCCTTAACAATTCCCGGAGTTCAGACGGTCAGTTCGTATCGTAGTTCGTGTCGTTGGATTCCTTGCGTCGAGGGTAAGCTTTTAATATAATTTATATAATGTTTTGCTAGGTTTGGTCAAACCCTAATTTAGGATTTGGGGGTTTTATGAATAGTAAGTAATTGGTAGTCTTTATGTGTTATATGTTAGGAGGAGAATTCGTAGAAGAGGCGTTTTGAGACAGCTGTAGATACCGTCTGCGTGTTGTGCTTTCCAGGTAGGATTTCCTACTCAGTATTAGTCCCATAATGGGATATTGGTGATGTGCTGTAGTTAGTTGTTTGATATGATAACTGTGATTGTGATTGTGATTGTGATTGGTTTCTGTGGCTCTCGAGATGCGTTCTCGGCTGAGTGGGGTCACTTGCGGGAGTGATCTCACGCCCTAGTTTCGCCCTTCGTGGAACCCGCCACGAAAGGGGATGTGCACATTAATGGGACAGGGTTATCGCTCCAGTATGATGAGCGGGGCTTAGGTGGGAACGGCTGCGGTCCCCCACTGGCGTGGTAATGGGTCCAAAGTGGGACGGTCATATTGAGATGATGGGGATTGGTTGGTGGTGTGTGTGTGTGTGTGGCGTTCAATTTTGTCTGTTTGTCTTATTATTGATATATATATATAAGTTGTGTGATTAGTACCGACCGTTTAAATGTTTTAAAACTGTGGTGATCCATTCGGGGTGGTGAGCGATTTGCTGGCGGTATATCTTGGATACGCGTGGGATCTAGCTGGGGATGGAGTCATCACATATCAGAGTCTTTAGTCTTCCGCTGTGTTTATTAGAACAGTTCCTTTCAGTTGGTTTATAGTTTGAGGACATTTGTATTTTGCTTACAGTTGGTTTTGTAATGTAATCACTTAAACTTATTTAATAAAGTATGTTTCTTCATTGTCTTATGATTATCATGCCTCGGGTAACCGAGATGGTGACATCCTCATACCTGAGTGGTCCTGGTAAGGCACTTGGAGTATGGGGGTGTTACAAGCACGGGTTCAAAAGCTAGTTATATAGTATTCTTTGTCGAAAGTAAAAAAAAAAAAAGATTGAGATGAAGATCGTTCTATCTACGGTTTGTAGAGTTATTATTATTTATTTTGAGTTGTAAATTCAAAGAAAATACTATTACAAGTTACAAGATCCTTACCAAAACAGTTAGAAAATAAATAGTGGATTAGTTAAATTTCAAGGGAAAAGATGTTACATAAAGTGATGATAAAGATGAGTGATGGGTATATAATTCTTTTTAACCTCAATTTTGGGCTATGTATATTTAAAAGGGTTTTTCTATCATGTGTCCAATGGGCACATGATAAGGAGCCAATTAAGGAAAGTATTACACCAATAATCCTCTAAGTGTCATATTTAAATTATTAGTCTATTCATCTATGTCATGGAAATTGTAACACACTAAACAGAGGAAGTGATGGTAAAGATTGATATTTCTGATTGAATTAGCTAGGCATATACACCAAATACATAAACCCTAGTATCTACACAAAGATATTCTAAGATATATATCTAGATAAGAAGGCAAAGTATAATACAAATATTATACACTAAGTAAATATTCACAAGAATGTCCTAATTATTCTTACAGAATAATCTTTATTAAAAAGTTGGATCCAAATATAAGGCTCCGTTTGGCAAGACATTCCAGGTACCTGTTTTGACTGAACTAGCTTTTTTGATAAAAGTTTCCGGTAGCTTATTTTTATGGATGTGTTTGGCAAGTAGCTTTTTTGCCCAAATAAGCTACCTGAAATGAAATGCTACCTAGAGTAACATTTCACTTTTCAGGTACCTGATTCTTGGTAATATTACGTTTTTGCCCTTTCAGTTTATAATATATTAAATAATTATTATATCCTTTTACGTCATTTTACCAAAATAAGCTACCTTTTCAGTTAGTTTGCCAAACAATTTTTTATATAATCAGTCACCTTATCGCCTCCTAATTTTCGATTTACCTTATCGGCCTACCTTTTCAGTTTGATTAGCTTTTCGCCATTTCTGGTACCTTTTCAGGTTTCAGGTACCATTTCAGTTCGTTTTACCAAACAGAGCCTTTGTAACACCCCCATATCCAGAGGAGCCTTAACTAGGCCTTCCTTAGCATATAAGGGCATTACCATCTCGGTTGCCCGAGGACAGTAATAATCAAATGTCGACAAAAGAACTATTATGTTATATTACAAGTGATTTAAAACCAACTGACGATATAAAAGATACAATTCAAAGGCTACTCGCTATTACTATCAAATCTCGTGAAGACTCATCCCCGCCGGACTCCAGCCTATCAACGATATCAACACTGCTAAGACCGATTGCTCACCATAAGGGATCACGGCAGACACATAAAACAACAAGACAACCACACAAGGTCAGTACTGAGATAAGACACAACAATGCCAACAACACCTAACAATACAATACAACACAATCAGTCACACAAAAGCACACCCACACCGATCAATCTCCGTCACCCGATCGTCCACCGGACCCCGCCAAAGTGGGGGACCGCAGCCGTACCCACCAAATCCCCGCTCATCATACCGAGCGATAACCCTGTCCCATTAATGTGCACATCCCCTCCCGTGGCGGGTTCCACGGAGGCCGAAACTAGGGAGTGAAGCCACTCCCGCAAGTGACTCCACTCAGCCGAGAACGCATCTCGAAAACCAGAGACAAACAATCACAACTCACTGCAACACAACAATAACCAACAGCCGTATACACGCTGCCACAGAAACACAACCACAATACAACAACAACGACACCACAATCGACACACTAGACTATCCACAGAAACTTTGTAGGCGAACCTACCTTTAAGCAACTGCAACCAATCCATGCCAACATATGACATATCCAGCAATCAAGCAATGCCTATAACCACAACACAAACATCTATTACTACCAAGCAAACCTTAACTGCAAAGACAAGGATATGGATGATGATGACGACATACCTATAAGGAGAAACCCGGCAAAAGACCGCTACCCAACTCAAGTGACGCTCTCCTAAGGCACAAGAACCTTCAAAAGGCTTCCATGGAGGTTTTATGGTGAAGGGAAGGGAAAGAGGCGACTAAAGGATAGAAGGAATGAGGCGGAAATGATTTGCGGATTTTACAAAACGCGATTAAAACCCTCGCTGAAAACCCGATACTCGATCGAGTATCCCACATACTCGATCGAGTGACCCCCTACTCGATCGAGTAACCACGCTACTCGATCGAGTACCACCCCTAACTCGTAACCCAGCGATAGCTTTGGCACGCACCTCTAAGAACTATTCTGCTCCTAAGGTTAGTCAACGCTGGTCAAAGGGTCTCTAAAAGGGCGGGTATTACAGTCTTCCCCCCTTAAAAAGAACTTCGTCCCTGAAGTTCAACTCAACTATCTCAACGCACAAGACACGGGAAAAACACGACATCACCATTCTTCCTACTCAAGTCACTACTCCCCCGAAATGCCATCCCCCCATGTCATCATCATCATTATCTAACGTTCTAAATATATGTATATGTATATCGGCTCTTACAAACTATCATCTAAAACACCGACCTTACAATACGAACCAGCACAAACAACGATCACCCATCATATATGAGATTACCCCACTCACTAGTAACAACTATCAATACGAAACATATCTCATATCAACTTCATGCCGCACGAATATACCACCATGTTACTCAACAATGCGATTCTATTACGACACATGGCACCATGACTATCAACTTCCACTTCGACGCATGAATTACTCAACTCACTAAAGTAACCAGTTACAACTTCATACAATCAATATGACCAAAGAAATAGAAAACTTTATAAATAAACAACAAGACATTATAAACGAACAACAACATAGTCTCAAAATCAGTCTTTTTATTTGCGACATTACTCTTCCCCTCTAAAAGGAACTTCGTCCCCGAAGTTCACCACCAAATTTTCACACACGTTACTTATTACTTGTATCGTGACATAAATTAAAACCATATTATTTATTATGGACATTACTCACTAATCATATACTCATTAAATTAGAAAATATACACAACCCACCCGAATAACCAGTCGCTGTCGAGAAAGCATGTTAATATCATGTGTACAAGTGCATGAGAATATGTAGCTCCGATGAATAGATAGAAAATATGGCGGATGTAATATTAAAGCAACAAGAAACAAACGCCATTGCACTACTTGTTACAAATATGCATATAAAACCCAAGCGCGACTTCTAACATATGGAATTAACGGTTCAAAGGTGTTACTAAGCATCACTAACCATGCTAAACATCAAACATCCAATTATGTAACCATTAAACAATTTTAATTTTCGAAATTTCCTGTAACAGTGCTACTCGATCGAGTATGTAGGGGTACTCGATCGAGTGCCCGCTACTCGATCGAGTGTCTTGGCTACTCGATCGAGTAGCCCTGAGATCAGAATGCATTAATTCTGTCATACCTGCAGCTACTCGACCGAGTGTGGGGTACTCTGTCGAGTACCTACAGGTCAAATGCCTTGGAAAACCTGTCATAACCCACATGTATATATACATACTCGTCACATAACTTGAGTCGGAATGACCTCCCGACTCACAAAATCCTGCAACAAAGTCAACTAGAAAATCCGGCCTTATGGCCAAGCATACAAATCTGAAAGTAAAAGTTCTAACAACCAATAACTACTAATATCCAACATCAACGATCATAACAAGGATAAAGAAATAGGGGTATCACTCCTGCTGCTGCTGCTGCTGCTCTTCCTCCATCACCTCATCACCACCACCATCGCCTCCCGAAGTCCCCGCTCCCGATGCCCAATGCCTGCATCAACTCCCGCTCCAGCTCCCGGACCTACGTACCATGGGGTCAAGCCACCATAGGCAAAGGACTGAGGCGTCCCCCAAGCTGACTGATCCACCCCGTAAGAGTGGAAAACCCCACTATAGTCCCCAACTCCACTCCACCATACCGGATGCAGTCCCTCTGTCCCAATCCCCTGAGTGTACGCCATCTCGTGCATATTCCTGAGTGTCAAGGTAGATGACACTCTCTCTGCCAAGTAACTCGATCGCGTCTCCGGGGTGTCAAGGTAGGGGTAGCATGGAAAAGGGTGCTGCTATGGTGGTGCTACCGGCCGTGGTCTAGTCTCAGCGGTCCTCTCTCTCACTCGACGGGGTCCTCTCCCCAACCTGGGCCTCTCCTCCGCTACCGCCGCATTCTTCCCTTTCCTCGGCTCGGGCATCACCTCGAGAATCGTGCCATCAATGAGGTAGGTCTGCAACTGGCGGGGCACGTCATCATCCTCCTCCTCCTCGTTGGAGTCAACAGCTGTCACCACCGGCTCTAACGGCTCGGTCGGTGGAAGGTGCTCAGGAGCCGGGATCCCCATCCAACTCATCCCCCACACTCTCCAGGCTAGGCTACCGTCAGCCAAAGTTCTCAACCATTTTAGGTCGAGATAGTAGTCACGGTCCATCATAGGCACCGGTGTAGCCAGAGGCACATACTCCGAAGAAGCCTCAAAGGGGGTTAGCTTTTCAGCTAACCGAATGGCGATAGCGCCACAACTCAGGTACCGGGAAGTGGCAGTAGCCATCAAAGCAAGGCTAGCGCAGACGATGGCAGGAGCATTGAAGACCACCTTCCTGGTCCGCTCCGGGTGTAATACTCCGTATTTATAAGTCTTGGGGTACTCTATCGAGTAGGCCTTACTCTGTCGAGTAAGGGTAAGTTGCGTTTTAGAAAATTTTCTGACCTGTAGGGTACTCTATCAAGTAGCCTTAGGTACTCGATAGAGTAAGGGGGTACTCTATCAAGTAGCCTTAGGCACTCGATCGAGTAGGGGGGTACTCGATCGAGTACCTTGGGTACTCGATCGAGTGTCCGGTTTTACGGGGAGTTTTCTCGGGTTTTGTTAATTATGCGATTAAGGTATTTAAGCTTCGTCGTCATTATTCTAAACCACTTTTACAAAACCTAAATTCCTGTTTAAGAGAGAAAGCAAACAAGTCCATCTTCTTAATCGCATTCTTAGCAATTCCGGAGTTCGACGGTCGTTCTTGTCGTTGTTCGCCGTTGAGTTCCTTGCGTCGAGGGTAAGATCTATGTACCCTTTTTATTGTATTTCCTTTGATTTGGTTAAACCCTAATTTAGGGATTTGGGGGTTTTTGTGTAGATTGTGATTCGGTAGTGTTTGTATGTTTGTATGATAGGAGGAGGTTTTGTAGAAGAGCCTTTTTGATACAAATTTGTAGAGACCGTCGATAATTATGCTTTCCGGGTAGGATTTCCTACTCGGTATTAGTCCCATAATGGGATATTGGTGATGTCTTTGTATTTGGTTGTTGATATAATGATTGTCTTGTGTTTGTGGTTGTGATTCTTTGTGATGGTTCTCGAGATGCGTTCTCGGTGAGTGGGGTCACTTGCGGGAGTGACTTCACGCCCTAGTTTCGCCCTTCGTGGAACCCGCCACGGAAGGGGATGTGCACATTAATGGACAGGGTTATCGCTCAGTATGATGAGCGGGGCTTAGGTGGGAACGGCTGCGGTCCCCCATCTGGGTGGTCGGGTCCGGTGGACGATCGGTGATTGAGATTGATGGGATTGGAGTAGTTGTGTGTATGTGTGACGGTTAAGCAGTCTGTGTATCTTCTTGTTGATATATATATATAAGTTGTGTGATTAGTATCGACCCCGTTTAAATGTTTTAAAAAGCGTGGTGATCCATTCGGGGTGGTGGTGAGCGATTGCTTAAGCGGTATATCTTGGATACGCGTGGGATCTAGTCAGGATGGAGTGGAGTCATCACATATCGAGTCTTTAGTCTTCCATTTGTGTTTATTAGAACAGTTCCTTTCAGTTGGTTTATAGTTTGAGAACAGTTGTATTTTGCTTACAGTTGGTTTTGTAATGTAATCACTTAAACTTATTTAATAAAGTATGTTTCTTCATTGTCATATGATTATCATGCCTCGGGTAACCGAGATGGTAGCATCCTTATACCTGAGTGGTCCTGGTAAGGCACTTGGTGTATGGGGGTGTTACAAATGGTATCAGAGCGACGATCCTGAAACCTGTAACCAATGAATCTAATGAATCTAGGGAGTCAATTAAAATGAACTCGGGGTAAGGGTTGTAGGAGCTAATGCAAAGACTTGGGAGACGTCCTAAAGTCGCGAACTCGCCCTACAATTTTGAACCGGTCACCATGGGATATGTGTCGGGATCGTTATGTGCTTATTATTGTCTTTGTGTGTATTTATGTAGTAGTATGTTGTATGAATTGATGGATGAAAGATGATAATGACGTGAATTGTATGTTGGTTGATTGTAAAGCATGAAAGTATAATTATTGATACATGTAATTTGACATGTTATAATTACGTAAGGAAAAGTGTTTTGTCTATATATATATATATATATATATATATATATATATATATAAAGCGATGTGTAAGTATACATGTTGTTGTTGTCGTGTTGAGTAAAAGTACAGAAGGTTAGGAGTATGAATTGAACATGTGCTGGGTGAATATGTTGAACGTATATGGTGGGTAAATATGTGGTATGATGGATGAATTAGTGGAAAAAGATGAATCATCGTGGTATGATAACATGGTTCGGATTAAAAGGTTATATAATGGAAGTTATTTTATAGTGTTGTTATGTTAGTAACATGGAATAGGATTTGTAATGTATGAGTATGATTTGTCTTACGAAAGGCTATAGAATAAAAGCATGTGGGTAGTGCATGATGAATGTTGTTGCGTTGTTTTCGAAAATAATAATATGTGATTGGGGCTACTGGTTTCATGAGTATTGGGTTGTTTTCGTTTAACTTGGTTGTTGTTTAAGTTGTTTGGAAGTAAAATCAAATAATTATGTCGTCTGATTACAGCAAAGTTGTCTTTAAACGGTTATAACTTGAGATGCGTAAATGATTTTAATGTGATTCCAATTGGAGGTGATAGCTTATTCTTTTACGATTCTAACGATAGGTCACACACCCAAAACGACCAAGAAATGAGTGAGTTATGGCTGTTTTACGAAAACTGGACAGTGCTGAGAATTGGGGTACTCGATCGAGTATCCTTGGTACTCGATCGAGTAAGGGGGCACTCGATCGAGTACCTTAGCTACTCGATCGAGTAGCCCTGGTGATTTATTTTACGTGCTTCTGATCTTCACCTACTCGATCGAGTAAGTCCCTTACTCGATCGAGTGGCCTGTACACGATCTAGTGACCCCTATTTTGGGTCATATGTTTATCTTTTGACTTCGTTGCATATTATGTTTAGTTCAAAGGCGTTATTTTGCTTCTTTATGCATTGTTTTACATGTATGTTGGTCTTGACGCGTAAGTTACCCAATTTTGTGGTGTAAAGAGTGGCACCTATGATGAGTATGAGTTCGGTGGGGAGGACATGATTTATATGTGTTGGGATTAGTAAGACTTAATTGAGGCATAGAGCATGTTGTGTGAGACGAGATGAGTGACATGATTGTATGTTGAGTAATGAAAATGTAAGTGAATGTGGGCAAGGCATGATGTAAGTTTAAGGAACGTGAGAATGAAAAGATTGAAAGAAAGGATGTGGATAGTAGCAACCTGAGATGTATAATAAATTATGGAGGGAGATGGTTAGAAATAGTGTTGAGTAAGAACATATGTAATGAAAGGTCGTTTGGAAATAGTGGTATATAGCGAACTTAATGGGACATGTCGCGACGTGGATTTGCAGGTAGTGACTGAGTTTGGAAATTTGTGTTATCGAGAGACGAAACTACTGTGTGATTTCCTTGGGTAATTAACGGTATTAAATGAATTATGATTTCTAGAGATGTAAAAAGGGAGATGCAATTGTTTGAACATTAAACGTTGATTCTATGGATAGATTAGTGGCAAGTGTGAGTGATAGCATAATAAGAGAAGATCCATGGTAAGAAAGAGTGGGATGATGTCGGTAGAAAGTAATGGAATTTGAGTTTTGGAGCAACGAAGGGGTAACTGGATTTCTAAAGAGTTAGCTAGAAGGAATAAGGAGTTGAACTATTAATTGGTATTATTGAGTGTAAAGAGAAAAGAAGGATAAAAGTAAGTAGAGGAAAATATTCACCGGAGTTATGTGATATAAAGGTAAGGAATCATCGAAATGTGTGATATTATCATGAGGATGTTAGTTAATGGTTATATGGGAGCTTCAGGACAACATGTTTAATAATGAGTTTCGAGAAATTAAGGAAAGTAAGAAGTTAGTAGAATATCTACATGATATGAGATTTTGGTGGAGAAATGGATGATGATTCAATTAAGGAAAATATTGGGAAGAATGTTGAGGTAATTTTGTTCATGAATTCGATGTTCGTTGTTTGGGATGTTAACCAAAGATAGAAAAGAAATCATGATGTTTAGAGATGAGTGAAGAGGTTTGATGTCCGGACAGTGGTAGTGTTATGGTCTTTGACTAGTGGTTAAGGGTAAGGGTATATTAGAAAAGTGGCAATCCTAAAGAGGCTGATTTTGTAAAGACTGAATTGATAAAAGTATGGTTGTCAGGAAGTATAAGACATAGTCTTAGGAGGTGGTTTCTCATAATGAGTGTTAGCGGTATGGTTATGTATGGCGAAGGTCTTTGGTGATGCGAATGGAAGAATGTGATGAGGGGCATGCGAGTTAAGCTCGGACAATAGGTAACCTTTGTTGAGTGGTAACTTACGTGGTCGGGATTGACTAGTTGGTTGTGATTACGGGTCTATGATATGTGTAAATGTTTGTGTGAGGTTCGGACCTCACAAGAAGTGGTATGGTGTGATAATTATAAAGTCGTTTTATGAATGTTCAGAATATATATGTTGGACACGGTAGTTTAATTGAATGATATCCAAAAAGGTAATAATTTGATTAATTTGACATGGCTAGTTATAATTTTATGTGTATTAATAACACACGTGTATTCCGTGAAATGGTAGAGATGATGTTCATGAGATGCTTATCTGTTTATTCATATAATATGTTGCGTTGTGATTGAGTAAAGTGGATTTGAGTAAGTTTTCTTGTCCGAAAGGTTATTTCCGAGTCAGTATTTATGGAATTGTATGTAGTTGTGATGTCTATCGATGTGGTTGTGGTGCCTCGGGTGGTGATCCGGGCTCGATATTTAGTATTGTGATGCGGGTATTTTCGCACTACGGTGTGGCTGTTGGTGGCGGTGTTGTGATGCCGTCACCGGTTGTGGTGGAGTAGGCGGGATGATTATGATACGAGTTTTCGAAAGTGCATACCAGTTATACATAGATTGTTGTTTTGTTTGCTGTTGTTCTTTGTGAGTTTTGGTTGAACATGTAGACAGTTGTCTTGCTTATTGATGTTTTCTTTACCAGGTTAAGTTAAGAATGAGGTAGAGTATGATATGAAATAGAGTTGAATATGTTTTCGTTGTTGTCATGGTATAGTGATATTCTGTTGATGGGACACGGTTGTGAGAGGTTGTTACAGTAATTTTGATCTTGTGCTAGATAAGGCTTTAGTGGACATGGTAATGGCAAGTGATTCGTAGAACATGTGTAGTAATGATCTGATATATGCAGGTGGTTCATAATCCTTTGTTGAGACATTGAGTGTAGGGCGTTGAGTAATTAGTGTCGTGTTAAGTTATGTATGAGGCTTGCGGTAATAAAAGAAAGGAACTTGAGGATCTAGTGTGAGTGTACGTAACAAGTGTGGATCGTGAGTTATGCTTTTGGTGGTAAGAGTTTTATGTAGTTTATATAGAGAGGTGTGTCATGTTGCGGTAATAGGGAACAAGTGAAGTTTTGGGTTAAATTAAGGATTTTGTGGTATAGGTTAGGTGGTGTGACGAGAGAAGTGAAGTATGAGAGTTGTTTAAGTAAGTGAGCCTTGGGTAGGTGCATGGCGAGTGTTTAGATTATAGGTGGTTATCTTTGACATGCGACGGTGATGAGGATTATGAAAAGATATATCTAGGATTTAGTATTAGTGAGTTACGAGGACGTAACATTTATCTTAAGAGGAGTAGGAGGCGATAAAAGAGAGTTTCATGGTGGTGCATGTTGTAATATAATTGGAAGTAGAGTGTTAGCGTAGTGTAAAGGAGGGATTTGTTTTGTGGATAATACTTATAAAAGGCCATGGCCGTGCTTGTAGTAGTGTGATGCTTTGAGTGTGGGAATATTTTATATAATGTTGTGAGTTGGAGGATGATGTTATGAGTCGAGTAAACTTCGAGGACGAAGTTCCTTTTAAGGGTGGTAGAATGTAACATTCCGTTTGATGTCTAGGAGTGTCTTGATTTTGGATTTGATAGTGGATGATATTATGGAGCTAGCTGTGTTAGTGGATGGTGGTTGGTTATGTATGAAGTTGGTGTCGTGAGAGATATATATGTGGTGGATGCGATATCGTGAGTCATGTTAAGGAAGTAAACATAGTTGGTGGAGTGGGTGTTAAGAGTTCATGTTTTATGTTTGGTCGAGTTTTTGAGTTCTTAGTTATGTTGTTGTGTCTTGGTCGAGTTAGTATGGTTGTTTTTAGAGTATGGGTTGAACTTCGGGGACGAAGTTCTTTTAAGGAGGGAAGACTGTAATACTCCGTATTTATAAGTCTTGGGGTACTCTATCGAGTAGGCCTTACTCGGTCGAGTAAGGGTAAGTTGCGTTTTAGAAAAGTTTCGACTCAGAGGGTACTCTATCAAGTAGCCTTAGGTACTCGATAGAGTAAGGAGGTACTCTATCAAGTAGCCTTAGGTACTCGATAGAGTAGGGGGGTACTCTATCAAGTAGCCTTAGGTACTCGATAGAGTAAGGGGGTACTCTATCAAGTAGCCTTAGGCACTCGATCGAGTAGGGGGTACTCGATCGAGTACCTTGGGTACTCGATCGAGTGTCCGGTTTTTACGGGGAGTTTTCTCGGGTTTTGTTAATTATGCGATTAAGGTATTTAAGCTTCGTCGTCATTATTCTAAACCACTTTTACAAAACCTAAATTCTTGTTTAAGAGAGAAAGCAAACAAGTCCATCTTCTTAATCGCATTCTTAGCAATTCCGGAGTTCGACGGTCGAGTTCTTGTCGTTGTTCGTACCGTTGAGTTCCTTGCGTCGAGGGTAAGATCTATGTACCCTTTTTATTGTATTTCCTTTGATTTGGTTAAACCCTAATTTAGGGATTTGGGGTTTTTTGTGTAGATTGTGATTCGGTAGTGTTTGTATGTTTGTATGATAGGAGGAGGTTTTGTAGAAGAGCCTTTTTGATACAAATTTGTAGAGAGACCGTCGATAATTATGCTTTCCGGGTAGGATTTCCTACTCGTATTAGTCCCATAATGGGATATTGGTGATGTCTTTGTATTTGGTTGTTGATATAATGATTGTCTTGTGTTTGTGGTTGTGATTTCTTTGTGATGGTTCTCGAGATGCGTTCTGGCCGAGTGGGGTCACTCGCGGGAGTGACTTCACGCCCTAGTTTCGCCCTTCGTGGAACCCGCCACGGAAGGGGATGTGCACATTAATGGACGGGGTTATCGCTCGGTATGATGAGCGGGGCTTAGGTGGGAACGGCTGCGGTCCCCCATCGGGCGTGGTGGGTCCAAAGTGGACGATCGGTGATTGAGATTGATGGGATTGGAGTAGTTGTGTGTATGTGTGACGGTTAAGCTGTCTGTGTATCTTACTGTTGATATATATATATATATAAGTTGTGTGATTAGTACTGACCCCGTTTAAATGTTTTAAAAAACTGTGGTGATCCATTCGGGGGTGGTGAGCAGTTGCTTGGCAGGTATATCTTGGATACGCGTGGGATCTAGCTGGAGATGGAGTCATCACATATCAGAGTCTTTAGTCTTCCGCTGTGTTTATTAGAACAGTTCCTTTCAGTTGGTTTATAGTTTGAGAACAGTTGTATTTTGCTTACAGTTGGTTTTGTAATGTAATCACTTAAACTTATTTAATAAAGTATGTTTCTTCATTGTCATATGATTATCATGCCTCGGGTAACCGAGATGGTAACATCCTTATACCTGAGTGGTCCTGGTAAGGCACTTGGAGTATGGGGGTGTTACACCGGGTTCAAGTAAGACATCAGAAGCAACACTTCATGATTTTTCAGTTTACTGATATCCGGTCTATCATAAAGGAGGTTCGAGAGAGAACGAAGAAAGATCCTCAATGTAACATGCTGAACATCATTAATCAGCATGTTGCTTGAGGTGGGAGCTGGTTTCCCGGTAAGACAAGGCATTAAGCGGCAGACACCGCACTCAGCAGGAATATCAGTGATAGAATCCTTGGGAGGCTTGGCCAACCCAAGGTGAGAAGCAAAAAGATCCATGGTAAGCAAGAAACTTGTGTTCATCAACCGAAACTCAACGGTTTGGGCAGCTGGGTCATAACTAAAGGAGCTCATAAACTCCAAAGTAAGGAAAGGGTAGGAATGTTTCCTCAGCCGATACAAACCCGTAAAGCCCAAGGTCTCAAATATGTGACGGACATCCGTCTCTATTCCCAAATCAGTCAGAAGTGTGGTATCCACACACCTCGTTGGCCTCATTTTGCGTTTTTGCAAAGCTACAAAACGCTCCCTCTGTTTAAAATCTACAAACACAACCGAAGGGTACTCCGGTACCGCGGGTACCACGGGTCCACTCCCTTTCCCAGTCTCAGGCTGTGTAACCCTCCCCCTTTTGCTTTGTCGGGTCCCTATGTTCAGTCTCGACATCTGTTTTAGCACATAACTTAAACCAAACTTGTATAGACATATAGAGCACATAATTCTTACAATTGAACTTTGAATGCGAAGCTAAGTACAAACGTCACCAGCAAGTTCCCAATTTGATATGCATATTCAGTTTATAGCAACTCACATCCAATAGTTGTGAAAGGTTTAGCATGGTAACCACAACATACCTAACCAATTCGGATATTATGTATTGACTCAATACGCTATTTCATATAATTACTTAACATCATGTGAGACAATCCTACATACTCACAAAAAGGAAATTTTAAACATATCACCATTAACTTGCAATATATGAAACAAACAACTCACTTAGACTTGTCAGACGGTCTCTACAGCTGTAACAATTTGACATATTCACCATCAATTCGCATCACCATTATCATATTTGAAGTTTACCCTTACTTAAACATTCATATTCAATACCAAATTTCAAATATAGAAGACGAATTTCAATTTGGGGTACTTTTAAGACGGAGTTTTAAGGCAAGTTTTAAGACGAAAATCACCAAAATCCAACTTCCAACAAGGTATAAACAACATGTAGTACTCAATTTCTTCATCAAACATGTAGAAAACAATCAATCAAAACTTTGATTTTTGTAACCCTAGAAAATTTCGGCCCCCTAATCGGCAGTTTCTAGTCTATTATACAGCAATTAATCACCAACATTCATGGAAGGGAAGCATGTGAATCATATTTCAGCAATTAAAAGCAACAAATTGATCATATGAATCGAAATTTGAGATTATACAATCATCCCAACAATTTAAAGGCATAAAAACATGTAAATAGGGAAGAAATCATACCTTGATTAAGTAGTAAAGTAAAAAAATGTAAACAAATAAGAGGAAGCAACCCAAATCAATCACCACACTACAAGATTATGAGAGTTTGTTTGAGAGATATAAGAGCTTATGGGTTGGAATAAAGAAGAAGAATGAGGAAATAAGAAGGAATAAGGGTTTTAAGAAACCCGCAAAATCACTGTACAGTAACCTACTCGATCGAGTGTCTAGGGTACTCGATCGAGTGCCTTCTACTCGATCGAGTAGACGCTATTTCGTCGAGTATCTGCAGAAAATTTCCACATCCCGATGTCATAGCTTCCTAACTATATCGAGTGAGGTCTACTCGGTCTAGTAAGCACTCGCACTCGGTCAAGTATAGTTAAGTACTCGGTCAGAAATACGAAGTAAATAGATGGTTCCTGCAAAAACAATATCGCGTGTCGATTCCAAACTAAATTCGGAATTCGCCACTAGTTATCATACTCGTTCACGTATTACCATTATTACTCAAGCATACCATATCGTCTCAACAATTAAGGCTTATGTCATACTATGCTACAACAAATTACCCAACTCGGTTTACCTGCTACGGAGTCATTCATAAGCATAATCACGTCATCATACTTTACTTAAACTTATCTTACCACATTACTACCAAACTCGTGTTCACATCAACATGAAACATATAATTAACGATAATTCATTCTTTCATATGTCATAAAAATATAATGTATACTCTACATGGCAATTTAAAGCTTATCATGTCCAAACTCAACATAAACAAAGTTTTACTACACAAATCGATCGTCACGCAGCGGAAAGTTTCTACTAATAAACAAGGCATATACGCATTACCATATGCTATGTCTCATATTATAACTTAACACTTCCTTAACCATCCTCACCGTAAATACGGTAGGGCTTATAAACTCGTATATGATTACCGTTATTAACAACCTGAAGCAAATGCTAACATGATCACCTTCATATTATGGCATACATTTTCACATTTTCACGCATTCCTATTAAATAAGCTCCTATCACGGTTCTCATAACCATCATACAGCTCACTAATCGCGCCAAAACTGCACTATACTCCATCCAAACGCAACTACTATACCCATCTCTACGTTAACAAAGACTCGACCACAAATAACTCCGACACAATTAACATACACGTCACATATATATACGCACGGACTCCACATTCCCATACCCTGTGACTGGCTTAAGTACTATGGGGCCAAGATTTTGAAATGAGGGCGCCTACTCACCCAAAATCTAGCATCAGTTGGGGCTCCCATCACACATACACCAGGTTCATTTTATTAGACTCACTAAGTTCATTAAGTTCATTTGTTACAGGTTCCAAAATCGTCGCTCTGATACCACTTTGTAACACCCCCATATCCAGAGGAGCCTTAACTAGGCCTTCCTTAGCATATAAGGGCATTACCATCTCGGTTGCCCGAGGACAGTAATAATCAAATGTCGATAAAAAAACTATTATGTTATATTACAAGTGATTTAAAACCAACTGACGATATAAAAGATACAACTCAAAGGCTACTCGCTATTACTATCAAATCTCGTGAAGACTCATCCCTACCCGGACTCCAGCTATCAACGATATCAACACCTGCTAAGACTGACTGCTCACCATAAGGGATCACGGCAGACACATAAAACAACAAGACAACCACACAAGGTCAGTACTGAGATAAGACACAACAATGCCAACAACACCTAACAATACAATACAACACAATCAGTCACACACAAGCACACCCACAGCGATCAATCTCCGTCATCGATCGTCCATGGACCAGCCCCGCCGGTGGGGGACCGCACCGTGCACCCACCAAATCCCCGCTCATCATACCGAGCGATAACCCTGTCCCATTAATGTGCACATCCCCTCCCGTGGCGGGTTCCACGGAGGGCGAAACTAGGGCGTGAAGCCACTCCCGCAAGTGACTCCACTCAGCCGAGAACGCATCTCGAGAACCAGAGACAAACAATCACAACTCACTGCAATACAACAACAACCAACAGTAGTATACACGCCGCCACGTAAAACACAACCACAATACAACAACAACGACACCACAATCGACACACTAGACTATCCACAGAAACTGAGTAGGCGAACCTACCTTTAAGCAACTGCAACCAATCCATGCCAACATATGACATATCCAGCAATCAAGCAACGCCTATAACCACAACACAAACATCTATTACTACCAAGCAAACCCTAACTGCAAAGACAAGGATATGGATGATGATGACGACATACCTATAAGGAGAAACCCGGCAAAAGACCGCTATCCGACTCAAGTGACGCTCTCCTAAGGCACAAGAACCTTCAAAAGGCTTCCATGGAGGTTTTCTGGTGAAGGGAAGGGAAAGAGGCGACTAAAGGATAGAAGGAATGAGGCGGAAATGATTTGCGGATTTAACAAAACGCGATTAAAACCCTCGCTGAAAAACCGACTCTCGATCGAGTATCCCACATACTCGATCGAGTGACCCCCTACTCGATCGAGTAACCACGCTACTCGATCGAGTAGCCTCTACTCTATCGAGTACCACCCATAACTCGTAACCCAAGATAGCTTTGGCACGCACCTCTAAGAACTATTACTGCTCCTAAGGTTAGTCAACGCTGGTCAAAGGGTTTCTAAAAGGGCGGGTATTACAGCCTTAATTGTTTTGCTATGACGATCATAAATTAAACTAGGGATAACAAATTTTTTTAAAGAATGCCCGTGCAATTTTATACAAGTTTAAAACTAGTAAAAAAAAAGTCCGAATTAAATCACAAAAACCTTGAAACCTCAATCGTTCCATTACAAATTTGGGAGCTTTCTTTTCCAGAGTGATATAAATGAGTTAGGACCATTTAGATGAAGACAGATGCACAATGACTAGCTTGGACATATATTTATTGAAAAGATGTCTTCATATTTGGACCTCAAATTTTGCTTTCATTACTATTGGCGTTCACTAGATTTGTGCCCTCTGCAGCATGATTGTGCGAGTACATTCTTACTTTATTTCATTCAGGCACCTCGAATCTAGACATGAGACTACTGTTGGGGACTTCGAGTTCCATAATTGGACCTAATAATTTGATCAAATCTATATAATTTGATTTAAAACTCTGGCACAGGCATGAACATAGTTATTTAAAATGACGCGAAACTTTCACAGTTAAGACATACGGTTCATGAATTATGATTGACTCGATTCCAAATAACCTATATGGCTAATTGATGTTATATTAGCATCACAAAGCATGATCCGAAATGAACATTGTGAACTTATAGATACCTAAATAATTGCAAATAGTAAATCATAATGAACACAAAATCAAATCAGCAATAATAACCTATGTTTACTTGTACCATTCAACTATTCTACATTTCTACACTACAGTAAGAAACTAAGTAGAAATAACCGAAATTGAGCGTATGTAAATATATCAACCGTAGCCTACCCGAATAATGGGTTTGCCTAGACAACTCGAATCAGCAGATGAAGGCTTGCGCTTACCAAACCTATATATTGTACGCCAAAGCAAAGGGCCTAATCTATGAACATTGAACAACCATGTTAGAAACTATCCTCCTATTTACCAATTGCGTCCAAGAATCATTACCACAATACTTCTACATTGGCCTTCAACGGGTCAATAGATTCATGAGATACATTTTGGTATGATAGGGTTTAAGATAAAGTAACATAATCCTATCTCCGAAATAAAATATAAAATACTTTGTAACCAAGTATTTTATTTTATTTTATTTTTTTTGAGAAAAGATCATTATCATTAATAAAAAGTCATACGACATCTACAACATTAGGCAAGCTCAATCGGATACAAATCGATTACAACCATAGGAAATAAATTCTTGTTCAAAGAATGAAACACTGCAACATAGTCTCTATCATCGATTCGCCGCAAAAGGCTTTCATCCATAAGAGGGTCTACGAATCTTCCTTGACGAGTATCCATTTCTTCTGACGTGATTGATTGTAGCCATGAATCGGACAAAATATGTAAAACCATATAACAATCTATAACAACGCTGATCTTCTGTTGACTTATTAGAAAAGCGCAAACGAACAGAAACGAAAGCTCTCAAACCGAGAGAAGGACACCACCGATAGACGGGGACAGAGCCCTCAGAAAGAGAGACGAAACAAAAACGAAAGCGGAAATTAAACAAAAACATAAAGGAAACAAAGCGGAACACAGGAAAAAAAACGGAAGCCACCGCCTCTCTACCAACCCACAACACCGCCAAATCCAAGCACCACCCTGCCACACCACCTCAACAAACTCGTCCGATAAGACCCGAACAGCCCACATACACCACGCAGACCGAGAGGAATGAGCAGACCCGTACGATCCAGAACCGGGTGTGGGTAAGAAAGGGGAGGAGAGTTAATCGGAAAAGAGGAGACGGGTCGCCGGAGAAAGGTCTTGAGAGACCCCATCCCCGGCGACATGGTAGGGGGTTGATGGGTGGCGGTGGGAGGAAGGAGGAGAATGGCGGCAGCAAAGGGGGAGGATTTAGGGTTTTGCTATTTAGAGGAAGGAGGAGAACGCCGTAGTTATTGTTGTAACCAAGTATTATCGGAAACGAGTCATTTGGACATAGATTAAAAATAGATCTAACTAGGTTAATAACAAATAATCTGATCAAATTAGATAGATCGAATTGAAGAAATGTATGAATAAATTATCATATGAAATTATGTAACCAATGATTGTATTAAATTATCGGAATTTATTTTCGCAGTACAATTTTTACTCATTATAGTACTTTTTTGCTCCAAACTTTCCATTTGTCTACCCTTCCTAAAAAAACATCAACTTAATTTTCTCCACTGTTGAATCCTTAGAACATCTTTAGTGGTGAGCCATATTTTATTGTAGCTTGAGTTGACATGTAGTTATTTCTAGCAACCTTGCCTATAAGCTACATACCCTCACAATGGTGAGCTACATTATCTTGTAGCTTGAATAGGCCCACTTTACAAAACCAACCAATAAAAAGCAAGCAACTCGAAATCAAGCATGTAGCTTGGTAGAGCAGGTGTAGCTTTCTAGCAAGTCGTATTTATTCGACTCCAATGGTAAGCAACATGCCTGAAAACTTTAATAAATTGCAAGCAGGTCCTTTGTTGTAACCATTGGAGATGCTCTTAACCTCCTTCATACTCCTTCAAATTCTAGAATTATGGATGATTATTCAAGTGTAGAGCATGTATTTAATTCATTAATTAATCCACTATTAATTAGAGTTTATGTTAAAATTAGGGTTTGTAATTTTTTTTTTAAATTAGTGTTTATGTTAAAATTAATTAACCCTAAAGTTCAGCCATCAAAAGCCTGCAAATAGTACGAGGAAACACCAAAACAGCATAGTACACCATATATGAACCACGTTGCGTTCCCCAAACTCTATTTTTGCACCTAATACGACGCCGTTTTGTAGGGTTAGTCTTGCTATTGCGATTGTGTTTAATACTTGCATTGTTTGATGCTTTTTGGTGAATTTGTTTCTGGATTTTGATCGAAGATCATGATTAGTGTGTGGGAGTAGTGGCCATTTTACGGTGGTGGTTTGGTTAACAGTGGTATAAAGGTAGTTGATAACACCGGTAGTTGACGGTGTTAATGAACAAGAGAGGAAATTAGAGAACACATTGAAAAAAATGGGATGGGAAATGAGAGAGGCATAATCGTCAAAATGTACTGTGATGAGTAAAATGTGTACTGCGAAAATCAGCACCCTAAATTATTAATGCAATTGTTATGATGACCCGTCTTTAGAATTTTTTTTTTCCATTTCACTCGAAAAACAATGTTGGAGTTGGTGGTCAAATTTTCTTTTATTACCCCTCTCAATCCCATATTTACTAAATGAATAGGCGAAACTCTAAATTTTCCCGTCTAAAATATGTTCCCTACAATAGGGTATTGTATTTGTAGAAAACCCATATATTATAGGTATTTACATGACGGGTTATAAATGAGCATAATCTTTTAGATTTGAATATTTATAACATTCAACATTTTACATTCTGCATAAATTTATCTCCGGTCTATCTATGATAAAGAAATTATTTATTTTTTTCTTAAGAACTTTATGATAAAAATTCATTGATTATTTATGATAAAAAGTTGCCCCTGAAAAAAAATATGTTATTATTAAATATTTATAAAGTAACGTCATTAATTTCTCGGTAAAAAAAAAAAATTAAAAAAAAAACACTCATTTCATGACTTCTTACGATTTAATTTTTTATTTCTCAAATCAAAATACAATGATGAGAAACATGAAAAATAGATAAATTGTCAATTTAAATTTCACAAATAATACACTGAAAAGTAAAACTCTATAAATACCGTGCATACATTGCATGGTTCTATACTAGTTACATAATTAAAACTTATGAAAAATTTCTAAAAATAAAAAGCTTAAGAGGAAAGGATCAAAATATTTGATTATTTTCTTAAATAATGCCATGAATCAAGATATTTGGAATCACCTTGATTATTTTCCTTTTTCATATTCAAAAGATATAAAGACTTAAAAAAATATGACACATAATAATCCGTCGGTCCACTTAAAATGTATTTACATCTTAACCACTCTAACTTGTATGCTCTAATATGATCATTTTAATGTTGCTGTAAATCAACTCATTGGCTTCTAAAAATACGTTATGATCACCTGAATTAAAGTAATAGTTTTTATAATAAATTGTACAATTGCAGAACATTTTCAACCAGATATGTTTCATTTATATTATTTTTGGGTCACTTAGGAGTAAAGTTCATTCGAGATATAGGAAATTTGAGATAAATTGATCCGTTTAATTTCAAGGTATACTCGAGATCACTTATTTATGTACGGGTCGAGCCGATTCAAGCTGAATTGTTTGTTTTACCAAGCGTATCCAACTGAAAAAGACAAAAAGCAAAGAATCATCTTAAAACACATATATTGATTTTTATTTAATACCAAAAATATCACTATAAATAGACCTATGGTGTATGTTGTTTCTCATATTATCATTCTTTATTATTAATTAATCAAAGTAGTGTGACAAGTGTCTCTAAGCATTATGGATTGTGTACTAGTGAGGGTACTAATGGTCATAACTTCAATGCTGGCATTGTCATATGCAAAATCAGTTGAATATTCTAGGATTATTAACAAAGGTTTACCATCTTTACTACCACCAAATGGTGATCATGAAGATCTTGTAATAAATCTCCCCGGCCAACCAAAAGTCGATTTTCGACACTATGCCGGGTTTGTAACTGTCAATGAAGAAAAAGGAAGAGCACTGTTTTATTGGTTCTTTGAGGCTTCAACTCAACCAGAAGATAAACCCTTGGTCTTATGGCTTAATGGAGGTAAGCATATGCTAATTTTCTTTTTGCTGCTTTTGAAAATATAATTATCGTTTTCCCTAGAAAAGCTTCCAACTTTTTCGTCATCATAAGATCAGAATTATGAGGAAAAATAGAGGGGTATGCTTCTATTAGGACAAAAAATAGGCGACCTTCCTTGCAAAATAAATTTCCGAGAACTTGGTTTTGCCACTGCGAGTAAAATAGGCGACGTTCCTTGCAAAATAAAAATGGCATGTTTCTATTAAGACAAAAAATTCCGAGAACTTGTAAAAAAAAAAAGAGCAAAGTACAAAACTTATACGGAGTATAATTAATTAAAGAAGTTAGGAACATAATGGAAAAATGTAATTCTTAAAACTAAAACAAAATCATGCAACAAATGAAGTGTATATATAATTATGGAAAATGATAAATATAAAGTGTTAAAAAAGGAATGAAAACCTTAAATCAAGCATTAATGACATCAATTTACGCGTAATTGTGTTTTAAATTTCTAATTTAATTCCATTTTGGGAAGTAATTTAGTTTTAAATACAGCCCTTTGTATTTATCATTACTAATTATCTATTACTTGGTCGTTGTATGGTTAAAACTTTAAACGATTTAAATATTACGAAGTAATAGGTTATTGTACACCGTATAGTGATCTATCTTAGAATCCATTTTTGAAATAATGGTCAAAAATAAAATATTTGTCGTTTTGGGTCGGTTTTGAAAATATTTGTCAAAATGGTGTCCACGTAGGCTCGGGATTTCTGGACCTAAAACACGCCACTACCAATGACGTGTTTATAATGAGTACGGAAAGAAACTTCATTAAAAAATGGACTAAAACAAACACGTCATTGAGAATGGCGGGTTTCGGAGGGGAAACACGCCACCCCTAATGGCGTGTCTTATGTAATTTTTTTTTTTTTTTTTTTAAGTTCAGTCAGTTGAGGAAAAAAATTGTTGTAAAGACACGCCGCTACTAATGGCGTGTTTCTTTCACAAAACACGTCATTAGTAGTGGCGTGTTTCAGGTCTAGAAATCCTGAGCCTACGTGGACACCATTTTGACAAATATTTTCAAAACCGATCCAAAATGACAAATATTTTATTTTTGACCATCATTTTAAAAATGGACTCTCTATCTTACCGTCTCTTTTTCAGTAAATTCTGAATTTGTAAGTTGACAAGAGAGTCATGAAAAAGGAAAAACGATACCTGGATGATAGTGATGTGTGAAAAGATGACAGTTTGAGAATTTAAGTGCACAAGGTAAACAAGTACCGCAGTAATTGAGCTCTTTTTCAAAACAAGTCCTATAAGGATTAAGATTTAAGAATATCATATGTAAATTTTTGTGCTAAAAATAATGTGCTCCAATATTAATCTTTAACTAATGAAATACGAGTAATAAATTAGCTAAACAATAATACTCGGTATTATAAGTAAATTATTGGTGAATAATAAAAATAAGATTCTTTTATTTTATACAATTTTCACCCAAGTATCTGATACGGAGTACATAATATGATATACGGAATAATTTGTAATGGACCGACCGACTCGTGTTTATTGATTATAATATATACACATAAAAAGTTTGTCTGTCATAACTTTTTGGGTTGTCGCTAATTTTGTTACGAATGGTATTAGGTCCAGGGTGCTCATCTGTTGGTTATGGAGCAACACAAGAAATTGGACCTTTCCTTGTCAACTCTAATGGAAGCGGCCTTAAGTTTAATCCTTATGCGTGGAATAGAGGTCAGTATTTTGGACCCAGCTCGAGTTCCACATTAAGCATTTAGGAGAACATTATTGTACACAATCGTCTTAACCAAAAGTGTAAATAATCGTATTTTGAGATCACTTTCAATATTTAGTCAAGCAGACCGATATTATGATTGAAACAATTTCAAGGGCTCGTCGAGCGAGTTCAGCTCTTAATATACTAGCTTCGCGGTCAAATATGATGGTTATTGTTTAGTTACTATATTTCCATAAGCTACTTAACGTTGAGTTTAGAAAACTTAGCAGTTTGTATAAAACATACATATACTTTGCAGAAGCCAACGTTCTGTTCTTAGAATCCCCTGTTGGAGTTGGCTTTTCCTACACCAATACAAGTACAGATTTCGACAATCTTGGAGATGACTTAACAGGTATGTCTTTTTTACTATCTATTTGTTTAATCAATCCATGAAAAACAAAGCTCTAATAGAATTAGTAAAAGAAAGATTAATTGAATTTAACAAGAAAATTTTAACTCTAATAATGAGTGTTTGTTGTTATCAGCAAATGATGCTTACGAGTTCCTCAACAAGTGGTTCCTCAAGTTCCCTGCATACCGAAACCATGCCTTCTATGTTGCAGGGGAGAGCTACGCAGGTGCTGTAATAATCTCCACATTGTTTGCTCTTTTGTTATATGATTTGCCAAAACTAATGTATCGAGATTTACTGGAATTAATCACGCAGGAAAATACGTTCCTGAGCTGGCTGAGCTTATCCATGACAAAAACAACAATGATAATTCTTCATACATCGACCTAAAGGGCATTTTGGTAAGTATATTTACCTACTTGTTAACAACAATGAGAGGCTGTTGTCGGGGGATGACTCACTACCAAAAAAAGTTCATAACAATTTAAACTTGCTGGCGTAGATGGGTAATCCTGAAACGTGTGACCCTGAAGATTGGAGAGGATTAGTAGACTACGCATGGAGCCACGCTGTTATCTCGGATGAAACACACGGTTTAATTAGAGAATCCTGCAATTTTAGTAGTGATAACACTTGGAGCAACCCTGAGTGTACCAAAGGTGTAAATGAGGTGCTAAGACAATACAAGGAGATTGACATTTACAGCTTGTATACTTCCGTTTGTATCGCAAATTCAACTAATGCTTCTGGATCTTCAATGGAGGTCATGTTTAAATCTACCTCCAATATGGTGAGATCTCATGCTTAACTAAAACATTTAATCTACCATCATACGCTTAATAATAATTCCAATCTTTATTTGGATAGATGCCAAGGATCATGGGTGGCTATGACCCATGCCTGGATGACTATGCCAGAGCTTACTACAACAGACCCGACGTTCAAATCGCCCTTCATGTCAGTGATGGACTTAATCTCAGGAATTGGAGCATATGCAAGTATATTACTTCTATAAAGAAAATCCAGCTTTATAATACGTAATTTTTCTATTTTACTGAACAATTTGGAGACACTCTTACCGTATAATTTTCCGTTACATTGATTTGCAGCTCAACATTATTCAGTAACTGGGCAGATTCAAAGCCATCAGTACTTCCTATTTACAAGAAGCTAATTGCAGCTGGACTTAGAATATGGGTCTATAGGTAAATACGGCCACTACCTGATGTCAGTGCTGGTATATTTCAAGATGAGGACTAAAACTGATATTTAATACCCCCATTTGATTATAACAGTGGAGATACAGACGGAAGAGTACCGGTGCTGTCAACAAGATACAGTTTGAATGCTCTAGGATTACCAATCACTAAACCATGGACACCATGGTACCATGACCAGCAGGTATGACTACCACGGCCAAATCTATGAGTTATTGGGTTAATTTTGTTTATATATTCTAACATGAAAATTGGGTGATCCCAGGTAAGTGGGTGGTACCAAGAATATAAGGGGCTTACATTTGCAACATTCAGAGGAGCAGGCCATGCTGTACCCATCTTCAAACCTAGCAGCTCTCTCGCCCTTTTCTCTTATTTTCTACAATCCCGATCCTTACCATCCTCACGCTAGTGCTTCGTCCAATACTACAACAACCATAACGACAATACTTATAAATGGCGAGGCAAAACCGAGGGGCTCAAATGTGCTACTGCATTGTCCGATTTATGTAGCTTGTAACTTGTAACCTGAGTCGCAATAAAACAAACTTATATGAAATTAATTGAAAAGTCATGAATTTCTAAGAGGGAAGGTGGTGAATTAGGTAGCAGTTAAAATTAATTTTTAAGTTAACCCAATTAATTTGAGCAAGTCAAATACCAAGGAAGTGAGGCTTATTTGCCACTTCTTCGAAACAGTATCTAATACCCTTCTAAATAAAATAATGACTCGTCCACTTTGTAGAATGTTGTAAGCAGCAGGAGAAACGGACAGTATGAGTGACTGTTACCGAGATTTAACAATAAATTATATGAACATAAGTGCAGCGGGAAACAAAAAAGTAAAGGAAATTAATACACTTATTTTAAAAACAACAACAACAACAGAACCTTAATCCCAAAATGATTTGGGCCGGCTGACATGAATCATCCTCTCGAATTGTCCATGGGTGAACGCACGCCTCAAAATGCGAATAGAAAAAGGGTAAATAAAAAACAAAAAGGAAGAACGAAAATATAATGGAAAGTCAAGGTAAACTTAGGGGTTTTAAAATCGAATTCCGGATTTCTTTTATAACAACTTAAAATTTAAATAGAGAGAAAAGATTAAAACGATTTTTAAAAACCGAAATAGAATTAAGGATTCAGAATGAACCATGTAAAATCTATAAGAAAGTGGTTGGTAAAAAAGTGTAATAAAGGAGAGAAGAATACTAAAAATCCACATGTATCATTTCCCTCCATTGTGCCCTCTCCGTCACCATACTCTTCTCAAGCCCCAGAAATCTCATAACGTGCTCTATCACTCTCAACCATGTCTGCCTCGGTCTTCCTCTACCTCTAGGGACCTTTTCTATTCTCCAAGCCTCCAGCCTCCTAACTGGTGCGTCCATAGGTCTCCTTCTCACATGGCCAAACCATCTTAGTCGGTTTTCCATCATCTTGTCCTCTATTGGCGCCACTTTTACCTTTTCCCTAATCACCTCATTCCTTAACCGATCTTTCCTTGTATGTCCGCACATCCACCTCAACATGCGCATCTCCGCCACACTCATCTTTTGAATGTGATAATGTTTCACGACCCAACACTCGGAACCGTAAAGTAAGGCAGGCCTAATTGCCGTGCGATAAAAAAAATTTTCCCTTTAACCGTTGGGGCATATCTTTATCGCATAGAAACCCTGAAGCACTCTTCCATTTCAACCATCCCGCTTTAATTCTGTGAGCCACATCTCCGTCTAACTCCCCATCTTTTTGAATAATAGATCCTAGATATCCGAAGAAATCTGACCCCTCAATAACATTCCCATCAAAAATAATACTCCCCGTCTCTCGTCGATCTCAACCCCGCCACCTTAGTGAACCGACACCTCAAATACTCGTTTTACTCTGCTCACCCTAAACCCACGAGTCTCTAAAGTCCGCCTCCACAATTCCAACTTTCTCTCCACCCCTCTTTTGTCTCATCAATCAACACAATATCATCAAAGAAACATCATACACCAAGGGATGTCGTCCTGAATATCCCTTGTCAACTCATCCATAACTATAGCAAAGAGAAAAGGACTAAGTGCGGAACCTTGATGCACCCCGATGGTAATGGAAAATTCTTCCATTCTCCCAATTACATTAGTGCGAACACTTGCACTAGCCCCCTCATACATGTCCTTTATGAGGTCAATATATTTTCGCAACACACCCTTTCTCGCCAAAGCCCACCAAAGTACTTCTCTTGATACCCTATCATATGCCTTTTCCAAGTCAATAAAAACCATATGCAAGTCCTTCTTCTTGTCCCGATGGTGTTCCATCAACTGTCTCATGATAAAAATCGCATCCATAGTCGATCTCCCGGGCATAAATCCAAATTGGTTATCCGAGATGTCTACACATATCCTAAGCCTTTGCTCGATTACCTGCTCCCATAACTTCATCGTATGACTCATAAGTTTAATACCCCGATAATTGGAACACTCTTGAACACGACCTTTGTTCTTGTACAAAGGGACAAGAGTGCTTCTCTTCCAAGCCGATGGCATCTTGTTGCTCCTCCAAATCTTGTTGAAGAGCTTGGTTACCCATTCGATCCCTTTATCCCTGAAGCACCTCCAAACTTCTATGGGTATAACATCCGGTCCCTCTGCTTTCTTTGACCCCATCTTCCTTAACGCCTTTCTAACTTCACTCTTTTGTATTCTACGTACAAATTCCCGATTAACCATACTTGGTGTTACCTCTACATCCCCAAAACCTTGTTCCTGATGTCCATTGAATAAAGTATCAAAGTAAGAACTCCATCTAGCCTTTATTTCGTTATCCTGAACCAGAACCTTGTTGTCCATATCTTTCACACACCTAACTCTCCCAATATCTCTCGTCTTTCGGTCTCTTATGCGAGCCAGTTTATAGATATCCTTCTCTCCTTCTCCTGTGTCCAACCTGGCATACACTTCTTGGTTAACCTTTGCCCTCGCATCCCGTACGGCCTTTTTAGCGGCTCGTCTAGCCTCCTTGTACTTTTCAAAGTTCTCATCACTCATGCATTTCCCCAAAACCTTATAGCATTCACGTTTAGTCTTTATCGCTTGTCTCACCACATCGTTCCACCAAGATGTGTCCTTACTTGATGGCCTATTCCCTTTAGATTCCCCTAACACCTCCCTCGCCAAACCCTTTACAACATGCTCCAATATATCCCACGTTGCATCAATATCTTTCTCCTCGCAATCCGACCAAATATCGCTACTTCCAACCTTATCCAAATACGCTTGTTGGTTTCCCCCTTGTACCTTCCACCCTTTGATCCGTACCTCACCGATTATCTTTCTCTTCCTCAAGTCTCTCTTACCCCGAAAATCAAGCACCACTAGTCTATGTTGTGTTGCGGCACTTTCCCCGGGTATGACCTTGCAATCGGTGTACTCTTTCCTCCACACATTCCTTTCCAAAAGGAAGTCAATTTGACTAGCATTTCCTCCACTTCTATAAGTCACCAAATGAGAATGTCTTTTCTCAAACCAAGTGTTCATTACACCCAAGTCATATGCCAAAGCAAAATCTAATATGTCACTTCCTGCTTCATTTCTCTCCCCGAACCCAAAACCCCTATAAATGTTCTCGAAGCCAACTCGACTAGTACCCACATGCCCATTGAGGTCACCACCAATGATCAATTTCTCTCCAATAGGGACTCGTTCTACAACCTCTTCCAAATCTTCCCAGAAGGCTCGTCGAAAAGAAGCATCCAAACCTACTTGAGGTGCGTAAGCACTTATAACAGTCACCACCTCATCCCCGACTACAAGCTTAATGCTCATAATCCTATCACTCTTTCTCGATACTTCTACCACATCATCAATGTAATCTTTATCATTGGCAATACCCACTCCATTACGACTTTTGTCTTTACCCGTGTACCAAAGCTTATAACCCTAAGGCGCTATCACCCTTGCTTTATCTCCGACCCACTTTGTCTCTTGTAGACACATTATATGCACTCTCCTCCTTTTCATAGCCTCCCCTAGCTCAGCTAATCTCCCTGTCAAAGAGTCAACATTCCAAGTACCAAAACGTAACCTACTACCCTTCCTAAAGTCATGTCCTGATTTCTTTACCCGCTCTTGACCATGCTTCCTAGACCTATTTGACACCACACCCATACTTCGAGGTAGCGCGCCGCTTTTGGGCGACGACCTAACAACCCTTGCATATTTTTCACTACACCCGGGTCTAGAAGATGTAGAGCACCGTTGCCTATTTGACACCACCCCCAGATGTAAAGATGGCGCGTCGCTTCCGGGCGACGACCTAGCAACCCTCACATACTTTTCACTACACCCGGGTCTAAGAAGTGCAGCAAGTTGCTTCTGAGGAGACGCCCCAACGATGTTCAAATTCCGATTCATGTCCATAAAATGTGACTAAGTTTTGATGTTGGCTGCCACAGACCTACCGCAACCCTCCTACTTTATCCGGGCTTGGGACCGGCAGTGAATGCCCAAAAACACTCACAGGCAGAGTTAATACATTAAAAGCAATGATAGGAAAATAATTACCTACTAAATTAACAATTTGTAAACTTAACTTGACTCTACCAACTTCTAAACAAGACAATAGTAAAGCGGAAGTAAGGGTCGAACCCAAGAGAATGACCTTTAGCTAAAGACTCGATTTTTAACTATTAGACAACCACTAATTATTAAAACACTAATGACAATTAAGACTCAGCAATTAAAATTAATCACAAACAATGAATATTCACAATGGATAACATGTAGAAAACATGAAAGGAGGAATCTTTGGTTGGGAACAACATAAAAAGAGTATAAGTGAAGAGTTTGTTATTGTGGCAATATAACAAACACTTAATAGGCAAAAATCAATAATGAGAAAGAACTTGGTGTGATTATCCCTAATGACAAACTTAATAAGCAAGTATGAATCCTTTATTTCTTTCCTTCCTTCACTTATTACACAACATGAAAGATAATAATCTACTAACCTAAGTCAACTAGTAGATCCTTCACAAAAGAGTAACTTGCTAAGCCAGAAGGCAAACCAAATTGTGAGCAATAGAGCAATTCCAAACAAGTTGTGCTAAGATATGTCTCAAATAATCTAAGCCAATTATTCAACAGACATACAAGTAAATTCGTACTTATAAAGACTTGATCTATAAGCCAAGATTAAATCTTTACAAGTTTGCTTCCAAGAAGTTCCGAATAAAACACCAAGACAAGTGAATCGAGAAAGTCTACAAGTGAGTATGGAGTAGTTTTTCGCAATCTTCCCTCACCACGTCCTTCTTATGCCCCCTCTCTTTTGACAACCACCAATAAAAGGAAAATCTAGACTCAAGGTTTTCACTGTTAGTCATTAAAATATCTCGTGTCTATATTCGTTCCTTGGTCCTCAATCTTTGTATCTTTATGTAATTATTTCTAGGTTATTGTTTCCATATTACATAGCTTAGTCTTTAGGTAACTAGAGTTTTCTTTTCCTTATTCTTGTACATGTATACCTATAAATATTGTATTACATTGATCAATGGAAATCATCACATTCAAAAACAATTCTCTTCAAACTCTAACATGGTATCGTGCTTGTAAGATCCGTTCTCTTGCTTGCATTCAATTTTTTTTTTCGGTCTCAACCCGTCCCTTAGCCCTATTCGTCCCTCTCAACAATGGTCCCTCATCACAACATCATCCCTAATCCCAACAATCCTAATACTCCCTTCATCGATGTCAATCTTGTTGGAGTTTTGTCCTCCACAATAGTGCGTGATAATATTATTAAATCTCATTAAGGAATATGCATGGGATATTCATTGGCAATACTAGTCAACTGATCAACGTATATCGGTAACGGTTGGCCAACTAGGGTTTGACGTTACTGTCATGAGACGGCGGTGTTCAGCTGATCTCTTTCGGTCACACCTAAAGGAACGAACCCCAACACGAAAACTAATTAATTGTATGAGATACAGTTTAATTAGTGGTCGGTGTATGGATTTCGGTTACTTGTCGTTAAGAGTTACCTAGACCAAAACAATATTTATAACTTCACAAACTACTCTACTTTTAGTAAAGAGGTAAGTAAAGGTCGGATCCCAAGGGACGGGTATTGATGTAGGATTTTCGATTGCAAGTGGTTGTATCTAAGGGTGTCACAATTTGGGTTGAGGTAGGAGATCAACTAAACTAAATAACAATGCAAACAAAGTAATGCAAGCAAGCAAGATTATTAAAATGAGATGTAAACAATTGATTAAAGGCACTAGGGTGTCATGGGTTCATAGGGGATTCATGGGATTTGATCATAAAAAAATATTTTCTACTAGATGCAAGCAATTATTGTTGTGATGGGATCGAGTTAGTGTATGTCTTACAATCCCTAGGAAGTTTGGGTCCCGGAGCCGAATCGATTAGACTGTACAACACCTACAAGTCGACTTAATCCTCCCTATCCAACTATATGCATGGTCTAGTGAGACCCGAGTTGGTTTATATCTTACAAGTCTCATTGAAAAGGTAAGTGATGGGTAAAAAATGCAAGGATTCATAGGCTCGCATTTCATCAAACATAACATGTGCATAAGTTGAAATCACAACAAGCAAGCAAATTAATTATGAAAACATATTAGATTAAGCATGAATCAATCCCCATGTTGGTTTTCCCTAATTCCCCATTAACCCTAGTTAAGGAAACTACTCACTCATTATCAAGTTTAACATGGTAAGAAGGTTGTCAATCATACTAGCAAGGCAAAACATGATGAACAAATGAAGATGATTAACAATAATTAAAAAGGATTAAGAGAGAATTATACCTATAAAGATGATTCCCAATAATAAAGCAAAGAATAATAGAAGTACTTGATGATTGATGAAAGGTTGTCAATCCTCCAAATAAACCCAAATAATCTTCTAATTACCCAAAATAAATGATGAACAATAGAGAAATTAAGGAATGATTAAGAAATGAGATTTATATTAATGTTAAATTAAGAATTGATTACAAGATTAAGAGAGTATTAGGACTAGATAAAGATCCTATTAAGATGACATATCCTAATCTAGGTAGTACAATGGGGTATTTATACTAGAGATTAGGTACAAAGATTAGGGTTACTAAGGGCTTAAATGACTATTAAAACCCTTAAGAAAAGTTGAGGAAATGCTCCTCTCCAAGGAGATGCTCATCTCCGTTTTGGTGGTCTTTAACTAATACGCTCGTCCCGAGCGTCTTGGCTGAGGGACGGTTGGTTCTGGAGCAGAATCCGAGCGGATTGTTGGTCGAGACGCTCGGATTGTAGCAGGGCGACGCTCGTCCTGGGCACTGCAACGCTCGGACTGTAGCAGGGCGACGCTCGTCCTGGGCACTGCGACGCTCGGATTCCTTCACAGTCACTTCTCTTCTTTTCTTTCCTCAACAATCCTAGGGGATCTTGTTGGAGATGCAAGGATCCTTTCATCCTAGCCCAATCTACTTTATTTCCTACATAAGCCTTCTAGCATTGTCTTCTCTTTGATGCTTGATCATTGAATTCGATCAATTTAGCTCCATTTTGCCATGAAAATGCAAGGTTTGCACTCCTCTCCTACCAAGGGATCAAAACCTCAAAGATATGCAAAACGAGAAACTAAAGATAGTAAATGACCCAATTATGCACTAAAAAGCATAGGAATGAGGCTAATTCGGGGACTAAATATGCTCAAATATGAGTCACATCAAATATCCCCAAACCGAACCTTTGCTCATCCCGAGTAAAAAGGTGACAAAAACTAGGACCCTTATTCAAACTAACCTACTAATATAGACGATATGAGACAATTAGCGGGTCTCACTCTGCCCCTTCAACTCACAACAAGACAACCTTGAGGTAGGATGCCTTCTTGCAAGGCAAGGTGGGGCTTGCCAAAATGGCGATACATCAAAACATTAAGCACACAAAACAAGTAATGGATGCATCTAAAAAAATGAATATCCACTTTCCTCATCTAAGTGGCGGAAATTATCTAAAGGGGAAGCAATTCAAGGGTACACATTCCATCATAGATATGGTTTCTTCAAACTACTAAGCCTAGAAGGATACCAATTAATCACCTCCAAGTTGTGTCAAGCTAGGGTACCTTTGTTCTCAATCGTTAAATGCTTTTGTCAAGAGTAGACTCCCTATGGTGTTAGAAACACCGGAGGATCGCGGAATTCCCCTTCTTGCCTAAACAAGAAGAAGGCTCGTCTCCTCTCTACCATGCACAAAAGTGGATACGATGGAAAAGGGATCAATAGAATTTTGAGTTTCATGTGGGATTTTGCTTTTGTTGTTGTTTTTCCCCCAATTTCTTGTGGCATTTGACATTTTAAGAACACTTTATTTGCCATTTCTTTTTATGTTTGGCATTTTCAACACTTGACAATTTTTCATCTTTTTGCATTTTCTTTTGAATATTTTCAAAGCTACCCCATATGTAGCGAGGCTGCTTATATTTGAAGCATAGGAGTTTTCATTTTTGTTACTCCTCTTTTCTTTTGATGCAATTGCAAACTTTTTCTTTTCTTTTCATTTCTTGAACTCAAATTTTGAATAATTTTTGTGCCCATTCCCTTTTGATGACAAAAATGTGGTAGAACATGGATGATGGTTGCATGGTTTCAAGGGTCACCTTGAAATAAACGGTAGCCAAGGAGTTATCACACCACAAGGTACTCTTGACTAGGCCTTAATCCATGGGTCAAAGGATACTAGCATGACACATCCTAGGGTGTTTTACAAGCATTCTAACAAGTAAAGTCTTAAGAAGAAAAAGTATCTACAAGGATGTTATATACACTTGTCAAGCTTCCCAAATAGACGGTTTCACAAAATTTTCCTAAATGCAACTATATGCCATGATTCAACTAACATTTATACAACCTAATGCATATGCTTCTACCAACTAGTATGTCAAATAATCTAAATGCAATCCTAAATTCACATTGTTTATACCGCATCAATCAAAATAAAGCCACATAGTCATTAATATAAAGAGGAAAAAGGAGATTGGAAAGATCATACCATGCGGTCTTCAATATCCTCATGTCTCGGATGTGGCGTAGTCGATCAATGTGAAAAAGGATGAACAAACACAATATATACAAAAATACACTACAAAGGAATTGAACATGTTTTTGGATTTTTGAATTTTTCAAATTTTTATGGATTTTGTTTTATTGAAATTAAAAGACATGTTTTTGTATTTTTCAAAAAAGTTCAATTTTTATCATTTTTGTTTAAAAAGTCATGTTAGAATTTCCCATTCCCACACTAGTATGGGCATTGTCCTCAATGGCCAATACGATAGGAAATTATGCAATTTATATGAAAATGCATGATTTCTAAGCTAAGTGCAAACTATATGACATATAAATAAGAGTGAATGCAAACTAGGCTATGCTATATGATGCATGAGTTTTTGTTATGTTGGAGAGCATAATTTAGATTAGCTCCCAATGCATATGCATAAACTTCCCCAAACCAAAATAGACACTATTTCTAATGTCAAAAATTGGGGGAGTTCATGCATAAAGATGCTATGCATGAAACTACATTTGTCATTTCGGATTTTGAATGTGGGAACAATAAAAGAAAAACCTCAATGGGACCGAGGTGTGAGTCCTCTAGATGATGCTAGCACTCCAAATCATAATCAAGATAAAAATTATATGAAAAACAAGATAAATAAACAAACCTTAAAGGAGGTGTAGGAAACTCACAAAGTAGTGTGGCATCCTCCCAAGAGCTTGATAATCCTCAATCTTCGCCCATGGCGTCATCACTATCATCTCCATCATCATCACCAACTTCACTTGAATCATCATCAACCTCCATAGATCCGGAGTTATCATCACTTGCACTTGAACTTCCTTCTTCTTCCTCACTACCCTCTTCTTCTTCTTCTTCTTCTTCTTCTTCTTCTTCTTCTTCTTCTTCTTCTTCTTCTTCTTCTTCTTCTTCTTCTTCTTCTTCTTCTTCTTCTTCTTCTTCTTCTTCTTCTTCTTCTTCTTCTTCTTCATCATTCTCTTCATTTTCTTCACCTTCTTGTGCACCACTCTCAACAACAACCACCTCCTCTTCACCCAAGCTATCACCTCTAGAAGCACTAGGAAAGAAGGTTTCCTTATCCGCCCAACTAGGCAAAGGACAAGATGGGTCAAAAAGTCCTTGCCTAGCAAGATGTAGGAGAGGCGGATATTGTGCTTTATAAGCATTGACTCTATCCTCATAAGATTACTTGTGCATTTCTATCATCAAGAGAGTCGAGTAGTCATTCCCCGCCTTAACATTTTTGGGATGAAATTCATGGTAGGTCAATGGGTAAGGTGGGGTGATAATGGAGGAGGAGGGCTCGACAATGTCTTCCCCTTGGTGTTGTATAATATACTCGGCTTCCTCGGAGAGTGGGAGAAGGTAGTTTGGCCTATGAACATTTAATCGGCAAATCTTGCTTGGCAATGTGAAGGATTTAGTATCTTTTGTTACAACAACAACAACAACAACAACAACAACAACAACAACAACATCAGAGCCTTAATCCCAAAATGATTTGGGGTCGGCTGACATGAATCATCCTTTAGAACCGTCCATGGGTGAACGCACACCTCAAAATGCGAATAGAAAAGGGAAAATGGAAAACAAAAGGGAAAGCGAAAATGTAATGGAAAGTCAAGGTAAACTTAGAGGTTTTAAAATCGAATTCCGGATTTCTTTTATAAAAACTTAAAATTTGAATCGAGAGAAAAGATTAAAACGATTTTGAAAACCGAATTAGAATTAGGGATCCAGAATGCCTTAAAAGTAAACCAAGTAAAATATATAAGAAAGTGGTTGGTAAAAAAGTGTAATAAAGGAGAGAAGAACAAATAATTTAATTTTTTAAAATTAAATAAAAACACTAAATATGTCAAAAAAACATCAAATACTAAAAATCCACATGTATCATTTCCCTCCATTGTGCCCTCTCTGTCACCATACTCTCCTCAAGCCCCATAAATCTCATATCGTGCTCTATCACTCTCAACCATGTCTGCCTCAGTCTTCCTCTACCTCTAGGGACCATTTCTGTTCTCGAAGTCTCCAGCCTTCTAACTGGTGCATCCATAGGTTTCCTTCTCACATGGCCAAACCATCTTAGTCGGTTTTCCATCATCTTGTCCTCTATTGGCGCCACTTTTACCTTTTCCCTAATCACCTCATTCCTTAATCTATCTGCCCTTGTATGTCTGCACATCCATCTCAACATACGCATCTCCGCCACACTCATCTTTTGAATGTGACAATGTTTCACGGCCCAACACTCTGAACTGTAAAGTAAAGCAGGCCTAATTATCGTGCGATAAAATTTTCCCTTTAATCTTTGGGGCATATCTTTATCGCATAAAAACCCCGAAGCACCCTTCCATTTCAACCATCCCGCTTTAATTATGTGAGCCACATCTCCGTCTAACTCCCCATCTTTTTGAATAATAGATCCTAGATATCTGAAAAAATATGACCCCTCAACAACATTCCCATCAAAATAATACTCCCCGCCTCTGTCGATATCACCCCCGCCGCTTTAGTGAACGGACACCTCAAATACTCAGTCGTACTCCTGCTCAACCTAAACCCACGAGTCTCTAAAGTCTGCCTCCACAATTCCAACTTTCTCTCCACCCCCTCTTTCGTCTCATCAATCAACACAATATCATCAGCAAACATCATACACCAAGGGATGTCATCCTGAATATCCCTCGTCAACGCATCCATAACTATGGCAAAGAGAAAAGGACTAAGTGCGGAACCTTGATACACCCGATGGTAATGGGAAATTCTTCCGTTCTCTCAACATTAGTACGAACACTTGCACTAGCCCCCTCATACATGTCCTTTATGAGGTCAATATATTTTCGAGACACACCCTTTCTCGCCAAAGCCCACCAAAGTACTTCTCTTGGTACCCAATCATATGCCTTTTCCAAGTCAATAAAAACCATATGCAAGTCCTTCTTCTTGTCCCGATGTTGTTGCATCAACTGTCTCATGATAAAAATCGCATCCATAGTCGATCTCCTGGGCATAAATCAAAATTGGTTATCCGAGATGTCTACACATCTCCTAAGCCTTTGCTCGATTGTCCGCTCCCATAACTTCATCGTATGACTCATAAGTTTGATTCTCCGATAGTTGGAACACTCTTGAACATCACCTTTGTTCTTGTACAAAGGGACAAGAGTGCTTCTCCTCCAAGCTGATGACATCTTGTTGCTCCTCCAAATTTTGTTGAAGAGCATAGTTACCCATTCAATACATTTCTCCCCAAAGCACCTCCAAACTTATATGGGTATACCATCCGGACCCTCTGCTTTCTTTGACCCCATCTTCCTTAACGCCTTTCGAACTTCACTCTTTTGTATTCTACGCACAAATTCCCGATTAACCATGCTTGGTGTTACTTCTACATCCCCAAAAGCTTGTTCCTGATGTCTATTGAATAAAGTATCAAAGTAAGAACTCCAGCTAGCCTTTATTTCGCTATCCTGAACCAGAACCTTGTCTTCTATATCTTTCACACACCTAACTCTCCCAATATCTCTCGTCTTTCGGTCTCTTATACGAGCCAGTTTATAAATATCCTTCTCTCCTTCTCTCGTGTCCAACCTTGCATACACTTCTTGGTTAACTTTTTCCCTCGCATCCCGTACTGCCTTTTTAGCGGCTCGTCTAGCCTCCTTGTACTTTTCAAAGTTCTCATCACTCATGCATTTCCCCAAAACCTTATAGCATTCACGTTTTGTCTTTATCGCTTGTTTCACCTCATCGTTCCACCAAGATGTGTCCTTACTTGATGGCCTATTCCCTTTAGATTCCCCTAACACCTCCCTCGCCAAATCCTTTACCACATGCTCCAATTTATCCCACGCTACATCAATATCTTTCTCCTTACAATCCGACCAAATATCGCTACTTCCAACCTTATCCAAAAACGCTTGTTTTTTTTCCCCTTGTAGCTTCCACCACTTATTTAGAGCCTCACTGATTATATTTCTCTTCCTCAAGTCTCTCTTACCCCGAAAATCAAGCACCACTAGTCTATGTTGTGTTGCGGCACTTTTCCCGGGTATGACCTTGCAATCGGTGTACTCTTTCCTCCACACATTCCTTACCAAAAGGAAGTCAATTTTACTAGCATTTCCTCCACTCCTATAAGTCACCAAATGCGAATATCTTTTCTCGAACCAAGTGTTCATTACACCCAAGTCATATGACAAAGCAAAATCTAATATGTCACTTCCCGCTTCATTTCTCTCCCCAAACCCAAAGCCCCCATGAATGTTCTCAAAGCCAACTCGACTAGTACCCACATGCCCATTGAGGTCACCACCAATGATCAATTTCTCTCCAATAGGGACTCATCAAGAGTATCATCAAGAGTATCATTCGTGACCCATTTGAATTTTTGAACCATGGTGGCTAGATCAATGATATGGCCTCCTTTAACCGGTTTATAGTGTTAGAAATTTATATCTCATTATACTCAACATATTCAAATATGTTATAATTAATTTAGTCATAAAATTAATTTAGATATTATGCATGCAAACATAAATTAAAAGAGAAGAAATCATCAACCCTTACTATGATAATTTCGGTTTTATGGGCACCAACAAGATCTCCTTCTTGTTAGTTCTTTAGCTTTCCAAATAAGGATGAACAAAGATTCAAGGGTAGAATCTCTCCCAAAGATAAATACCCAAGATAACCCCTTAATAGATTAATATTATTAGATCTATAATAATAATAATCTTACTAAAAATTGACCCAAAAGGTTTTTGTCCTCTTGAATTTTCGGCCAAGAGGAGAGGAATTTTGGAGTATTTTGTTTCTCTTTCTAAACTTCTTTAAGTTATTGTGTGAATGAATGAATAATACTCTAACTTTTGCATGTAGTGTAAGAGTTTAAAAATAAGCAAAACATTTGCTCTTTTTCATGTGGGAAAACCGAAAAATGGGAAGGGGAGAGAGCCCAATGCATGCTCTCCTTTTCTTCCCAAGAGAAAGCTATGTATGCAAGGCTATGAGTAGGTTTTATAATTGTGTTTTCCACTTATAAATAATCAACACAATTTTATCCTAATACTCCCTCCATTTCGGTACACACACATAAAATGGATGAGTCCATTTTATTTGTGATTTTGTCAATATGTCACATGTGACACATTACATGAAATCTTATATATAAAATGTATTTTTAACAATTAAAAATCAACATATTAATAAAATATGTCACTTATAAAATTAACATGGTAATTCACAATTACTTGTACCAAAATGGTTTACCAATTATGAATCACAACATCTTGTATTTATAATAAATTATTCATTCCGTTTCAATTATTTCCGTAAACAATAATTTCATCTAAGTAATAAAACAATTTAATTACTTAGACCATATCTTATTATAATCAAATTACAATAAGACACGTAAATATTACTTCCAAAACCGTCCGTCAATTTTAAGTAATTTAATTAACTCGTATCGTCATACGATCAATTAAATATTCAATTAAGAGTGTTACCCTTTAGGTATGACCTAAGGGGATCAACTGATCACCACCGTCGCACGACAGTAATGTCAAACTCTAGTCAGTCAATCATTACCGATATGTGTGGACCAGTTGACAGTAAAAAATTACTTCCCAATTGTATTCTTAAAATCAGACTTAAACATGTGATCATCATGATCGACAGTTGTGATCGCATTATTGTCGGAGGACACATATTCCAACAATCTCCCACTTGTCCTCGACAAGTGTGCGTCACCAATTCTCTTGTCCTATTACTATCTCCCACTCAATGCAAGGTGTCTTTCAGGTCGTACTTGCAAGTGATCATATCGAGAGTGGTTTCCTCGATCTGGAGAATAACTAATTGACCGGATTTATCTACCATAGATATCTTCCGAGCGTGGCCACGCATTTCCAATTCATTACTCCTCGAGTGGCCCTGAGATATTGTTATAACCCTGACTAGGGGTGGACAATTCCTATCGCACTTATTCCCTTCGAATAGCCACATCCATCATAACCCAAAATATGCCCATTTGACCCCATTTACGAAGGTCGTAGTAACACAAATCAAAGTTAACCTGAAACTGTGCCATCTTAGGCGAACAGTCTTTAGTCAAAAGAATCGACTAATTAGAATACTATAGTAGCTCTCGCCACGCCAGAACTCTATAAGCGGTCATAAGGCCCGACAAAGTGTTCCTAACAGTCTGCCTATGTGATCGACTAGTCATCTCACATGACTCTATGGCAATTGAACTTGCCATCAATCGCATCACACTCTAGTCACTTCGAGACGTCACCTCATACAAGTGACTATGGGCGAATACTATGTTAATCCGGGTTCACTTTAACGGGGTTCAATATTGTCTCTGCAACCCGTTTTGATATAACAAAGTATAAAAGGAGTTTTCAGATTAAAAAACTCGAATGACAAATGTGATTATCACATATGAATAGTCAATACCTGATTACTACTTCATAATTTTATAATCCATTTTGATCATGTATGTAGTTGTTCATCTCAATTCAATTGAAATGACATATGATATGACTAATCATGTTAAGCCTATAAGAAGGCTTTGGTTAGTAGGTTTTATCAACTTATTGTACCTAACTCAACCTTACTACATACTCGTCTTCCTTTGTAATGTATACATTTGCATTACAAAACTTTCTGAGTACATGTCTAGATCCAATATAGACATAAGCTCTCCAGTCATAGAATAGCTCCCACTGTTTTCACAGTGTGCGGGACTCATCCCTCTTGCACATCCCATGATTGCAAGTGTACTCAATTTCCGTTGTAAACATTTCTCATTGTTCTTTATTGCCTAGAACGATTCTAGAAAATCTATTTCTTAAATAACATAGCCACAATGGTATCTTAATCATCCTAATGTGTTTCGATTATGGCTTTGTCGGAAACCATGCGCAATCTCAATTGCCAATTGTCATTTGTGTAACACTCTTACACAAAATTGCATCAAAAACACTTTGCATTTCATCCTTAATGCTTCTGCAAGCACTTAGGGTAATCTTTATGGCTTACTTGGTAACTATTACTTAAATTCGATTTTGAAACAATTCATCATACTCAAGGTATATGAAGTGTTATACATCATTTCCTAATTAATTGATTTGGCAGCGGAAGCAAATGGAATCAATCAAATATGTTCAACTTGATTGAGGTAGTCATTAATCTTATCAACATAAGACTTCTTATTTGACGCTAATATCATGTGGATTTATCTCCATAAATCTGGATATTAAAGATGTATTATATTTCTCCAAGTCTTAAATCATTCCCAATGATCATTATGTCATCCACATATAAGACTAATTAAAATTTCCGTAACTCCCACTAAACTCCATGTATAAACACAACTTCTCGACTTATCGAGAAAAGTTTTATAACATGATCAAAACATTGATTCCAACTCATTGATGTCCTACTTAAGACCCTCTCTTAAGTTTCACATTATCTTAGGATTGCAAAAATCTACAAAACTCATAACATGTATCGAATACATTCCTTCTATGAAGAAGTGGATTTTAGATTCACTCGCTATATATATCTCATAATGAAACACAGTTCCTAAGAAAATCCAAATAGACTTAAGCATTTCAACTAGTGCAAAACCCTTTGCAACCAATCAAGCTTTAAAATCACTCTTTATTAGTGCAAAAACACTTTGTCACTAATCAAGCCTTTTATTTTGGATTTTCATGGCTCTAAGCCTTGTATTGAGTTGTGACTTAAACACTCTCATGTAAGTCATATGTTCATTACTTTCCAGAAGTAATCAACTTGAATCAAACAATTTCATTGTAAGTTGTAAGCTCTTTACTTTCTTAAAAGTAACATGAATTCATCATCTTCAACAAGTGACGACTTTAACCTCCTAGGTTTTGAAGAAACAACGTTTTACACAAAACGTCTCATGTAGCCAAGAAAGACCAGCTTCTTGTGACATAACATTAACATTATTTGTGGCTCTTTGAATAATTTCTCCCACTCTGTCTTCTAGAAATAAACTTGTATTTTAGAAAGACAGCTTCACGAGACACAAACCCGTTGTACTCGTGATTATAATAAGGAAAAATAAGCATTTGTTTCTTTTGAAAACTTACAACCATGGTACCCTACCATTTCATATCTCATATGATTCGTTTTAGATTTAGTGGAAAAATAATTTAGACAAAATGATAAAATCCCCAAGAGGATCAAGTAACTCAAAGTAACTTGATCGAAGTCCAAACCATATCGAATAGCGTTTGATTTCTTTATCAACCACACATTATCCCATAATGTGTGCTAAGAGAGATTAATTTGTGGTACTATATCACATTTCAATTGGCTTGCATCAAAGTCTTCACTTGATAATCCCATCACGACTAAATCGTGATTCCTTGAACTCTTTGAACTTCTTCAAAGATTTCTCTATTTACCTTATTAAGTTAACACATTAGCGTCAACTTAAATCGTTGGTAAAAATGATCAACCTATTTTGGATCAATGATTTACAACCTCGATCTCCTTTTCAACCAAAAGGCACGAGACATCTTGCTTTGAATACAAGATACGCATATACCATAAGATCTAATCGTTTCAAGAGTACTCGATAACTCTTTGCGTTCATCATTCCAGAATCTAAGGTTCAATCTTGGGTTACCAATTTGAGTCTTGCATTATCTACATGATATATCATTCTAGTTTGGTTTAGAATATAATCACCTTGATAATGGGCTAGCCATACATCAAATCATGGTGTGTAGGGTCACAAAAGTGGAACCTCTTTTGTATCTTAACAAGTTTATATTCTTATTTAGAGTTTATGCACTTAATAGTCATAATTAAGTACAACTATAAACCCTAAACTAGATTGATTACACAATGACTCTATCTCTCGACATCATTGTTGCTAGTCGTCATATTCTAATCATCCTATGTATCAAACACAATGATGAAAACCACTATCGGTTTCTAATATTGACGAAGTAGTACTAGCAAAATTTTATGTCAATCAAATAAACATTTAAAGAATAAGGTCCTATTAGATGTCCCACAACTAACTTGTTGATTCTTCAATAATTTGGGGTAGTTTCTTTTCTAGCGTCCAACAATTAAGATAATAGAAACTTTATCGGTCGAGATTGATAAGTTTAGTATCGTTATTCTCAATAACTTTACTTTTAACATTACCTTGTATCAATTCCATTCTAATTTTACTTCTTTGAACCTTATCCTTTTCTTAACGGTTTAAAAGAATGCTCCCACTCATTTCAATGAGTTTTTGCTAAGAGAAGCAAAATTGAAATTCATGAAGACTACTCTTCAATTTATTCGTTTAGTTTTAAAACTTTCATTGAAGTGGTTGCGGTATTTTGGTCATTTTTGATTTCCAACAAATCTAGTTACCAAAATGATTTAACGTTTCAAAGTACTCAACTCAATTAAGCATATGAGAAACAATTTATTGTAACTAGATATGTTAGTTAAGAATCAAAAACCCTTTTGATCACGAATAACTTTTATCTATACTCTTCACAAGAGATCCTTGCAATGGATAATTTGAGGTTTTTTAGAAGAAAATTCATATTTGTCTTTAGTTACGATGTTTTGATGGAGATTTGAATTAAAATCGAAATGATATCGTATAAATTGAGGTAAAGAAATAGAACAATATGATAACAGAATAGTGGAAACAAAACATTCATCGTTATAATAATACTTGTAAATAATTAACAAGATATGAGCATTTATATAGTGACCTCTACCCAACTAATATAAATGATTCCAAGATCCCAATTCATATTAACTTGGGCACGGTGTGGCCGATGAATCCCTTATCAATATAACTCGGTGGATTAACGCTTTAATCGATTCTACTTTTAGAACTCTTGGTCGATAAAATTACTTTAATATTTATCTATAGCCCGGAACACATGCGACTACGGTCACGAATACTTCCGTTGAGCTCAATCCAAATTTCGAATAAATGTGTCCATGATCCAAACCCACATTAACTTGGGCACGGTGTGGCCGATGAAACCCTCATCAACATGAATTCGGTGGATAGATATTTATTACCCACTTCCCCTACGTAACAAGGTTTGTACCCCGGTGTGGCCGAGTGCACTCCCTCACGAAATAGGTTTTCATGGTTTCTACTTTTTGGTAAGGCTAAGTCTCAATTGTTTATTTTTAGCGAGAGGTCATGTCAATTTATTATCTATCACGTTTTAAGTTAACTAAAGCGGTGAACTACGATAATTGTAATTGACACGGTCGATAAACTCGATTAAAAAGATAATGCATGTTATAGTTATGGCGATTTAGCGATGCATGCAACATATAAATAAAATGCAAAGCAAAAATAAAATCCTAGTATGGCCTTCCTAGAATAGTAAATCTAATAAACTATTACAAATTCGGAAACCAACTCCATTGGTCCCTTGAACTTCGGTCTTGGCACGCATCTCGAGGTAACACCGTCTTTAACGGACCGCCTTCTCGAGTGACATCGTCTTCAAGGAACTCCGGAATAAATAAATTACATAACAAATTACATAATTTCCTATTATACAATTGTAATTAAAATAAAATAAATCTATTAAATTACAAAACGGTGATACGAGATCACAATAAATTACAAACGAATCGATATTACCATACATTTCGGGCAATACCAATTAAAAACTAAGGCCATACTAAGTAAAATTACATAATTCAATAATTACATAAAATAAAATTATGACAATAATAAATAAAATGCAGCATTATAATATGTATGAACATGCCCAATTTTATGCTAAATCGCCTTTAAGGAGCCAATATTGTATATTAATTGGTTTTTACGGATTTGCGTGATTCAACCTTTTAAAATCACAATAATTACATAAAATCATATTTATGTACTAGTTAATTAACCTAACCATCTTAGGACTCAAAATTAGTCTCCAGTAACATATTGACAATAATTAACTTATATTTCTTAATATTGTTCATAAAGGACTTAAAATTACAATATAATGCCATAAACTTCAAATAAATTATAAAAATTTCAAATAATTTCAAAATTTAAAATTTAGACTCATGAACATTCTGGAAAAATACCATGACACTCATAATGTTCAAAAACTTAGGTTAAAAATTTCGAATTTTATCGAGGAAAAACCAATGTTGCGGTTTATCGGATTTATCAATTATTACCATAAAAATATGAGGAAAAATTATTTTTATTAACTTTTCAATTTTATATCTGAAATATGAGATAAAATGCAACATGTGACATTTTTTCTTAGTCATGAAGTATGTTTTAGCAATTTATACTAATTAAAGTTACTATTTATGTGATTTTTCATCAAAAATTCGTAAATCATTCATAAAGACTTCATTATAGCCAATTATTTTACACACATCTTGTAAACTTTCATGTGACAACATACTAAATTTCTATGACCAGATTCGAAATATTACTCATATTAACCTATTTTTCATTTAAATTCGATTTTTATCATGAAAAATCCATATTTCGAGCATAAGAACTCATAAAATTATGAACATTTACAGGTTATCAAAAGATAATATATGTGAAAACATATCCAAAAACCGCTGGAAAAATCTAAGATTAGCTAATTTTAGTCCAAAAATGACATTTTTATCATAAAATCACATTTTAATGTCATTATTATACAAAATGAACAATAAAAATCCATAAATTAACTAAAATATCCTAAATACATTTTAGGATCAGAAATTTTAACATGCATAATTGATTTCATGATATATCATAATAAACACAAATTTATAAGTTTTATATGTTAAATCGTATAACTCGGAAAAACTATAACCGATTTGCATGCAAACAACCTAAGGCTCTTGATACCGCTTGTTAGAAATTTATATCTCATTATACTCAACATATTCAAATATGTTATAATTAATTTAGTCATAAAATTAATTTAGATCTTATGCATGCAAACATAAATTAAAAGAGAAGAAATCATCAACCTTTACTATGATAATTTCGGTTTTATGGGCACCAACAAGATCTCCTTATTGTTAGTTCTTGAGCTTTCTAAATATAGATGAACAAAGATTCAAGGGTAGAATCTCTCCCAAAGATGAATACCCAAGATAACCCCTTAATAGATTAATATTATTAGATCTAGAATAATAATAATCTTACTAAAAATTGACCGAAAAGGGTTTTGTCCTCTTGAATTTTCGGCCAAGAGGAGATGAATTTTAGAGTATTTTGTTTCTCTTTCTAAACTTCTTTCAGTTATTGTGTGAATGAATGAATAATACTCTAACTCTTGCATGTAGTGTAAGAGTAGAAAAATAAGCAAAATATTTGCTCTTTTTCATGTGGGAAAACCGAAAAATGGGAAGGGGAGATGTTGGACCATATAGCTTATATGTTTGTGTTTTGATGATGTCAAGGTGTTTTACATTTTATATACTTGTTGCGTGTAAACGTTTGTTAAGTGTTTTAGCATTAACCTATTACGAGCAACAAAGAGGATTGTGACGATTACATGAGAAGTTCAAGCCTTTGTTCAAGATCAAACAATTTAAAGATTCATTCAAGTATTATGTGAAGGCGAAGTTTGTCTAAAGAATAATCAAGCTTGGATGATGATGTAGCCTATACTCGAAGATCTCCTTGAAAATTAGAATAGTATAGGTGATTATCTCGTAATGGTAATCAAAGAATGAGTTTCTTAATTAGTAAAGTTATAGCTTTGCAGCTATAACATTACTAGTAAAAGAGCTCAATGTTATAGCTCTTCTACTATAACATTGAAATGCTGAGTTTTCATACACGACTTATAAATATTTTGAAAATTGTTTTATCATTGTTTAAAGTTTATTTTAAGTGTTTTAATGGAAGTATTTATTTTTATAAAGCCCGGTTTAGTGAGGAGTCCGGTTTTATGGTTGGCGTTAATTGATGGTTATTGGATCAACTTATGAGTTGGATTTTACTATCAGTTAGGGTTTCCATATAGTCTCTCCTAAAACCTAAATTCTACTTATATATTAAGATTAGGGGTTTCATGATTCACCAGCTTATGAGCCGTGTTATGCGTGTTGCCTAAGAGATATTAGGTAAAGATTTTATTCCTTAATAAAGTCTTTACATATCTTATATCTTACTTAATATATTTGTTTATGGTAAAAGATATTCTTGTTTTAGGAAATCTTATCATAATCATAGAATTTATAGTAAAGATAATATTTGGAAAGATTATATTCTATCTTTTAGAATATTCTTTGTTATCTTTTATGGCTTTTAGGAAAGAGATAATAAGAAGATATAATTTGTAATTATATCTTATTATTTCGGCTATTAGGGTTCTTGTAGAAACCGTGTAGCCTACATCTTCCTTGCCTATAAATACTTTGCTATTTACAACATCTAAAATAGAGACCTTAAGCATAAAAAAATGTTTTCATATTTTAAAGAGCAAACCGTGTGTTTTTAACGAAAACCGATTTGCAATTTTAGAAGGTCGTGTGTTACAAAACTCGCATACTTGTTCGTCAGTTATCGTTATAAGATAATAGTGCTTATTTGATTTCTTACTCGTTCATTAACGTGAACCTTTGTTAGAATCATTAGTGCTTTCTTATTTAAGCGTAAGTTAGTCACTCGAGTATTTAACGGTACTCTTTGAGTTACAGCTAGAGTTAGTTGTACGAGTTGGGTTAGTAAATTTGTAATTCGTAGAAAGGTACTAAATTTATTAATCGAGAATAGTGGACGTAGGTTTCGACTTGTGAAACTGAACCACTTCAAAAATCCGTGTGTCTCTTCTTGTTTCATTCTTTCGTTTACTTTGCTTACAATCGTTAGTTGATTAGTTAAAGTTTAATCAATAAACTTTAAATAATCAATTACATACGCACAATCGAAAAAGCTTTAAAAAGTTTTAAATCCTCAATTCACCCCCCCCCTCTTGAGTATTTTGGATCAATAGACTCTTCAATAGGTATCAGAGCCTCGTGCTCTTGATTGCCTAACCGCAAAGAGGTTGATCTATCTTGTTTTTCATTTATCTTACTGTTTTATATTCCGCTGCCTATCACGTGATAAATGGATTCCAAATATCTCAAGTGTCCCGTCTTTGATGGGAAGAATTACGGATTGTGGAAAAACATGATGACTCACTATGTGAAAGGACACGATTGGGAGTGCTGGAGGATTATTCAAAATGGTCCACACAAAATTCTTGTGGCATCCGAGGAAGGCACTACCTATGAAAAGAAAGAAGAGGACTATGTCGAGGCCGACTACAAGAAGGCCGAGAAAAACTCCAAAGCAATAAGTCTCCTGCAAAACGGAATGACCTCTACTGAGTTTGATCGGTTCTCTTCATGTTCCACGGCCAAGGAGATATGGGACGGGCTCGAATTAGCTTATGAAGGTACTTCCATTGTTAGGAAGTACCGAATTGACTTGCTTATGCAAAAGTATGAGCTATTCATTATGGAGCCCAATGAGTCCTTAGATAGCATGTCTGCAAGGTTTTCAAGCATCATAAACGAACTGAAAAACCTAGGTAGGAAATTCAGTACCGAGGACATTGCTAGAAAGGTTCTTAGGAGCCTTACTAAGAAGTGGCGTGCTAAGGTCACTGCAATGGAGGAATCACGAGATCTTGAAACCCTCTCCTATCAAGAACTCATTGGTGCTCTCATGGCCCATGAAATTACTCTTAACAAAGACGACGCTGAACCAAGTCGCAATAAGAGTATGGCTTTAAAGAGCGAAGAAGTAGACTCTGACCTAGAGGATGAAACTGTCTTGTTTGCACGACGTTTTAAAAATAAAAATTTTCGAAATAAACAAGCAAAATCATCCTATAACAACAATAACAACAAGTCATTCAACAAAAAGGTTAATGACTCAAAGGCGTCCTTCGCAAATAGAGGTTGCTTCAAGTGTGGAGAATCTGGTCATATGATCAAAGATTGTCCAACATGGGAGAAGATAAAGGACAAGACGAAACGTGAGAATACAAAGAGAGAATTCAAGCAAGTTATGATGGCTTCGTGTTGGGGAGACCTTGACTCAGAAGATGACGAGGAATCTGAAGACGACGAAGTAGCAAACCTTTGTCTGAGCAGTGTTAGTCTTGACCTAATCTCCGACAGTGACGATGAAAGCACAAATTCTCACTCAAACTATTGCTTTCTTGGAGAATCAGACGAAGACGATGATGAAGAGGTAAGTTACCTTGAGCTTAAGAAACGTGTTAGGAAATTGTCTAAAAGTGCTTTAATTGAATTCTTTGAACAATCTCTTGATAAGTGTCACGAACAGGATCTGGAATTGAAAGATCTTAAGGAACAGATTCTCGAAATTGCGGAAGAGAATCACACTCTCAAGACTAAAGCTAAGAAGTTGAAATCTAAGGTTACAGCTGAGAAAGCTACAACATTAGATTCTACTAAGGCTGAAAAGAAGGAATTAGAGTCCAAGGTTATAGCTAATGAAGCTATAACTTCTGACCTAAAGCTTAACATCAAGCATCTTCAAGCCAAAGTTATAGCTAATGAAGCTATAACTTTAGAACTTAGAAAAGTCAAAGAACTTTTGGAAACTAAGGTCACATCTAATGAAGAAGTGATCTTAGATCAAAAGAAAGAGATAGACTCTCTTTCAAAGCAATTGAAAGAATCTAAGACCGATATGATCAACGTTAAGAAACACCACACTGATGTTGTATTCATTCTTAACAAACGATTCCAAGACTTTCGTGACAACTTTAAAAAGGATAATGATGTAGATCACACGAAATGTCAAGAGGAAATCAAAACCCTAAAAGACCTACTTCTACACGCTAGAAAAGTCCATGACAAGTGGGAAGGTAGCACAAAAGTCCTAAACTTCCTAACCGAACAATCTGACAATAATATGAAGATGGGGTTAGGACATGAGTGCTATAGCCGTAGAGATCACTCTAAATGCAAATCAACACCTTCGGATTTTGATTTTAGAAAAAGGAAGTATACTGATCTTCCTGAGTACTTGATTTGCAATTACTGTGGTCATAAGGGTCATATCCAAATCAATTGTGTAAAAAAGGCTCAAGATTTACGAAAGAATGCCGAACATGCTAAAACTGTTGACACAGTTGTCGAGGATAAGGAAATCCCCACTAACGAACCTAACGAAGAAAGGAACAATAAATTTCGTTGGTTCTATGACATGGCCTTTGACTACTCTAAGAAACCTAGTACCTCACAAAGCCCTTGTAGATCTCAACCCAGTAAACCTATTCACAAGGCAACTAGTCAAGAGAGACCTAGAGAAGTTCCGAGACCTAGAGAAGTTCCGAGACCTAGAGAAGTTCCGAGACCTAGAGAAAACCCTAACCCTAGAACTCCTCCCAAGCCAAACAAACCTAAAGTTAGAAAAACGGTCATTAGACGTGTTTGGGTTCGAAAGAATTTAGTGTTTAGAGTAACTAATCATAAGGGACCCAACTTAGCTTGGATACCTAAAAACTGTATCTAATCCCTTATACAGGAAGAAGTGAAAGAAAACAATCAATGGTATCTTGACAGTGGATGCTCAAGACACATGACCGGAGATAAGAATCTGTTTCTTTCACTCAAGCCTTTTAACGAAGGAAAAGTGACGTTCGGGGACAACAAAAAGGGAAAAGTAATCGGCGTTGGCAAAATCGGAATCTCTAAGTCTCACGCAATAAGTGACGTTTATCTCGTAGATGGCCTTAAACACAATTTGCTAAGCATATCTCAACTATGCGACAAAGGTAACAAAGTAGTTTTTCATACTGACAGTTGTCGCATTATTATTGAAGGTACTAGAAACGTTATTCTTGAAGGCCACCGAAAAAGGAATGTTTATATGGTAGACTCAAATGCTGTGCCTACTAACTCTTTTTCGTGCATGAAAGTTACACTTGATGATCCTTGTTTATGGCATAAACGTTTTGGTCACATTAGCTCACTGACCTTGAACAAACTCAAGAAGTGGGACTTGGTTGAAGGGTTGCCTAAAATCAAGTTCGACCAAGAAAAGATGTGTGACACGTGTGCAAGGTGCAAACAAGTAAGATCATCGTTCAAACCTAAAAGAGTAGTAAGCACAAATCAAGCCTTGGAACTGGTACACATGGATTTATGTGGACCTATGAAGGTAAGGAGTAGAGGAGGATCCAAGTACGTCTTTGTTCTTGTAGATGACTACTCAAGGTATGTATGGCCTATCTTTCTTCATTCAAAAGACGAAACTTTTGATGAATTTGATTGTCTTATGAAACGTGTTCAAAATAAATATAAGACTAATCTAGTATCTATTCGTACGGATCATGGCACCGAATTTGATAATCAAACCTTTATAGAATATTGTAGAGTTAATGGTGTAGGGCATAACTTTTCTGCACCAAGAACTCCGCAACAAAACGGTGTCGTTGAACGTATGAATAGAACCTTAGAAGATACGGCACGTACAATGCTCTTGTGTAGCGGTTTACCTCGTAACTTTTGGGCTGAAGCCATTAGTACTTCTTGCTACATCCATAATCGTGCTATGATCCGACCTATCCTTAAAAAAACCCCCCTATGAACTCCTTAGAGGTCGAAAACCTAATATCTCCCATCTTCGCTGTTTTGGGAGTAAATGTTTTGTACATAATAACGGTAAAAACCGTTTAAGTAAATTCGACCCTAGGAGTGATGAGGCGATTTTTATAGGATAATCAGATCATAGCAAGGCTTACAAAGTGTTCAATAAGAGAACTCTCTGTATTGAAGAAAGTGTCCACGTTATCTTTGATGAAGATAACGTCTTCGATAAGCCTTTACAGGATGAGAAAGAAGACTTGGATGAACCCGACTTTCGTCTTTCAAGAGACGATCCCCCGGATTTGGAATTAGAGGATAATGAGATTGAGGGAATAAACGATGAACTTGATCGTTCCTCAAAAGACAAAGAGGAGAAGGACAAAGTTATAGTTGATGATACTATAACATCGACTCAAAATAAGAACTCCCAAACCAATGTTATAGATGATGTTACTGTAACATTGAATCCAAATCAAGGTGTAGAGTCCGAGGTTATAATCGACTCAAACACAACACCCGAATTGAATTCAGGGGGAACTTCCTCTAATTCCGAACCAAATGAAGTCGGGACAAGCTCAAATAACGATGGCGAACCAAGCACTTCAACGAAGTGGAAATACAAGAATTCACACCCCATGAATAATATTCTTGGAAATATTAAGAAGGGTGTTCAAACAAGACGTTCCTTAAACAACTTCTGTTCCTTCTAATCTTTTCTGTCCATGATCGAACCAAAGAACATCAATGAAGCTCTCGCTGAATCAGATTGGATTGTAGCTATGCAAGAAGAGCTACAACAGTTCGAAAGAAACAAGGTTTGGCATTTAGTTCCTAGACCAAAAGATCGAACAGTCATTGGAACTCGGTGGGTCTTCAGGAACAAATTAGATGATGCCGGAGTCATTGTCAGAAACAAAGCTAGATTGGTGGTTCAAGGATATAATCAACATGAAGGAATAGATTATGACGAGACTTTCGCACCTGTTGCTCGTCTTGAAGCTATTAGACTTCTGATAGCATTCGCCGCACACAAGGGAATGAAGCTCTTCCAGATGGATGTCAAGACGGCATTCTTGAACGGTTATCTACAAGAGGAAGTCTTCGTTGAACAACCTCCTGGTTTTAACAATATCAAATTTGAGGATCACGTGTTCAAATTGGATAAAACCCTATACGGATTGAAGCAAGCACCTAGGGCTTGGTACGACAGATTATCTAAGTTTCTACTTGACAGTGGATTTAGTAGAGGATCCGTCGACAAAACCCTATTTCTAAAAACTGAGGGTTCTGACCTTTTGGTTGTTCAAATTTACGTCGATGATATTATCTTTGGATCGACCAACCGACGCCTATGCAAATACTTTTCTGAGTTGATGACTTCCGAGTTCGAGATGAGTATGATGGGAGAATTGAAATTCTTCCTAGGTCTACAGATACAACAGACAGATGAAGGCATTAAGATCCATCAACAGAAATACATCAAAGAGTTGATTCGGAAATTCGGGATGGAAAATTCACACGCTATGCCTACTCCAATGGTCGAGAACAAGAAATTGACATTGGACGAAAACGGTAAATCAGTTGATGAAACTACTTACCGTGGGATGATTGGGTCACTGTTATATTTGACCGCAAGTGGACCTGATATTATGTTTAGCGTATGCGTTTGTGCGAGATATCAATCGTCTCCCAAAGAATCGCATATGACGGCCGTAAAACGAATTTTACGTTACTTGATTGGAACGGCCAACTTGTACCTATGGTATCCAATGGAGTGCAATTTTGATCTAGTCGGTTATTTCGATGCCGACTACGCAGGATGTTCTCTAGACAGGAAAAGCACGTCGGGTGTCGCCACCTTTATCGGACCATGTATCATTATGTGGGGTTCGAAGAAACAAAATTCAATTGCTCTCTTAACCGCTGAAGCCGAATATATTGCCGCAGGACTGGTATGTACTCAACTTTTATGGCTTAAGCAACAATTACGTGATTATGGTGTTGATGTAGGATGTATTCCTATTCTATGTGATAATACTAGTGCGATAATAATCTCTAAAAATCCCGCACAACATTCACGTACCAAACATATTGAAATTAGACACCATTTTATTAGAGACCATGTTGAGAAGGGGAATATAAAACTTGAATTTTGTAGTACTGAAAAACAATGGGCAGACATTTTGACAAAATCATTAGCTAGAGAACGATTTGAGACTTTACGGTTGGAAATTGGTTTAATCAGTGGTACCTAAGCTTCTATATGTGTTTAATCTTTTTATGACTGACTAGTTAAGTTAAGATTGTATGACTGTGTCCGTATATTGCGTTGCATGAATAATTTCGTTTATAGAAATATTTTTTCATAAGATTCTATTTGCTATTTAGAATTTAATTGATGTAAAAACTTATTCTTATCACAATAAACAAACACACCATATCTTTTATCTTTCCAAATTAAAAATAAAAAAAAAATCTCACAAATAAGCTCACAAGTACACGGCTCATATCTTTCCTATATCAAACCAACTTCCTAATTCATGTCTTATCATCATAAATTTCCATAGTTATCACTTTCCTATTCCTAATTAATAACACTTACCATATTACACCTACACTTGTTAACCCTAAAACCTACACCTATATCTACCCTTGCTTGACCCGTCCACCCATCCCCACTTGCTCACTTTTTCTTCTTCCAAATATTTACCATCATTACACATCTTCTCTTTTACTCCAACAATCACCATCATCCCCTTTTTCAAACAATCACCATCATCATGAACACATCTCATGCAAAAAATACCCGATCCTCAACCCGTCACCACCAAAACCGCCCCTTTCCTCACCAAACATCACCTTTGCCACCACATACTCCTCATTCCATGAATTGTCCTTCACCACAACCAAACCCAAACTCGCCCTTGTTTCGTAGTCGGGACGAATCGGTTTCCGAAGGCAAAAGACGCCGTCTTTTCAAGGGTAAAAATAAAGTTGTTGTTGATGATGGTGAAGCGATTGTAGAGGAACCCGAGGTGATAGTTCGGAATGGTGTTGCTCGTACTCTGCTTAGGGATGCTTCGAAAGCCGCGACAAAGGAAGGGTTGAATCGTGTTCGGCTTACTCATGATGAAAGCATCTTAGTTAATCGAGTTTTGAGGTATTCCATTCATGGTGGTCGGTATTATCCGAAATCTTGGTTGGTTAGTGTACCCGCTCTTGCTTTCTTTGTTAATTTTCTTGATTTTCAAAGGTGGAGTCACATAAGTCAGTTTTCGGGTCCTATATACCCGGTTGAGGTGGTACAGTTCTTTGCTGGTGTGTCAATCAAGAAAGGTGTGTTGCATGCGGTTGTTATTGGTGTCGATGTTACCGTCTCTGTTTCGGATTTTTGCTCTGCTTTTTCGGTTCCTAATGAAGGGATTGAATTAAATCCGAGTCTTGAATGGTCTAATGTTGGAAGTGAAAAGGAGTTGTTAGTGAAGCAATATTTTGAGGAGATGACGGAGGGTGTCAATATCGTGGTTCGACCTCTCTCGGCTAAAATTAAGTTCCTCTTAAATTTTTTGTGGAACACAGTGGTGCCGAGAATAGGGGGCCGTGATAAGGTGTCGAGTTATGAGGCGATAATGGTTTATTCTTGGTTGGAGGGTCAAAAGGTGAATTTGGGTAGTGTTGTCTTGCACCGTATCATTCAAACTAGTCTTACGGTTACTAAGGACAAGTTGAGCACCACAATCGATTTGCCGTATGGTATGTGGATATCTCGTATGTTGGAAATTAAACAAGTGATCGGGCCTGACAGTTACGGTGTTAGTGCTAGAGATTGTATGTGTGACAAGTTAATCAAGCTAATGGGTCTTTTTGTTGATGGACCCGAATTGCAACTTGCAAGAGATGTTGAGAAAGTCCCGGTGGATTCGGGTTTAGGAGCTATTGAGTCGAAGTTGGAGGGATTTATGAGTGGTTTAATGGAGAAATTCGAGGAGCATTCGACTAGTTTGGCTACGGCATTGTCACGGGTTGGACCATCTCGGTCTTTAGACTCGGGTTTGGATGCTAGTCGGGTGTACTCGTGGATGGAGGATGTGGACAACAGATTAGCGGGTTTTGAGAGGGAGCTGAAGGCTATACGTGGGGAAGTGTTCCCACACGGTGATCGTCTCACTTTCCTTACGAGTCAGGGTGGTGCTTTGGTGATGCACGGGAAAGCGATGGCCGGTGATCAAGCTCTCACGTTGGAAGCTACAAAGGCTCTTTCTTTGAAGGTGCTTAATTTTGAGAGGAGCATTGGTACTCTTTCACAGTTGGTTAGGAGCTCCTTCGACCGTCTGAATGCTTTGGAGCACCGTACTAGACCCGACTACGTGAACCCGTATAAGACCCGCAACATCTGATTTCCTCTCGTCCTACCCTCATTAGCCTTCCCTTAATTAGCTTTTCTTTTTATTTCATCTTATGGTGTGTTAATCAAACTCTTATTCGGCCCATTTTTGGAATACACTTGTGGTTATGGCCCAAGTGTTCTATTAAACATGTGATCATTCGGCCCACTTTGGCTTTAAACATGTTTAATTCTTAGTTTGTATGCTAATTATCTTTTGATGCTTATAGTCTTGCATGTTATTTTTTTTATGGCGTTTTTATCTCTTGTCTCGTCTTATATTATTCTAGTCATTTTTGATTTGTTCTTAACTTTTCGATGATGTCAAGAGGGGGAAAGAACGTCTATAGTAAGCATCTACCTAAGCTTGCTCCTTGTCAAGACCGATTGTCTCTTAACGTCCTTAAGTTTCGGTTTTTGAATAACTTAAGTTTCGGTTTTTGAATAATTGTCTTGATCTTGCGTTAATCTTTATTATCAAGATAACGGTATTATATTAAAGGGGAACTTTTTCATTAGTCACAATTTTAGGAGACTTGCCATCATCAAAAAAGGGGAATTTGTTGGACCATATAGCTTATATGTTTGTGTTTTGATGATGTCAAGGTGTTTTACATTTTATATACTTGTTGCGTGTAAACGTTTGTTAAGTGTTTTAGCATTAACCTATTACGAGCAACAAAGAGGATTGTGACGATTACATGAGAAGTTCAAGCCTTTGTTCAAGATCAAACAATTCAAAGATTCATTCAAGTATTATGTGAAGGCGAAGTTTGTCTAAAGAATAATCAAGCTTGGATGATGATGTAACCTATACTCGAATATCTCCTTGAAGATTAGAATAGTATAGGTGATTATCTCGTAATGGTAATCAAAGAATGAGTTTCTTAATTAGTAAAGTTATAGCTTTGCAGCTATAACATTACTAGTAAAAGAGTTCAATGTTATAGCTCTTCTACTATAACATTGAAATGCTGAGTTTTCATACACGACTTATAAATATTTTGAAAATTGTTTTATCATTGTTTAAAGTTTAATTTAAGTGTTTTAATGGAAGTATTTATTTTTATAAAGCCCGGTTTAGTGAGGAGTCCGGTTTTATGGTTGGCGTTAATTGATGGTTATTGGATCAACTTATGAGTTGGACTTTACTATCAGTTAGGGTTTCCATATAGTCTCTCCTAAAACCTAAATTCTAATTATATATTAAGATTAGGGTTTGCATGATTCACGAGCTTATGAGCCGTGTTATGCGCGTTGCCTAAGAGATATTAGGTAAAGATTTTATTCCTTAATAAAGTCTTTACATATCTTATATCTTACTTAATATATTTGTTTATGGTAAAAGATATTCTTGTTTTAGGAAATCTTATCATAATCTTAGAATTTATAGTAAAGATAATATTTGGAAAGATTATATTCTATCTTTTAGAATATTCTTTATTATATTTTATGGCTTTTAGGAAAGAGATAATAAGAAGATATAATTTGTAATTATATCTTATTATTTCGGCTATTAGGGTTATTGTAGAAACCGTGTAGCCTACATCTTCCTTGCCTATAAATACTTTGCTATTTACAACATCTAAAATAGAGACCTTAAGCATAAAAAAATGTTTTCATATTTTAAAGAGCAAACCGTGTGTTTTTAACGAAAACCGATTTGCAATTTTAGAAGGTCGTGTGTTACAAAACTCGCATACTTGTTCGTCAGTTATCGTTATAAGATAATAGTGCTTATTTGATTTCTTACTCGTTCATTAACGTGAACCTTTGTTAGAATCATTAGTGCTTTCTTATTAGCGTAAGTTAGTCACTCGAGTATTTAACGGTACTCTTTGAGTTACAGCTAGAGTTAGTTGTACGAGTTGGGTTAGTAAATTTGTAATTCGTAGAAAGGTACTAAATTTATTAATCGAGAATAGTGGACGTAGGTTTCGACTTGTGAAACTGAACCACTTCAAAAATCCGTGTGTCTCTTCTTGTTTCATTCTTTCGTTTACTTTGCTTACAATCGTTAGTTGATTAGTTAAAGTTTAATCAATAAACTTTAAATAATCAATTACATACGCACAATCGAAAAAGCTTTAAAAAGTTTTAAATCCTCAATCCACCCCCCCCCTCTTGAGTATTTTGGATCAATAGACTCTTCATGAGAGAGCCCAATGCATGCTCTCCTTTTCTTCCCAAGAGAAAGCTATGTATGCAAGGCTATGAGTAGGTTTTATAATTGTGTTTTCCACTTATAAATAATCAACACAATTTTATCCTAATACTCCCTCCATTTTGGTACACACACATAAAATGGATGAGTCCATTTTATTTGTGATTTTGTCAGTATGTCACATGTGACACATTACATGACATCTTATATATAAAATGTATTTTTAACAATTAAAAATCAACATATTAATAAAATATGTCACTTATAAAATTAACATGGTAATTCACAATTACTTGTACCAAAATGGTTTACCAATTATAAATCACAACATCTTGTATTTATAATAAATTATTCATTCCGTTTCAATTGTTTCCGTAAAAAATAATTTCATCTAAGTAATAAAACAATTTAATTACTTAGACCGTATCTTATTATAATCAAATTACAATAAGACACGTAAATATTACTTCCAAAATCGTCCGTCAATTTTAAGTAATTTAATTAACTCGTCTCGTCATACGATCAATTAAATATTCAATTAAGAGTGTTACCCTTTAGGTATGACCTAAGGGGATCAACTGATCACCACCGTCGCACGACAGTAATGTCAAACTCTAGTCAGCCAATCATTACCGATATGTGTGGACCAGTTGACAGTAAAAAATTACTTCCCAATTGTATTCTTAAAATGAGACTTAAACATGTCATCATCATGATCGACAGTTGTGATCGCATTATTGTCGGAGGACACATATTCCAACATATAGCTGCTATCCTTGTTGAAGTTCCGGTTGAAGTGTTTAGCCAAATAAGTTACCAAACCTCCATTAACAATCAAGGCCGTGCCTTCTTTGCCATGATCGACTTTGAGCCATCTCTCAATCAAAAGTTGGAGAATGTTGTACTTTTTGGTGAACTCTCTTCCAATGTTCAAGGTTGACTCGAGATAAATAGAATCAAGTTCGTTGAAATGGTTCGTTCTCTTCATAGCAATCAAAGTATGCCCAACAACCTTGTGCCATACTCTTATGCCCGGATAATGGACAAAAAGAGCACGACAATCATGATAAGATGTAAACTCTCTACCGGTAATAACCTTCCATAAGGGAGCGGGATCATACTTGGTAGGTTTCTTCGTGTAGGTCGGGTCATTGCTAAGGCCAAAAACATTACCAAACTCTTCAAAAGACAATTTCCTATCAACATTCTCGAGCCGGAATTCAATGTTCCTTAGAGCCTCCACCTTGGTAACTTTCAATGAGCTTAAAAACTCTAAGGTGAGGTATGAGTAAGTCAACTCTCGCATATTAAACAAAGTACTCAACCCCATGGACTCGAAAAAGGTATTGGTTTGCTCTAGGACACCCAATTTTGACAAGGTCTCTTGGCATATGAATTTGGTGGGTAAAATAGATTTCTTAGCAAAGGAAACAAATTTCTCCCTATGAGAGTCGGAAGTGAAAATTATCTCCGGATAATCATCTAGTTATTCAACAACCGGAGTAGAAGTAGTAGCTTCAATAGGAGGAATAGAATCTTGAATTTCCAACCTTGCATTTTGAACCACCAATGCCTTAGATGCTTGAATAGCTTGAAGAGCTTGTTGTCTTTTGGAAAGGTTCTTCTTTGAGGGTGCCTTGCTTCCACCTTTTGTTCTTGCCATGTTCTCCTTTATGTAGTAACACCAAAGATAAGCTTGATTTCTTCAAATTCCAATAAGACCCAAATCGATTTAGGATAGTTGAATTTTGTCTTGTATCCTAAAAATCGACTCAAACTTTGAAGATGTTGGTGTTTTAATTACTTGTTGTTGGTAAAGGAGTGATTTATTTGAGTTTTGAGGAAGTTTGGATTTAATTTGAGTGATTTTGGTTGAGAAATTTGATGTTGGTTGATGGAGAGAATGAGGGTTTTGAGTGTTTGGAGTTGTGTTTATGTTGTGAATGAGTAAATGAATTGGGAAAGTTGGGGTTTTAATCCCGTTATATTTGAAATTCAGGGTGGAGACGAGCGGACTGGGGTCGGGACGCTCGGATTCTGCTGTAGTTGGCTTCAGGAAAAAGACGTGCTGGGACGAGCGTCTTCTGAGGAAGACGAGCGTCTTTTTGAAGGAGGACGAGCGGATTGCTGTCGGGACGCTCAGATTCCTTGTTAGGGAGAAATGCCAATTTTTACCAGTTGTAGGACGAGCGGATTCTCTGTGGGACGAGCGTCCTGACTGAGACGAGCAGATTCTCAAGTGGGACGCTCGGATTCTCAATCAGAGCAAAAACTTCTTTTTCCAGCTATCTCAGGACGAGCGGATCCTACCCAGGATGCTCAGATTATCTTCAGGACGAGCGTATTCCCTTTGGGACGCTCGGATTCTCCCTCTACCACACGAATTCAGGTCCATCCGTGGGTATTTCATAACCCGTGTCATTAACTCTTCATTCCTTTGGTCTTTATTGTGGGGGCACTACGAAGGCTTGGATAGCCTAGGCAATTGCTATCCCCACACTATGTTAAAACATTACACATTAATAATCACATAAGTCCCTCCCTCACTTTCTCTCAAAATGGTGAAAATCTTGATCAAGGCATAAAAATATAAATTCAAAATTGACAAAAATGCAATACAATAAGTAAAATGCAAGTTAAGGGGTTAGAATATTTACAAATGGTGGTTTAGGGAGGACTCCGCCAAACTCTCATACAATAATGAGATGTCAAGGGGGCATGTTCAAGGTGTTGTTGATGTTGCTCAACACCTTGAAGAAGTAGTCGAAAGCTTGTTCATTGTCATGGTAAAGATCTTCAATAGACCTTTGCACTTGTTGTTCTTCATGGTGGTCTTGGGTCATAGCATTACTGATATAGAGATTGAATATCCCTTCAAACTCATCATCCCAAAGACCGCATACTTCATCTACTTGTTCCCCAATAATATCACGAGTTGATGAGAACAACTCCTCTTCCTTCTTGTCATGGCCAATGAGGCCTTCTTCTTCTCTTGTCATGAGTGGTGGTGAGCTATTCAAGCTCTCATTCTTGTTGAAGCATCCTTGTTCCTTGGACGGAGCATCTTGGAGGTTACCCATTTTATTCTCCAATATGGGTGGTGATTCTTTACCCATAGCTTGTTCTTTGCATTGAGATGCCAACTTCTTCCTATCACTTTCTCGGCTATAATGATCAATCATGAAACATGGCTCATGCAATCGGGGAGCTCTTATTGTCTTGTCAAGATTAAAAGAGATTGTTTCATATCCCACTTCAAGGGTGAGCTCTCCATGTTTCACATCAATCACCGCTCCCGCGATGTGTAAGAAAGGTCTTCCTAAAATGATAGGAATGTTGGAGTCTTCTTCCATGTCAACAATAACAAAGTCTACCGGGATGAAGAACTTGCCAATTCTTACCGGCACATCTTCCCATATCCCTAAAGGTGTCTTCGTTGAACGATCCGCCATTTGAAGTGTGATATTAGTGCACTTAAGCTCTCCCATTCCTAGCCTTTTGCACACCGAATATGGCATGACACTCACACTTGCCTCAAGGTCACATAGAGCTTTGTTGATAGTGGTGTCGCCAATGGTACATGGAATAGAGAAGCTTCCCGGATCCTTTTATTTTGGAGGTGAACTTCCTTGTAGGATGGCACTACTCACTTTAGTGAAAGCAATAGTCTCAAGTTTCTAGATGGATTTCTTCTTTGTAAGAATATCTTTCATGTATTTCGCATAGGTCGGAACGTGATTGATTAATTCCGTAAATGGAATTGATACTTCTAAGTTCTTGACAATCTCCATAAACTTCCCAAGTTGTTCATCAAACTTAGGCTTAGCTTGACGACTTGGAAATGGAAGCCGAATCACAATAGGCTCTTTCTCTTTAGCCTTCTCTTCATTCTCCTTTGAAACTTCTTGAATGGTGGGTTCTTCTTCTTTAGAGTTTTCAACAACTCTTTCCTTGTCACTAGCATTCACAACATCTTCATCAACGGGCCTCTTCGGTCCTTCATACCTTATACCACTCTTCAAATGGATGGCACTCACCGATTCTTGTCTTGTAGGATTACCTTGAGGTGGTAATTGTCCCTTTTGTCTTTGTGAACTTGAAGATGCCAATTGAGACATTTGGGTCTCCAACATCTTTGTGTGAGCTAGTATGTTGTTAATGGTGATGTCTTTTGCTTGGCTATCCTTTTGCATTTGAGTGAAAAATTCATGTTGGTTCTTTTGCATTTGGAGGACCGCTTTTTTAACATCAAAACCTTGGTCATTTGTTTGATTGTATGGAGTTTGGTTTTGATAACTTTGGTTTTGATCGTAAAAGGGTCTTTGAGCTTGGTTTCTCATTGGAGGTGGGGTGTATGTTGTTTGAGGGTTTTGAACATTTTGGCTTTTGTATGAGAGGTTGGGGTGGAATTTGGTGTTTTCATTGTAATATTTGGAATAAGGGGTACCACTCTTGTATGCTTGGAAAGCATTCACTTGTTCCCCTACATTCACTTTGGTCATGTCCCAAAGTTCCACAACTCTCACATATACCATTTGGAATTGATGAAGATACCACCATGGCATTAACATGTTGCTTAGGTGATTTGGAGGCTTCTTCAAGCTTAGCCATAGGCTTCTCAAACTTCAAATTAATGGTATCAATATGAGCACTAAGTTGAGCACCCAATTGAGTAATAGAGTCCACTTCCTGCTTTCCTCCTCTAGTAGCCTTCCGAGGTCTACTATATTGTGAGTTATGGACCGCCATTTCCTCAATCTTGTTCCATGTTTGATTATCGTCAAACTCGGTGAACATACCATTTGATCCCATATTGAAAATGTTTCGGGAGTCTTCATAAAGACCATTCCAAAATTGTTGTACAAGGAACCACTTGCTAAGTCCATGATGTGGACAAGATCGGCAAGTATACTTGAATCTCTCCCATGCTTCATACAAAGATTCCTCATCCCTTTGTTTGAACCCGGTGATTTGGGCTCTCAACATGTTAGTCTTTTTCGGAGGATAGAATTTCTTGTAAAAAGCAAGTGCCAATTTCTTCCAAGAGTCAATACCAAGAGTAGCCTTATCAAGGCTCTTTAACCATTGTTTCTCGGAACCAATCAAAGAAAAAGGAAATAAGACCTATCGAATTTGGTCTTGAGTAACTCCGGTTTGAGAAATCGCATCACAATAGTCACAAAAAGTCTTCATATGAGAATGAGGGTCTTCACTAGGCATCCCCCCAAATTTACTTCTCTCAACCAATTGTATAAATGCGGATTTTGCAATGAAATTACCGGTCAAATATTGTGGTGTGGGAGTACCATTTGGTAGGTTCTCCTCGGTTGGTACGGAATGTGATGAGAATTTAGGCATTGTGGGTTGATTTTGTGGTTGATTTTGTGTTGGGTTATCCTCTCCTTCTCTTGCAAAAGGGTTGATGAACTCAATGTTATTTGGTTGAATGTCCACAATCTCACCAATACCTCTCAAAGTATTTCTAGCAAGTCTTCTATTGTTGGTCAATGTTCTTTCTATTTCAAGATCAATGGGTAACAAGTTACCTTGTGATCTCCTAGACATGCAAAATATCAAATAACTTGAAAACAATTAGAACAAACCTTGAGGAGTTTTACTTCACCAAGGTAAAGAAGGACACAACTAAAAAGCAATTCAAAGAAAATCAAATCAAGTTAACACCGTCCCCGACAACGACGCCATTTTTGGTCGGTGTATGGATTTCGGTTACTTGTCGTTAAGAGTTACCTAGACCAAAACAATATTTATAAATTCACAAACTACTCTACTTTTAGTAAAGAGGTAAGTAAAAGTCGGATCCCAAGGGACGGGTATTGATCTAGGATTTTCGATTGCAAGTGGTTGTGTCTAAGGGTGTCACGATTTGGGTTGAGGTAGGAGATCAACTAAACTAAATAACAATGCAAACAAAGTAATGCAAGCAAGCAAGGTGATTAAAATGAGATGTAAACAATTGATTAAAGGCACTAGGGTGTCATGGGTTCATAGGGAATTCATGGGATTTGATCATACAAACATATTTTGTACTAGATGTAAGCAATTATTGTTGTAATGGGATCGAGTTAGTGTATATCTTACAATCCCTAGGAAGGTTTGGGTCCCGGAGCCGAATCGATTAGATTGTACAACACCTACAAGTCGACGTAATCCTCCCTATCCAACTATATGCATGGTCTAATGAGACTCAAGTTGGTTTATGTCTTACAAGTCTCATTGAAAAGGTAAGTGATGGGTAAAAAATGCAAGGATTCATAGGCTCGCATTTCATCAAACATAACATGTGAGGGGAAATATCCGTAAAATTCCCTTAATTTTAAGGATTATAACGTAAATATAACATGCGATTTATGGTCATAAACGAAATACAATAGAAAACAATAAAGATTAAGAATCAACCTCGGGTCCTTTGATGTGCGGCGTAAAGAACAGAAATCAACAGAGATTTCCTCCTAATCGTTGCACCCAAGACCGTCTGAGACTATGCCCTTGTGCTAGAAATGCTCTCTAATTGACTTGCAATATTGAGAGAGCTATTGTGAGGTTATACGATGTGAGATCTAGAAATTTCAGAGAAAAATGCTCTGAAACCCTAATGTTTTGTCAAAAATGAATGATTAGGTTAGAAAGGAGGAGAGGCTCTCCTTTTGTTCCTCCATTCGGCCAACCGTGAGCCCTCATGGGGAAGTGGGCTTCCACTTCCTCTTAATTTTAACTCGTGGTCCGGGTCGAAAATTGCTAAATGTATACGACGCGGTTTTTATTATAAATCGTCATCGGTTATCGGCTATTAAAATATCAACTAATAACACGGGTTAGTTGAAATATTAATCCATGTCCGATAAAGACAATATTGTATAATTAATTCAATATACATTAATTAAATATAAATCGTTTATATTCAATTTACGAATTAACTGTTTAATTCGTCTTAGCCATTATTATTTAATCCGTATTAAATAATTATCTCAACATCGCGTTTGACTAATTACTAGTCAATAACTCCGACTAACTGGTTAGTCAAATTTGGCATCTACATGACTGTATTTTCATACTGTCACATCTCTCAAACGCATCCTATAGGTGTGACTTTTAGGGACCAGTTGATCACCGCCATCTGTATGACAATAACGTCAAACTTATCTAGCAAGCCAACCGTTATTGATAAACGTGGATCAACCGATAATAATACCAAAAGTATGCCCTTTGATCCTTTTAGAGGTTTATAAGTCCTTGCACTAATTGTTAAGGACACCAACCCCAACAAGCTCCCACTTGTCCGTACAAGTGTATGTGCAATGATGTTATCCGCACTAACCGGAGGACACACGGCTCCAACAAACTCCCACTTGTCCGTACAAGTGTATGTGCGATAACCGATTCTCATATTCATTTAAAATTTCTCCCACTCAATGTAAAACAATTTGCAGATCCGGATCCGCAAAGGTCGTATTTTACAATCGATCGTGTCAAGAGTGGTTTCCCGACTAGAGAGTAACTTAAGCGATAAAACGAATCCGTATCCGAGCATGGCCATGCATTTCGATTCTGACTCCTCGAGTGGCCCCGAGAAATATCGAGTACCGATAAAGGCTGAATATTTCCTTCAACTCGACTCCTTCCGATCTAAGCACAAGCATGAAATGACCGAGAAAAAATCTACTTGGCCCCCTGTTACGGATAACCGTGAGAAAGAAACCAAAGTCACCCAAAATCTGCCTTAGTCTCAAGAGACGGTCGATAGTCAAAAGAATCGACTCTTAGGATCACCATGGAGGTCCTATCCACGACCGGCACCGAATGTTATAAAACATTTAGGACTCCACGTCGATGTCACAATTGTGTCCTACGAGATATCCGTATAACTCGCCTCTCGTGATTGGGTCAACCGTTTGACTTATGGCTTGTTGAACCCACCATCAACCAACGTCACAAAATAATTGCCAGAGTTATCAGCTCATGTGGGCAATTAAGGACCAAAAATATAATGTTTGTTCAGTTCACTTTGTGGTGTTCAAAATTGTCGTACAAATTCCACATGAAAAACAAAATATATAAATATCAAAACGATGATGTCGTATAGAGTACAAAAGAGAATGAATCTAATCCATAAAAAGAGTACTACAACTTAGGAACACGTTTAATTCCCATGGAATTAACATGCCCTTCATGCTTATCTTGTCGTAATGGTTTAGTGAGAGGATCTGCTATATTATCATCTGTAGCAATCTTTTCTATCACTACTTCCTTTTGCTCCACGTAATCTCGGATTAGATGAGCTTTCCGTTGTACATGTCTAGATTTGTTGCTAGACTTTGGCTCCTTAGCTTGGAAGATGGCACCACTATTGTCGCAATAGATGGTGATCGGGTCATTCGAACTAGGCACTACAGATAGTCCATGTAAGAATTGACGCATCCATATCGCTTCCTTTGTAGCTTCGGACGCGGCATAGTACTCGGACTCGTCGTAGAATCATTGTAACAGATTTGTTTGGAACTCTTCCGGTGATCGCAGCGCCATTAAGAGTTAAAACGAATCCAGATCGAGATTTCGAGTCATCTCGATCCGTTTGAAAGCTAGCATCTGCGTAACCGGTTGCGCATAGCTTTTGATCGCCTCCATAAGTCAATGCCCAATCTTTAGTCCTCCGTAGGTACTTAAGAATGTTCTTGTGACCATCCAATGTGATTCACCGGATCTTTGTTGGAATCGACTTGTCATACTCAATGCATATGCCGCATCCGGACGTGTGCATATCATGGCATACATGATTGATCCTATAGCCGAGGCATAAGGAATCCGTGTCATGCGGTCTTTCTCTTCGGTGTCTCCGGTGCCCGAGACTTGCTCAAATGCACCCCGGAGCCATAGGAAGAAACCCCTTTTGGAGTTAGTCATCTTTGAATCTCTCTAGGATTTTGTCTATGTAAGACTCTTGACTGAGAGATAACATTCGACGTGATCTATCTCGATAGATACGGATGCCTAGAATTCTTTGTGCCTCACCCAGATCTTTCATCTGGAAATGGTTTTTCAACCATACTTTCACCGAAGTTAAGAGAGGTATGTCATTCCCAATCAGGAGTATGTCATCGACATACAATATTAGGAAGACAATCTTGCTCCCACTCGACTTGATATAAAGACATGGTTCCTCGACCGATCGAGTAAATCCATTTTCTTTAATCACTTGGTCGAAGCGATGATTCCAACTCCGAGATGCTTGCTTAAGTCCATAAATGGAACGCTTAAGCTTGCATACTTTCTTAGGATGTTCTGGATCGATAAACCCTTCGGGTTGTACCATGTACAACTCTTCCTCCAAATAACCGTTTAAGAAGGCGGTTTTCACATCCATCTGCCAAATTTCATAGTCATGAAAAGCGGCAATCGCTAAGATAATCCGAATGGAACGCAAAGATGACTACGGGTGCAAAAATTTCATCGTAGTGCAAACCTGGCACTTGGGTGAAACCTTTAGCAACTAGTCGTGCTTTATAGATATCTTGTTGACCTTCCACAGAATGCTTTATCTTGTAAAGCCATTTGCATTGAAGGGGACGAACCTTAGCAGGTAAGTCAACAAGATCCCATACGTTGTTCTCATACATAGAGTCCATCTCGGATTGCATGGCCTCAAGCCATAGCTTTGAGTCAGAACTAGTCATGGCACCTTTATAGGTTGCGGGTTCACTACTCGTTAAGAGTAGAATGTCATCTATGTCATGTTCCTCGACCATACCAATGTATATGTCCGGAGGAATAGAGACTCTTCCCGACCTCCTAGGTTCCTCAGGAATATTCACCGCAGCCGGGATTGAAGGAACTGGTTCCTCCAATGGTTGCTCGGTATTTGGTTCTGGAATCCCCGACAGGTCGAAGGTTCTATCACTCTTTGCATTCTCGAGAAATTCCTTCTCTAAGAATGTCGCACTAGCCGCAACAAAAATACGTTGTTCGGTTGGCGAATAGAAGTAATGACCAAGTGTTCCTTTAGGATAACCTATAAAGTATGTCTTGACCGATCGCGGGCCGAGCTTATCCTCGTGTCTCCACTTGACATAAGCCTCGCAGCCCCAAACCCGTATAAAGGACAAGTTAGGGACCGATCCCTTCCATAGTTCATATGGAGTCTTGTCAACAGCTTTAGACGGACTTCGGTTAAGTATTAGAGCAGCTGACAAAAGAGCATAACCCCACAATGAGTCAGGCAACACGGTGTGACTCATCATGGATCGAACCATATCAAGTAGTGTTCGATTTCTCCGTTCGGACACACCATTCAATTGAGGTGTTCCAGGTGGAGTTAACTGTAAGGAAATCCCACAGTCTTTGAGGTGTTGATCAAACTCGTGAGAAAGATACTCGCCACCACGATCTGAACGTAGTGTTTTAATCTTTCTACCCAATAGGTTTTGTACCCTATTCTGGTATTCTTTGAATTTCTCAAAGGATTCACTTTTATGCTTCATTAAGTAGACATAGCCATATCTACTTAAATCGTCCGTGAAAGTGATGAAATACCTATAGCCTTCTCGTGCGGTGATTGACATAGGTCCACATACATCCGTGTGTATAAGTCCTAATAGGTCAGCAGCGCGCATTCCAACACCTTTGAAGGAAATCTGAGTCATCTTACCGATGAGACATGATTCACACGTGCCAAATGATTGAAAATCAAATGCCGAGATAGCTCCATTTTTGATGAGCTGTTTTACGCGTTTCTCATTAATGTGTCCCATACGGCAGTGCCATAGATACGTTTGATCTTTGTCACCAACCTTTAACTTTTTATTCATTACGTGTAATATTTCGGTGGTCTGATCTAAAACATAAATTCCGTTCATGGAGACTGCCTTGCCATAAATCATATCGTGTAATGAGAAAATGCAAGAATTATTATCTATTACAAATGAAAAATCAAGTTTGTCAAGTGCAGAAACTGAAATAATGTTTTTACAAAGACTGGGTACATAATAGCAGTTATATAAAGATAACTCAAATCCGCTAGGAAGCTGGATCACATATGTTCCCCTCGAGACGGCAGCCACTCGTGCTCCATTCCCGACACGCAGTCCACCTCACCCTTTACGAGGGGTTCGATGTTTTGAGCCCCCGCACATGATTACACAGATGAGAACCACAACCAGTATCTAGTACCCAAGTTCCGTAACTTGCGTGGTTAATCTCAATCATATGAATAAAAGTAGAAGAGGAAGAAAACATACCAACAGGTTTAACGCGACCTGCCTTTATGTCCTCATGGTATACGGGACATGTACGCCTCCAATACCCAGTCTTGTGGCAATGGTGACACTCCATGTTACCATCCTTGCTCTTTGTCGCGCCTGATGAGTTGCTCGACTCACCAGGCCCACTCTTACCCCGAACCCGACTTCTTAAACTTCGCCTTACCTACTGCTAGGTCTGCCTTAGCTTTGCCCTTACCCTTGCCCTTGTTTGACACAACGAGAACATCCTGTTTCATGCTCCCACCGAACTTCATGTCCTTCTCGATCCGTACGAGAAGGGAGTGCGATTCATGGGGACTTTTCTTCAAATCATTCATATAGTAATTCGCTCTAAAGAGCGCAAAACCATCGTGGAGTGAATGAAGCATGCGGTCAATCACAATGTTCTCGCTGATTTTACAATCAAGCGTCTCCAGCTTCTCGACATTCTCAATCATGCTGAGAATGTGTGGGCTAACTGGTTGGCCCTTTTGGAGTCTCGCATCAAAGAAGCGAGTGGTATGCTCATAGGTCACGATTCTCGGTGCTTTCGAGAATTCCTTAGTGAGCGTGGTGAAAATCTTGTTTGCACCATGGGCTATGAAGCGTTTCTGCAAATTGGGTTCCATTGCAAAAATGAGTACGTTTTTAATCGCACCCGCTTCCATACAGAAATCGTTAAAATTGGCGATCTCATTAGCTCTAGCCGTGGGACCTGGGTTTGGCGGGATGGGCTCTATTAGATATTTGAGCTTCCGTCGGCGGCGGCAGCATTCCGTAATGCCGCCTCCCATCCGCGAAGTTTGATCCATCATTCTTGATCGAGTAGACCGATTCATCCGATTCATGAAGATCCGAAGCCGGACTCACGGTCCAATGTGGCACTTGGCATTTGGTCGTTAGTAGGACCAGCCATTTCGTTATAGCAGTTTAATTGATCGTGTTCTACATCAAAAAAGAAAGAAAAACAAAAACGAAATAAGCAACTCATCGAGGTGATTTAAGTCTATTTAAAATTCATTTTAACGTGTAGACTCATTGCACTTGCATAATTGATCTCCCTCAAGAATAATACAAGTGATCCCAAGACTCAATTTTCGTAAATTGATAAGCCAACTGTTTAGCTAATTCTTCCGTAAGAACTCTTGGTCGATAGATTTCCGTAAATCCTATCTATAGTCCACCATAATCACAGGATCGTACGAGTGACCATAGTGTTGAGATAAAATAGGTCAATCGGTTCCAACTTACCCGACGTAGAAGGGGTCATATTATGCCTACCGACGAAGAAGGGACTCATTGGAGTTTGACCTATAAAGACCATTCTCAATTTTGGATTATACGAGGAAGATTCCATCAACTTAGTTTTAATTCATTTTAAGTGAACGAATAACTAGCATTACGTGAATGAATTAACTTAGGTGATGGCTTAAAATCGTGTGACATATGAATGTCATAGAAAACTAACGCGTGACCTCTATATGAGTCAGTTTTCATGCAATTATTAGGTGGTTTGGTTTTAGGCAGAATATGATGCATATTATCGTTACGAAAAATAAATAAAAGAATGCAATACGTAAATAAAATTCCTAGTGTGGCCTATCCTAGTAAAAAGAACATAATACAACTTTGGAATCCACCGTTGGACCCGAAAAGCTTGTCTTGATGTTCCATCTTTGTCCATGCAGCGGGAGTGAGCATCCGGTTCTCCATCTTTGGTCTTCTCAAAAATTACAATTTAAAATTTACAAATATAAACCTATTTACATTCTAAATACAAAAAACTGTAATTACAAGTGAAAAATCCAAAACAGAGATACGAGATCTCAAAATACAACCAAGACCGTGTTCCATCATTACGGTAACACGTTCTACTAAGGCCACACTAAGTTACAACCGATTGTAAAATAAATAAATACGTAATAAAAGCATTCAAAAACATTCAAAATTAACGATAAATAAAATGCATCAACTAAAAACAAATTTATTCGTGACATAATTCTGTAATTATGTTAAATTTATCCAAACCACCTTTCAACGATTAAAATTTATGTGATAAAACCGCTTCTATAAGTTTTAATTTTAATCTATTACAATCCGTTACTTTAAATACATTTTAAAATAACTATATGGTACGTGGGTGAACCGTTTCACTATCAAGCGAGTGTACAACATCCGTATGATGTACATATTATGGCCAAAAGAGAATTTGAAACAATAAGAGTAAAATTCAAAGCTGCCAAAACAAAATCCCTCGATCCAGGGACAAAAGTTCTCGATCGAGGAACAGAAAGGGCTCGATCGACTGAACTGCTAGTCGATCGAGAGAATTGCCAATGAGAAAGTGCTCGATTGACTGAACTGGAGGTCGATCGAGGACTTATATCAGCAAGACTGTTCGATCGAGCACAAGGAGGTCTCGATCGAGCAATCAGGGTTTTAAAAGTGGTCGATCGAGTACATCAAGGACTCGATCGAGTAAAAACAAGACAGAAAACCTCTCGATCGAGTAGAAACATGCTCGATCGAGAACAAAAATTTCTGAAAAAACAAAACCCTCGTGAAAACAGTTTTGTCGAAACAAAACAATTTCAATTTTGATTTAAAACCTTGTAAAATTAAATCAACAAATTGCAAAACATGAACATATTGCTATAATGATCGACTAAAATAACAATATGCAAAAACAAATCATCCGTGTATCACAAGGCACGGTTTACAAAACATAAAAAAAACAGCCGAGTAAAAAAAAATTTACCAGCCGTGAAGTTTTTATACAAAAACAAAATCGTTTCAAATCGATTTATGAAAAATCACAATGAAAATTTACGTGGCCTCGCTCTGATACCACTTGAGGGGAAATATCCGTAAAATTCCCTTAATTTTAAGGATTATAACGTAAATATAACATGCGATTTATGGTCATAAACGAAATACAATAGAAAACTATAAAGATTAAGAATCAACCTCGGGTCCTTTGATGTGCGGCGTAAAGAACATAAATCAACAGAGATTTCCTCCTAATCGTTGCACCCAAGACCGTCTGAGACTATGCCCTTGTGCTAGAAATGCTCTCTAATTGACTTGCAATATTGAGAGAGCTATTGTGAGGTTATACGATGTGAGATCTAGAAATTTCAGAGAAAAATGCTCTGAAACCCTAATGTTTTGTCAAAAATGAATGATTAGGTTAGAAAGGAGGAGAGGCTCTCCTTTTGTTCCTCCATTCGGCCAACCGTGAGCCCTCATGGGGAAGTGAGCTTCCACTTCCTCTTAATTTTAACTCGTGGTCCGGCTCGAAAATTGCTAAATGTATACGACGCGGTTTTTATTATAAATCGTCATCGGTTATCGGCTATTAAAATATCAACTAATAACACGGGTTAGTTGAAATATTAATCCATGTCCGATAAAGACAATATTGTATAATTAATTCAATATACATTAATTAAATATAAATCGTTTATATTCAATTTACGAATTAACTGTTTAATTCGTTTTAGCCATTATTATTTAATCCGTATTAAATAATTATCTCAACATCGCGTTTGACTAATTACTAGTCAATAACTCCGACTAACTGGTTAGTCAAATTTGGCATCTACATGACTGTATTTTCATACTGTCACATCTCTCAAACGCATCCTATAGGTGTGACTTTTAGGGACCAGTTGATCACCGCCATCTGTATGACAATAACGTCAAACTTATCTAGCAAGCCAACCGTTATTGATAAACGTGGATCAACTGATAATAATACCAAAAGTATGCCCTTTGATCCTTTTAGAGATTTATAAGTCCTTGCACTAACTGTAAAGGACACAAGCCCCAACAACATGTGCATAAGTTGAAATCACAACAAGCAAGCAAATTAATTATGAAAACATATAAGATTAAGCATGAATCAATCCCCATGTTGGTTTCCCCTAATTCCCCATTAACCCTAGTTAAGGAAACTACTCACTCATTATCAAGTTTAATATGCTATCAAGGTTGTCAATCATACTAGCAAGGCAAAACATGATGAACAACTGAAGATGATTAACAATAATTAAAAAGGGTTAAGAGAGAATTATACCTATAAAGATGATTCCCAATAATAAAGCAAAGAATAATAGAAGTACTTGATGATTGATGGAAGGTTGTCAATCCTCCAAATAAACCCAAATAATCTTCTAATTACCCAAAATAAATGATAAACAATAGAGAAATTAAGGGATGATTAAGAAATGAGATTTGTTATAATGCTAAATTAAGAATTGATTACAAGATTAAGAGAGTATTAGGACTTGATTAAGATCCTATTAAGATGACATATCCTAATCTAGGTAGTACAATGGGGTATTTATACAGATTAGGGTTACTAAGGGCTTAAATGACTATTAAGATCCTTAAGAAAAGTTGAGGAAGTGCTCCTCTCCAAGGAGATGCTCATCTCCGTTTTGGTGGTCTTCAAGTAATACGCTCGTCCCGAGCGTCTTGGCTGAGGGACGGTTGGTTCTGGAGCAGAATCCGAGCGGATTGTTGGTCCGGACGCTCGGATTGTAGCAGGGCGACGCTCGTCCTGGGCACTGCGACGCTCGGACTGTAGCAGAGTGACGTTCGTCCTGGGCACTGCGACGCTCGGATTCCTTCACAGTCACTTCTCTTCTTTTCTTTCCTCAACAATCCTAGGGGATCTTGTTGGAGATGCAAGGATCCTTTCATCATTGCCCAATCTACTTTATTTCCTACATAGGCCTTCTAGAATTGTCTTCTCTTTGATGCTTGGTCATTGAATTCGATCAATTTAGCTCCATTTTGCCATGAAAATGCAAGGTTTGCATTCCTTTCCTACAAAGGGATCAAAACCTCAAAGAATATGCAAAACGAGAAACTAAAGATAGTAAATGACCCAATTATGCAATAAAAAACATAGGAACGAGGCTAATTCAGGGACTAAATATGCTCAAATACGAGTCAGATAAATTAGTCCCTTGATAAATTGACTAAGAGTTAGTTGATTAATTAATCTAGAGATATATTGAGTTGTGAACTCGAGGCGCGGAAATTATTATTTAATTATGCGATGATTAAATAATAAATTTTTTGAGACGGGAATTAATGATTAAGTACTTAATTGTTAAGTTAGTACTAATTAACTAATGTGATTAGTATTGGTACGTAAAATATATGTGTAGTTGTACACGTATATTTACGGAGTGTTTTAGACAAATTAATTGGGAAGCATTTAAACATAAAACGATGTTTAAATAAAATTTACACGTATTTGTGCGACAAATATAAGAACCAATATGGACCCGTAAATGGGACATTGGACCGTGTAAATGAAGTGTAAATGGATGATTATAAACATAATCATTACACTCATGCTTTTATTTTTTCCTATCTAATTTGTTCTTATCTATGGACAAATTGTATTGGACATGAAAAATTGCCAAAAATTTCTCCACTCCTACACCCCAATTAGAGTGCTCAAAGCAAGCCTACGCTTTGATACCATGTAAAGAATATAAGATTGAATGAATGATTGACTTGAATATTATTGATAACAAATGAATGCTTATATAGGAATTACAAGACGATAATAATTGGAAACTCAATCTAACTAGAATATATCATAAAGATATATTTGACACAATATAGAAAACTAGGACTACTATAATCTTAGACAACCACAATATTACCATATTGTGAATTATATTATAATAGTAATATTATATTCCTTATACACTCTCCCTCCTTTTCCACTCCATCATTTTGATCATGTTATACACTTGAACATGTTGCATGTGATAAAAAAGTGTAAAAAGAGTTCTTACATCTCTCTAAAAATAAAACACAAAAAATTACTAATAGTTAGTAAACAAAAATTATTACTAAGAATGTTAGTAATATTTTGCATACAATCAAGGGTATTTCTAGCATAATATCAAGTTAATATTTGTTAGGAATTTGGGTTTTGTTCTTGGGTGCAATTTGAGAGGAGGCTTTCTATTTGAAAGCTTGGGTTTATGGAGGATCTTGCCATTGATAATAGCTCAAGAACAACCAAGATGGTGATCTTGGTTGTGCCCAAATACTACCATTTTTCAATGTAAGAAAAATTATTTTTCTCATCTTTTATATTAATATGCTTTTATATTGCATGCATGTTACATAGATCAACTAAAATAAATTATGAGATAATTTGAATTTTGATTAGAGAGTCTAATTAGGATCTATGATATTTCAAGTGGTATCAGAGCTTAGGCTTGTAATTTGCATGTTGATTTTAAGCATATTAAACAAATTATGAGATAATTTGGTAAATTCAAAAATTGTGTTAGAAGAGGTTTTAGTACGAAAATTTTTGGACATGCATACCTACTGATCGCAAAAGGTTTGTGGTAAAATTTGGTGATTTGTGAAGTTATTTTGCTATTTTTAATGTTTTTTTGTAGAAAACCGAGTCAAAAATGCCGTATTTTGGTTAAGAGTTAACTAAAAGTAGTTAAAGGTTGATTCGGGTCATGAAATTTTTATATTGTTTCATGCATATTTTCTACAGATTGAATGTAAAATTTCGAAGGTTGGTTTAAAGTTTTGCATGTTTATTGATTTTATGAGATAAAAGTCGATAAAAGTGAATTTAATTATTCATATATTTAAAACATTTGTTCCTGCCATTGATAAATTTATGTACATTTAAAAATATGTTTTAAAAGTTAAAAGTGAAATTTAAATTGTGATTTCACTTTGTTTTGATGTTTATTGGTTTTAGTGGTTAAAAACCGATAAATATCGATCTTTTTCTTCATAAAATTTTATCCGACTTTTTGGGCAATTTTTATGACATTTTGGTGTTTTTGGGAGTATTCCAGAATACTCAAATTTTTTGTTTCAATTTTTGGTAATATTTTCAATTATTTTGGATTTATTACTTAAAAGTTATGATTTTACCGATTAAATTAGCAAATATCACCAAATCAAACTAATTGTTCATCATCAAATTAGTGAGGACTAATTTTGAGGTCCAAAACAGTTTGGACAATTAGTTTGGACTTAAATGAGATTTAAGAGTTGATTATTGATTTTTACAAGTTAAAAATCTAATTTAAATACGATCTCGTATCGTCGGTTTATAATTAATTAATAGTTTTATTTATTTTATTAATTAATGCATAATAGGAATAACTATGTAATTCAATTGTAATAGTTATTCTTACCGGCGTTTCCAAAAGACGGATTTGCATCGAGACGGAGTCTATTTTTGGAAAGGTGTTCCAAATCCCACAAGAAGGAGCCACTTTTGGAAGATGTTCCAAGGAAGAGGCAAGGGATCAAGGAGTTGAATTCCGATATGTAATAGTCTAGTTTTTATTAACTAGGAGGCCATATTAGGATTATTCATATGCTTGCTTGCCTTTGTTTTTCTCGCATGCCAAAATCGCTGATGCGTGTCATTTATATGATGTTTTACATCTCTTTTTACACGCATTTCAGAGCTCATTTGTGTAGTTTATGCTACATTTCTCCCTATTTCCGTCTACTTCCGTATTTTGTACATTATTGAAGAAATGTGGAGAATTCAACGGGAAATCGAGCCAAATCCGTCCCCGAGTAAGCTGCATTGCAGATGACGTAAAAGAATTGCTTAAGGAACGAGCTTGGTGCGCAATCCAAGGCCCATAAGACAAGTCCACGAGAATAAAGAAGTCAAGTAGCAGCTCATCCAGTCGATCGACTAGTCCTTTCAGTCGATCGACCAACTATCGGGATCCGAAGCTCGTTCTTCGAGGAGCGATCGATCGACCGCCCGAGTAGTCGATCGACCAGATTTCGATTCCAGATGGGAATTAAAAGATTGAGAAACTCAAGGCCCGTGAAGTTTAGGTTTTAGAAATAAGTTGTTACGTTGATTTCCTATATAACGTAACTTTAAAACATCAGAATAGGCATCCAGTTTGCATCGAGTTTATATCTAGCTTTATCGAATTTACATCAAGTTTTACATACAATTTAGAATAATTAGGGTTCAAGGTTTGCTTCGGTTTTGAATACAATTTGCTTGGATAATTCGGCCTTTGTCTTTTCCTTCACAATTCTACACGGTATTCTACTGTTTCTATTTCAGTATTTTGCTTATAGTGTTAGAATTGCTAGATCAGTTTCCCCAAAGCCGGATTGTTGTTTTATGCTAATTGTTTCTTCCGCCATTTTAAACATGAATTCAATAGTTAGATTTATCATTGATGTTATTGTTATTACCCTTAGAATGAGTAGCTAAATAGCTAGTGCTAGGATGTAGGCGATTTATGGCTAGGCGGCAATAGGTTAGATACGGACTGAACCCGCGTGTCAGTCGATCGACTGACATTGTTGGTCGATCGACTGACCTTGTAAGGTTATTCTTCGTTTTAATTGTTTTTAAACTTGTATTTAACGAATCGAATGCATGCGACCAGTTAGATACCTTTTTTGTGACCGACCCATTAGATCGAGAGATAGGGTAGGTTATTTGACCGTCAATTAATTCGACTAAACTGTGCTAAGATCGAAAGATAGGTATAGTTTAGACCGTTAGTCGCTTTTCAGGACGAAAGTTAGTATTAGTGACATTAGGGACCTATAGCGAGATCGAGAGATGCTATATGTTAGGAGTGGACCGAGAGGACCTCTTATTTCCCGCCTTACCTATGTTTAATTCAGACCGACTTAGTTTGCTGCCGCCGAAGCTATAATGATCCGACCATCCTAGTACCTTTCTTTTATCTGTTTAAATCATATTTTGGTTTATTTTCTTTTTATTGTTTTTAGCTGTCGACCAATTCAAATCAACCCCCATAACAGTTACCCCAGACTGAATATAAAACAACTAAAGTTTACAACTGCCTCCTTGTGGTTCGACCCTGTTACCACTAGCTTAGGTTAGTCTTAATAGGAGATTATAAATTTATTTTTGGTACTCACAACGAGGGGTATCAAATTTTGGCGCCGTTGCCGGGGATCGAACCCGGGTCACCCGCGTGACAGGCGGGAATACTTACCACTATACTACAACGAGTATGGGAATTCGAGAGGGAACCAGAGGAGAGCTGCTGAATCTTCCTCTGTTGCTGCACTTGAGGCTCTCACCGCGAGATTTGACAAGTATGAGCTAGGAGGAGCCTCTAAGGGTGGGATATACCAAGTCAACGCTGTTTCAGACGGTCCCTTCCTTTGTGAAAGGTGTGGAGTTGAGGGCCATGTCTCGAAGAACTGCCCTAGTCCCTTTGAATCTTGTGCTGCCTTTCAACACTATAGGCAGAACAACACCTACTACGAGCCCCCGCATCCGAACTTGAGTTGGAGGAGCCAGAATGTCCAAAACCCAACTCAACCTCCGCCACAGCAGCAGCCATATGTGCCTCCTCATCAAAAGCAACAGCAATACCAAAAGCCTCCTTATGTGCCGCAGCAGCAACAAACACAAAATTCTGAATTTTCCGAGCTGAAGAATCTGTTGCTAAAGGAGTCCCAAGCAAGAGAGGCCGGGATGAAGTTGCTAGAGAGCCAAATAGCTCAGTTGGCTAGCAAAAGTAACACTCGAACTCCCGGACACTTACCCACTCAACCCGAGCAAAAGGAGACCCTACATGCCATCACCTTGAGGAGCGGGTCCACCCTTGAGGGTCCTGCTATGGTCGAGAAAGCTGTTGAGAAGAATGAGGCAGATTCGAGTCCAAACAAAGCTGTAACGAATAAATCAAAAAAACAGCCGTCTGCCAGGTATCTCAGTCGATCGACTGACGTACCTAGTCGATCGACTGAAACACGGTTCTGGAGCTTCGAATCTGTGCAACCTGATCGATCGATCGAGGAGGGTGGTCGATCGACCAATATCGCTGCTGATGTTGAAGAATCTCGTCCTTTAATGCCAAATAACCTACGAGATCACTTGTTTCGGGGAACCACCGTCCCGGAAATTTTGGGGGCAGACCCGAGTGCTGATGGGTCAGTCCCGGCTCCGAAGTTCGATCCAATGACGGTCAATGGGTCTCATTTGAGACGGTCCGAGGAGGGGTCTAGCTTCAACAAAGAAAAGGTGACGGACTTTCAACCCAAGTCCAAGGACGCCGGCGCGCGCGAATTAGAAGAGAGGGCTAAGGTGCTCCTTACAGCCCCATATCCGGAGAGACTCGTGCCGACCAAGGAACAGGTATCTTTCAATAAGTTTGAGAAAGTTATCCGTAGTCTGAATGTGCAAGTCCCCTTCCTTGAGCTAGTTAACCAAGTACCCGCTTACACTAAATTTATGAAACAACTGTTGTCCAAAAAGCGGTCACTTGAAACAGTGCACACTGTCGCACTCACCAAGGAGTCTTGTTCTTATCTGTCTCACACTGCGCCCCTTAAGTTAGAGGACCCGGGCAGCTTTTCTGTCCCTTGCAAAGTAGGTACCTTCTCAATTGAGAAGGCATTGTGTGACCTAGGGGCCAGTATAAGTGTCATGCCCTTGAGTTTAGCTAGGAGACTCAAGTTGACCCGGTTTGCTATCACAGAAATGACAGTCCAAATGGCTGACCGATCTGCGGTCGAGCCTATAGGAGTCCTAGAGGACATACCCGTCCAAATAGGGAAGTTTTTCTTCCCTGTTGACTTTGTTGTCCTAGATATGCCTGAGGATGAACATATACCGATCATCTTGGGTAGGCCGTTTCTGCACACTGCTGGTGCAGTTATTGACGTTGGTTTAGGAACCTTGACCTTCAAGGTTGGGAAACATTCTATCATTTTTGCCCAACCCGCTAAAAAGAAGGACGCCATGTGGCATGTTACTTGTAATACGGTCTCTGAAAAGAGATCGTACTTTGTGCTTCCTGAACCTACTGTCCCTATTCCTACTGCTGTATTAACCCCTCCGCCCCGGATTGGGAGCAAGAAGGAGGAAGAATTTGTTGTTTTAGATAATGCAGGAGCTGGTTTGGGGAAGGAAGAGCCGTTGGATGCTCCAGCTGCGACAGAGCAGATTGTTTCAAGAGGAGGTCTTGGTTGCCTAAGCTATGGGACTGATGAGGTAGTAGAAGATGAGCCAGCCAAGGTGAGATGGGCTGATCTGGACTCCGACGATTCCGAGGAAGCCCTTGATTGGGGAGATGACGAAGCTGATCAGTTGAATTCTCCGACCGTCGAAGCTAAGAAGGGTGCAACTGATAAGATGAGCACCATTGAGGCTACCTCTAGTAGCCAGAAGCCGACGAAGTGGGCCATACCTTGGTCCTTCTTGATCAACTATTAGTTGATCAAATTCGTTATAAACTTAATTTTATTGCTTTCGAACTGTTTTTTATTGCTTTTGTGTGCGCGAAAACTTCGCTTTTATTTCGTTTGCTTAGGATTTTTTAAGTACTCTAGACTTCGTTCTGGGTTTTGCGCAATTTTGGGCGCGTACTATTGTGTATTTGCAGGTATTTAGAGCTTGTTAGCTCAAACCATTGAGCAATTACGAAGAAATAAGACACTGCAGCAGTGTTTTCAGTCGATCGACTGAACCTTTTGGTCGATCGACTGAATAGCAGGTTTAAGGAGCTACTGTTCTCGCCACTTGGTCGATCGACTGGGTTAAGTGGTCGATCGACCACTGCTGCTGCCATATGCGTTCACGACCTCTCCCCTGCTGTGTTTGGTCGATATGCGGGCTTAAGGGAGTCTTCTACTCCACTTTATTTTCCGTCGAATTATCTATTTCTTCTTTTGCCTCATTTGTGCACAATATTTACGCTCCAAAATTGTTTTCTTCAGTCTTATGCGTGGTTTTATTTGTCTTTCAGGTACCTTTTAGTAGCACTGCTGGCTACTGAAACCTCCTAGCTCACGCTGGTTTGGGGAGGTTTCCTTTGCTGCGCTTAAAGTCTTGTGAGTTCCCAAGTCTTTACTTTATGTCATTATGTTTTTATTTCCTAATTTTCTCGCAAATTCCCATTTCTCTTTTCTTCACTATATGATTTTGCACAATGGGGACATTGTGCGATTTGGTTTGGGGAAGGGTTTTGCGTCGCATATCATTTGCTTACATTCACGTTTACATTTTAGTTTGCATCGTTTATTTCATTTTCATTATATACGAAATTCAAAAAAAAATTGAAAAATTTCAAAAAATTTCCATAAAATGCACGTTTATTTTAGCATATAGGTCGAGTCGGAACGGTAGTATTTCTAGGATGATTTTGCATTTGCACCTGTTTTGCCTGAGCCTTGCTAGATTAACATGTTATTAGTAGAATCGTAAATGCATATCTACGAGTTTTCGTTACATTCTTGCTGAACTTGAGATTTGACTTAGATTATTGGCAAGCTACATCATATTTCTGAGTCCTTAGAGCTTATAACTGGTGACATTCATGACCAGTTCATCTAGGAATGTGAGTAGTACTCCTTATGAGGCAGGTTTCCTTAATTTGCATAAATATGAATTGGATCTACTTAATACTTGTATGCATTCGGTTTGTGGTTAGTTGACACATGTGGTAGAGGTTTCCTTTTCTCATTTTACCCATAAGCTTCACTATGCCAAAAATATCTTTTTTTGTCCTATTTACTACATCCTACATTTAGCCTGTCCTTTGTCAAGCTAGTAGTCTGTGTTCTTGGGGTTGTTACCTGTTTTTGGTGGTAAATGCTCATGTTGAGATGATCGTTGGGAAAATGAAAAAGGAAAAGAAAAAGAGAAAAGAAAAATAAATGAAAGAAAAAATGATTCGAAAAAGAAAGAAAAAAAAAGAAGTTCTGTACTGTTCAAGCAGTCGATCGACTGCTTCCTTTGGTCGATCGACTGAATATTCGAAAAGAAAAATCAATTCGCATAATCTAATCCTTATCTTTTGGCGATTTTTGCTCCCATGTTCCATTTATATCCTATGAGGAGTTTTATTGATTTGATAGTTTGGAGATTGTGAGTTTTGTGCTTGCTATAGCACCGTTTCATTTGTTTATGAGAAAGAAGTTGGATGTTGTCACTTGGTTCCGTTTTGGTACTAGCTTGATCACCTGTACCTCCACTTTACCATAAAATGTTTTGCCTCTTCTTACCTATACCTCACATTTCCATAATTATACCTCGGCATGTGTCAATGGTCATCTGTTTGGTTGGAATGCATATGTACGGTTATAGAGGTCATTTTCATATTTTATTGCTGGCATGTCTTCATAGGTCGTAGTTAGGTGAGAGTCACTACAAAATTAATTCTTTCTATCTTACATATATATCACCTGTGCTCAATTGAGTGATTTGAGCGACCCGCGAGAGTCCAATTTGATAAGTCTCTATAGTCAACGGTTCAGCAGTTTTTGACGACTTTATAATTCGTTTGCATGATTCACATTACTAGTTGATTGTTGGTTGTGCATTAAATCGGTTTAGGCTTAACAGTTTGCAATTCGCTCTGAGATTGAACTCGTTCCATTAGGTCTTTAGATCGAGTCTAGTTCTTGCTTGAGGACAAGCAAGGGTTTGGTTTGGGGAAGTTTGATGCGTGTCATTTATATGATGTTTTACATCTCTTTTTACACGCATTTCAGAGCTCATTTGTGTAGTTTATGCTACATTTCTCCCTATTTCCGTCTACTTCCGTATTTTGTACATTATTGCAGAAATGTGGAGAATTCAACGGGAAATCGAGCCAAATCCGTCCCCGAGTAAGCTGCATTGCAGATGACGTAAAAGAATTGCTTAAGGAACGAGCTTGGTGCGCAATCCAAGGCCCATAAGACAAGTCCACGAGAATAAAGAAGTCAAGTAGCAGCTCATCCAGTCGATCGACTATTCCTTTCAGTCGATCGACCAACTATCGGGATCCAGAAGCTACTGTTGCTGAGGAGCAGTCGATCGACCGGCCTGAGTAGTCGATCGACTAGATTTCGATTCCAGACGGGAATTAAAAGATTGAGAAACTCAAGGCCCGTGAAGTTTAGGTTTTAGAAATAAGTTGTTACGTTGATTTCCTATATAACGTAACTTTAAAACATCAGAATAGGCATCCAGTTTGCATCGAGTTTATATCTAGCTTTTATCAGAATTTACATCAAGTTTTACATACAATTTAGAATAATTAGGGTTCAAGGTTTGCTTCGGTTTTGAATACAATTTGCTTGGATAATTCGGCCTTTGTCTTTTCCTTCACAATTCTACACGGTATTCTACTGTTTCTATTTCAGTATTTTGCTTATAGTGTTAGAATTGCTAGATCAGTTTCCCCAAAGCCGGATTGTTGTTTTATGCTAATTGTTTCTTCCGCCATTTTAAACATGAATTCAATAGTTAGATTTATCATTGATGTTATTGTTATTACCCTTAGAATGAGTAGCTAAATAGCTAGTGCTAGGATGTAGGCGATTTATGGCTAGGCGGCAATAGGTTAGATACGGACTGAACCCGCGTGTCAGTCGATCGACTGACATTGTTGGTCGATCGACTGACCTTGTAAGGTTATTCTTCGTTTTAATTGTTTTTAAACTTGTATTTAACGAATCGAATGCATGCGACCAGTTAGATACCTTTTTTGTGACCGACCCATTAGATCGAGAGATAGGGTAGGTTATTTGACCGTCAATTAATTCGACTAAACTGTGCTAAGATCGAAAGATAGGTATAGTTTAGACCGTTAGTCGCTTTTCAGGACGAAAGTTAGTATTAGTGACATTAGGGTCCTATAGCGAGATCGAGAGATGCTATATGTTAGGAGTGGACCGAGAGGACCTCTTATTTCCCGCCTTACCTATGTTTAATTCAGACCGACTTAGTTTGCTGCCGCCGAAGCTATAATGATCCGACCATCCTAGTACCTTTCTTTTATCTGTTTAAATCATATTTTGGTTTATTTTCTTTTTATTGTTTTTAGCTGTCGACCAATTCAAATCAACCCCCATAACAGTTACCCCAGACTGAATATAAAACAACTAAAGTTTACAACTGCCTCCTTGTGGTTCGACCCTGTTACCACTAGCTTAGGTTAGTCTTAATAGGAGATTATAAATTTATTTTTGGTACTCACAACGACGGGTATCAATCGCCATTCACATGCATTTTATTTTCGCGGTTGTCAATTCACGTCATTTACATTCACCGACTTAGTTCACTTATAAGGAATTTATGACTAAATTGACAAGATCTCTCACATAACTAAAATTGAGATTAGTCTTACCAATTAGTAACACCTATGAATCCCTTTTTCATTAGAGCCACGCTCGCCCAAGCGGGGTGTTCTCTTTTTTACCTCGGGTAAGTAGGGTGATAAACGGTTATCACGCGCCAATGTTGTTTGGACTAAACGGGGTATAAGACGGTCTTGTATTCCGGGGCTAGTAGATGGATTTAGGAAATTCGTCAACCAAGAGTTCTAGAGGTAGAATTAGTCAACCGTTGACTTACCGAATTTACACAATTATGGGATGTTTCGCCCAAGCGATGCCTATTTTTGTCTAAAGATGGATCTTGGAATCATTTATATAATTTAGTGAGAGGTCATTATAAGCATGTTTGGCCTCGATTCTCATAAATGAGTTTTTGTTTTTCAAGCTTAATTTTTCAAAAGTGTTTTTCGAAAGCAGAAACAACAAATTGCTGCTTCTATTTCTATGTGCAAAAATATGGATTTTTAGCTTTTGAGAATTTTTGTTTAACTTTTAGAAAACTATGTGTTTGGCCAAAAAGTGTTTTTGAGTCCAAAAACACTTTTACAAACTAGGCCAAACACACACTATATAAATGGACTTGTTAAAAATGTTTATCAAGTTTTTAAAACATTGAATGTTATTTTTTCCTATTTTTTCGTTCTTTTTCATTAATGGATTTACTATGACATCGCACATTTCATCCTCTATTTATTATTATACTTGTTTCGTTCTAGAAAGCGGTTTCTTTGAAAGAATTCGGTAGCAATGATTGGTAACATAATTTACCAATTCACCTACATAAGCTTACAACAATTATTGCGATTATTATACAACTTAACATCCATACATATTTAAAAAGGGGTTTAATGTAGAAAACTCTTATTATGAGTTTAAAAGGGAGTCACATTTTATCAAGAGAGTCTTGATTTCAAAAGTGACACCTCCGTCATGATGATGACATATTAGTTTTAATTACTCAAGAGTAATTCAAAAGTTTGCGAAAAGAGTTTTCAAAAACACATAGAATACTCTAATATGATACCGTCAAATGGCTCACTTCGAGAAAGGCCAAATCGATTGTTTATGCGCTAAAGAGTTTAGGAATATGATGACAATTGAATGGTAAGGTAGTCCAATTTCGCAAGAAGTTGAGATTTTGCCACATCTTGCACTCACCTTATAGTAATTTACTCTCACTAAGTATATAAAATATCACGAAAGACATGAAGAGAGGTCTTCATGAGATTCATTTTTGCTTGTTGAAGCAAAAAGGAATATAAAAGTGAGTGGGAGTTAATAAGAAGCAACCCTAGATGTATGCGATAGGACAAAGTTGAAGGAGACATCTACTCAAAGGATAGGCTAGTTCCACTATCTTGGTATGAGATACCAAGTATGGGTCATTTCTTTGTAAAGAAGTTTACATGAATTGATAAAACGTAAGACGTCTAGCATAGGACAATTTTTGTATCGAAATAAAGCTAGAGTAGCAATGATCTCGATTGGGAAAAATGTACCTAAATTTGGTTTTAAAGGAATGTAATCATCTATGTTTATACATAGAAGGTATCACTCATGTGATTTAAAACAAAAGCTTGTACCTAGTCCTATGATAACTTGGTGGTTGGTTTAGACCACACAAGTTAGAGGTATTTTACATTCTTCACGAAAACTAAATATTATCCTATCGTGTAGATTTTAAAGTCTCTAATCCGGTGAACCCAATTGATCAAACCTCAAGTAAATTCGTTTAAAACGAGTAAACGATAAGCACATCGAACAACCATTTGATTGAGAATCTTGTGGTATGCGTGCATGTATTATGTTTTCTTTTTCAGAAAAGAAACACAATAATGAGGTGATTGACCATAAGATACGGATGTGTAAGGCCGATAGTTGGTTATATATATACTTCGTTACTTTTACCGTAATGTTAAGTAGATATGAATACTTCGTATCTATTTAATAAGACATAAAAGTGATTTTTGAAATGTGGAATATTTTCAAAATGAAGTAGTAAACCAAAAATACGACAAGTTCAAAAATGTTGATCGGATATTTCAAAGTAATGACTTTGAAGATCAAATGGGTAATATCAAGTAATGACCTTGATCATCACTAAGAAGATTGTGAACCATAGAGTATGGTGTAGTCAAGAAGATAAACCGAACTTTATGAGATATAGTTTGAGGTTTTTCGCAGTTTTGTAAGCTATTTTTCTCACTAAAAGTTTAAAACCCGACTATAATAGCCTAAATGACTCCATATGTGATATGGATAAGGAGGGTCTCTAACTTGTCATTTTTATACATTTGGGACCATATATGTTTATGTTCAGAACCAATTTATGTATTTGTGAGGGTTATCCAAAATTGAACCACTTGGTTTTTACTCCTCCAAAACGAGAAGAAAGAGTTTGTGGCTCATAATGCTATCTTTCCAGAAAGATTTTCATTTTCTGAAAGACAGAGTGGGAGAAATTTTGAACTTACGGAAGTCAAAGACCCACAAACTGAGTAAAATGAAAGAAGATGTTCTTTATTGAGGCTCAGTGGTTATAAGGAGATAATTTTGCGATAATATTGCATTAGTTTTTGAAAGTGACGAATCTTCAACCCTCATCAAAGGCTTTTCTATAGTATGAACTCTATGTAATGGCGTGACACCATGCAATTCGAATTGGTCTTCTTGCACAAGATGTGATAAGGAAGGAAACATGAGATGTTTTCGAGACTTGATTTGGGGGGAATACTTTGCACCAAATTAGGTTTATCTTGATCTTATCATAAAGGTTACATAAGATGTTTCAATTTTGAGTTGGTTACAGAGAGTTTGTGACAACCCAAATGCCTTTATCAATTCGTATGTTCTTAGCAATATAGCCTCTCATGAGGATGAGATTCGGCAAAAGAATAACAAAAGTTTTTAAAACATTGAATGTTATTTTTTCCTATATTTTTGTTCTTTTTCATTAATGTCATAGTAAATCCATTAATGAGGAAATTTTGAACTTACGAAAGTCCAAGACCCACAAACTGAGTAAAATGAAAGAAGACGTTCTTTATTGAGGCTCAGTGGCTATAAGAAGATGATTTTGCGATAATATTGCGTTACTTTTTGAAAGTGACGAATCTTCAACCCTCATCAAAGGCTTTTCTATAGTATGAACTCTATGTGATGGCGTGACACCATGAAATTCGAATTCGTCTTCTTGCAGAAGATGTAATAAGGAAGGAAACATGAGATGTTTTCGAGACTTGATTTGGGGCGAATACTTTGCACCAAATTAGGTTACCTTGATCTTGTCATAAAGGTTACATAAGATGTTTCGATTTTGAGTTGGTTACAGAGAGTTTGTAACAACCCAAATGCCTTTATCAATTCGTATGTTATTAGCAATATAGCTTCTCATGAGGATGAGATTCGGCAAAAGAATAACGAAACTTTCTCCTTGAATGTTACTCATTAAGGGAGAAGTTTTGTTGATCTTGTCAATGCTAAGAAGCCTAACATGCTTGAAAGATCCCTTTTGTGATCTTATATACGTCAAAGAGTTGGAACCTTGAGTTCAATCATGTCATTAGTCATAACGGTATTAGGCCCTATTCTTTTAGACTTAATTTCAGTTCTAATCAGTTCAGTTCAGTTCATTTCAGCTCAATTCAGTTCATTTCAGTTCAGTTCAGTTCAGATCAGTTCAGCTCAGTTCAGTTTATTTCAACATTACTATTATTATTCTTATTGATATTCTTATTATTATTTTTATATTAATGTATTTACTATTGTTATTATTATTATTATTATTATTATTATTATTATTATTATTATTATTATTATTATTATTATTATTATTATTATTATTATTATTATATTATTTTTATATTTATTATATTACTACTATATTTATTAATAATTAATTTGTATTGTTTATATTATTATATTTATATTTAATACATTTGTTATTATTATTATTATATTATATTTATTATTTTATTAATATATTTATTATTATTAATATTATTCATAACATATTTATTATTATTAATATTATTATTATTATTATTATAATTATATTTAATATTATTATATTAATAAGTTATTATTTAATATTTATTATTTTATTAATATAATCATTATTAATATTATTAATCACATATTTATTATTATTATTATTATTATTATTATATTTAATATTATTATGTTAATAAGTTATTATATTAGACCTATTATTATTATTATTATTATTATTTATTTTTTAGTTATTATTATTAATATATTATATTATTATTAATAATGTTATCATTTATATTACTAATATATTATTATTATTATTACTTTATTTATTATTATATTAATATTTTATTTTTTATATATCTTATTAGATTATTATTATTAGATAATATTAATATATTATTATTATTAATGAATAATATTATAATAATATTTATTATTATTATTGGTATTATTTCTATTATAATATTTATTATTATTATTATTATTATTATTATTATTATTATTATTTTTATTTTAATAATAATAATACTAATACTAATACTAATAATAATAATAATAATAATAATAATAATAATCTTTTTATTATTATTTGATTGATTGATTTGAGATCGATTGATTGATTGATTCGATTCCGATTTGATTTGATTTAGTTGACTCCTTTAAGTTTAGTTCGATTCAGTTTAGCTCCATTAAGTTTGATTCGATTGATTCGATTGAGACAATTTCAGTCGAAAAGAACAGGGCCTTACTAGAGTTGTCGAGGTACCTTGATGATACATGGAGTTTAGTGGGAGCTAAAATGAGTTTCTTAGTCTAAATATGTGCTTGACATATTAGTGACTAGAAATGGAGCTAAGGTGATATTTCTTAGTCTAAATATGTGTTTGACATATTAGTGACTAGAAATATTCTCGGGTGAATATTTGAGAGTAGCATGGCGCATCTTAAACATCTGGATCTAATGAGATAGATCTCCATGGATATTAGCATTATAGTCAAGAGACTTATGTGATAAGATTCTTGACTCATTCAAGTTGTTGAACAATTAATATGATCTCTTATGCTTCCGCTGCAGGATCTATTAAATATGCTAAAAGCTTCTCTCGTCGGGACTTATCATGTTGAGAATATGAGAAGTAATTACCAATCATTTCCTAGTGAGTGTCACTAGATGATTATCAAGAGCATCCTTGAGTACTTGAGAAGAACTGAGGATTTACTCTTGTAGTTTGGAGGAATTAATGAATTTCGTGTAAAAGGGTTACACGATTACATTCCTATGCTTATAAGATGTTATGTGTCTCGTTAAGGAATGGTTAGCATGTAAAAGTGCTATGTGCATATAGAATAATATGTATAAGAAGTTATACATGTATAAAGCAGATATGTATGACGCGTCATACATAAAAGATGTCATATGAAGGATGTGTATGCATAAGTGTTATACGTACAAATCATGAAAAAAAGCTAAGTACATTACAACATCCGATGTTGTAAAAGAGATAGTTGATATCCGGAATTTAATGGAACTAGAGTAGTTCTGTTAGCCGAATATCGTCTCCCGAGAGACTGTGAAAACAGTGGGAGTGTTTGACTGGCTTTAGAACCAGAGTCTAAAAACTTGTTTAGACATGTACTCAGAAAGGCTCTATGTGATGAAAAGATTGCATAGAACAAAAGGAAAATAGCAATGGAAATTAGAGTGATGCAACTGTTGATAATCCTCTAACCAAAGCCGTTGGCATAAGGTAGACATGATGGTTATGTCATCTTAATGTGATTGAGGAATATACCTTAATTGCTGAAGATCGTTATGTAAATAATGGATAGAGTATTAATATTTACGTAAGTCATGATCGCATTCATTGTTTGAGTCTCTTTAAGAACTCATTTATTCAGTTGACTGAAAACATGAATACCTTGTTTATCCGAATTGGTTGTGGAGACAATGTTGAACCCCAATTCAAGTGAATAGGATGAACATTGTATTAGCCCCTAGTCACTTAATGAGGTGACGCCTCAGAGTGACTAGATTGTAAGACGATTGATGGTAGGTTCAGCACCATAAGGTCATAAGGATGACTAGTCGTTTACATAGGCAGATTGTGGGACACTTTACTGGGCAGTGACATTTATAGAGTCCCTTAGATCTACTACAGACGCCTTGTCGTGGCAGGGACTTCTATGATATTCCCATGAGTCGATTCTTTAAACTGGAGACTATTATCTGAGCAAGTGCAGTTTCAGAGTGATTTTGGTTTTTATCCTAGGTCGTGCCGTGAAAGGAGGCCAAAGGACATCTACTGGGTCATGGTGATCTGTATTGTGCAAAAGGATAGATAGGGCAGACATGAATTGTCCACCCACATTGGGTTTAAACATCTTTAGGCCACTCGAGGAGTTGTGACTGGGAAATGCGTGGCCAAGCTCGGAAGTAATCTATGGTAGATTGTTCCGGTCTTGCAGTCACACTCCCGATCAAGAAAACCACTCACGATATGTTCATGTGCAAGTGCTACCTGAAAAACATCTTGCATTGAGTGGGAGATTGTTATTAAAATGGACAAGAGAATCGGTAACACACCCTTGTAGAGTACAAGCAGGATAATGTTGGGATAAGGTGTTATCTACAAATTCGTGTTATAATCATCGCACAACTTGTCTCGAACAAGTGGGAAATTGTTGGAGTTTTGTCCTCCACAATAGTGAGTCATAATATTATTAAATCTCATTAAGGAATATGCATGGGATATTCATTGGCAATACTAGTCAGCTGATCAACGTATATCGGTAACTGTTGGCCATCTAGGTTTTGACGTTACTGTCGTGAGACGGCGGTGTTCAGTTGATCCCTTTTGATCACACCTAAAGGAACGAACCCCAACACGAAAACTAATTTTTGTATGAGATACAGTTTAATTAGTCCCTTGATAAATTGAATAAGAGTTAGTTGATAAATTAATTTAGAGAGATATTGAGTTGTGAACTCGAGGCGCGGAAATTATTATTTAATTATGCGTTGATTAAATAATAAGTTATTTGAGACGGGCATTAATGATTAAGTAGTTAATTGTTAAGTTAGTACTAATTGACTAATGTGATTAGTATTGGTACGTAAAATATATGTGTAGCTGTACACGTATATTTACGGAGTGTTTTACACAAATTAATTGGGAAGCATTTAAACATAAAACAATGTTTAAATAAAATTTACACGTATTTGTGCGACAAATATAAGAACCAATATGGACCCGCAAGTGGGACATTGGACCGTGTAAATTAAGTGTAAATGTATGATTATAAACATAATCATTACACTCATGCTTTTATTTTTTTCCTATCTAATTTGTTCTTATCTATGGACAAATTGTATTGGACATGAAAAATTGCAAAAATTTTCTCCACTCCTACACTCCATCTACCCGGCCACTCTCCCTCCTTTTACCCTCCATCATTTTGATCATTTTATACACTTGAACATTTTGCATGTGATAAAAAAGTGTAAAAAAAGTTCTTACATCTCTCTAAAAATAAAACACATAAAATTACTAATAGTTAGTAAACAAAAATTATTACTAAGAATGTTAGTAAAATTTTACATACAATCAAGGGTATTTCTAGCATAATATCTAGTTAATTTTTGTTAGGAATTTGGGTTTTGTTCTTGGGTGCAATTTGAGAGGAGGCTTTCTATTTGGAAGCTTGGGTTTATGGAGGATCTTGCCATTGATAAATAGCTCAAGAACAACCGAGATGGTGATCTTGGTTGTGCCCAAATACTACCATTTTTCAATGTAAGGAAAATTATTTTCCTCATCTTTTATATTAATATGCTTTTATATTGCATGCTTGTTACATAGATCAACTAAAACAAATTATGAGATAATTTGAATTTTGATTAGAGAGTCTAATTAGGATCTATGATCTTTCAAATCTCTCACAATGGAAAGAACTCACATCTTTAACCTATTTCAATTGGAAAAACTAAATGTCCAACATCCTGTTTGGCTACAATCTCCTCAAATTTGTCGATGGCACCCATCCCGCTCCACCCTCTACCATAACAAACGAAACCACCAAAATTACCACACCAAATCCCGCTGCTCATACTTGGCGACTCCAAGACCGTCTTATTCTTGGTGCTCTCATCGGTACACTTCCCACAAATATTGCCTCCCTCCTCACCAATGCCACCACATCTTGTGAAGCATGGAACATACTCGCCAGTACTTATGCCAACCCATCTCGAGGTCACATCCTCCAAGTCAAAGACACTCTTGACTCCTTCTCGAAAGATAACATTTCCATCTCCGACTACATGACACAACTCAAATCCTACACCGATAAACTAGCTGCCTTAGGAAAGCCCATGGACCAAGCAGACATAATCGCTAAAGTAATTCGCGGCCTCGACGACACTTATCGCTGTGTTATTGAGGCTGTGCGATATCATAACACTCCCATATCTTTTGAGTCCCTCCATGAAAAACTAATCAACCACGAGTTAACCATAAAGCAAACCACCCCTGCCCCGTCCTTTCCCATCTTTGCCCACGCTGCTCAATCACACACCAACCACTCCCGCTCTTACTCTCGTCCACCCACCAATCCCCCTCTCCTACCTACCCCGTCAACCCCCTCCTGCCCTCAACCTGAAGACACATAAACTCCCTTCAAAAGAAGGTGCCAATACTGCAAACATATTGGTCACTATCTTACTGTCTACCTCAAGTTCAAAAGAGATTTTCCTAATATTCAACTACCCTCCATCCCACTCCCTCCATCACGCACTCCTTCTTGCCAGAACACACCTGTCCAAGTTCACACTGCCACTGCTTCTGCTCCCACCTCTTCTCGTCCCTGGTTGGTTGATAGTGGTGCAAGCCACCACATCACCAACGATCTCGAAACACTATCCCTCCACAATCCTTATGATGGCTCGGATGACGTAATTATTGGTCACGGTACTTCACTTTCTATCTCTCATATAGGCTCTTTCAATATTCACACTTCCTCTTCAAATTTACTTTTTACTAATGTTCTTTAAGTCCCTCGAATCTCAAGAAAAATTTTCTCCGTTTCTCAATTTTGTCGTGACAATAATGCAATTGTTGAATTCTCACTCTCCTCTTTTGTCATTAAGGTTCCCCACACGAACAAGGTGCTCCTTCAAAGCAAGCTTGAATACGGCGTCTATCTCTGGCATCCACCATCTCCACAAGCCCATCTGAGTATTCTACCTAGTTCCGTCACATGGCACCTTAGGCTCGGACATCCGTCCAAACACATTATCAATTATCTTCGTAGTAGTTTTTCTCTTAATATTCCTACATTAAGCTATTCTAATTATAATGCCTGCGACATCAATAAAAGTCACAAATTAGCCTTCTATGATTCTACCTTGCATTCTACTGCCCCTCTTGAGTTGTTGTTTTCGGATGTATGGACATCTCCCGTGTTATCATATGACAATTTCAAGTATTATATAATCTTTGCTGATCATTTCACTAAATATATATGGTTTTATCCCCTCAAAAACAAGTCCGATTCCCTATCAGTTTTCCAACGTTTTCAACCCCATGTCGAGAAATATTTTAATCGTCAAATTAAACAACTATTCTCTGACAACGGGGGCGAATACATTAAGCTTCAACCCACTCTCTCGTCCAATAGTATCACTCCCCTCACCTCCCCTCCTCACACTCCCGAGCACAATGGCTATGTTGAGCGTAGACACCGTCACATTGTCGAAACCGGCCTTGCCCTCCTCTCTCACGCACGACTTCCACTCACATTCTGGCCTCACATGTTTCTCACTGCTACATACCTTATCAATCGACTTCCTACTCCATCTCTCTCACACTACTCTCCTTATCTCAAGCTCTTTCAAACACTGCCCAATTACTTGAAACTTCGAAGCTTTGGATGCCTCTGTTATCCTTGGCTTCGACCATATGCCACTCACAAACTCAACACTCGTTCTAAACCGTGTATATTCATGGGCTATTCTGCTCATCAAAGTGCCTACCATTGTCTCGATCCTACTACCAATCGTGTTTACACTTCCCGTCATGTAAAGTTTGTCGAAACAGAATTTCCGTTCCCCTCCTTATCCAACACCACCACCGCTCCTTCTGACTAATCTTCCACAAGATGGTGCCCTCTTGTTCTCCCTCTAACACCATCACCAACCCCTGACCCTTCCGTCACTGAGCCATCCTCTCCACTTGTCCAAACTCCCAACCATATCCCTGCAACGCCCTCCTCTTCCTCGACTTCTTCTTCCCCTGCCTCCCCAATGAACTCCCCTGTTTCCCCTCCTACTACCTCACCAGCCTCTCCCGTAAACCCAAACCCATCCCCATCACCTTCTCCTCCTCCACCTCCCCCACCACCACCACAACGAACAGTTACCACCCGTCTCCAGAACACATTCGAAAACTAAATACAAAATACGCCAAAAGGCTCTTCTCAACTCCCCTCACGCTCTCCCCACTCCAGTTAAACAAGCCTTATCTATCCCTTACCGGCGAGTTGCCATGAACGAAGAGTATACTGCCCTCCTCAAAAATAAAACCTGGAATCTGGTTCCCTCTAAACCTGGTCGAAATTTGGTTGGAGGCAAGTGGGTTTTTCGGATTAAATACAATCCCGATAACTCCATACACAAGTATAAGGCAAGGCTAGTTGCCAAAGGTTTTCATCAAAGACCGGGTATTGATTACTCGGAAACATTTAGTCCAGTTGTTAAGCCGGCTACTGGCCGTCTTCTCCTTTCTCTTGCCATCAGTAGCAATTGGTCGATTCGTCAATTAGATGTCAATAATGCTTTCTTGCAGGGTTCGCTCATTGATGAAGTATACATGGCGCAACCGCCTGGTTTTATTGATAACTCAAACCCGTCTCACCATTGTCTCTTGTCCAAGGCTATCTATGGCCTAAAACAGGCTCCCCAAGCATGGTACAATGAACTCAAGGCAGCCTTACTTGCCTATGGGTTTCGCATATCTCCAGCAGACCCCTCTATCTTTATCTCTCAACAGTCCGCTCCTCCTATTTACTTGTTGGTATATGTTGATGATATAATCATCACATGTTCTTCTTTATCTTGCCTTACTTCATTTATTAACACTCTTGCTGCCCACTTCTCACTCAAAGACTTAGGTCCATTGTCCTACTTCTTGGGTGTCGAGGTAACCCCGAACCTCGCTGGTCTCCTTCTCACGCAATCCAAGTACATCTTGAACCTCCTCTAGTGTCACAAGATGCAAGAATCAAAGCCCCTGCCCACGCCAATCACCAGTCATCCTCTTCTGCTTCGTGATCACGGCTCACCTATTGCAAATTCGTCTGACTATAGAGCAATCATTGGTGGTCTGCAATATCTTTCTCTCACTCATCCCGACATCTCATTCACGGTAAACAGGCTTGCTCAGTTTATGTCCTCTCCTACTGACACTCATTGGCTTACAGCCAAGCGTCTTCTTCGCTATCTTCCTCCATACAATGAAAATTGTGCTACTTGGTTGGTCAAACTCCTTTAAGCATCAACAACTCAAGTAGCCAAATAAAAAATCAACTAATTTGAAACCAATTTTTGTGATAAAAAAGAAATTAAGTCCTAAAGCTAGCCTTCTTTTAAGACTCTCCTTACCGCTCCCTTCTTACGCTTCCATCTTTTTGGTGTTTCATTTTTCGACTTTTCGATTATTTTGTTTGAAAGTCCCTCATTTTGCCTAAGGTACCTTTTCAGGTTTTCACCTTAGCTTTTCCTTTCCTCTCTTGGTGGTTCGCCTTTCTATTTTTCATTTTTCCCGGAATGCCCTTTCGGGTTTTCATCTCGTCCTCGGCCACCTTACCATTTTTGCCTAGGCGCCCACCCCGTGTGGGTTTTCACCTAGCCGGGATTTTCATCACTTTTTTTTTGAGTTTTTCCCTTCTGTACCCCAGTACTTTTCACTTTTCTCAATTGTACCCTCGCGTACCCCAAATTACTAACTGTACCCCTAAGCTTAACTAATCGTTCCCAACCGTGGCTAATCTCCAATAAACTGTAAAATGTTGGTGTTAAGTGCCAACATGGCACGCTTAAATTGCCAACATGGCATAAACACATCCTCACCTACGCTCCTTGACTCCCTTACACTCAGGTCGACCATTCTCCACGTCTTCTTTCTCCCCCATTCATACCCATAACCACCAGTCGTCGGCGTCGGACTAGCAAACCTCGTCTATAACTCCAACTGCGACACCTTTACTCCTCCGCTTCTCACTCTCTCTTATTTTTCTCTTCCTTCTCATCTTTCCTGCAACCATCATCGATAGTCGCGCACTTTCTAGGCATCATCTCTCCGGCAACCATGACCACCACAATCACCAGTCGCAATTTTCGGCAATTTCCAAGCATCATCAAATGACCGATGAAGGCGGTACTGCAATCGCCTACTACGCCGACGAACCTGACCAACAGTCTGATTTCTTTGTCGACGGCAATGAAAACATCGACATCGCCGACGAAGACCATTATTCGAGTCCAAATTCGCCGATAAAGTTGTTGGTGCAAATATATTTATGAAATTCTATCTTTGTTTTGGTAGATCTAACATTTCGATCGATTTTTGCGAAGAACAAAAGTGAACCCTAACTAATTCTGGCGTACGGTTGGGCACTAGTGGCTGGACATGTGGTTTACCGAAAGTTTACATTTATATCATGGCAGACGCGTCCGTTTGTGGCTGTGTTAATGACAGATGATAAAGGCTTCCGGAACAAGGAAAGACTCTTTTTAATTGTCGCAACAATTGATTGGGATCAATTCAAATCGATGTTAAATGAGACAAAACAAAGGGTATTTTAGACTACTCAATAAATGCTAAACTAAAGGATTTTCTTATTTTGGGCTCCTTGAAACCTATCCAACTTGATTTATGAGTATACAAATGATTTTTTTGAGTAAAGATGAGTAAAAAAAGGGCTTAATTTTAATTCATTTGAGGATTGAGGATTTTATAGACTTTTTTTTGGCATTCTAATTTATACATACAATTTTTTTAATCATTTTTTCTCGAGCCCTACGAGGAGAAAACTTCCTATACGTTTCCAAGGGGGGTTAAATCTATCCCAATGAGCCGTCTATCGAATCGTTACAATTGATGTTCGGTCCCAAAGAGAGGGAAGAGATCTGTAGAAAGTAGGTTTTTATGATCCGATAAAAAATCAAACTTATTTAAATGTTCCTGCTATTCTAGATTTTATTCAAAAAGGCGCTCAACCTACAAAAACTGTTGGCATTGGTGTTGGGCTGGTTGCAGTTGTGTTGTGGTGGTAAGCTTGCGGTGGTAATATGGCGGTGCTGATGGTGGTGGTGATGGTAAAATGGTGGTAGTTATGATGGTGGTAGATGAGGGTGAAGTTTGAGGAATGGCGATGAAGGTTTCAAAATGCAGTCAAGTTTGGGGAATGGCGATGAAGGTTGGCAAGTCATGAAATGTTGGCACTTAACACCAACATTTGACGGTTTATGGGAGATTAGCCACGGTTGGGTACAATTAGTTAAGCTTACGGGTACAATTAGAAATTTGTGATACGCGAGGGTACAGTTGGGAAACGTGAAAAGTACAGGGGTACAGATGGGAAAAACCCTTTTTTTAAATGAAATTACAAATATATTAAAATTAAATTCCCTCCCCCACACTTTGACCACACATTGTCCTCAATGTGGTGAGGGCACCATCATTTATTATTCATGGAAAGAAATTGGAGCCCGATGCTCCTCCTTGATTGCCTTGGTTGCTGTATTGGTTTAGCCGATTGAACTAATATTTTCTTGTTTGTCGTGCTTTTGAGAGGTATTGGTCATAGTCACTTAGAGGGGTAGGAGGTGTTGTAATACCTGGATATTTTGGGACCTGAAAAGCTCGGATAGGACAGACATCTCATGGGCAGTCAGAGGCGACACTATAGAGGAGGTGGGCCCTGGAACAAGCTCCCGGTTGCTACCCTCTGTGGAAGTGGGGGTGACCCTAGTTGACTCAGCCTTTGAGGCAGCCATAAGTTTGAGATAAAATAGTGGAAAATGGACTTTGACCGGAGCGTCGGGGCGTTAGGACCTAAAACAGACTCTGACTCTGACTTGTCATCAGACTCAGACTCAGACCCAGTCTCGTCTTCACTTCCCTCTTTGAACATGGGGCCTTCTCCAGTTGTGATCTTGAGAAAGCGGCCTTAACGATCGGTCCACTTGACAGTCTTCCTCCAGGCTTAGATAACTTTCTCTGGGTCAGCATCATAGATTAAGGCAGTGAGATCGAACTGGTTGTCTTTGAGAGCAATGTTGATGATGTCCTCATAGTTGAGGTGCTTGATGTTGTCTTCTCCGAAAAGGAGGCTCACGGCTTACCCGTCCAGGCAAGGGGTCGAATCAGACTTGGTCGACGCAACTTTGGTGTTGTCGGGGATGAAGTAGTAGTCTTGAAAGACCTCTACACCTGGGTCCTTGACCTTTGTTACGGGGTCATAGATTGGTTCAGGAAAGCCATTGTAGAGCTCAGATTCTCCTTCGTGGACGAAGTATCCATTGAGAGTCAAGTGGTAGGGGCGGAGGATGACTCCTTGCTTTTTGCGCTTTCTTACTAGGAGACCTTGGCCTGTTGGCTCGTAACCTAGCCCGAAAAGGGATGTTGGGGACCTTGGCCTATTTCAGAGGAGACAAGGCGCTTTTCAGTGGGTTGGGAGGTAGACCTGGGAAATAACCATGGCGCATCAAGATGTGGTTGACTGTGAGGTTCGAAAACGGATCACAATCAAAAGATGCTGGCTCGTCAGTTAGGACATTCACAGCTTGGAATCCCCACATTTCGATGTCATCCTCCTCAATGACTTGAGAGGCCATTCCCTTCTTCATGATAGCCTTGATCGGGAATGCAGGGATTGTTATTGTTTTCCCGTTGAAGGGGACCCTGATTTTCTGATGGAGGGTTGAGGTGACAGCTTTGGCAGCATGAATCCAGGGGCGCCCCAGAAGCATGTTGAATGAGGCGTCGATATCGATTACTTGGAAACTGGCTTGTCTCTACAGGGGCCCTGTTGCGATGGTCAAGGTGATGAGGCACGCGACCTTATGTCGAGTGCTATTGTAGGCGCGCACTCCTTGATTAGTCGAGATCAAGTCAGCTTCCTTGATACCTCGTCTATGGGCCGTTTTAAGGGGAATGACGTTAACTGCAGATTTGCCATCCACCAGGACCATGAGTGCGTTCTTCTTCAGGCCATGCACAGTGATGTACAGAGCCAAGTTATGGTTAATTCCGAAAGGAGTGATATCTTAGTCGGAGAAGATGATCGGGTTGTTCAGGTCAGGCACATCCCTGGTCATATGAGCTACCACTTCTTCAGGAGAGGAGGGGTACCGTCAACTTCCAGGGCTTGAAGCAAAGCCCGCCGGTGCTTGAAGGATGTGGCAATTGATGAGTTATAATTATATACATATTTATGCCTCCCCTTAATTGCTTTTGATACGGTTTTCGTGCTAATTTATATTAATTACATGCCTTTTATGTTAGAATGTTGATACTTCCGCCATTTGATGTTTAATGTAGGAATGATGCATTTGAGGAGCAAATGAATGAAATGGGCATCATGGAGTGGGCATGGAGGAATACACAGAGCATGGCACGGGAATCTAGAAGAATAAAGGAAGAGAAGTGAAGAAGACAACACGAAGAAAAGAGCTAAAACAGAGAGGATCCTTGATCAATCCCAAGCAGACTTGATCAACTGTGCAGGTTCCTCGATCAACTGCAGCTAGGCTCGATTAAGGAACTTGTGTACTCGACCAACTGTAGCCAGGCTCGATCGAGGAACCAACCTAATCAATTAAGCTAATTAAAATATGCAATGTCGAGAGTTGGGGTTCCTGAACTTTGCTGCCTCGATCAACTAGAGCTGGGCTCGATCGAGGAACTTGGTGACTCGATCGAGTACATTGGGGCTCAATCGAGAAACCACTTGGTTCTAGAATATTCCGCAATTTTCCTTAAGTCGGTTATGTTTTGCTATAAATACCAAAACTCGTACCCTAGTTTATTTACGCTTTATATTCCGTAGGTTTAGTAGAACTTCTCTAAAAAAAACTCTTTTAGAATACTTTTAGCTTAGGTTTGTTTATTATTCGTATCGGATCTATTGCCTTTAATTATGGTATAATTCTAATCTTTCTTCAATTATTATTATTGTTCATCATGTTTTCCATTCTTATTATTGTTCTTCCCTTTAGTACGAGTAGCTAAATCTTCTATCTAGGGTGAAAGGGGATCTAGGTTGTTAGAAGGGGATTAAACTAATGAATTGATAGTTAATATTTCTTATGTGTTGTTGTTCATGTTATTGTTCTTCATCTTGTAAATTAATTGCTGGCCAGGGTTAATTGACTAGTATAGCGAATTGAGACTTTCACCGACTGGGTTAGAATCAATATAGGCCACGATAACTGAATAGAGATAATTTAATGATAACGATTGCATGTTAAATTAGATCTAAAGGAATATTGAATCGACCGATCATTTAACCTTAAACAACATAATTAGCTCTATCAATGAATTAAATCACACCTCGTATGACTACCTAGTGAACCCGAATCCCTAGACTCTTTAATCTTATTGAATTCACCTTTTTACTTTATTGCAATTAGTTGTTAGCATACAAACAATCAAAACCCCCAAAATTTGATTAGAAGACGAACTTAAGTATTAACAAACTAGAATAATTACCTCGCCTCTCTGTGGATTCGACCCTTCTTACCGCTAGCTATTAGTTAGTAGTAATTTAGGTTTACTTTGATTTAGGGGATACGACTTTACCCCTATCAAATTTGGCGCCGTTGCCGGGGAGGCAACAATTTTTCTTGTTTGTTTTTGTTTATTTTTGTCTTTGTCTTAGGGAACATCAGTTACTTGAGACAGTTTTATCTTTTCTTGTTGTTTTCGTGTATGCCCAGGTCTAGCAGGTTAGAGATTATACCTTTTGATACCGAGCCAGAAAAGACTTTTCGCTACAGACGAAAATTTCAAAGAGAAGTAAGTCAAGTGGAAGACTTGAGTACACCTTGACTATGAGCGGTATACGTTTGCAGAAGATTCGTCCTTTGAAGAGGACACACATATTTCTGCACCAGTCACTTCTACAACACCAAAGATGCCGACATTAGCCAGTCACTTTGAACCCACAATTGCTTCCATTCCTAAAGGCTTCAAGCTCCCTACTACTGATAAAGGGACTTTTGAGATCAAGCCTTCTTACATAAGCTTGGTAGAGAGGAATATGTTTGGAGGAAAAGCTGGAGAGGACCCCGCGAGGCACATGGAGAAGTTTGTCACTTATTATTGCTCTATTACCTTAACAGCTGGAGTAACTCAAGATCAGGTGAAACAAACTCTCTTTCCTTTCTCTTTGAGAGATGATGTAGCTGAGTGGTTAAGGGACTTAGATATGGAGACCGACGCAATTACCAACTGGACTTCTCTAGCTCTTGCATTCTACAAGAGGTATTTTCCACCACATAAAACCAATGCATTGAGAAGTCAGATTATAAGTTTTAAACAGGGTCCTACTGAGGATTTTAATGAAGCTTGGATACGGTTCAAAATACTAGTGTGGTCCGTCCGTCACCATGGATTTGAGATTTGGTTCCTTTGAAACCAGTTTTACAACGGGTTGTATGATGATCATAGAGCCTTACTTGATTCAGCTGCCAATGGGAGATTCTAAGATTATACTAATGACGGTAATGCTTGGAAGTTGATTGATGAAATAGCTATTCACACAGCTGAGTATGGTAACCCAAGAGGAAGTAATAGAGGAAGTGGTTCAGATGGTGCAGTCGCGGAACAGTTGGAGGCCATACTTGCTCAAATAGCAGAATTAAAGACTACACAGTCTTTAGGAAAGCAAGAAACGGTTCATATGGCTCAACAAGAAATATCCTGCGAGAGATCTGGCATACTGCGGGGGCGGTTATAGATGTTAGGCATTGGATTCTTACGTTCAACATTGAAGATGATACTATCACTTTTGGTCTTGACAAAGCATCACGTCCTCCTGATTTAAAAGCTTCTTGTCATATGATTAATGCTCTTGATCCTACTTTTGATGATTGTCTTACTTTGTGTTTTGACAGGAATCCATCTGAAGCCCCTGCTGTTACGTCATATCCATGGAGCAAGGAAGTAGATGAATTAGAGAGATTGATATATGGAGATGAAACTCCTCCTGAGATGATTTATAACTATGATAAGAGTGTTGACATAGAAGCCTAGTTGGATGCTTTGGAAGCTGAGATTTTCAAAGAGGATCCAGTCAAAGTATTTGATGAAGCTCCTATGATGGATGAAGTGTCCTATCTCCTACCGAGTGATGATGACTTGAAGAACAACGAATATTGCTCATATTTTGCTTTAAACTTTGAGTTTGATGAGCAAGAACTTTATTTGTCATTTATTTTCTTTGCTTGGACTATTTATTGGTGCTACTTATGCTTGTGTGTAGCACATGCGCTACTTTTTGATTTACTGTTACGAGCTTTAACTTGTATTAATTATGATTTGTGTGCGCATTTATTTTAAATGCAGAAATATGCTCGACATGAAGGTTCCTCGATCGGGTGTCATGGGGCTCGATCGAGTAACCAGGTTGTTTGGGTCAGAAACGTGGCCAGATGGATAGGAAATTGTGTGGTTGATATTTCTCCTATTTTTGCAGCTGGTTTGGGGAAATCCCTACGCTCTTACCCGGTATTCTCTTCCCTTGTAGCTTCTTTAATTGTATTGTCTATTTCTTTTCCATTACTCTTGTTAGTTGTTGTCCTCTAGGTTTCTGGATTTGTGTGTGCTTGTTATGCTGTATGCGTCACAATGAGGACACTGTGACATTTAGGTTTGGGGGAGGAGTTTATTTATGTTGTGTGCTTTACTTATTGTTGTGTGCATTTATATAAAAATCCATAAAAATTTTAAAAAAAATTCAAAATTCAAATAACATGTTTTTCTTTTGTTTTAGGTCGAATCTTGGTGAATATAATAACAATGATGTTAAAATTGCATTGTTTTTGCATTTGAATCCCATATAGTTGTTCATGTACATTGTTTTGACTCGTTAGCCATGAAAACAAAGCTCATAATTCAAGTCTTAACCGTATTGACATGCCTTATATTGATTTGATTTGACATAATTAATTTGGTAAACTACTTAAATTATGAGGTCTATAGAGCTTCCTAGGCAAGGAACATCAATAAACTAGTCTCATTGTCAATTAGGCTTGAGTGTGGTTTCTCCTTGTGGAATATGTAATATCAAACTGCATAAGTGTGACATTGATTTCTTGATACTTTTATTGCTTTCATTTGATGAAGTACATATGGATAGGCGGTTCTTACCGTTCAAATAAGCCTTACAATTGCCTTTTTGTTAGCCGTTTGAACCCTTGTAGCCGTTCTATATCCTACATTTATTAGCTACAATTCTAGAATTTGCCTACTTTATCGGGACAGTCGCAGTTGCTTGTTTATCATGTTTATTTTGCTATTATGGTTGGGTTGGGACTTATTGTTGTCATGTGGGTATAGCAAGATCATTATTTAGCAATTGTGTTGTATCCTTGTGTTGGAAAAAGAAAAATATGAAGCAAAAAGAAAAAGAAAAATAAAGAAAGAAACAGGAAGAAAAAAATCGAAAAAAAAGAGAAAAGAAAACAAAAGAGATTGCTTCATTTGGTTTTGTCAAGGATCAAAAGGATGATCATTAGAGTCTAATGCATAGTTGGAGAATACTTCATTCATTCTCATGTGTTGTAAAGTTGAGATTATTCTCTAAGTTGGGTGTATTTATTATCAAAGATTTGGTTTTTGATTTGGTTTAGCGCTGCGACTACCGTCTTAGCTCCACATATCCATAACGTTCTTTTGCACAAATCATTTCTATCCCTTTAACCTATTTGCCACCTTTATTGTCCTTGATACATGTACTTTTATCTACATTTGGTGATTGCATATTAGTTGGGGAAATCTCTATCACATTAGATTGCATGCATGTTTCATAAGTTGAGTGAGTGTTTCTACTTCCTTCTATCTTCACATATCACTCACCCTTACATACTTATAAGTGCATGAGTGAAATCCGCGAGAATCCGACTACTTTGTCTTGCAAGATTGAAAGGTATTTGGCATTTGTCTATAATATGGTGACTTGAGACTTGAGCTACGTTTTCTATTTCCCGTACCTTTGAATTTGTTTTATTGGTACATTTGGTCATTGCTTTGTTACAAGATATGGATAGCTTGGGATTTGTATGTGCATTAACATTAGCTCTGAGTTGTTTATTTGCCATTTGTATGATTGCCTTTTGTATGTGTGTTGCTTTGCTTGAGGACAAGCAAAGAGATGGTTTGGGAGAGTTTGATGAGTCATAATTATATACATATTTATGCCTCCCCTTAATGGCTTTTGATACGGTTTTCGTGCTAATTTATATTAATTACATGCCTTTTATGTTAGAATGTTGATACATATTTATGCCTCCCCTTAATGGCTTTTGATACGGTTTGATGCAGGAATGATGCATTTAAGGAGAAAAAGAATGAAATGGGCATCGCGGAGTGGGCATGGAGGAATACACGGAGCATAGCACAGGAATCTAGAAGGATAAAGGAAGAGAAGTGAAGAAGACAACACGAAGAAAAGAGCTGAAACAGAGAGGATCCTTGATCAATCCCAAGCATACTTGATCAACTGTGCAGGTTCCTCGATCAACTGCAACCAGGCTCGATCAAGAAACTTCTGTACTCGATCAACTGCAGCCAGGCTCGATCGAGGAACCAACCTAATCAATTAAGCTAATTTAAATATGCAATGTCGAGAGTTGGGGTTCCTGAACTTTGCTGCCTCGATCAACTAGAGCTGGGCTCGATCGAGGAACTTGGTGACTCGATCGAGTACATTGGGGCTCGATCGAGGAACCACTTGGTTCTAGAATATTCAGCAATTTTCCTTAAGTCGGTTATGTTTTGCTATAAATACCAAAACTCGTACCCTAGTTTATTTACGCTTTATATTCCGTAGGTTTAGTAGAACTTATCTAAAAAAAACTCTCTTAGAATACTTTTAGCTTAGGTTTGTTTATTATTCGCATTATATCTATTGCCTTTAATTACGATTTTGTTCTAATCTTTCTTCAATTATTATTATTATTGTTCATCATGTTTTCCATTATTATTATTATTATTAGGGTTATTTAATACAAATACTCTAAACTATATGGGGTCTTCTCATAATACTCTGAACCATATTTTAACTCAGAATAAACTCAACTTTTGTATATCTTCTCTCAAATTAGAATTAGATGACCGACTACCTACCAAACAGGTCACTGTCATCTTAATTTTTTTAAACAATATAAATAATTAGTATTAGTATTATTAATTCATAGAAAGATTAATTAATATCATTCTCATAAAACCCAATCTCACTGGAAACCCCTTTCCCCACCTCCCCACCCACCTCCGCCGCCGCCACCACCATCACCATGCAATTACCAATGCTCCCAATCCAAATCATCATCATCAATTTCATCAATCACATCCTCAATATTATTCTATGGAGTATTTCTCAACAATTCCCCTATTTTCCTGGGAAGCGATCTCGAATTCAAAAAAAACGTCAAACATTCGTGCGACGGCATCGGAAATCTGCTGAAACAACGATGACGCTGGCTATGAGGCGTCGGTGTATGAATTGCTCCGGCAACAGCAGTCGGCGAATTAGGTTTTATTCAAAACGGAGATTTAAAGGACGGTGATGAGAGAGAAACGAAGGCGAGTGGTATGAGTCGGTGGAGATAACGGTGGCGCTGATGGAATTGGTGATAACATCAAGGTTTCCCGGCAAAAATTAGGGTTTTGCGGGGATTGTAATTAAAATGGAAGACGATGAAAGTTGCGGTGTTTGTGAGGTTATGTATGAATATATGAGGATAAAAATGGAGGTGATTTAAGGAGGGAGGAGATATAGGAATTAAGATGAAAGATGATGCAAGTTGTCATTAATTAAGGTAATATATGGAAGGGGAATTAAAATTAGTTGGAGAAAAGTGGGATCATTAAGGCAAATAACCTGCTACTTTAGGTTAAGAAACCTGTAATTCTATTATAAGATGAGGGTAGTAATAGTTGAGTATAATGGTAGTTAAATTGAAGTTTGTAGTAATTTGAGAAGCACTGTAATAGTTTGGAGTATTTGTATTAAATAACCCTTATTATTATTATTATTATTATTATTATTATTATTATTATTATTATTATTATTATTATTATTATTATTATTATTATTATTATTATTATTATTATTATTATTATTATTATTATTATTATTATTATTATTATTATTATTATTATTATTATTGTTCTTCCCTTTAGTATGAGTAGCTAAATCTTCTATCTAGGGTGAAAGAGGATCTAGGTTGTTAGAAGGGGATTAAACTAATGAATTGATAGTTAATATTTCTTATATGTTGTTGTTCATGTTATTGTTATTCATCTAGTAAATTAATTACTGGTCAGGGTTAATTGACTAGTATAAGGAATTGAGACTTTCACCGACTGGGTTAGAATCAATATTGGCCACGATAACTGAATAAAGATGATTTAATGATACTGATTTCATGTTAAATTAGATCTAAAGGAATATTGAATCGACCGATCATCTAACCTTAAACAACATAATTAGCTCTATCAATGAATTAAATCACACCCCGTATGACTACCTAGTGAACCCGAATCCCTAGACTCTTTAATCTTATTGAATTCATGTTTTTACTTTATTGCAATTAGTTGTTAGCATACAAACAATCAAAACCCCCAAAATTTTGTTACAAGACGGACTTAAATATTAACAAACTAGAATAATTACCTCGTCTCTCTGTGGATTCGACCCTTCTTACCGCTAGCTATTAGTTAATAGTAATTTAGGTTTACTGTGATTTAGGGGATTCGACTTTACCCCTATCAACAATCATTTGCCAAATAGATATCTCAGCCTTGGCCTTTTGTAGTTGCTTAAGGATCGAGTTTTCGGGAACCCTCGGTTGAATGTCCACGTCCGGGACGATTTGGTCATTTGTTGTTGGATTATTTGTTGTGTTGTTCGGATTCTCGTAGGGGCGTCCAGATCGAGTAAGGCGATCGATCCCTTTTGCTTATTTTCCCTTTTCCGGGACAATTTAGATGCCCTCTACGCCGTCTTGCCAGATGCCGTTGATTTCGGGGTCGCGAGGGTACCTTGGAGGGTTATTCCTCGGCGGATAGTTTTTGTGGGGTTAGTTTTTCTGGGGTTGATTATTGTGGGGTGCATGCTAGAATGGTCGCGGGAGTAATCCCTTTTGGAATTGGGAGTTTTGGGTGCTTGGAAGACCCTCCCTTAGGCGTGGTGCCGGAATTGGTGGGTTGAAAATCAGTCGGTGGTAAGCATCCTCAAGTCGGGTGATCCTTTCCGAGAGACTGGCTATGACTTCTTCAACTTGCTGAAACATGGTGAGCATGGTTACGGCGCTGAATACGAACATCCCGTCCGCGGTGTCCTTTTCCAAGGCATTCACCTCGTCCTCGATAGGCAGGATGAGGTGTGAGCAATCCAGAGTTGGCTCGTCATTGGAGATGGCGTGGCTTCCCAAGGGGTTTGTTTTGTTTGTGTCATGGCATTTGCCTTGGTGATGCTGGCAATAGGAATTAGGGTTCCAAAAACGGGCTTTTCTTGCTTCAGACGGGTCCGGAGTGGGCCCGATTGGCTTCAGCTTCCCTTGGTCCATAAGCCGTTTTAGGGCGCTAGCATAGGTTGTTCCCAAGTTGGTGAATGCCCTTTGGGGACGCTCGGTTTTCTTTGTAGTTGGTTCGAGAATGTTGACCTCGTCAATCTTGTTTGTCTGACCGTAGGGACGAGATCCAATTGATGTAGGTCCCTGATAGTCTCTACGTGTAGTTTTGTCCAAAACGCCGTTGCGTAGGTCATCTTCGATACAAGTCCCAAGCAGGTCCTGGAAGGTATTACACATATTATTTATTACTGAATTTAGAGACAAAGGTTTGATCTTTGTCTTAAGGAGGCCAACACAACCCAATCTAATGATGATGAAGGAACCATTTGATAGTATTTTGTTTAGATTGACTATTTAACCCCCTAATATTCCAGAATTCCAAGTTATACATCGCCCCCAATTGGAGGTAATGCACTACCATTTATTCCAATTCCTACTCTTAGGGTCACATTATTAAGAGATTCCATAAAAGTGTGTGTTCTAAATTTCATAGAACTTAAGCCTGCTTCTACCACTTCTTGTCTACTGAGCCTAATAATATTACGATCAGGGGTTTTCACTATGTGATATTCCCATTTCTACTCCAGGAGACCTCAAATTGATTAGGTTTTTCAGTACGGGTGACAGACACCTCAGGAGAAGGAGTATTAGGACTATCAACTGGAGCTACAATGGTAGGGACTACAACATGAGCAACATAAATAGAAGTAGGAACTTTACCAGTTTGTTATTTTGGCCTCCATTTTTTTTCTCCACCTGCTTCGTGACCACTTTCTTCACTCCAAGCTTTTCTTTCCTACAATTAGAAGAGTCATGTCCAATACCCTTACAATTAGTACATGCTATGGGTTTCCATTCAAATTCCACTTTCAATTGCACTACTTGTCCATCTTCATCCAGAAATTTAACATACTCAAGAATAGGTTTGCCAAAAGGAACATCAAGCATAATCCTAGCAAACTCCAACCTAGTTTTCTCAGTAGTAGCATCATCACTGCGTACAAATTTACCCATTAAACCAACAATTTTGGGAAGACATTTACTCCAAAACTTGAGGTGTAAGTTATGGATTCGTACCCAAACCGGAACATCCTTAACAGCCTCCTTCACGAGTTCAACCTCTTCACTCCACGGCCGCACAATAAGCGGTTTGTTGTCAAAGAGGAAGTGACCCTGCTGAAGAACTTGAGACTTAGCTGCAGTCGATCGGAAACGAACGATAAATGAACTTGAGATTTGATTTTTTTAGTGTAAGTAGTTGGATTTTGCGTAATTTTAGTGAAGAGAAAAATGTAATGACTGTAATATTCTGAGTAGGGAATTTATTTGAAGGTGTAATTTGTTTAGTTTAGTGAAAAATATAATGGTCGTAAGGTTATGTAAATCTACAATTAGAAGAGTCATGTCCAATACCCTTACAATTAGTACATGCTATGGGTTTCCATTCAAATTCCAGTTTCAATTGCACTACTTGCCCATCTTCATCCAGAAATTTAGTTAAGTTAAGTTGATTAAGTTATTTCGATTCGATTAAACTTCATTCATTCAGTTGATTCAAATTCAGCCCACTAAGTTCAACACATTTCATTTAGATTTTATTAATATTTTAATATTTATTTATTATTATATTAAAATGGTTATATCAATATTATTAATATTTTTATTATTATTATTAATTAATTAGTCAACACAATTATTATTATTATTATTATTATAATGAATATTGTGATTACTACAATCAGTAATATCGATATGAATATAAATAATACAATTACTAATACTCTTATTAATATGAATATGAATATTAATTAACTATAATATTATTAATAACATTGCTACTATTATTTTTAATAAACTTATATTATTATTAAAAATATTACTATTATTACTTTTATTATAAATACGTTTTTTTTCAAAAACGAACTTTATTTTTTCACATATATTTTTTCTTAAACATTCCATTTAGTACCCTTTTTTTACCTAAAACCCAACCAAATGAACTCTTAAATCATCATTTTTCTTAAAACTTATTCTAACTGCTCAAATGAATATATTGATTCCAATTTAACAATTAATAAAGTATTTTACTTTTTTTATCAATTATTAATATTATTTTTTAATTTTTAATTAATCATTCAAAATTTATTTATTTGTTAAAGATAAAATTAGGATTTGTTAACTTTTATTTATTTAATTAATTAAATTAGGATTGATGGTGGTTTTTGGTGGCTACCGAATCACTCAAATTAGTATGATACTTACACGAGCTACGCTTTGGACAACAATTTGGCAAATTGGTGCTCCATTATTCCATCTAATTAGGATAGAAGGTGGTTTGTGGTGACAACCTAAACACACAAATTAGTATATAACTATTAGTATATATATTATTATTAGTAATCTTCTTCTTCTTCTTCTTCTTCTTCTTCTTCTTCTAATAATAATAATAATAATAATAATAATAATAATAATAATAATAATAACAATAACAATAATAATAATAATAATAATAATAATAATAATAATAATAATAATAATAATAATAATAATAATAATAATAATAATAATAATAATAATAATAATAACAAGATAAACCGTTTAGAGAGAAGAAGCTTCTCTCTTTATAACCGTTTTCTCTGAAATTCCACCGCCATTACTATGCTATTCGAAGCTCTATGGCTCGGGGTAGGGGACGACCTCCAAAGGCAAGGACATCTTTCGATTCCTCGGCTTCTGGCGCTTTTAATGATGCTGAATTGGTGTGTATTCCTGATTCTCTTACTAAAAGCCCAGATTCTCTGCGTCACAATTCTTTACTCTTAAATGATTTGATTGTCGACGCCATTAATTCTTCTAATCGAAGATTAACTCGTACTTGTTCGCAACCTAAAACAATACGTGTATCTTCGATAGGGTCTTCGGGTAATAACAATGGTGTACCTATGGCCTGTCTCTGCTACTACTTGTACTTTAGTGCCTTCACTACGTGATCAATCTGCTTTATGTAGCCCTGTTAAGTTAAGTAGTGTAGCTCTTTCTGGAACTAGTGTGGTTCCTGATGAATCTGTTGCTAAAACTGTGATTTCTGCTGAAATTGCTGTTACACCTGTGATTTCTGCTGACATTGCTGTTACACCTGTAATTTCTGCTGATACCATTGATGTTCAGAAAACTCCCAATGCTCCACTGTCCCTGGACATGAATGCTGTTACTATCTGTGATAAGCCTCTCAATACCCTTGACTCAGGGTCTGGTTTCTTGGATGTTCATGCCCACCATTCTGGGTGTGTTGATGTGCAAAAACCCAAGAAATGGGCAGATGTTGCCAAGTCTAAAAGTCAACTGGGGATGAGTCTCTTCTTTCATGAGAATAGTAAGCATACTGCTGAGATTGACATTGATTTGGGGGATATCCAGGAGGAACTTAATTTTTGGAAACATACTCTTATGGGTAATGTGATTGGATTGAAGCTTACCCTTAAGCAAGTTGGGGATTTTGTCCTTAAAAGTTGGGGGAGTATTGCAACTCCAATAGTCCAATATTTTAAGAGAGGTTGGTTCAGTTTTAGATGTGCCTCTGAGGAAGAAATGAACAATATCCTTAAGGGAGGGCCTTGGAAATTGGGTGGACACTCTCTTATCTTGAAACAGTGGTCTCCTTCTTTCTCCACTTCCATGAAGAGGGTGTCCACTATTCCCATCTGGGTGAAATTCCCAGATTTAGACCCTTTTCTTTGGTCCAGTGTTGTCCTCAGCAAGATGGCTAGTACTATTGAGAGGCCAATGTTTGCTGACTTAACCACCACCTGTAAGGAAAGACTCTCCTTTGCCAGGGTCATGGTTGAGGCTGATATATCTAAGACACTCCCTGAGCAGGTTACCCTTAATACTCCTTTTGGACCTCGTACCCAGATGATTGATTATGAATGGTTACCTTGGTTCTGCTCTGGATGTGGGAAACTGGGGCACCAGCTTTGCTCATGCAAGTGGACTAAACCTCCGGCAAAGCCTGCTGCTAAGTTGGTCTACAAGCCTGTTACTAAGCCAGCTGCTAAAGAGGGTAATACTAGACCATTCTCTGAATGTACCATGATAGACCAGCAGGCTCAGACTCAAATAGCCTTGAAGAGAGCTTTGCCTGCTACATCTGAGTCTATCCCACTTCAGAACACTTTTGCTTCTCTTGCCACTAATTCAGATCTGCTGAATCAGACTGGGAGTGCAATAAATTGTGTATCTCAGGATACTGCTTCTCCTAAATCTCAAAATATCAGGAGTGAAGCCCTGCTAGCAGATACTCAAATAGCCTTGAAGAGAGATCTGGTAGCAGATTCTAATGCATGTATGTTGGGGGCTCCTTCAACTGATAAGGAGGGTACTGAAATGATTAGGCCTTCTCTGGTTGTTGAGACACCCCTTGAATGCAGCCAGCCTGACCAGCAGGCTCTGACTCAAATAGCCTTGAAGAGAGCTTTGCCTGCTGAAGCTGATCCTGTTCAAACTAGTTTTAACTCTGACCAGAATACTACTGCTCCTAACATTCATATTGCCAGCAGTACAGTCATGTTATCAGATACTCAAATAGCCTTGAAGAGAGATTTGATAGCACACTTTAAACCATGTCTGTTAGCTGGTACCTCAGTGGGTATTGTGGGGGCTGTCACTCTTGGGCATGGGGATCATGGCCTCTCTGATGGTTCCTCCCCTAGCCTAACAAGGGTGCAGCTCTTCTCTTCTCTTACTGTAATGCACCAAGAATGCAGCAAGAAGGATAGGTTGGTTGGGTCTCAAATAGCCTTGAAGAGAGACCCTCTAACTGATTCAACTAAGCTTCACAGTCCTGCTAGGACAATAGTTTGAAATGAAATGGGAGATGGGGACCCTCATGATAGAGGTAAATGAAGATCTCTTCATGGAATATCAGAGGGGGAAATGACCCTCTCAAGCAGCAGGAAGTTTTGGACTTCCTGAGATCCCATAGAGTTTATATTTTTGGAGTTCGTGAAACAAGAGTTAAAGAAAAGAATGCTCAAAAAATTGCCAGGACTACTTTTAAAGACTATAAAGTAGTTAGTAACTATAAAGAGCATTATAATGGTCGTATCTGGCTCATTTGGAAGCCTTCTAGTGTGACTGTCACCCCATTGATCTATAATTCTCAATTTATCCACTGTGAAGCTTTGCACCATGCCACTTGTCACAAGTTTCATGTGACAATGATTTATGCTAGTAACAGTGCTAGAGAACGTGATGCTCTTTGGTCTCATCTTATTAGTATCAAGCATACTGTTAAAGAATGGCTCCTACTTGGTGATTTTAATGTGGTCAGAACTGCTGATGAACATGTCAATAAGACTTCTGCAAACCTTGCAGACATTCTTGATTTTAACTCCTGCCTTTTGCAGTGTGAGGTTGATGATATTAATGGTACTGGGAGTGAGCTTACCTGGAATAATAAGCAAGAGGTTAAGGTAAGAGTTTGGTCTAAACTGGATAGAGCCCTAGCCAATTCTTCCCGGTTCACCACTTTCCCTGCTACTTATGCAAATTTCCTAGCTCCTGGGATTTCTGATCACTCTCCCATTCTGGTCACTGTTTTTGAGGATCAACATGTCCATGCTCGATTTAGCTTCCTCAACTGCTGGATTGAGCACCCTGATTATCACACCACCATTCAGAATGCCTGGATGGAACCTGTCCAAGGATCTCTCCGGTTCAAGCTCTTTGCAAAGCTTAAAAATGTGAAGACTAAGCTCATCTTAATGCACAAACACAATTTTGCTGACATCTCTACCCAGATCACTGCTTGTAAGGACCGACTTCATCAATGTCAACAACAACTTCAAGTTGATCTCCACTCTACTGCTCGTTTGGACCAGGAGAGGATGCTGCTAGCAAAATTTGTGCAACTTAAGAAGACTGAATGGACTATGCTAAAACAAAGAGCAAAAATTGAACACATTTCCTTCAATGACTTCTCCTCTAAGTATTTCTATGCTAGAATACATGACAGAAAGCAACAGCAAATCATTGGGAAAATAAAAGATAAAGATGGCCAGGATAGATTTGGTCTAGATGATGTGGCTATTGGGTTTGTTGATTATTATAAAAGTCTCCTTGGCACCTCTGTGGACACCTCTCCTCTGGATGCTTGTTTTCTTCAGAAGGGCCAGTGTATTACTGAAGAGGATATCTTGGGACTGACTAAGCCTATTGATATCTCTGAAATTAAGAATGCTCTCTTTAGTATAGGCATAAATAAGAGCCCTGGGCCTGATGGTTTCTCCTCTGCATTCTTCAAAGCCTCTTGGGATCTGGTGGGGTCTGACTTTTGTAAGGCTGTTCATGCTTACTTTAGAACTGGCAGGTTAAGTAAGCAGGCAAATGCAACCCTAATCACCCTCATTCCCAAAAAGCAGGTCAGCAGCTCTGTTAAAGACTTTAGGCCCATATCCTGCTGCTCAACTTTTTATAAGACCATAAGTAAAATCCTATCTAATAGGATTCAGAATGTACTACCTCAACTCATTGGAACTGAGCAAGCTGCTTTCATTATGGGAAGGAATATTCATGAAAACATTATGCTGTCTCAGTCACTAGTAAAGGGCTATGGTAGAAAGTTTTTAACACCTAGATGTCTAATCAAGGTTGATCTCAGGAAAGCCTTTGATTCACTACAGTGGGCTTTTGTGAAAGATATGCTGACAGTCTTTAAGTTTCCTCCTCAGTTTATAGAATGGATCATGGGATGTATCTCGAGCTCAGAGTTCTCTATTAAGCTTAATGGAGCTGTTCATGGTTTCTTCCAAGGGAAAAGTGGCCTAAGACAGGGAGATCCTCTCTCCCCCTATCTCTTTGTCCTCAGCATGGAGATTCTGTCTCGTTATCTTAGACAAATTTGCACACAACCTAATGTATCTTATCACCCTAAATGTTCCAAAATTGGCCTCACTCATCTTATTTTTGCGGATGATTTGATGATTTTTACGAGGGGTGATGTACCATCTGTTACTGTTGTGTTGAAAACTCTTCAGGATTTTTCTCAATGGTCAGGTCTTCATGCTAACACTAAGAAGACTGATGTTTACTTTGGAGGAGTTTCTACTGAATTAAAGCCCAGATTCTTCTTGTCACTGGCTTTTCTGAGGGCCAATTCCCTTTCAGATACCTGGGTTTGCCTTTAAATGTTGCCAGGAACACTGTTGAGACATATGGTACTCTGATCAGTAAAATTCAATCTACCTTGCATCACTGGACTACCAAGTCCTTTTCTTATGCTGGTAAAGTTCAACTCCTGAACTCTATCATCTTTGGACTTACAAACTTCTCGGGGGCTTGTGTCATTCTTCCTAAAAGCAACATCAAAATTATAAATAACATTTGTAAAGATTTTTTCTGGAATTCTGAGGATGGGAGCAGGAGAATGATCTTTAAAAGCGGGAAAAGCATTTGCACAAGCTGGAATGAGGGAGGTTTTGACATTAGAGAGCTCCTTTCATGGAATAAAGCACTGGTGGCTAAATGGCTTTGGCTCATCATCTACAAACAAACTGGCCTCTGGTTTACCTGGACTCAGACCTATAATTTCCCCAATATGGTTTTCTGGGATCTAATAAGTAAGGATAGGCATTCTGAAAGTCTCAAGAGCATCATCACTGTAAAGAATGAAATTCTTCAGAGGACTGGTTCTCCGCATGCCGCTCATCAGCTACTTTCCTCTTGTTCTGTCCATGGCAAGTTTAAAATAGATATGGCTTATAACTGGTTTAGGACTGCTCAGGCTCATCTACCATGGGCTCAAGCTTTAAAGCATCAGTTTATCCTCCCTAGTCATAGTCTTGTCACTTCCCTGGCAGTTCAGCAACAGTTGGCGACAGTATATAATCTCATTGGTCGAGGAATGATCATACCAAATAGATGCATCTTATGTAAGCAAGCAATGGAGACCCATGCTCACTTGTTCTTCAGTTTCCCCTTCTCACATGCTATTTGGACTTCCCTCCTTCAGTGGCCAGATATTGATGGTAGAGGACATGACTACACTACTGAATTACTCTAGAGTATGCACAAGAGTAAACGTCGATATTGGAAGAATGGCTGGTTGAGGAGTAGTATTGCAGCAGCTTATTACTACATCTGGGCAGAACGAAATGCTCGAATCTTCAAGGGTAGAGAGACTGAGATAGAGCAAATAGTCAATGTAATCAAATCTACTGTTAGTACTTGCATCCTAGGAAAAATTTCTGCTATACATTATGCCCATGTGGCTAGTAGGCTCAATAGGCTTTGATTTCTTAGCCTAAGTGGATATGCTTGTAATGAAATCTTTGTCCTTTTTCTTCCACTCAATGGATGAATAAAAAGGACTATAAATTTCTTGCAAATAATAATAATAATAATAATAATAATAATAATAATAATAATAATAATAATAATAATAATAATAATAATAATAATAATAATAATAATAATAATAATAATAATAATAATAATAATAATAATAATAATAATAATAATAATAATATTTTGGATCATATGAGAATGGCACAAGCGTGAGAACGGTGAGAACGCGCGTTAGTCGTTGGATCTTGTCTGACGCGGCTAATCTAAGGGCCTATAACGCGCGCTCCTTTACCAAAACTTGAGGGCTTTGTCTTTCTTTTTTCCTTCGTTAAGCTTTCAACCATGGATTCCGACCTTCTTTAAAAAGCTTTCAACTATTTCTCTCTCCTTATTCTCTTTAGAGTTGCATTTTCGTCTTTCTGTTGGATTTTCTCTTACCTATTTCGTCATGAAGGGATATACTGTTTAGCTTCAAACTTTTTTCGATTTCGTCCTTAATTTATTTAGTCCGTTTTATGTAACTCTACTGTAACCTAAATTAATGTTTCTTATGTTCATTTTGCCGGATTATTCATTTATTGATGAATTTTGAGTTCAGTATTGTTGTTAAAATCGAAATTTGCGTTTTCATTTGCATGCTATCGGAGTTTGTATTTGTCTTATTGTTTGTTGATTTCGTAACTTGCTTATACATTTCGATTTGTTTGTTGTTTTTTAGTTTGATCTAATTTGTGCTTTTTTGGATTTTTGTTGAATTTTAAGTACTTGTAACGTAAGTAGCATCAATTTAAGACCACATGGGTCATAATTCCGTGCACATTATTGTTGTAGATCATGCACATTTCAATAAAACTGATAGGACATTTCTTCGTGAAATGTGTACAACACAACACAACTCATTAATATTACATGCAAAACTACTTTCAGTTATTGAAGCGCAAAGACGATCCTGGAACTGTTACACGCCGTATTTCTCCGAGGTTGAACAACCTCAGTCCTATTGTTGATGATCCTACTCCAACGTTCTCCCGTATTACCACCTGAATGTCACCTAAAAGTTTTGTTGATGTCCTTCGACATCTTGATTACAATCAATGGTGTGCTCTGGAAGAGATTGGTTTTTCTTCAATGTTCTGGCTAAGGGTTACAAGGCTTCCTTTACGCCTTGGTTATTGGTTAATTGAGAACTACAACCCGTATTCGGATTTCATCATTCTACCTGATAAACAGCGCTTTCGTGTTTCTTCTTCTTGTATTCATGATGTTGTTGGCCTCCCAATTGGAAAAAAACCTGTTTTACTTTCATGTTGTAGTGACGAAGATGCAGAATGTGATGCGTTTTACGCGCATTGGAAAGCTCAATTTCATGTTGATGGTCAAGTGGATATCAAGACCCTTGCAGAGCATATTATTTGTCATGATGATTACAGTGATCAATTTAAGATTAATTTTGTGGTGCTTGTTGTCTCTTTGTTAATGCGCAACAATCAGAAGCCGTTCGTCAATCACCAAGTACTAAAATTGCTGAGGAATGTGTCTGCCATTGGTCAGCTTGATTGGTGTCAATTTGTCATGGAGAGTTTGCGGTATAACACAAAGCATTGGGTCAAGAAGGGGAAGAAGAATCACTTTGGTGGACCTCTCCTGTTTCTAATGGTACAAATCTTCTGAGTTACATCTATTGTTAGTTATTATGGTTTTAAAACCTGCCATTTTCCAGTCATAATCCTGTTTTTACTTGCAGCTTATTTATGTTGACCGTGTTGTCCATGAAAAACGATTCGTAGAAAGAGATTACTATACTCTTTTGAATTGGACATCACGCACTTTTTCAAGGGAAAAGCAGGAGATGGAAGCTGGTCAGTTTGGTCTTGGTCGTGTAAAAGGTCGACCGATGGAAAGAATTAGATTTTCTCATCCATGTAGACAAGTGGTTGAAAAAGTGCGGAGAGTGTTGAGGAATGTTAGTACTGATACAAAATCTCCAATTTCGTACTTGTCTCCGGAGGTATATCCATTGATTCTTGAAGTATTCACTATTCCTTTTCAAGATTCACTTTGAAATATTTTCTTTGTACCTTCATAGTACTAAAGATGTACCTTCATACTGTCCCTTGTCCAGGAGTTTGCAGATGACTACACTGCTTCAGCAAAGAGAGTCATGGAAGATATGGTTGTGTTCGATGAGAAATACGCGGTTGGTTTGAAATGTTTACCAGGTGAAGAGTGTGTCAAACAGGCCCATTCAGCAACTGAATTTGTATATTTGACATATGGTGGTGGTACCGAAGATGTGTCGTGTGCACCGCCGTGGGAATCCAGCACACTGGATGAGGATGAACAGTTTATTCTTTGTAGCAAATGCACTGAGAAAGCGTACAAATTGAAACTTGCTCGTGCTAAACACAGAGAACAATGTGCTAAGTGGAGAAATTCATCGTACCTGTCACTTTGGTGAATTTTCGTTCGATTTAGGGTTGGAGAAAGACTTTCCTGAGAGTGAGGCAAGGTTAGCCGCGACTAAAGGGGGTAAACGGGATCGCCACATCACTTTGGTGAATCTTCTTCACCGCCAAAAGGGTTCATTTCATGGCAAGTCCTTCCTATATACCTCTATCCAAAGAACAAGCAACAGATCATCTCGTTTTGATCCTTTTTTTCGCTATCCAAGATGACACCAATGTGTTAACACCTCTTACTGCGGTGCACCTTCAAGTGGCTGAATATGTTTTCACTGACCGGGGCACTAACAATCGTCGTTCCAGGTAATCTAAAATGTGTACTTGCTAAATTACTATTTTGTGAATGTCATTTTCACTGTTTCACACCTGACAAGTAATTTGATATATTTTTTGCTCTAGTGAGAACTTATATTCGTACAGGACTTATTTTGCAACGCGAATGCACTTGTGGTCATTAAAGCCGTCTGAACATGTTTCGAGTGTTGTAATTGATTGCTGGTCATCATATTTGAATTGTAAAGAGGATGAAAATAATCTTGGCACTCCGAAGCAGTTCTTTTTTACCACGCTTGTGCATGTAAGTACATTTACATACACTCTTAAATGCTGTGTGTAATATGTATTTTGAAATATTGTACTTCCCTCTTTCGTTACTTTCTCATGCGGTCTGTATTAGCGAAACCCAGCCCAGGTTTAAGTGATGAAAATATTTATGAATTATTCGAGGCTCGTGTAAAAATGGATTTGCAGTTTTTCCCGGGAATAAACATAACTTCAATCGCACTCGTAAGTTGTTATTGTTTGCTTGAAATACTTTGCAATTTTCTTTGCCATTGTTGTATTGCATTTTAAAAAAATTGAGTCATGTTATTATCCCATAAGTCCTTTCTTTTTTTTGTTTAATTCCAACTACTAAACCCATTTGAACCTCAACTTGTATATACCCATTTTATATTAAAAAAGTTCATATTAGTCCAAATTAGGATAAATGGCCATTTAACACAATGTTAATGCTATAATTTCTCAATGTACTTTCTAAACGTACTAAATGTACTTTTTAAACATTTACAATGTTAATGTTGTAATTTCTCAATGTGAGGAATATCTAATATGCATAAGAGAAGTTGCAACTATATGCACACGTTGGGAACGTAGACCATGAGTCATACTATCATTCCATGTCTGCATTCTGCTTTTGTTTTATTTCAACTGCTTGAGTCAAAGGGAATTTTCTTTGCGTTTGTATTAAATGAGGTCACTTTATATTTCAATGTACCGTTCTCATTTTTTACATGTGCCTCATGATTAGTTAAAATGTACCCTTCCAAGAGTTTGACTGTACTTATGGTTGTACGTCATTTGTTTTGTAATTTCAGTTTTTTTCCCAATTGTACACGAGAAACACTTCTTCTTATGCATGGTTGACCTGGTGAGGAAGCGTTTCGTCATTCTTGACAACTCACTCTCAGATGAAGACGCCATCAAGAAATATGGTGTATCTCCACTTAATTAATGTATGTTTGAATTTGACACATTCTTGTTGTTCTATTGAATTGGGACTATTAGTCGCGCTTAACACTGGTTTAAAATGTTTTGTCATAGATTGATGCTCTTGGAAGGTTTTTGGGTGAGAACCCAAAAACTTCTGACTCTAGCAACGTTGTGTTGGCTATGGATCCCATTGTTGCAAAGCTTAGTTGAGGAAATAACTACAATGTTGATGACTGTGGTATATACACAATGAGACACATGGAAACATTTATGGGATTAATCTCTTGGAAATGTGGCCTGATGAAAAATGATGTGAGTGTTGGTTCTTATTTTAAAGAAATTCATGTTCATTGTGTTTTGCCTATCTCGTTAATTGTTGGCTTCTGTTTTGCAGCGGAGCGTACTTAAAGTGTTACGATACAAATATCTATGCACATTACTAATGTTCGACCACAACGATTGCCGTGAAACTGTCGCTGATCATGCGAAGAAGGGTCATTTCTCTAAAGCTAGTGATTACATTTAATTTTCAAATAGTATCTACGCAGTACGTTAGAATTTATCTGATGACACCCCTATTCATGTAGTATGATGTTTTAAATTCTAGTGTACGTGAGTATGTGTAATGATTTGCAATTGCATAAGCAAAATGTTCAATTTGTGAACCAATGTTTAGCTGCACTTAATTAAAGTACTTCTTTGTCTATTTTTAGCATGCTATTTACTTGAACGTTATTATCTCCTTGAATAGCGACTTATGATGTACTGAATTAGCAAAATAATATAATGTACATTTCAGGTTTGCTTTTAAATCTCTTTTGTAAAACAGTACATGCACATTATGGACATACATAATGGACATTTGAATTAAATTGAAAGCACATTTATTTCTATTATACATTGAAAACAGGAAAATAGGTCTAAAATCACGTCAAAGATCTATCTATAGCGACATCATAATCTAAGTATATGAATGAAGTTTTGAAGTTTTCAATCTTATTAAACGATCACATGCATTACAATTTAATTAATGTTTCATGTTCTTTTTAAAATAATTTAATGTATCTTTAAATATAATATAATGTACATTTTCCAAACAGTGCTTAATGATATTTTAGTTGCACCTAATTATCAGAACATACAGTGTAAACAGGAAAACCTGTTTAATAAACTGTCAAAGATCTATTTTTAATCCCTTCCCAAAAAAAGGGTTCACTCGCCCCTTGTTGGGTGTCTTTTGGTCTTGCGGCCGTACAAACCACACATAAGGGAAAGGGTTTAGAGTTGGATTAGGCGGATTCGCGGTAGCGGTCTGCCTAATCCAACCCTAAACCCATTCTCGTCCCGTTTTAGGATACCCGACCCCCTAGTTTTAATCCCGTCCCCAAAAAGGGTTTAGTCGCCCCCTCTAGTGTATCTTTTGGTCTTGCGGCCGTTCATAATCCAACCCTAAACCCTTTCCCACGCCGTTTTAGGATACTTGGCCCCCTAGTTTTAATCCCGTCCCCAAAAATCGTTCGCTCGCCCCCTCTAGAGTGTCTTTCGATCTTGTGGCCATTCGTAATCCAACAACTTGAGCTAATTTGTACATTATGAATGTCGAAAAAGTACATTTAGAACTTTTAGAAAATACATTGACAAATTATAACATTACCATTGTGTTAAATGGCCATATATCCTAATTTGACCTAATCTGAAGTTTTTAAGTATAAAATTGGTATATAAAAGTAGAGGTTCAAATGGTTCTAGCAATTGGAATAAACAAAAAAAGAAAAAAAAAAGAGTGGACTTATGGCATTATAGTATGACCCAATTTTTTAAAAAAATACCGCCACTTTAAACTTCTTCTCTTTAACATCTTATTACTTTTTTATAAACCTGGCAATTAAATTGTAGTTGCACGTTTTCTCATTCTCAGATCGTTCACTTACTCGTTATCGCTCTCTATCGGAATGAAGGTTATACTCTTTGCCTTTAATTATTTACTAAAAACAACTGTGTTTACTTTTCATCTGCTTCGAATTTTACATAGTTTCCTTAGCTATTAATGTTCGAAGATGTTCACTATAAATCAGTCCTAATATTATTTCTCAGGTGCATCAATATGTCGAATTTATACGCATTGTTTCCTAATGATTTTGATGTACTTTGCTATGGCTTAATATTTTTAAATGTTTAGTATGTATTTTCTTCATGTACTTTTTTAATGTTTAGCATTTACTTTCTGGATACGTGTCCTTCATATCAATATGTCGGAATTTATACGCATTGTTTGCTAATGATTTTGATGTAGGTTGTTAATGTTTAGCATTTACTTTCTGGATACCTGTGCTTCATATCAATATGTCGAAATTTGTACGCATTATTTCCTAATAATTTTGATGTTCATTGCTATGGCTTAATATTTAAGATGTATTTTCTTCATGTACTTTCTTAATGTTTAGCATGTACTTTCTGGATATCTGTATTTTTAATGGCTTTATGTTTCTATCTTATATGTTTTTTTTTTAAAAAAACATTTAAAACCGAAGAACACAGATGTCACTATGGTTGTACAAATCAGTCCTGATTCAGCTACTGTTTGTCAACCTCCATCGAGATTCACCAAAGACTCTTCTTCTGCTGTGATAATTGAAGTTTCTAGCAGTCCTACAATAGGAGTAGTAGATCATCCTACCATTTGTCATACTTTACATACAGTTGACAAAAACTCTCCTTCTGTTGCGATAATTGATGTTCCCGACATCCCTACAATAGAAGAGATTGTTTATCGTCCTAGAGTTCGCCGCACTTCGTGTAGCATCTTAAAAAACTCCTCTTATCCTTTGTTGATTGATGTTCCTGACAGCCCTATTGAAGATGGGATTGTTGATCCATCTTGAATCGCCACGCATTAAAAAAGCAGTTGTGAGGGACAAACATGACATTGTTAGGGCCACCTTAGGAACAAGCTGTGCAGAAGTGCCACCGATAGAAATTCTTTCTCATTTAACTGAAACACTTATTCAAACGTTATATCAAACAGACCAGGTTTTCAACAAACAACCCACTTCTGCTAGTAAACACATAGCGGCTCTTCGTAAAGTGAGAAAATTGATTGTTGAGAGGAATAAGGATGCGCCTGTTAGATTCATTAATCTCATAAGTTTACATATTCATATATGAATTGATTTATTTAGTCATAAAATAAATGGAAGATCTTATGCATGCAAACTAAAACAAGATAAGAGAAGAAATCGTTAATCTTATATGTTTCGGATATTAGGGACCAACACGATCTCCTTCTTGTTAGTTCTTGAGCTTTCCAATAATGGATGAACAAAGGTCCAAAATTATAACCTCTCCCAAAAGCATATACCCAAGGAATACCCTTAATAACCAATATTATTATGATCTAGTAACAATATTAGTCTTACTTAAAAATGACACAAAATATTAATTTGTTCTCTCTTATTTCGGTCAAGAGAGAAGAGATTTGTGAGATTTTATTTCTCTAAGTATTTCCACAAATTGTAGAGAGAATTTGATTTTCTTACACTAGAAAAACATATTGTAAGTTGTGAATGAATAATAAGAGGAAAAACCCTCTAACCTTTCTCTTAGAAAACCGGTTGGCTTGGGTGGAGGGGAACCAATGCATGATGCTCATTTTCTTCCCAAGAAAAATTGGTTTGCATGGCTACTATTAGGCTTTAATCATTGTGTTTTCTCTTATTAAAATAATCAACACAATTTATCCACTAATACTCCCTCCAATATTTCGGTACATACAAAATAAAATGGAAGGTCCATTTTATTTTGTCATTTGTCAATTGTGACATATGTGACATGTTACTTGACATGTGAATTTGTAATGTATTTTTAACATATTAAAAATCAACATACTCATAAAATATGTCATATACAAAATTCACTAGTAATTCGTAATTACTTGTGCCAAAACGATTTATCAAATTATAAATTACAACGTCTTGTATTTATAATAAATTATTCATTCAATTTCAATTTCAATTGTTTCGTAAACAATAATTTTATCTAAGTAAAAAAACAATTAGATTACTTAGACCGTATCTAATTTAATCGAATTATAATAAGACACGTTAATCTTACTCACAAATCATCCGTCAATTTTAAGCAATTTAACTAACTCGTATCAGCATGCGATTAATTAAATAATCAATTAAGAGTATTTCCCTATAGGTATGACCTAAGGGGATTAACTGATCACCACCGTCGCACGACAGTAATGTCAAACTCTAGTCAGCCAATCATTACCGATATGTGTGGACCAGTTGACTGTAAAATATTACATCCCACATGTATTCTTAAAATGAGATTTAAACATGTGATCATCATAATCGATAGTTGTGATCGCATTATTGTCGGAGGACACATATTCCAACAATCTCCCACTTGTCCTCGAAAAGTGTGCGTCACCAATTCTCTTGTCCTATTACTATCTCCCACTCAATGCAAGGTGTCTTTCAGGTCGTACTTGCAAGTGATCATATCGAGAGTGTTTTCCTCGATCTGGAGAATAACTGATTGACCGGAGTTATCTACCATAGATACCTTCCGAGCGTGGCCACGCATTTCCAGTTCATTACTCCTCGAGTGGCCCTGAGATATTGTTTTATCCCTGACAAGCGGGTGGACAATTTCTATCGCACTATTCCCTTCGACTAGCCACAACCATCATAACCCAAAATATGCTCATTTAACCCCATTTACGAAGGTCGTAGTAACATAAATCAAAGTTAATCTGAAACTGTGTCACCTTAGGCGAACAGTCTTTAGTCAAAAGAATCGACTCATTAGAATACTATAGTAGCTCTCGCCACGACCAGGCTATATAAATTTGCCAGAACTCTATAAGCGGTCATAAGGCCCGACAAAGTGTTCCCAACAGTCTGCCTATGTGATCGACTAGTCATCTCACATGACTCTGTGGCACTTGAACCTGCCATCAATCGCATCACACTCTAGTCACTTCGAGACGTCACCTCATACAAGTGACTATGGGCGAATACCATGTTAATCCGGGTTCACTTTAACGGGGTTCAATATTGTCTCTACAACCCGTTTGGATGTAACAAAGTATAAAAGGAGTTTTTAGATTTAAAAACTCGAACGACAAATGTGATTATCACATATGAATAGTCAATACCTGATTACTACTTCATATTTTAATAATCCATTTTCATCTTATATGTAGTTGTTCATCTCAAAGCAATTGAAATGACATATGACATGACTCATCATGTTAAGCCTATGAGAAGGCTTTGGTTAGTAGGTTTTATCAACTTCTTGTACCTTACTCAACCTTACTACATACTCGTTTTCCTTTGTAATGTATACATTTGCATCACAAAACTTTATGAGTACGTGTCTAAATCCAATCTAGACATAAGCTCTCTAGCCTTAGAATAGTTCCCACTGTTTTAACAGTGTGCGGGATCCATCCTCTTGTACATCTCATGATTGCAAGTGTACTCAATTTCCGTTGTAAGCATCTCTCATTGTTCTTTATTGCCTAGAACCATTCTAGCAAATCCACTTTTTAAATAACATAGCCACAATGGTTCCTTAACCATCTTTAGGTGTTTCGAATACGGTTTTTGTCCGAAACCTTATACAATCTCAACAGTCATTAGTGTAAGCCCTTACACAAATTAGTGAATTGCATCAAAACACTTAACTTTACACCCTTAATACTTCTACAAGCACTTAAGGATAATCTATATGGCTATTTGGTAACTATTATTTAAATTCGATTTTGAAACAATTCATCATACTCAAAGTATATGATGTGTTATACATCATTACTCATTTAATTGATCCGGCAGCGGAAGCAAAAGGAATCAATCAAATATGTTCAACTTGATTGAACTACTCATGAATCTTATCAACATAAGACTTCTTATTTGATGCTAATATCATGTGGATTTATCTCCATAAATCTGGATATAAAAGATGTATTATATTTCTCCAAGTCTTAAATCATTTCCAACAATATGTCATCTACACATTAGACTAATTAAAATTACCGTAACTCCCACTAAACTCCATGTATAAACACAACTTCTCGACTTATCGAGAAAAGTTTTATAACATGATCAAAACATTGATTCCAACTCATTGATGTCCTACTTAAGATCCTCTCTTAAGTTTCACATTATCTTAGAATTGCAAGAATCTACAAAACACATCACATGTATCGAATACATTCCTTCTTTAATTGAAGAATTGAGTTTTAGATTCACTCGCTATATATATATCATCATAATAAAACACAATCCCTAAGAAGATCCAAATAGACTTAAGCATTTCAACTAGTGCAAAACCCTTTGCCACCAATCAAGCTTTGATATCTAATAATTCACTTGTAATTTATTTCGGATTTTCATGGCTCTAAGCCTTGTATTTAGTTGTGACTTAACCACTCTCATGTAAGTCATATGTTCGTTACTTTCCAGAAGTAACTTGAATCAAACAATTTCTTTGTAAGTTGTAACCTCTTTACTTTCTTAAAAGTAACATAAATTCATCATCTTCAACAAGTGATGAATTTATCCTCCTAGGATTCGAAGAAACAACGTCATGTAGCCAAGAAAATACAGTTTCTTGCTACATACAATTTCATACAATTTTTGACACAATTCTTTTGTGGCTCTTGAATATTTTCTCCCACTCTGTCTTCTAGAAATAAACTTGTATTCTAGAAAGACAGCTTCACGAGCCACAAACCAGTTGTACTCGTGATTGTTGTAAGAAAAATGAGCATTTGTTTCTTGTGAAAACTTACAAGCATGGTACCTTACTTTTTCATATCTCATATGAATTGATTTAGATTTAGTGGAAAAATAATTTAGACAAAAAGATAAAATCCCCAAAAGGATCAAGTAACTCAAAGTAACTTAATTAAAATTCAAACTATATCGAATAGGGTTTGATTTCTTTATCAAACCACACATTATCCCATAATGTATGCTAAGAGAGATTAACTTGTGATACTATATCACATTTCATTTGGCTTATATCAAAGTCTTCACTTTGATAATCCCATCACGATTAGATCGTGATTTATGGAACTCTTTGAACTTCTTCAAAGATTTCTCTATTTACCTTATTAAGTGAAGACATTAGTGTCAACTTAAATTGTTGGTAAAAGAAAATGATTAACCTATTCTGGATCAATGATTTATAACCTCGATCTACTTTTCAACCAAAAGCACGAGACATCTTGCTTTGAATAATACAAGATATGCATATACCATAAGATTAACAATCTAATGGTTCCAAGAGTACTCGATAACTCTTTGCGTTCATCATTCCAGAATTTAAGGTTTAATCTTTGGTTACCAATTTGAGTCTTGTATCGTCTACATGATATGTCATTCTAGTTTGGTTTAGAATATAATCACCTTGATAATGGGCTAGCCATACATCAAATCATGGTGTATAGGGTCACAAAAGTGAAACCTCTTTTGTATCTTAACAAGTTTATATTCTTATTTAGAGTTTATGCACTTAATATTCATATTTAAGTACAACTTTAAACCCAAAAACTAGATTGAGTACATAATGACTCTATCTCTCAACATCATTGTTGCTAGCCGTCATATTCTAATCATCCTATGTATCAAATACAATGATGAAAACCACCACCGGTTTCTAATATTGACGAAGTAGTACTAGCAAAATTTATGTCAATCAAATAAACATTTAAAGAAGAAAGTCCCATTAGATGTCCCACAACTAACTTGTTGATTCTTCAATAATTTGGAGTAGTTTCCTTTCTAGCGTCCAACAATTAAGACAATGGAAACTTTATCGGTCGGGATTGATAGGTTTAGTATCGTTATTCTCAATAACTTAACTTTTACCATTACCTTGTATCAATTCCATTCTAATTTTACTTCTTGGAACTTCGTCCTTTTCTTAACGGTTAAGAGAATGCTCCCACTCATTTCAACGAGTCTTTGCTTAGAGAACCAAAATTGAATTTCATGAAGACTACTCTTCATTCGTTCGTTTAGTCTTAAAACTTTCATTGAAGTGGTTTTGGTATTTTGGTCAATTTTGATTTCCAACAAATCTAGTTACCAAAACGATTTAACGTTTCAAAGTACTTAACTCAATTAAGTACATGAGAAACCATTCATTGTAAGTAGATATGTTAGTCGAAAATCAAAAACCCTTTTGATCACGAATAAATTTTATCTATACTCTTCATAAGAGATCCTTCCAATGGATAACACGAGGTTTTTAGAAGAAAAATCATATTTGTCTTTAGTTACGATGTTTTAATGGAGATTGAAATAAAATCGAAATGATATCGTATAATTTGAGGTGAAGAAATATAACAATACGATAACGGAATAATGAAAACAAAAACATTTATCGTAATAATAATACTTGTAAATATAATAACAAGTAAAGCATTTACATAGTGACCTCTACCCAACTATGATAAATGATTCCAAGATCCAAATTCATATTAACTTGGGCACGGTGTACCTCTCCTTGATGCTATTGACCACACGAATCCCTTCATACCTTTGACATCAATGCAATATCAGATTTCAAATTATGTGTTCACTGGCCAGGGCTCTGTGGATAACAGTTGGTAAATACATACAGAAGATTTAATATTTTATATTCATTTACGTAGTTCATCTTTACATATCTGCTGCTAATCATAATGCTATTACTGTTTTTTGTGCAGTAATACGTTATTTGAGTTCAAAAATAACGTCCTTGGTTGGGATCAATTGTTGTCATTAAAACCGTATCACTATATCTCAAGCTTTGTCATAGATTCTTGGTCGGCATATCTAAACTACAAAGAAAAGGATGGGAATCCAACCAATCCCACACGATTCTTTTTTAGTACACTTACATATGTAAGTTTGGTCATTGTTTTCATGTATTTCAGTTTACTATTTCCAACATTTTCACATTACTAAAATTTTATCTTCATTGTGCAGTTGTTATTAATAAAGAACACAGGTGCTTCTATTGATGATCATCGTTACAAACCTTTCAAGCGTCGCATCGAAGTAGAATTAAATGAGTTTGAGTGGATTGATCTTCCATCCATTGAACTAGTCAGTCCCTCACTTCATTTAGTAATTGAAATTAAATTCAGTATTACTGTAGTAGTCTATTTGAATAGAAGTCAGTGAATGTACTGTCAAAGTTTTCAAAATGTGTTATTACTTAACATGAAATTAACCTTTACCTGTCAGTGACTTTACAATTGTTTCTTTCCCTGGTGCTAGTTCTTCTTCCCTATTGCACTTGAGAATCATTTTGTGTTGTACGTTTTGGACCTGCCAAGGAAATGTCTCATGATTCTTGACAATTGCATTAGAAGGAGGAGTGTCTTAGAAGAGTATGGTGATAGTGTACTTGAACTGGTAAATTTACATTCTCCTCAACTATGAATTATTATCGTTCACTTGCATTGGTAAATTCATGTACATTATGGTTCATGTCGTCTAATTTTTATTATTGTGTTACAGGGTGATGCTTTTGCACGTTTTTTGGGTGAAAATCAATCAACTATGGAGAAAAGTAATATAGTAATGGGCATGGATCCTACAATAGCAATGCTTCCATGGAGAAATAACAGAAATATTTTTGATTGTGGTATTTACACCATGAGGCACATGGAAACATTTATGGGAATAGCCACTTGGGACTGTGGACTGTCCAAAATTGATGTGAGTTTTACATTTCAATTGTAACTTATTTAGACCAAATCAATGTTATCTTGTTGGTTATTAAATTCTAATTTCATATTTTTTTTTTTGCAGCTGAGATCGTTGACAATGCTGAGATTCAAGTACCTATGCACGCTACTAACATTTGAGCACAACAAACATCGTAACAGCATTATTAGACATGCATTAGCGTGTCACGACACTCACAAATAGTTCCTGAATATGATTTATTAGTTTTCTTTTGTGCTGTCGACATATTTGGCGTTAGTTGATGTCTATTGGGTTTGCTGTATTGATAATGTACTTTTGATCTTTGGCGTATGTACACCAAAGTTGTACTGGATGTGCATTCATCCTAAGCTACTTGTTATAATGTACATTCTATAATGATCAATTGTCCATTTTAAGGAAAACAAATGTTCACCAAAATCAATGATGTTCTTGCTTTAATACGAGAATGTTCATTTTAAGGAAAACAAATTTACATCATGTGTAACTTTCTTGCTTTAGGATCTCACAATTGATACAATTAATTTATATCGTGCGTGGTCATTTTAATACGAGAATGTTCATTTTCAGGAAAACAAAAAAATATATTCCGTATACACTAATATTTAAACAAATCATATGAGAAGATGGCAGAAAAGAGAAGGAAAATAGCAATATTCGAAATTGAGTAAATATGTACAATTAGTATTTTAATTTAACTATTACTTCTACATCATATGTTGCACACAATTTTCCTACTTGCCCAAATAACCCCAACACACGTAAATCTAGGGTGGACCTAATAATACCTATTATGGAAGTATAGCCAATTTATGTTCAATTATAAAACACACAATTAGGTGTAAATCTAAAGTAGATAAAAGGAATACTTCTTTCAAACAATCTTTCCAAAGAAAATACTTCTTTCAACTACGGAGTATTAGGTAACTTCTCCATAAATTTTGATTATACTCGACCTTCATTTTCAATACTTCTTCATTGCCAGGTAATCACGTTCATTTACTAACTTGTCCTGAATTTCGTCCATTATTTTGGTGTATTTCTTAGGTAATTATACTTCGTTGATTTAAATCATTGACAAAATCACCTGAAAATCCCGCCTCTTTTGTTGGTTACATTTTCGTCGTTTTCAGTTTAATGGGATGTTCATGTCAAGTTCAAGGGATGTTCGTTTAGATTTGTTATTTATTGATTACAATTGTGTGAGATTTACGTGTGTTGGGGTAATTGGGGCAAGTAGGAAAATTGTGTACAACATATGAAATAGGAGTAATAGGTAAATTAAAATACTAATTGTACAATTTACTCAATTTCGAATATTGCTCACAGTGTTCATCATTCAATTAATAGTGTTTTTAAAGTTTACAGTATGATGTTCTAAATGCTATCGTTCAATGAACATTTTGGAATAACCATTCTTAATCTATCTACAGAGGAAATCATGTCATTATTTTGCTTGGGATTGGTAACAAATTCTGAAGAGGAAGACATAAAACAATTCATTGAATATCATCTTGACGCAAAGAAGACAATGCTAGGATGGCTATTTAATGGGAAAGACGCCATAATTGCAGGGGTAGAGGACAACTATGCAAAAAACACAGTACTACAAGATGAAACTTACATGCTACAAATCTATCAAAAAGTTAATCAAGCTGACAAACATAACATGGAAGCAGTATGCAAGTGTTGGGCTAAGATATTTATCTAACACAATGAGGAAGCCCGTTTAAGAGAGGAATATGAAAGGAGATTACAGACAAGCATTTCATTTGGGGTTAGAACGACTACCAGGGATAATGTAGTGGTTTTCCGAAGGTGTCTTTGTTACTTGACATACAATCTCTTAACAAGGAGGACATTGCACCTGTTTCAATATCATTTGGCACCCGAGTTAGGAAATCTTGTTGTTGTAGACAGTGAAGAAGAAGATTTTGACTCTATCCCGACATCAATTTCCCGACCAGCGGTCGAACTTGCTTTTATTCTATTAAATCAAACCGAGTAATACTATATATAAACAGCTGAGGTACATTTGAGTATAAGTTTTATATTTACCTCATACCCCTTGTATCTACTGTTGATTTTCAATGTCCATTCAGAATATAAGAATATAAGTACATTCTCTTATTTGTTAATGATATTTCATTATATTGACGTAGTACCTTTTGTAATTTTTGGATTTTCGATACATCATGGAAAGAATTGTCCCATCACTGTATTTACAATGTCCATTACGTGCATTAACAATGTACCATTTAAATTAAATAATATAAATTAATGCATCTAATAATTACACTCTCAGATGCAAGTTGTAAAATAATTCAGGTGAAAAGACACCACTATTCATGATTATTTGATTAAATGAGACATGTGTTAAATGGCAGTTGTAAACTAATGCATGTGAAAAGACAAATAATACTACACTCATAAATTGTAACTTCTCCTATTCTTATCCAAAGCAGTTTATATATAAAACTCACTATAAATACTTATCTAAACTAGTGTGCTAATTACAAAATTTAAGGAATAATCATACAAACCGTCTTCACTCCCTTAAAAAGGTACTCTAATTTCTGTTTTTTTTTTGTTCTTATTATTTTTTCCCTGCAAAAGAAATGCATATCTTTATGTAAATAAGTATATTGAATATAATTGCAAGAATAATACAGTAATGGAATTCTAATATGCTCTGGTAATTTATTTCATACAAATAAAGGTTCATATATAATGTATTCCTGCCAATGTCCATTGTCATGCCTTTAAAGGAACATTTATTTTATTGATAATGTTCATAGGAAATATTGTTGTGCATTTTTATATAGCATATATAAAAAATGTATTGAATGTTAATGACAGTAAACGACATAATACTATTTAATTAATATTAGAAATACTTACAAAAGTCATTCAAGACTGTTTCATAATCAGTTTAAATATAAAACTCACTATAAATACTTGTCTAAACTAGTGTGCTAATTACAAAATCTATGGAATAATCATATAGAAAACGTCTTCACTCCCTTGAAAAGGTGCTCTGGATTCTGGTTTTTTTTTTGTTCTTATTATTTTATCCCTGCAAATGCAATGCATATCTTTATGTAAATAGTAGCCTATATAACATTCAGATTATTTCATTTATAAGTATTATTTGATTAATCAGTATATTTTTTTATCTTGTGAAAAGAAATATATACTTTAGTCCCCAGACGAATTAAAAGTTGCTTGTGTCCGAAAATCAAACCGCATTTGTGGTGGAACGTTTTGCCAAAATTAAGTATAGTAGATATTTCAATCTGGCAACGTGCTTAATATTTGCAGGAGAAGATTATTTTACCTTTTGCTGTAATCTGTTTTCACAATAACATTGTTTGCTCTTTGCATGATTATACAATGTCAAAGCCCACGTTAATTTGTTTTACCCTATAGTATGGCCTTAAATATGGTTGAAGTTAGTACTTCCCATAATGCCTTAAGTTTATTGTCACTCTTTTTAAAATACATTTATTTTTTGCCTGAACCAGAATATGAGTTCCGTTACCAATGTGGAAATAATGTCGGATATCGAGCAAAAACTCGCTGACTTTTAGTATGATCTCGCTCAAATGAAACGCGAAAGAGATTCACTGGATCAATATCTTATTGAGGTGCTTGGTAAAAACGAAGTATTAGAAGAACATCAGGAAGGGCTGTACGAGAAGCTGGACATAGCTGAAGTGAATGGAAAGTCACTACAACAGAGGCTGGACATTGCTGAAGCGCAGATGAAGTTTATCACGGCTGAAAGAGACAGCATAGCCCGGTAACTTGAAGCTAATAGACAAAAGCAGTACACAGAGGCTGACATGGACCGTCAGTTTCTCACCGATGCCACAGCTGTACGAGAATCATATGCTCTTCTTGATCGTGAAAATACTATACCTTGGCCAGCAGTCGTGAAGGCTATGGAATTAATGGACGGTTATAAAAAAACGTCTAAGGGAGGACTTGCTGGAGGGTGAGAGCAGTGTTCATGCTTCTGTTTGCAGTAAACCCAGAAAAGGTTAAGAACTTTGATGTTAATTTATGTATAATTATAATCTGCAGTTAAGTTTAGAAACATATGCGTTTTCATTAACTATTATTGTCAGAACATATTTGCAGTTTATTATGAATGTTTATTTGAATCTAAATTATTATCATGTACCTAAGCTTTAACTGTTTAGAATTGACCCTTTCTAATTTAAAGTCAGTTACAAGAGTGATCAACTATAATGTACCTTCAACATTTTACAAATGTCCATATTATTATGTAACGATGTACCAAAGCTTTAAACCCGCATTTCTTTCAAAGATTATCCTCTTAGAATAAGGGAATGGGTTTAAGGTTGGATTAGGCAGACCGCGGTCTGCCTAATCCAACCATAAATCCTTCCCCGTCTCGTTTTAGGATACTCAGCCCCCTAGTTTTCATCCCATCCCCAAAAAGGGTTCACTCGGCCCCTCTAGGGTGTCTTTTTGTCTTGCCGCCTTCGAATGAGAAGCAAGGGAAAGGGTTTAGGGTTGGATTAGGCGGATCCGCGGTAGCGGTCCGCCTAATCAAACCCTAAACCCTTTCCCGTCCCGTTTTAGGATACCCGACCCCCCAAAAAAGGGTTCACTCGGCCCCTCTAGGGTGTCTTTTTGTCTTGCCGCCTTCAAATGAGAAGTAAGGGAAAGGATTTAGGGTTGGATTAGGGGGATCCGCGGTAGCGGTCCGCCTAATCAAACCCTAAACTCTTTCCCGTCCCGTTTTAGGATAGCCCCCCCCCCCCCTCCCCAAAAAAAGGGTTCACTCGGCCCCTCTAGGGTGTCTTTTTGTCTTGCCGCCTTCAAATTAGAAGCAAGGGAAAGGGTTTAGGGTTGGATTAGGCGGATCCGCGGTAGCGGTCCGCCTAATCAAACCCTAAACCCTTTCCCGTCCCGTTTTAGGATACCCGACCCCCCAAAAAAGGGTTCACTCGGCCCCTCTAGGGTGTCTTTTTGTCTTGCCGCCTTCAAATGAGAAGTAAGGGAAAGGATTTAGGGTTGGATTAGGGGGATCCGCGGTAGCGGTCCGCCTAATCAAACCCTAAACTCTTTCCCGTCCCGTTTAGGATAGCCCCCCCCCCCCCTCCCCAAAAAAAAAAGGGTTCACTCGGCCCCTCTAGGGTGTCTTTTTGTCTTGCCGCCTTCAAATTAGAAGCAAGGGAAAGGGTTTAGGGTTGGATTAGGCGGATCCGCGGTAGCGGTCCGCCTAATCAAACCCTAAACCCTTTCCCGTCCCGTTTTAGGATACCCGACCCCCCAAAAAAGGGTTCACTCGGCCCCTCTAGGGTGTCTTTTTGTCTTGCCGCCTTCAAATGAGAAGTAAGGGAAAGGGTTTAGGGTTGGATTAGGGGGATCCGCGGTAGCGGTCGGCCTAATCAAACCCTAAACCCTTTCCCGTCCCGTTTTAGGATAGCCCCCCCCCCCCCCCCAAAAAAAAAAAAAAAAAAAAGGGTTCACTCGGCCCCTCTAGGTTGTCTTTTTCTCTTGCCGCCTTCAAATTAGAAGCAAGGGAAAGGGTTTAGGGTTGGATTAGGCGGATCCGCGCCCTAAACCCTTTCCCGTCCCGTTTTAGGATACCCGCCCCCCCCCCCCCAAAAAAAAAGGGTTCACCCGGCCCCTCTAGGGTGTCTTTTTGTCTTGTCACCTTCAAATGAGAAGCGAGGGAAAGGGTTTAGGGTTGGATTAGGCGGATCCGCGGTAGCGGTCCGCCTAGTCAAACAATAAACCCTTTCCCAACCCGTTTTACGATACACCCCCCCTATCTCCCTCCACAAAAAGGGTTCACTCGGCCCCTCTAGTGTCTTTTTGTCTTGCCGCCTTCAAATGAGAATCAACGGAAAGGGTTTACGGTTGGATTAGGCGGATCCGCGGTAGTGGTCCGCCTAATAAAACCCTAAACCCTTTCCCGTCCCGTTTTAGGATACCCGGCCTCCCCCAAAAAGGGTTCACTCGGCCCCTCTAGGGTGTCTTTTTGTCTTGCCGCCTTCAAATGAGAAGCAAGGGAAAGGCTTTAGGGTTGGATTAGGCGGATCCGCGGTAACGGTCCACCTAATCAAACCCTAAACCCTTTCCTGTCCCGTTTTAGGATACCCCCCCCCCCCCCCCAAAAAAAAAAAAAGGATTCACTCGGCTCCTCTAGGGTGTCTTTTTGTCTTGTCGCCTTCAAATGAGAAGCAAGGGAAAGGGTTTAGGGTTGTATTAGGGGGATCCGCGGTAGCGGTCCGCCTAATCAAACCCTAAACCCTTTCCCGTCCCGTTTTACGATAGCCCCCCTCCCCCCTCCCCCACAAAAAAAAGGGTTCACTCGGCCCCTCTAGGGTGTCTTTTTGTCTTGCCGCCTTCAAATTAGAAGCAAGGGAAAGGGTTTAGGGTTGGATTAGGCGGATCCGCGCCCTAAACCCTTTCCCGTCCCGTTTTAGGATATACCCCCCCCCCCAAAAAAAAAAGGTTCACTCGGCCCCTCTAGGGTGTCTTTTTGTCTTGTCGCCTTCAAATGAGAAGCAAGGGAAAGGGTTTAGGGTTGGATTAGGCGGATCCGCGGTAGCGGTCCGCCTAGTCAAACAATAAACCCTTTCCCAAACCTTTTTACGATACACCCCCCCCTCCCCCTCCCTCCACAAAAAGGGTTCACTCGGCCCCTCTAGGGTGTCTTTTTGTCTTGCCGCCTTCAAATGAGAAGCAGGGGAAAGGGTTTAGGGTTGGATTAGGCGGATCCGCGGTAGCAGTCCGCCTAATCAAACCCTAAACCCTTTCCCGTCCCGTTTTAGGATACCCGGCCTCTCCCAAAAAGGGTTCACTCGGCCCCTCTAGGGTGTCTTTTTGTCTTGCCGCCTTCAAATGAGAAGCAAGGGAAAGGGTTTAGGGTTGTATTAGGCGGATCCGCGGTAGCGGTCCACCTAATCAAACCCTAAACCCTTTCCTGTCCCGTTTTAGGATACCCCCCCCTCCCCCCGCCAAAAAGGGTTCACTCGGCCCCTCTAGGGTGTCTTTTTGTCTTGTCGCCTTCAAATGAGAAGCAAGGGAAAGGGTTTAGGGTTGGATTAGGCGGATCCGCGGTAGCAGTCCGCCTAATCAAACCATAAACCCTTTCCCGTCCTATTTTAGGATACCCCCCCCCCAAAAAAAAGGGTTTACTCGGCCCGTTGGGTGTCTTTTTGTCTTGCCGACCTCATAGTTTTAATATCATCCCGTTTTAGGATACCCGACCTCGTACTTTTAACCCTGATTTAGCAACATATTTCATTTTATCAATATTACAAATATTTACAAAGCCATTTAAGGCTTAAAAAAAACGAAAACAAACATTAAAAAGCAAGTAACAACTAAAAGAGGAAATAAATAGTTAATATATGCAATAATTGTATTTATTTATGTGTAATTTACTCTCTAATTTCTAAACTAATGCCAAATATTTTAGGGTATTAAATGTATTTATCATTTCCCTTATTTTTTAACAGTTACATTACACTAGTAACTACTAACTACCTACAAGAAAAAAGAAACGGAATAAAAAAATAAAAGTAGTAACCAGTTTTTAGCTCAGTCGTTTTACATTACCAGTATAGACGTTGTCATAGGAGAATTGTTCAACAGTAGTATAATTTTGACGTTACGCCCAATTTCCTCCGTTATACTAAGGTATTTTCTTTTCAATTTCGTTTCTTCTCTATCATAACTCTAATATAATGTTTAATTTGGATCACTTAATTGTTCAACAAAAAGTATAATTTTGATGTTTTGATTTGAGATATTTATCTTCAATTCTTGTTAAAAATTCATTCGGATTAATGTGCATGAATTATTTTTTCTACATTTAGAAATACATTCGCATTGTTCTTCCCCAATTTTATATCTCTGAAGTATTCTTTCAACATTTACTTTCTAGTTTCTGTTAATTTTGGATTTTTAATAGAAGGTAATAATATATATTGTTCATATAGCTTTAAATTAATGTGTGTATTGTTTTTAATATAGAAATTGTTCTGAATCATCTAAAAGTACATTATCTTTGTGACTAATGTACATTTCCTAAAATTAGGTAACTGGTGATTATCTCTACTTGTCAATTTTGTATTTACAATTGAACGTAATAATATAATATATTCAGCTTAAATTAATGTGCCGTTTGTTTTTAATATAGAAACTGTTCTGAATCATGTAAAGAACATTATATTTGTGATTAATGTACATTTCCTAAAATTAGGTAACTGTTGATTATCTCTACTTGTTAATTTTTGGATTTTTAATTGAAGGTAATAATATAATGTACATTCAGCTTAAATTAATGTGCCATTTGTTTTTAATATAGAAACTGTTCTGAATCATCTAAAAGAACATTATATTTGTGATTAATGTACATTTCCTAAAATTAGGTAACTGCTGATTATCTCTACTTGTTTTGTAATTTTATTTTATAATTACAGACTATGGAGCAGGAAGATAAAAAATCTCAAAAGCGAAGAAAAGTTACTTTTATTTTTCCACCAGTTAAAAGTTGCACTGATGGTAAAAATGAGTGTGCTCCATTTACAAGAAAGCGTAAATCAGCTACTATTAACAGTAAATCTAAGTGTATACAAGCTTTCGCAAAGAAGATAAATGAAGAAAGTGACGATGATCTTGTAGTTAAGAAACAAATTGTTTCTGTTAATAAACAAATTGTTACTGCAAAGAAACAAAGTCCTCACGTACGCAGCCTACTCCTCACGTACTTTTCAGCTTGATTTCTCTACAATGGCACATAATTCATCTAGTAAGACGAAGCATAAGCATTCTAGTAGGCTTCAAAAGATGAAATCAACAAGGAAAAGTACTGATAGTAAGGAGAAAAGTAAGAAAACAGGTCCACAAGAGGAAGATGTGATCAAAACAAAAACTATGCAGGAAATTAATGGTGTTCCTGGTTTGCAGTTTGATGAAGATGATGACAGTCCACCTGCTGAGGAAGTTATTGTAGAAGATGTGACAGACACTGATATTGAAAATAATGCATGGGTCACACAAAGAGGGAGAAAGCGTGTCGTGGTTGCTGAGGAAGAAGAGAATAATGAAAATATTTTGCAGTTCACCACAGAAGACACTAAAGAATAAGTTGAATTCTGGAACAATGCGGTGTACTGCTTTATTTTAGGAGCAAATCCTCCATGAGGGGTTTTGCAAGGATTTATTCATCGAATATGGCAGAAGCATAATGTAGACAGGATATCCTTTATGCCAAATGGGATATTTATGGTAAGATTCAAGCATAGCAAGGATAAAGAGGCCATATTGCAGGCAGGTCATTTTATGTTTGATAACAAGTCCCTGATAATTAGGTCCTGGGATGTGAATGTCGAGTTAATGAAGGAAGATGTTAAAAAGGTACCTGCGTGGATAAGGATTCATGACCTACCCCTCAAATTCTGGGGGAAATGTTTACCTGCCATTGCAGGCCTGGTTGACAAATTCCAGAAGGTGGATCAAGCTACAATGGACAAAACCAGACTGGGTTTTGCACGAGTTATGATTGAGCTTCATGTTGGCCAAAAATTCCCTTCTAAAGTAAGGTTTTTAGATGAGTCTGGTAAGATGATTTATGTGGGGATTGAGTATGAATGGAAACCATCTGTGTGTACCAAATGTAAAGGGATAGGGCATGAAATGAACACTTGCAGGAAATCTGTAACAAAGAAGCAAATGCCTAAACCAGTACAGCAGGTCTGGAAGCCAAAGCCTGTAGCTGTTCAGACCGTACAGCTCAGTACAGAGCAGGTGAAATCTCCTGAATGCACTCCTTGTTCCTCTCCTGCACGTATTGATGTTAGTTACACGTCCACACCAGCAACTCCCCATAAGACTGGCTCCTACAGAGCTGCTGTGGAAGGTGAAGTGATTCCAAAAGTTGGCATTGGCCAAAAGGTTACCCCTCATCCAAACTGATTAATGAATAATATAGGTTTTTGGAATGTACGTGGTTTGAATAATGTAAATAAATAAAAAACGGTGAAATGGTTTATTCAAATAAAGATATTGGTCTGTTTGGATTAGTTGAGACCAAAATAAATGCAAAGAATGTGAGTAATATTTCTAGTACTATTTTAGATGGTTGGTGTGTAACTACTAATAGTAGCATGCACAAAGGAGGACGAGTATGGATTCTCTGGAAACCTAATCTTTTTGATGTCATGGTGTGTCAATATGATGCACAGTTTATTCATACAAGAGTAACTGCTAGGATTTCTCAGCAACAGTTCTAGTTCACAATGGTGTATGCTTACAATGAGGGTATTGGAAGGAGGGATCTATGGCAGAAGCTAGGAGTTATTGCAGGTCAATGCAGTGGGGCTTGGGCTTTGGCAGGTGATTTTAACACTGTTATTGATTCTAATGAAAGACCGGGTGCTAACACCAAACAGGCTGATATGGATGAATTTTTGGATTGTATTTCTACCTGTTGTGTCACTGATATTGCTGCTACTGGGGCTTACTATACATGGACTAACAAACAGGAATCAGCTACAAGAGTGTTTAGTCGGTTGGACAGGTTTATGGTCAATCAGGAGTGGATGACTCAGTTCCCTAATATGATGGCTCATTTCCATCCAGAGGGTTTATTTGACCACTGTCCTTGTACTGTGAGCAACTGTGAAGTAGGGGGTGGCAAGAGAGCTAGCTTCAAGTACTTCAATATGTGGGGCAAAGCAGATGATTTTATACCCATAGTTACTGAGCAATGGAACAAAAAATATTCAGGGCATAAAATGTTTACTGTCATTAAGAAATTGAAAGCTTTAAAGCTTGCTTTGAAGGATCTGAATAGGAGTTGTTATGCTGATATTATCAACAACACAGTGATAGCTGAGAATAGACTCCAGGACCTACAAAAACAGCTAGCCAGTGATATTGATAATACTGATCTGATGCAAAGGGAATCTCAGGCTGCTGCTGATCTTAAGAAGCTGAGTGTAGCAAGAGACAACTTTCTGAGTTAGAAAGCCAAGTCCTAGTGGTTAGAAGAGGGTGACAACAATACTGCCTACTTCCATGGGGCCATAAAAAAGAGAATTAGTACGAACAAGGTGATTCAGATTGAGGATCAACATGGTATTGTGTGTACTGAGAGCCAGACCATTTAGAACGCATTTCTTGACTATTACCAAGCACTCCTAGGCAGCAACAAACCTACTGAAAATGTGAGACAATGTGTGCTTAATGAGGGTCAATTATGTACTCAGGAACATACACTGTTGTTGAATGCTCCTGTAACTAATGCTGAAATCAAAAAGATCTTCTTTGACACACCAGTTGATAAATCCCCAGGGCCTGCTGGATACACAAGTGCTTTCTTCAAGGATAGTTGGGATATTACAGGGGAAGATGTGTGTGATGCCATAAAAGATTTCTTCTCCACTGGTAATCTTTTGAGCCAGATAAATGCTACTAATATTACTCTTATACCCAAGTGTGAGGGGCCAACCACTGTCAAACAATTCAGACCTATTGCAGGTTGTAATATGATTTATAAGGCTATATCTAAATTGTTATGTAATAGACTGGCACATGTCTTACCTGACCTCATCAGTGACAATCAAGGGGCCTTCATAAAGGGGAGATCTATTATTGAGAATGTCCTAATTTGTCAGGATATAGTCAAGATGTATAATAGGAATGTTGTGTCCCCATGATGTTTGTTCAAAATTGACCTCTAAAAGGCTTATGACACAGTGGAATGGGATTTTGTTGAGCAATTATTTCAGGGCCTGAAGTTTCCTGCTGATTTTACTCATAAAGTAATGACTTGCATAAGGTCCACATCTTTCTCACTATGTCTCAATGGTAGTAGCTTTGGTTACGTTAAAGGAAAACGAGGGTTGAGACAAGGAGACCCTATATCTCCTCTTATTTTTACCATCTTCATGGATTACTTAACCAGAATGATTAATTATGATGTGGCTAGATGGCCTTTCCAATACCATCCTCTGTGTAAGGCATCCAAATTGAATCACCTGATGTTTGCAGATGACCTTTTAATGTTCTGTAAGGGCAATGCTGCTTCTATAATGCTGTTACTTAGGGCTTTCTCATCTTTCTCTAGAGCTTCTGGTCTGTCTATGAATAGCTCTAAGTCTGAAGTATATTACAATGGTGTTGGACAACAGCTTAAGGATGATATACAACAGGCTACAGGGTTTGTGGAGAGTTCAATGCCTTTTAGGTATCTTGGAGTCCCTATCAAAGCAGGTAGATTGACTAAGTCTGAATACAATACTATAGCTGAGAAGATGGTAAGCAGAATTAGGAGCCTTGGGGCGAGAAAATTGTCCTATGCAGGTAGAGTAGTACTTATCAACTCAGTTCTAAATACACTCTATTCATATTGGACAAGTATCTTTCTTCTACCTAAAAGCATTATCAAGAGAATTGAAAGTATTTGTAGAAACTATCTATGGGATAGTAATGTTGAGTATCATAGAGTCCCCCTTATTGCTTGGGATAAGGTTACCTTACCTAAAGAAGAGGGAGGACTGGGAATCAAGAAAGCACAGGTATGGAATTATGCAACAATGGCCAAGTTGGTGGACTGGATTTATGGGAAGGCTGATAGACTTTGGATTAGATGGGTCAATCAAGTGTATTTAAAAGGACTGAGTATGCCCCTCCTGCTGATGTTGCTTGGTCTTGGAAGAACATATGCAAAGTCAAGGAAATGATGAAAGGTGGGTACTCTGATGGACAATGGACTGTTGATACTAAAGGGTATTCCATAAGAAGTGGATATGAATGGCTTAGGATGCAACAGCCTAAGCAAGATTGGGTACCTCTGGTTTGGAGCAAATGGAACATTCCCAAGCATACCATTATTGCGTGGATCATCATGAACAATGGTTTGAATGTGAACGAAAAACTATGCAAGATTGGCTACTGTACAGATGATCTATGCCTAATCTGTGACAGTGATACTGAAACACAGGAGCATCTGTTCTTTAATTGCAGATACAGTCAACAGATAATGCGCCCGATGGAGAACTAGTGTGGGTTCCCATTGCAGACTAACAGAAGTATGGGCATGATACCTAATAAAGTGTGCCTGAAGCAGAAAGTCTAATACCTGGTGATGACTGCGTGCTATTATCAGGTTTGGACACAAAGGAATAGTGCCAGAATGAAGCAAGTGCTGATTAAACCAGAGAAAGTGTCTGATCACATCATTGAGGAAGTCAGGAGTAGAATCAGAAGGAAGCTTAAGGAGCCTGTATCAAACTCTGATAAGATATGGCTGAAAAAATGGGGTATACTATGAGTGTGATAGCAGTATGAGTAGACGTATAAAGTGTGTGCATATCTGTTTTTGTTTAACTCTGGCTCTGAGTAGCAGTTGTTACTGTTACTTGAAAACTCTCTTGTAATTAGCCTTTTTTTATCTTAATATATTCTCACATTTCACTAAAAAAAAAAAAAGAAACAAAGTCCTCAAAAGGGTAAAGTAAGTAATAAGATGGTATTGGGTTCCAAGTGTAAGCAGAAGTTTGATTTCTCTTCGTTTAAAAGTGCATATACGAGAATGTCTCCTACAGGAGTAGTTGAGGTAGTTGAATGTTTGTCATACGAACAGTGGTGCGCGCTAGAAGAGATTGGATTTAGTGGGCTGTTTTGGTTAAGAGTTCGTTCCATTCCTTTAAAGCTTGGGTACTGGTTAATTAAGCAATATAACCCATAGTAAAACTGTATTGATCTTCTTGATGGTGAGAAGTTGTTCTTGAAGGTTTCTGATGTAAGATCAACATTTGGATTTCCAATAGCCCCTAAAACAGTTGAATTATCCAAAACTAATACTGAATTAGAAGAGTTTCAAGAGTTTTATGGCTAATGAAAACAACAATTTGGTATAAAAGATGGACAAGTTCCACTCAAAACGCTTGAGAATTGGTTGATAAATCATGATCATGGTGGTGATGAATTCAAGGTTAACTTTGTTGTGTTTGCTGTTTCTTTGCTAATGAGAAACACCCAAAAGCCTTTGGTTAATCATCATGTTTTGAAATCGTTGATGAAATCAAAGATTACAATTGGTGTTCCTTTTTGTTAAAAAGTCTCCAAGAAAGCAAGATTGAGTGGGTGGAAAAGGAGACTCACTTCGGCGGGCCACTGTTGTTTTTGGAGGTAAGAAGTCTCAAAAATATATTTGAAGTTCATAAATTAATTTAACATTGCAAGGTACGTTTTCATTCTCTTCTAATTATTTTTTATTTTTTATTTTTTATTTTTTTTGCAGCTCATCTATGTTGATTGCGTTGTTCATGTGGAACGAAAAGTTGAAAGAGATTATTATACGTTGGTAGGTTGGACTAGTCGTTTGTTATCATCCAGAGAGAAGGATGAGATGAAAAGCGGTATGTTTGGAAATGGTAAGTTGGAAGCACCAATGGAGGAGGTGGTTGACAATACAGGTGTCGAATCTTTCTATGAAACAAAGGACTACACCGAGGAGTATATTCTTGATCTTGCTAAATGTATAAATAGTTTAGCTCAGAACATATCATCTGTTAAGGCTAAGTTAGAAAAAGGAGCATCAATACTTAAGGAGAACAAGACTGCTAAGAAGCTCTGTGATCATGCATTTAGTTTACTCAATTTGTCAAATGAGCACAGCTCCGCTGATAGTGAAAGTTCTTTTGGTACTAATGTTACTGATATTCCAGATGTTGTTCCTGCTGCTGAGAATGATGTTAGTAATCATCCTTTGGTTCTTGAAGCTTTGAATAATGTAAACATAACTTTAAAAAATAGTATTCAGATTGAAAGCATGTCATTGAAAAGGCCGATTTTTTATACATACAAAAAGGTAAATATGTTGATCATATTTTATGTTATATTATGTTAACTTGGTGCTTAAGTGTATTGTTCTTTAATTTGATACATTTCAACTACTCCAGAAGCCTTGTGCATTGAGAAAAGAAGGTGAATTAGTTGACAATGTTAATGAACATAACAAGGAAGAAGTGTCAAAAGGAGAGTCAGAGGAAAACAAAGTTGAAGCAGTTGAAAATGGAAATCAACACAAGAAGGAAGAGATGTCAAAAGGGAAGTCAGAGGAAGACAAAGTTGAATCAGTTGAAAATGGGAATGAAGATAACAAGGAAGACGTGTCGAAAGGGGAGTTTGAGGAAAACAAAGTTAAAAGAGTTGAAAATGGGAATGAAGACAACAAGGAAGAGGTGTCAGAAGGGGAGTGTGACAAAAATAAAACGTCTGATGATGACAAGAATGTACGAAATGATTAAAACCATACTTATGTTAATAGTGACGGGGAGAATGAGCAAGAAGCCAATACGGATAATCTTATAAATACCCTTGTATGTAACATGTTAGCTGAAGATTATAGTGAAGAACCCAAGGCGACCAATCCCAACCCAAGTTTAGATATTAGTACTGAACTTGATTTACTAAGAGGAGACACTGAACCCATGTACAGAGCCATCTGAGTTTCAGTACTGTATTGCTGACTACGTCTACTACACTAAGGGAAACGGCATTGTTCTTGCTAGGTGTATTTTATTCTACTCATTATGTTTCTTTTATTTAATCATTCTGTACATTTCGTTTGGGTATTATGTGCATTATTAATAAAGATAATGTACATATGTGTAATTAACTGACTTGTTTTGTGTAACGTCTGAACCAGTGAAAAGCTCTTTGAGTTTAAGAATGTCGTGGGTACCCGATATCTTTTTGCATCTCTAAAACCACCTCGGTATATAGCAGATGTTGTGGTTGATTGTTGGTCAGCTTACTTGAATTTCAATGAACTTGGAAGAAAATCTTCAGCACCACGTCGATTCCTTGCTTCAACCCTCGTATTTGTAAGTAAAATTTTATTTCATTCTATATTACAATAATTTTATGTTATACAAGTGTATATTAATAGAAGAATATTATGTTCTGTGTGTGCAGCAAACATTTCAAGGGCAAAGGAAAGAATTCAAATTTGAAAGACAATTGGAAGTATTCAAGAAGCATCTTAGAAATGAGTTAAATCATGCTGGGATTATTAATGTGACAAAAGTTGATATGGTTAGCTCAAACAATATATATAGTCAATACATAGTGTTTTTCACTTTGCTAATTTACTCTCGTAACAAATTTTATGTCTGTTGTATCTTCTAATCTTTTCTTATATAAAACAGTTTTTTTTCCCAATAATATCCGACAAGCATTTTTACCTGTTCGTATTCAATATGGAGAAGAACAAGTTTGTCATTCTTGATAATCAACAGCATGATGAAACCCCAAAAACTCATTATGGAAACAAACCTTGGAATATGGTAATGTTCAGTTGCCTTTCATTGGTTATTTTTTCTTTTACAATGTCATATTTTTTGCACGATCTCTCTAGACGGTTTAACCTGAATTTTTCCATGCAGCGTAATGCTTTGGCAGAATATTTCAATGACATTGGTGATTTGAAGGAAAAAGTAAGAGCAATGGAGCCTGCTGTATTGAAAATGCCTTGGAGAAACCATCAAAATGTTATTGACTGTGGTATTTACTCAATCAAACACATGGAAACGTACAAGGGGGGTCAGTATTGGACTTGTGGGTTGACAAAAAACAACGTAAGTTTCTAAACAATTTATATCCCATAATTGTAAATGTATTTTTGGTTTAATTAAATGATCTTTCTTAAAGTATTAAAAGCACATTCTTTTTTATAAGTTACCTATCCTCAAGATATTCTAACTTTTGTAGATGGATGGACTTCGAATATTGAGAATCAAATATCTTTGCACTTTGGTTTCATCCAAGTGCAACATTGTTTGTGATGACGTTTTAACAAAGGTGAAGCAGTATCAAGAGAAGCCCTTCCCAAAGAAACTGGATTCGTCTGATGAAGAATTCTACGAGGGTGATGAGACTGTTGGGGATGAGAAGATAGGAGAGGAGGTAGTTGGAAAGAAAGAGAAGAGTACCGATGATATTGGTGTCCTTGACAACAATGAGACTGTTAGGGTTAAGAAGAGAACAATGGAGGTAGGTTGTACAGAAGGGAATATACCAGATGGTAATGATGCTTGTGAGAAAAATGACAGCATGACAGATGTGAGTAATACAAACGACATACCTAGGATAAAAGACAAGAGTACAAATGAGCATAATCGCTTGCGGTCGACACTACCAAGGGCAAAGTCATCAACAATGAAAATGTTCATGAACATGAAACAAGTCAACCACAGTCTCTGAGCATCCTTGCAAATCGTAATTTACTAAGCACAGATACATGCATTATTACTCCTTTTACTGACTTTCAGGATTGCATTGTTGATTATATATATATATATATATATATATATATATATATATATATATATATATCTACTAATGTACAATATTTAAATTTAAAATGTTTTGTATCCTGTTTTGAGTTAACACTGGTAGTCCTGAACCAGGGAACTTCTTGTGCATGTGGGTGACATTTCTCTTCAGCGTATTGAAATGGCAACGCTACGACAATCTAAGTATTTAACGAGTGATGTGATCGATTGTTGGGCAAAACTTTTGAATGCCAAGTAATCTAGAAGAAACTCTTCAGAGCCATATCAATTTTTTTTTTCACCACAGCTGTGTGTGTAAGTCAAATATTTATATAAACTTATTTCAACAACTAAATTTTGTAATGTTTTTTCCCTTGATTAACATCAGAAACTTTACTTGTGTTGCATAAACAATAAAGCTTCAAGAAGAACTGGACACTGTTGAAAATTTTATGGTGATTAAGGATATAATGAAAGAAGAGTTTACCCAATTCTCGGTTAACCCAGATAGAACTGATTTGGTTAGCATCGACAATATACAGTCTTTCTGCATGTTATATTTAATTTGCTTGTTGCCTAATTAAATCTTTTAAAATCTACAGTTCTTCTTCCCTATTATATATAAAAGGCATTAACATTTACTAGTCATTGACAACAACAAGTATAAGTTCATTATCATTGATAATGTGCATCGTGATGGAAAACCTGAAGAATTTTTCCACGATAGACCATTCTCCTATTGCTCATGTGTGGAAATATCCATCATTATTATGTTAAAAAGGAGACTTACTGAACCACAAGCACCTATGTCCTATGAATGAGGTCGAATATTTCTATTTCTTTGTCTTTTGTAAGATTTTATGCTCTCTTTTGCTTAACAGCACTACATGCTGTTCCTATTCATTATTGTGAATGTACAATAACTTTATATAGAGTGTACCGTCCCCAAAAATATGGTTTGTCTTAATTTTTTTATTTTTGTGATATTGTAGCTCATAATTATTAGTGTCCTAATGTTTTCTCCCCCCTTTTCGCCAGCGTAATGTTCTAGCAGAATACTTGAAAGACATCGGTGTTTCAAAGGTAAAAGTTGATCGCATCAAAAAACTGTAGCCTATTCTTGCAAAGATGAAGTGGAGGAACAACACTAACAAGACTGATTGTGGTGTTTACGTTACGAGACATATGGAGACATTTAAGGGTAATCTAAATTGGACCCGTGGGCTTAAAAAAGGCGATGTGAGTTTCAGAAGTAATACAATTATTTTTAATACATAATTCAGTACACATTTGTACATGTTTTAACCCCTTGTTTTCTTTACTTTCCTAGGATGCTCGCCTACTGATTCTGCGGAAGAAATACATTTCATATATGATTTCAACAGAAGGCAATGTATGTTTTGATGCTGTACTAAAGAAGGTAATGGATTTCCGTTCAAACCCACTGCCATGGGAAGAATACAACGATGAAGATGAGGAAGATGCTGAATTCAAGCCGTAAAAACTTTTTAAGTTTCGCTTGTGACATGTGTGTGAGTAATGTAACATATATTGAGGAAGCTACAAGTCGAACAACCTGAAGTTTGAAAAAAAATTAATTCAAGAGAATGTTATATTCCGGAAACAAATTTCAATAAAGTTTATTATGTTCTTGCAGAACAACAATAATGTTTATTGTGCAAAACGCCTTAAAATTATTGTACTCTGAGAAAACAATTTCAATCAAGTTGATGATGTCCCTGCTGAACAACAATAATGATCCTTTAATACAAATGTAATATACTTTGGCTATAAGAGTAATGTACTTTGGCAGTGAAATCGAATTGTACATATAAGCTTTTAAGAATGTTCCTTGCAGAACAACAATAATGATCCTTTAATACAAATGTAATATACTTTGGCTATAAGAGTAATGTACTTTGGCAGTAAAATCGAATTGTACATACAAGCCTTTAAGAATGTTCCTTGTAGAACAACAATAATGATCCTTTAATACAAATGTAATATACTTTCCCTATAAGAGTAATGTACTTTGGCAGTAAAATCGAATTGTACATACAAGCCTTTAAGAATGTTCTCGTAGTGTATATTATGGATGTCTATCCTTGAATCAAAAATTTGCACCTTCCACTTCATTATCAGATTCATCTTCTTCATCGTCGTCCTCTACATCATCAGATTCATCTCCTTCATCATCGTCATCTTCATGGTAGTATTTGGTGAATATGCAACAAAATGTAAATTAAATATTAGATTTTATAAGGAGAAAATGGCCAAAATGAACAACTAAATTGATATACATTTAATGTTAACCAAATATACATTGCTGAAATTCCCATCTGTGCCTTCAGAACAACCATAATGTTCATTGCACAAAGAGCTTATGTGCCTCCATATAAGAGTGATGATTTTGGAAGGTAAACATTATGCGCTATACTTGTATAATTTAATAATTATTTAACATTAATGTAATATGCTTTAACAAGAAACCAAATTATACATACATGTCAGATGGTTTGTTTCTTTGCAGAGTTGTGTCCTTGGCGGCCACATGTTTTGCAGTACCTCTTCTTTTTTCCTCTCTTCTTTAGGGCTTTTAACATTTGTGATTCAATTCTCTTGCCCTTGGTCCTACCCTTGTTTTTAGATTTTTTAGGAACATGAATCACCAACTTCTGAGGTATTTTGCAGCCCACATACTTTTCTATTTCTTTCATCTTGTCTTTCTTCTTTGCTTGAACACTTCTGTTACTAATCATATCCAATCTAATATCTCTCAGTTTTTCAATCAAAAGCTTCATGTCGTTATCATCACACTCAGCTACGCTGACACAAGAATAAACCTCTTTCCACAACTCAGTACTCAAACTTTTCCGGTCATAAAACTTTTGAGAGACATCTATCAGTTTACCATCTTTATCAAAGACAGGCTTACTCATTGCAGCTTTTGTCCATCTTTGCATTATGTATTGTTCTGGTATTTTCTGAAAATCTTGGTTGTGTAGAATCCAAAGGCAGTGCCTGCACAACAAGCCCATTCTCTGAAACATAGAACATGAACAAGTAATCTCCATGTTATATGGTGAATATGCTACATTCCATGACTTATTTGGCATCTGCAAGTCTGTTAGAATATATATTTTTGTCTCATCAATCTTCTCCACATCTTTAAAACGACAATCAGACAAAGCTGCAACCAATTCTGTTTGGAAGTCTTTGAAAATGTTGTGCGAGTATATTTCAGAAGCATGTACTTCAAGGTTTGACTTTGCTTTCTGTGGGATTTCAGAGTGTTTGTTGTCACTGTTCAACTTGGACTGGTTGTGTCTTTGTGCTTCCAAGGCACTCGCATAGCACACCCAAAATACAACAAGGGTCAAATGAGGTGTGAGGAACCTGTCAAAGAAACTGTTTTCACTCTCAGACCTAGAAGTAACCCTCATCAAGCCAGACATGGAAACATCTTTAAAATAGGCAGGGATCCACTATTCTCTGATATCGTACAAATCTGAAAACCACTCGTGTTCTACAAGTTGATAATCAGTCATTATCTTCCCCCATTATTCTCCGAATTCATCAGGCTCAAGTTGGTTGTTCCAAACACACCTATTGATCCTGGTCTTAAAATCCTCATCTTGAAATAGTTGATAACTGACTTTTTCTCTTAGTTTCTTCATTATGTGCCACATGCACAGTCTGTGTGTTGACTCCTTAAACACTTCCGGGACTACCGACTTCATTGATTTGTCCTGGTCAGTAATTATAATTCTCGGCTGGCACCCGTCCATTGCTTCTAAAAATGTCTTGAACAGCCATGTGTAACACTCAATACTATCATCACCTATCAACCCAGCTCCAAAGGTTATGCACCTTTTGTGGTGATCAACTCCTGTGAAAGGCACAAACACCATATCGTACTTGTTTGTTCCATATGTAGCATCTGCTGATAACACCTCACCGAACAACATGTAGTTCTTTATGCAGATCGGATCTGCCCAAAACACTCCAGCCAGGCACTTGTTTTCATCTACTATAAAATCAAAGTAAAATGAACTGCATGTGTCTTTTTTCCCAATAAGATTCTCAACAAACATTTGCGCATCAAAATTACCAATGTAGGTTTTTATGTCCCTGACAAAGTTTTTGAAATCAACCTCAGTAGCACCAATGTTGTCGTAACCTCCACACAGCTCCTTCCAACCTCTATAGGCTTTCACACCACCTAGTTTTAGCACCTTTACCTTTGTGACAAATTGTTTCTGTACCTCTGTCATTTTTCGGTTTCCTTTCAAGAATATTGTAGATTCAGGCGAAGCAAGTGGATAGTTATGGGCTTCATCGAATCTGGTAACAATATAAGTTCCATTTTCTTGGTATTTGAACTGCACTAATGCAATACAGTCAATTCTTGTAATCGGCCTCACACAGCTTATGTCTGTCACATCAGATTGTGCATCATTGTCGCAGAGACGTATCGATATCGATCAGTCCTCTTCCTTTTCCTACTTTCCTTTACACCTTGCCTATTGCAGACAACATTCCTTAATGCAAAACTGTTTGGTAACTCATTGCCTTTAATCCTTTTTGTTGTTGCAAGTCTTGGCGTAAACCCACAGATTGTACAATATTCTTTGTAGAATAACTCTGATGATTCTAGTGTTTCGAATACTTGTCCTACTTTAGGTTTCTTTTCCTCTGAACAGAATGGAATGTACTGGAGTGCATTTAATGTTTTAATTCTTGTTCTTGGTGTTTTAAAGCTGTTATTTGTAGAAGATGACGAAGTTGCATCACTTGTACTCATTGTCTGCTTCAACAGTAGTTAAGTAAGTAAGTATATTGAATATTATTGCATCAATAATGCAGTAATCCAATTCTAATATGCTCTACAAAGATTTATAATTTATTTTGTACAAATAAAGGTTCATATATAATGTATTCCTGCCAATGTCCATTATCATGCCTTTAAAGGAACATTTATTTTACTGGTAATGTTCATAGGAAATATTGTTGTCTATTTTGATATAGCATATATAAAATGTATTGAATGCTAATGACAGTAAATAAACAAATAGACATAATACTATTTCATTAATATTAGAAAAATATTTACAAAAGCCATTTAAGGCTTTCAAAAGCATAAAGCCTACTAAGGCTTATACTAAAAAAAAAAAAAAAAAAAAAAAAAAAAGATAATACAAAATAAAAATAAACTAGAAAACTAACTTAATAAATTTCTAAACTAATCTAACAGTCGGATTCATAATAACCCTCATCACCAGACTGCTCCTCAATTTCATATTCTTGTCTGTGTTTTTTATATTGCCGTGCTTGTTGTTTATGATGTCTAATTATTTCTTCACGACTAGACATAGTCCTGCAAAGGCAGTATCTTTCAAGGACCCGATCATTCTTTGTGACAGCGAGGTTTGGTGCTGGTGAATAAGTGTGCTCTTTGTGAAACTAGCCTTGAAACCATCTCCCATCTCTTCTTCCATTGCCCTTATTCTTTTGTGGTCTGGAAAGCCATAGCGTTTTGGCTGCATATTCTCTCTGAAGTTCGTCTCTCACGGCTCCTTCATTGGTATAAGACGCGTAATCGAGGGCGCAGTCAGTTGAAAAGGCAACGTCGTTGTGCTCTGTTGTGCGCTATGTATCTTCTGTGGCAGGAGAGGAACAAGTGTATTTTCAAAGGTGCTTCGACTCCCCCAGCTTCTCTTATCAGGAAGACTAAATTCCTTGTTCTCCTTAGTCTTTCTTGATTGTTTTCTGGTTTTCGATTGTATTTGGTTCTTGTCATGGTTTATAGGTGGCCTCACCGACTCCCTTGTAGGGAATTAGGATCTTGTACTCCCACAACATTATTATTAATATATTGATCCTGACTTTCTACAAAATAATAATAATAATAATAATAATAATAGTAATGTAATAGTATTTGTTAGGCCTGGAATTTCGCACTACTGACAGGATAAAATTCTACCTTGGCCTGATGATCAGGGCAGGTCCGTCAGGGTAGTCCAAGTTTGGCACCAGTTGATGAGCCTAGACTCCCGCATCATCTTCAGGATCAAGTTCAACCCTGGCCTAATAATCATGGTGTCAGGACGTCAAGCCACCAGGGTGTCAGGACGTCAGGCCATCAGGGTACAAGAAGACAGGCACCGGGCCGGAGAGAACAACGGTCAAGTGTAAGGTCAACATTTGACCAAGTCAAGGGTAATTATATATAAGATTTCTACAACATAAATATGGTCATTAAAGAGGAAGATCTGGTCATAAAGAAGGAGCATTAATAGGTATTAATGTGCAATAAAGGCAGCAATTAAGGAGGAATATTCAGCATTAAGTACAAAGATTTGGCAGCCATTCAGCTTGGCTATATAAGGAGCATTTGAAGATCATTTGGCAAGACAAGGCATACTCCAACATACACAACACATCCTACACAAGAATCATACGACGAGCTAAACAATACTTAGAGATTATATTACAAGCATTATCATTGTCACTCGTATCTTCTCCCAATTACATAGTGAAATGCTCTCCTGGCTTGGTGCCCGTGGTTTTTTCCCATTAAAGGGTTTTCCACGTATAAATCATTGTGTCATGTTTTCTTATATTTTTTATTATATTTACATTCGTTTCCACTTATATTACAATCAACCAAGCCTAGGTACGATCATGATAACATCAAAATAGGATAATACTAGTTAACCCACATGCTATTCTACCCTGGTTATATTTCCAGCCTTGCGTAAAATATGGACAAAACAATTGGCGCCGTCTGTGGGGAAACTAGTTTATTAATCCTACAAAAATATTCACAAGATTTTTTCTTGTCACAAGTTTGAGAGCCTTGAGAAAAATTGGTACAATGGTTTTTTATAACCCTCGTTTGGAACGAAGAAATGCTAGCTCCGAGGGAAAAATTACTAAAACAAGTCAAAAGTCCTTCCAACGATCATAAGTGTTACAACCTCCGGTGTTGCCTAAGGAGAATTCAAGGGCATATTTGTCACCAAAGAAATTCAAAGATAAGTTTTTCCTATACCTAATACATGTTTTGCAAAGTATAAGAAATATATCTTAAAATTTTGGTACTTGCTTTTATTCTACGGTGAGTTTTCCTAATTATAATAATTTGATGTTTTTAGGAAATGTAACCTTAAACTTCAAAGAATTCGAGCCTGGCTGGAAAATTTAGTCCTGACCGGAACAGGCTTCCAAGTCAGTTATGAATAGTATCAGTGCAGGCCTGATCATCATTTTAAACCTGAACATTCAATTCAACCCTAAACGGTTATACCAAAGCCTGATTATTCTTAAGATCTGATCAGGACAGGTCAGTCCTTTCAAAGCAGGGAATGTTAGCCTGATTATTTTTAAAACTTGATCAGGTCAGATTCATCCTTCTACCGCCATAGCGCAAAAATGAATCATAAAGGTATTCAAGTATTCCTGCAATGGTAAGTTGTTATTATTTGCATAACGTTTAAATAAATATGTCTTCATACCACATATTGCAAGGTAGATACAAATCAAATACTTTTTAAGTGACCATGTTACATTGATAGTTTTTAGGCTGTCCTGATATGCCAGGGTTAGTCAAGCTTAGCCTGACCTGACTGACTTTTTGAAAGATGAATCAACCTGACCTGACTCATCAATTCTGATATACTTAGATCTATTATCATACTATCATAACGAATCCTCACATGATTACTCATTGGCTTTTCATTATTATATGTTAAGCCTGTCTAGCATAAAATTAGAAACTTTGGACCAATAGAATTGTTAATATTAACGTTTTACACAACATGGACGATTGGAGACGTAATCTATGTAGACCTGCTAGTTAAAATGGTTGTGATTTATAGTTCATGTGGATCATTTACAAACTACTTGTGATGTACTTGTAAGATATTTCGGTCCTGCCAAGTGCAATTTTATGTGACATGTGGTAAGTTTATGAGTTACATGGTGACCAAAGGAGACATAACAAGTCAGTCCTGAATGGATTAAATTAATACTGGAGTTCCAATTACCAAAATCAGTCGGGGACATCCAAAACTGACAGGCCGGATTCTGACCTGGACAAAGATCAGCCCTGGATTGTTATTTTGAAACCTTAAAGCCTTCCGAGTCCGGTAAGTTTCTCACCTAGCAATTACAGTACACAGTTAGGGGCACTTGTGTAGCATCATTCGGCATGGAAATAGATCAGGTATGAGTACCCTGGCACGCATGTCCTAATAAGATCTCACTCCCCTGATTCTATCAGACCTGAATTAGTAAGTTTCTTATAAAAAAAAATATAAAAAAAAAATTGCCAGCCTGGCCAAACTCCTTATTCATTGGTTTATGGTTATGAAGAAGTCATCCCTGCTTAAAATCCGTGTAGATATGGTTTGAATATCTTTGAAGCAAATATCAGCCTGAACCCAACAGATTGAAGAACCTTACATGCTACAAACACTGCAAGGAGACATGATTCTAATATTTTGGAATATCATCCACCTAAAAGCACAATCATACTTGTGGTAATTTCTGCTCTGCATGTTCTAGGTAAAAATTCCAAACTTATTCATCCGAATGTGTGTTATGTCGTGCCTTTCCTGAATATGTTACGTGACAATGTGCATTCTTCTCTTGCCTACTTGTTTGCGTTTCACATGCTGGATGTTCTAACCAAATTTGTTCTGCTTGAATCCTGAACAATTATACATGATAAATGTTTATATGCATAAATATTCAGGATTGAGGGCTACTCTACTATATATCAATTTCTGAAACAAAACTTTACACTTAATTGTGCTTGACAAGTTGGTAACCATCACCAGATACAATAAATTTCAGGACCAATCAGGCATGAAATAATTGCCTGACCTGACTAGGTTTACTGCCAATATTTACAACCGGCTGAACGCAGCAAGACAGGTGCAAGGGTGTTCTCTCCCAACCACTTAGTCTAAATGCCCTCCTGACAGGCCGAATACCAAGCCCTCCAGTTAGCCAGGGGACATAAGCCCTCCTGACAGGCCAGTTTTCCCACCCCTTCAACCACTATGGCAAAAACCATACTTGGTTGAATTACTCACGACAGGCCAAATGACAGGACAAGTTCAAAAATGTCTTACAGGTTAACAAAATAAAGATTTTGACCGGTTAACAGGTTTGAAGAAAACAGGTTAACAGGTTTAAAGAAGACAGGTTAACAGGTTTGAAGAAAACAGGTTAAACAGGTTTGAAAAGAATGACGGGATTAAACAAAGCAAGCCTGAAAGATGATCTTTATATCTTTAATAAAACCCTTACCCTCTAGGGCAAAGGTAGAAAAATATATATCTATCCTATCAGGGATAATCTCCCTGACTAGGACCAACAAAATATAAAATTGTCTTTACAAGGACATTCCCCCGGGCAAATGTACAAAATGATTAATGATTCCACCAAGGACATTCTCCTTGGTTGGATAAAATACCATTGCTTGACATTTCTGCGAATGACATCCCTCTTGTCAGAGCTAGATACTAACACCGATCAGAAATTATTCCTCGCCTGACTGAGCGCCATAATTCCTCTTTCTCAAGAAACATACTATCCTTCATCAGCTCAAGATACTTTTCCAATATAATCCTTGTCTTACCCTGCCTTATCGCAGCAATGACCATTGACTCACACACTCCGCGAATACACTTGATCAAAAATCAAACATTACTAATTCATATGGTGGGGCAAAGACAAGCCAGGTTAACTGTACGTAGGCTACATGACTGAATCATACGAACAGGGTAACATACTAAATATACCGAGTAGGAATAACAGGGGCATCAGTCAGATCAATTAGCTTATCAAGATCAGCTCCAGTACTGAAGATAGGCCAACCACCTTTGAACTTTCCTGCTCGACTTTGGCAAGCCTAACATTCAAGTCCTCTATGCCGAAATTGACAATTCTGAGAAAAGAAACTCTTACTGCCAAAAGTTGTAGCCCAAGCAGCCTTAACATGCTTAGGAACCTTGAAGGAACCTTCAGCCTGCAAACAACAAAGAAAGAATTCCACCCTGCAGCAGAATGGCCACGACCTCTCAATAAGAAGGAATTGCCAGGAAAGTAGTTACCCTTTCAGAGGGATAATAACTATTGACAGCTAAATCAACAACTCCAAAGAAGTTATATCCTGTTAAATATTTTCTGCTTTCCTTTGTACTAACAGAATTTGTGCAGGACAAACAAAAGTTGAAGGGTATTTACCACCAACGCATGCATCGAAATTAAGATACGCCAGGTCAAGCCCAACCGAATTGGCCCTGATACATATAGCCAGTCCACCCATATGGAAGAATTTGCAGGAATCCATATGTCAGGATCAGCAGTAATGATCCCGTTATCCTTCAAACTTTTCTCAAACTCGGGTTTGAGACGATTGGGGAAAGAGTGTTGTTCGTCGGGAGCCTTCATCAGCTTAAACTCAAATTATTGTAGAAGATGGTGACCTTTTCAACAGCTAGAGCAAGGGATGCATCTCCAGAAGTGATGGGTTGATTTCTAGAAGATTCAGGCTTATTTTCAGGGATTGGGACGAAAGGTGTGCCAGGAGCAACATCAACCCCAGTTGATTTTGTTTTTACAGCCATACACTACTACAGATACAGGCTATAACAACGGTCAAAAATCGTTGTTATATAAAAAAGCGGACGTTGTTAAAGCGTCCGTTGTAGAAGGTTTTAACAACGGTTAGTTTTCTTACGGAAACCGTTGTTAAAACTATTAACAACGGTTTTAAATATAAAAACCCGTTGTGGAAAGTGTGACTCAATTTTGGGGGGAAAGTTATAACAACGGGTTGTAATATACAAAACCGTTGTTATAACTAAAGACAACGGGTTGTTTGTAAATAACCGTTGTTGTTTGTTCTTAAAAAATAAAAAAAAATTAAATTAAATATTACTAGCTATAAATATTAAAGCATCCTACCAACATATTAAAGCATCCTTTACTAACATTCATTAATTGAAACAACATGGCAATGAACCCTAATTTTATCAACAACGAAGAATGGCTTACACAAACGATTGAAGATGATGGGAAGGTTCTCGCCGGGCTTCCCGCCGATCAACACCCATTAATCAAAGCATCCCTTGAACATCAACGGAATTATTGGATTAAGAGGCGTGAAGCAGTCCGGCTTGTCAACAAAGCCTCATCATCATCATCATCTTCATACCCTAGTCGGCTTTGTTACTCGCAACTTGGTCGACCCAGAGATATGTTGAGTTGTACTCTTCCAACCTTATCTCCACATGCAAGTCGTGTCCTTGCATATATTCAATCTGTTATTGCAAAATATGAAGCCAATGACCCGGAAGTTAGCGGTATACCAGAGTGGCGTGATTGGTGGCAGGTTGAGAAGCGCTTTTTACGCTTAACCGGGGTTGTTCCGGCTTATTATACATCTTTTGATTTCTGATAATTGCTGTAATGTATTTGGTTTAAAATTAAATGAAATGATCATTTTGAAAGTGTTGAGTTATGCTTGTTTGATTTGCTTCCATTTTTTCAACTCCATAGATCTATCTGTCATCATCAAGATCCGATTATGGCACAACTTCCTAACATATATGGCACAACTTCCTAACATATATATTAATTAAAAAACAACTCAACCCACACATTAGTATAAATACATTGCATTATCTCAACTAACATGCATTTCCATTATCTCAATATATTCTCCAAACCCTAATGCTAAAACATGCTCGATCCGTATCAAGGATGCCAAAGAAGATGGAAATGAAATAATTAGAAACACATACATGGAAATGAAATAATTAGCAGATCTTTGAACGGAACCTAATGGTCGATAAAAACACATACATTGAAATGAAATAATTAGAACAATAAAATAATGACGATGAAACAAACCCGATAATTACAGTAACGTACGTAAAGAGACGATGAAATCAACAAAGTGACGGCGAGAAGATAAAGCGACGATGAGAAAGAGAGAAAGAGACGATGAGAAAGTGTGTGTTTTTGTTTGTGTTTGTGTTTGGTCGCTTTGGGTTTGTGTTTGTGTATTAAGGTTTGTGTTTTGTGGCTGCAGCAGACTTGTGTTTGTGTGGTTTATAGTATGGAAGGTATTGACAACGGTTATTAAACAACAACCGTTGTGAAATATGTTTTAACAACGGTTGTAGAAAACACCCGTTGTTAAATAAGTTTTAACAACGGGTTTCAAAAATAACCGTTGTGATTACTTTTCACTAACTTTGCGCCAATTTTGCGCCAAATTATTAACAACGGTTGTTCATGTGTGACCCGTTGTTAAAACGAATAACAACGGTTTTTATAACCATACCCGTTGTAATTGATTTTAGTAAAATTCGCGCCATACATTCTACAACGTCTATTGTGATTTTCGTGAATAATCGTTGTTAAAGGGGCGTTGTAGTTGCCTGGATTTGTAGTAGTGATAGTTAGATTTTCAGGTAATTTCTGGGAAAATAGACAAAGGTTGAAGATAAAGATGGAAGAAAGATTGAGAGAAATTTAGAGGAATTGATCAAGTTTTGGTGGATAATAAAGTATCAAGTGAAGAAATTATTTATAGAAGGTAAAGATTGGGATTTACTACAAGTAGCCGTTTTCTTAATGATAAAGCACACTGAATCGTCCTGGAGAAGTTATCCAAAGATGAAAAGAGAAGGTTATCTCCTTATTTCTGGCCTGACCCAGCGATAATAAGGAGATAAGGGGCAATTGTTGGGCCTGGAATTTCGCACTACTGACATGATAGAATTCTACCATGGCCTGACGATCAAGGCAGGTCCGTCAGGGTAGTCCAAGTTTGGCACCAGTTTATGAGCCTGGACTCCCGCATTATCTTCAGGATCAAGTTCAACCCTGGCCTAACAATCATGGTGTCAGGACGTCAAGCCACCAGGGTGTCAGGACGTCAGGCCATCAGGGTATAAGAAGACAGGCATCAGGCCGGAGAGGACAACGGTCAAGTGTAAGGTCAACATTTGACCAAGTCAAGGGTAATTATATATAAGATTTCTACAACATAAATATGGTCATTAAAGAGGAAGATTTGGTCATAAAGAAAGAGCATTAATAGGCATTAATGCGCAATAAAGAGAGCAATAAAGACAGCAATTAAGGAGGAATATTCAGCATTAAGTACAAAGATTTGGCAGCCATTCAACTTGGCTATATAAGGAGCATTTGAAGATTATTTGGCAAGACAAGGCATACTCCAACATACACAACACATCCTACACAAGAATCATACTACGAGCTAAACAATACTTAGAGATTATATTACAAGCATTATCATTGTCACTCGTATCTTCTCCCAATTACATAGTGAAATCCTCTCCTGGCTTGGTGCCCGTGGTTTTTTCCCATTTTAGGGTTTCCATGTATAAATCATTGTGTCATGTTTTATTATATTTTCTATAACATTTACATTCGTTTCCACTTATATTACAATCAACCAAGCCTAGGTACGATCATGATAACATCAAAATAGGATAATACTAGTTAACCCACATACTATTCTACCCTGGTTATATTTCCAGCCTTGCGTAAAATATGGACAAAACAGTATTAATATTAATAAATATAATAATTATTATATTTTATTATTCGTTATTATTATTATTTTGGTTCAGTTCAACTCCAATCAACTTTAGTTCAGTTCAGCTCCATTCAGTTTAGCTCCTTTAAGTTCAATTCAGTTCAGTTCAGCTCTAAAAAGCCAGAAAGATCAGGGCCGTACTTGTAGCACTCTCTTCCATCTAAAAGGATGGACAATCCTCTTTAATATGGATACTCCGAGTATTGGTAATCTACTTGCTTTGGAGGGATGTTATTTGTGGGAAATTTGAAGTGTCATGTAAAACCATTCCCCCAATCTTTTTAAGGCCATGAAGTTGTAACACAAAAACCTCTAATTTGGGACAATAGCATTAAACCTATCTCACTATCTCAGCCTCCTACCTCCGACCTCCTCACCGGAGACACTTGCCGGACTCTCTCCTTCTCGGTGGCTAAAACGCTTCAGTTGTTCTCTTTCAGGTAATGTTTTTCCCCCCAAACTTATAAGTTCCTTCAAATTACACAAATGCAAAATTAATTATTTTCTATTTTCCAAACCATAAATTCTTAGCAATTAATTTCTAGTTTTTATGTTTTGATCAAACCTGTTATTAGATAATCAATAAGTAAACCCCAAAATATTAAGTTTCCAGTAGAGCTAGACGGTCGGTTGCATATTCAGAGTAAGTCAAAGTTTAATCTTTCGATTAATCACTTTGTTTGTTTATTCTATTGTCTTAGGCTTGATCACGCATCATAATTTCCTAATCATTTTCGTAAATGCAGGTTGTTTAAACTAGACATGGTGGATGAGAGTAAGTTCGATGTCAAATTTAATTTATGGGCGCTTAGAGTACCTCATGAAATTTGCAAAGCTGCCACTCGAATACTTGATCGCTATTCTACTATGCTCCTGTTTTCACTTCCATTGCTCTTTTTCTTTATCAAATCATCTTTTTTGATAGGTTCTCTTTTTAGTTAAGAATTTTTTTTTTATTAAGTAGAAGCCACACAATATCAATCTGTACAAGCTCGACAATGGACTCCGGACCCCATCTCACCCAATATTAGTCGAGTAGTATATTTGAGATAGATGAGCCAAAGCATCAGTAAGTGGATTATACATCTGATGTACTACATCAGATGGTATAGTTTTTGAGCATTAATATAAAGTTTTTGAGTTTTGTTTTAAAAATTATGAGTTTTATTAGAAAGTTTTCGAGTTCATTATTTTAAACATAAAACTAAAAAAATTACAATATAACTTAAAAACATTACATATAAGCTCGGAAAAATTTGAGTTTTGACGTCAAAAAACTAACATATAATTTTTAAACTTTATAAAAGCTCGAAAAAATACACAAAAACTCAAATATATATGGAGTTTGATGTAATACATCCGATGTATAATCTTTTTTCTTCCAAAGCATGCACAACCACATTCCCCTCCCTCTTCACAAATTAAACTTAATAATCCTATGAAAGCAAGCTATTAAATCCATGATAGTTCTACCGAAAATGCCAAAGTAGTTGGCTGGAAAGGAATTCGGCTTCAGCATAGTTATCAAAGTGAACAAATCCAACTCCAACATTACATTTTCTAACCCCATTTGTCTAGCCGTCTCAAGCGCAAACTCAGCCGCCTTTGCTTCCACAATATCCGGATCCCACTTCGCTTTTATTTGCTTAACTCCCACGCTTTCAAAGCACCCCTCGTGATCCCGTATTATTAGTCCCAAACAACTCCCTGTATCCCCCAATAAAACAACATCCACATTGAATTGATTTTTAGGTAGCCAAAACTAGAGAGCTTCCACTTTTCCACTCTACGCTGCACACCACAAACACCGCGTACATTGCCATGGTGATTTCCTGCACCTATTTCCACCTCGCCAACATCCCTATGTGAAGAGTCAAGGACGAGAACACCTAAGAGGGGGAGGGGGTGAATTAGGTGTCTACTTAAAATTTTAAGCTTGAATTAAGCTTCTTTGAAATCTAGGACAATAGACTAAACTGATATGGACACTACTTTCAATTATAAAGGTGTTTATACTTAGAACTATTTGAGTTAGAAGTATATACACACGAATTCAGCTTAGTATATGTCACAGTAAAGTTGACTGTTGCACAGGTCAGAAAAGTATGAATGAAAGAGTATTTTTCTTCAACTTATCAATGAAGATATAAAGTGAATACTTTTTAAGTTGAATACTCTTAGAAATGAAAATCTTAGGTGAATCCCTTTTAAGATGAAAACTTGAGATACTTAATCATTTTAAGTTCACAAGATTTGAATCAATCAGCAGGTCTGAGACACAGTATTGAACACTGTTGAAGAGTCTATCGATCCGAAATACTCAAGATGGAGGGAGGGGTGAATTGAGGATTAAAACTTATACCTACTTTTTCGATTGTATATGTATAGTTAATTATTTAAAGTTTATTGATTAAACTTTAACTAAATAACTAATTAACGAATAAGAACGAAATAAACAAACGAATGAAAGAGAGAGGCACACTGATTTTTGAAGTGATTCAGTTTCACAAGTCGAAACCTACGTCCAGTATTCTCGATTAATAAATTTAGTACCTCTCTACGGATTACAAATTTAGTAACCCAACTCGTACAACTAACCCTAGTTGTAACTCAAGTGAGTATCGTTAAATACTCGAGTGACTAAATTACGCTAATAAGAAAGCACTAATGATTCTACTAAAAGTTCACGTTAATGAACGAGTAAGAAATCAATTAAGCACTATTATCTTATAACGATAACTAAAGAACGAATGCACAAGTTTATAAACACAAGACCTTTTTCGAAAATAGCAAAACGGTTTTCTTTGTTTTGAAACACACGGTTTTTGCTCTAAAAATTAAAATTAATTTATGCTTTTAGGTCTTACTTTTAAATGTTTCAAAGTGTAAAGTATTTACAGTAGATTAGGAAGCAAGGCACACGGTTTTCTCAAAAACCCTAGAGGCCGAAATATAGATATGTAAACAAATCATATCTTTATTATTTCTTACCTTAAAACCCTAAGAGATAATAGAGAATATTCCAAAAGATAAAATATAAATTATTCTTCTATTATCTTTTCCATAAATCTTAAGATATGATAAGATTTTCCATAACAAAAATATTTTTATCATAAATTACCAAATCAAGCTAAAACATAAAAGATATGTTAAGAGAATAAAATCTTAACAACAGTAGCTTCTATCCCTTAGGTCTACACGGAACAAACACGGCCATATGCCTCGTTTTCCTTAAAAACCCTAGCTTGAAGTTAGGTCAGATTTTAGGGTTTAAGAGTATGCTTTGTTAAAACCCTAATTAGTAACATGGCTCAACTCATAAGTTGATCCAACATAATTACTAACCATAGGTTTAAAATGAAACCACACTCTATATGAATATGGGCTTCCTTATTAATTAATTACTTTTGCTAGAACATTTAAAAGAAACAAAAAAAAACATTTTTCAAAAAACAATTTTGAAAACATCTTAAGTCGTGTAATATAAACTCAACATCTCAATTTTATAGTACAAAAGCTATAACATTGAGCTCTTTCAGAAGTAATGTTATAGCTGTCAAGCTATAACTTTACCAGTATAAGAAACTCATTCTTATGTTACCATTACAAGATAATCACCTATACTATTCTAATCTTCTTAGGAGATCTTCAAGCATAGGCAACTTCAACATCCAAGCTTGATTAATCTTTAGACGAGCTTCGTCTTCTCATAATGCTTGAATATCTCTTCCACAATCTTGATTCGTAATTGAGGGCTTGATCATAACATAGTCTTGTATACTTTCATCACAATTTTCTAAGCTGGACAAATATTAAGTCTAATCTGAAGGGACTAAACAAACGATTACGCGCAACGAGTATATAAAACGTAAAGCACTCTTGACATCATCAAAATATAAACATATATTCTACGGAAAATTCACGTGATACCCTCAAACTTTGCCATTTTTCACGTGGTACCCAACTTTTTAAGTTTGTGCACATAATATCCTTGAAATTTGATTTTCATGCACAACGTGCCTTTTAATCGTTTTTAAAATTTTAAATTGGTCATAAATTATAGACCATAAATCGGAATTGACTAATTTTTTTTTCAAATTGATTATCCCATCGAGATCTAGAAATTGATAAAACGAAAATGGTCATTCGGAAATTTAAGATCGAAGATATGGTTGATTTGAGATTTTTGCTAAAAAAAACCCTATAAAATGTCAGTCGACAATTTTTTTTTCCACAAATCGTAGATTATGACGAGATAATCATTTTAGGAAAAAAAATTGGTCGATTCTGAATTCCGGTCTAGGAGTTATACGCAATTGAGTTTTTTTACCGCGACAAAAAGGGTATGTTGTGCATAAAAATCAAACATGGAGGATATAATGTACACAAACTTAAAAAGTTGGGTACCATATACAAAATGGAAAAGTTCGAGGGTACCACGTGAACTTTCCGTATATTCTATATGGTTCAACAACTGTGGCACAGATATATTGCGAGATAAACACGATATAAATAAGGAGAACAAACGTAAAAGTAAATGAACAAATAAGATGATGTTTAAAAAACTGGTTCAGCCTCTACTCCGAGGCCTACGTCCAACCGTTATTTTATTGCTTGTTTAGAAATTTACTCAAATAACTAAACCCCTTACAATGAAAATAACTCGCCAACCTACTCCGGTTGTACTTGCTTGAAGCTACTCTGCTTTAAGACTTTCACTTGCTCAAACCTACTCCGCTTCAAGACTTAAGTTCTATCTCACAGGTTTACAAAGTCTTTGAATCTCAATCGTTCACTTAATGAACATGGAGATCACAATTAAGACCTAAACATGAGAATCATGGAACAAGCTCATATGCCACAGTGCAGCGAACTGATAATGGAGATTTACAGCTCTTTTGAAAACGATTGAAAACTTTTAAAATAGAAAACAGTTTTGCAAATAAGTTGAAGAACAAGAGCTGAAATTTTGCAAAGTGTTTTAACAATTAATGCTAAGAAAAGTCTTGGGAATTAAATGGTGCTAAGACTTGCTATTTATAGTGGAAGTAGTGGTCTTAAGGTAAATACTTTAAGATTAATTAATCACACAATAAAATAACTAGCCTTATTTGATTGTAAGTGTTAGGTGTTGCGTGTGAGTGCAACAACCAGGTTGCTTTGCTTCTTATTTCAGTTTTAAAACTTCAACACATTTGACAAGTGACAACTTACCACAAATGGAAGAGTGCTTTAGTACTTGACTAAATCAACTTTCCATTTATGTAAAGTAAATGCACAACTTTAGAGGAGTCAACATGTGAGATTTGCAAATTGATTTTTTCAGATTTGTTTTCAAACTGGGATAATTCAAATGTAAAATCTTTGAGAATATGAAATTTTTAAAGATTTTGACACTTCAACATTTCGTATAAAACCTTCCTCGTTACGGTAGTATCAGAAACCACAGTACAGCGTACTGTTGCATGGTTTTGCCACAACTCGACTTGAATGAGAATGTTACACTTACTCTTACAACATTCGACAAAGGCTTATGATAACATCATTATCTGGACTTCTTGATTGCTTCATCTTGATCATGTTAAGCCATCATTGAGAATCCATTTAATTGCTTCAATCACTAAGCATTTGTAATCGTTTACAACATTTGACTGAGGGTAAGGGATTTCCTGTCATAACTTCATCTTGATCATTCTTGAACCATATTTGGAAATTCATTGAGTGCTTCAAATGCTAAACATTATAACTAAGAAGCAAAAAAACTAAATAACAATGAAACTTGGCATCATCAACCAAGTGTGTTCTAACACCATGCATTATCAACCACCCTCACAACTTCAGTCTAAACCCCTTCACGGAACATGCTATTTCGAACTTTCTAGAAGGCCTATAGCATCATAAAAAAACCTGCTTGATCTTCCCCTTTTGTTTCTATGAATTACCCAATCCACCTGGTCAATACCAATCAAAAATATAATGACATCCTGATTTAAGTATGAATATCACTTCCACTAGCTACCTGACATCGGAAACAAGTTAGGTTTATGTCTTGAACTCACTTCTGCAAATTAAAACATGTGTTACTCCGACACGATGTCGTGTCTGACGCGTGTCTGAGTGTAGGACACGGCTATTTTGGGTGAACTTTCCTATTTTGTGGTCTAAATTGAAGTGTTGAAGTGTCGTGTCGTGTCAGACACCGATACGTGTCTGACATGCGGTTAAGTGAAGCATCGGAGTAATATAAATTAGAACCACATGAGAGCGATTTAACATACACACATTGCCATTAAAAAACTTTTCACTTTCGGGGGTAGATCAAGACTCTGTGCTTGCACTGCCATCCTCCTAATCCTGCTCTTTCCGCCATCGTATGAAATGATATCCTGATTTAAGTTATCTACCATCTTTTGAAAAATTCCATACCAAGCTATCCTCCTCTGAATCAACACTAAGTGCGGTTTTATGATTTTCTTTATAGGGTATTTTGGATCATGCTTTAAATCTGAGTTATAATTAGTAGCTTTGGGATCTAATATACTTTTATTAGAAGACATGTATCCTATATGATGCTAGATCCCTTGATATTAGACAAATAAAATAAGTATGGTTTGCAAAAGAATTTGGAAAACATTAAGCCAAAATGGGTTATGGTAATGGATAACAGGGATAGAAATGTGGTTAATCAAGGCATCATCAATTTTCTTGGAGCTTTCCTCCTCAAAGTTTGCATAAGTTCCAAAAATTATTCATTTCAAGTTCGAATTTTCTCAAGTTCCTTATGAGACTACATGTTATCACTAGCCAATTGAGTGATGGCTACAAGAATCTTACCCAAGTTTCAAAGATTAAGAAAAGAGCTGGTGATTAATGGTTGCGGATTGGGTATCAGATGCAATATTCAGCTTGACAGTGGCATAGATCTTCTTCTTCCATCAATTTTTTTTTTTTGAATCTTTGAACTTGAACCCCTTTTTCTTTTGTTTTGAAAAGGCTTGGTGACAATGAGCTTATCATGTTAGTTTTCTTCCAAGTCATCATTAAGGATTTCAAAGATTTTTTCATTTGTAGCATGTGGTAAGGGCAATGGGCCAAGACTATTATAAAATATACCATCTTCATTCAAATTACCAACATCTTCATGGATTTAATATTCATTTTTAACCCCAATATTCTGGCCATCTCCCTCAATAAGAGCAGTGGTTTTTCTTTCGTGTCACAGTGGCACAGGTTGTGGCATCAGTTTTGGCAGGAGAAATAACCTTGAGTTTCTTAGAGGAAATGGGTACTTCAACATATGACCTTCCCAACGTTTCATTTGTGGCTGCGGATTTAATGGGAGAAGTCATTTATGTCTTTGAATTTTCTCTTTTCTTTGAGTCATAAGAATCTTGAAGATTTTGAGGTCTCGGTCGGATGAGGGTTTTGGAGGCATTTTTGAAGTGTTGATTCGGATGGTTTTAGTGACATGCTGGAGGTGGAGAGGTTTGATTTTTGAATGTGGGTTGAGTGTCTTGATGCAACAACAACTCAAATGCAAGCATAATTATTCATATTTTTCGAACCATATTTTTGCATGAAGTAAACTAGTTAACAACTAGGGTAATCACATATATGTCCTCATCTTTAGTCAATAATTAAGGAAAATAAAATAATATGAATCACATATCACCCAATAAACCAATTTCCAACCGAAGTTTTACGAATTGTTCTCTTTCAAACGGTTTTGTAAAAATGTCCGCTAATTGATTTTTCGTTCTACAAAAACTAAGACAAATATTCCTTTTTACAACTTGATCACGTAAAAATGATGTCTTATGTCGATATGTTTAGTTTTAGAATGTTGTATTGGATTCTTTGAGGTGTTAATTGCACTAGTCTTATCATAAAAGATAGAAATTGTGTCGAAGATAATACCATAGTTATGCAATTGTTGTCGTACCTAAAGAATCAGTGCGCAGTAGAGTACTGCATTGTTGTATTCAATTTCAGCCGTGTATAGTGCAACAACTTCTTGCTTCTTGAAGGCCCATTAAATGAGGCAAGGACCCAAGAAAGTGTCAATACTTAATGTGCTCTTCCTATCCACCGTGCTACCCGCAAAAACCTATAAGATCAAGATCGTAATGAGATAGATATCAAATATATAGCTTTGTGTTCCAATCAAGTACTCAAAAATCCTTTTGACGACTTTGAAATGTGATTTCTTAGGACTTGATTGAAAGCGGGCACACAAGCATACACTAAATTGTATGTCGGGTCGACTAGCGGTTAAATAAAGTAATGAACCAATCATACCTCGATACATGATTTCACTAACACTCTTACCATTTTCGTCTGTGTCAAGATTGATGTTAGAAACCATTGGTGTAGCAAGAGGTTTAACATTAGTCAACCCAAACTTACTTAGCATTTCCTTCAAATACTTTTGTTGATGAATCATTGTATCTTTCTCACTTTGTTTGATTTAAAGACCAAGGAAAAATCCAAGTTCTCTCATCATGGTCATCAAATTCAGAAGTTATTAGATCCAAAAAGTATTCAAAAAAGGACGTCATTTGTTGCACCAAAAATAATGACATTGACATATACTTTCACAAGCAACAGTTCCTCGCACTGTGACTTGATGAACAATGTCTTATCAACCAAACCACGTAAAAAACATTTTCCAATAGAAACTTTGAAAGCCTATTCTATCAGGCTCTAAGAGCCTGTTTTAAACCATGAAGTGCTTTATCAAGTTTTAAAACGTGGTTATGGAACTCATTGTTTATAAAGCCCGGTGGTTGTTCGACAAAAACTTCTTCTTCAAGATATCCATTTAGGAAAGCAGTTTTTACATTCATTTGAAAAAGTTTTTTGTCAACATGAGATGAAAAAGCTATAAGCATACGTATGGCTTCAAGCCTAGCTACCGGTGCAAAAGTTTTATCATAATCGATTCCCTCTTATTGGTTAAAACTTTGCACCACTAGTTTAGCTTTGTTCCTTACGATTTCGCAAAAATCATCAAGCTTATTGCGAAAGACCAATGTTGTACCAATACAGAGTACATTGGACTAGGGGTAAGATGTCATACCTCATTTCTTTAGAATTGATTTAATTCCTCTTTCATGGTTGCCACCTAGTATGCAACAGTGAGTGCTACTGTGACATTGAGAAGTTCAATTTGAGAGAGGAATGCATTGAAGGCACAAAAGTTTTGGAGCGTGGATCTAGTTTTCATTCCAAAATTTAGGTTACTGGTTAGATTTGAGAGAGGGTGAGAACTATGGTGTTTCCATATTTCGGGAACAAGAGTGTTTGAGGCTTTGTTTGGTTCTGGCGTCACAGTGGATGTCACTGTTGCATCAAAGTTATTTTGTGAGGGTGATGGTGGGCAATTTCTATTTGATAGAGTTGCTCACTTTCTTCTCTATTAGTTTCTCTCTGAGCAGAATGCTCACTTGCATCCTCATTCCCCCTAGATTAACTAACACCATCTTGAGATGCGGGAGGGTTAGTTCCCCCTGAATTTTGGCCAGCTTCATCATGCAATAGTGGCTCTAACTGTTGCTCAGCCTTGTTATCTACTTGACCCATATCTTAACAAATCATCCCAATCTCGAAATCATCATCCTAATCTTTTTCAACCTGTTCATCAGACACAAAAAGGACTAGATTCGTCAAATATAAAATGAATGCTTTCTTCCATTTTAATGGTACTTTTATTGTTCACTTTATAAGCCATGTTATTATCTGAATATCCAATAAAGACGACCTCGTCACTATAAACATCGAACTTATCCATTGTCTTTCCCTTTTTTTAACAAAGTATTTGCAGCCAAAACATCTTAAGAGGGAATCTTGGGATTTCTTCTTTTCAACAAATCGTAGGGAGTTTTATTAAGAATTTTACGTATCATAACATGGTTATAAATTCAGCATAAAAGTGTTGACGACTTTTTTTAAAAAAATAACTTCTTTGGCAACTTACTACTTAGAAACATGGTCCTAACCATATTTTCAAGATACGGTTCATACGTTTAGCAACCTCATTTTGTTGAGATGTTTTACGTTGAAAAAGTTATGGCTAACACCATGTTCATCACAATGGGTTTCAAATGATGAATTCTCAAACTTCGTTCCATGGTCGGCTCTAAAAAAAATCAAATTTATTTTAGACACTTTTCAACCAAATAAGACGTTCATCAAATGTTCCATCTTTAAAGATCAAGTAAAGTAGCCAAACATATTATAAAAATCCATCAACACACATGCACAAGAACCGACTTCTACCTCTACTTTTAATATACATTGCTCCACACAAGTCTATACGAAAGAGTTTTAGAGGTTTAGAAGTAAAAAAAATTAATTTTTGGATTTAAGGAGCATCTTACTTATTTTATTCTAACACAATCATCATACATTTCTTTAAAATTAAATTTTAATGTTAGGAATGTCATCGATAAGGCCAAGCTTTCTGAGGGTGTTCAATGTTCTAATATTTACATGACCTAATTGTTTATGCCAAAGCCATGAGTCATTCTTTAAGACGCACATACAAAACATGATTGGACCGGACAATGAACAAAAATTACTCAATTAAACATCATGCATTAGCATGTTTTCCTTCAAGAACAAGTTCCCTTGTTTTTGCATCAAGACTTGTACATACTAACAAGAAATTCAACAATATTATCATGATCATACAAATAAGAGACACTAAGAAGATTGTGTTTCAAACCTTTGACAAGCAACACTTTGTCGACACGTTGTGACGATGACTTACCAACTTTTCAATACCAACAATTTCACCTCTTTTGTTATGGTCAAACGTCATGGTGCCACCTTTGTAAGCTTCTAGTGAGAGAGATTGGCTTTCACTTTCGTCCACAATCAAAGTACCAATTGCTGCTGCCTCTTACTAATGCCTTTAACAAATCAAACATTTAGTTTAGGAACCCAAATGAATTTGGGTCCCTTCTTGTGAATCATGTCTTTTACCAAGTCTTTTCAGATCCACACTTGCTTGACAACCTTAATGTTTCTTTTAATGCCATTTATTCTTTTGTACAACCATTAAATACATGACCAGTCTTGCCACAACAATTGCAAATGACATATTCAGGAAGTCCAATATGTTTTCTTCTTCGGAAATTTGTGTTGCTTGGTTCTTGGTTTCGAATGCAACAGTGCAAGTTACTGTTGCATTTGAAACTGGGTCTAGCATTCTTTTCACTTTGTTGCGATTGACTTGTAAAAAAGCTTAAAACAGTTTGACTTTCTTCTTTTTTCTTGTACAACTCATTTGCATCATTTAACTCTTTGTTTAAAATCTCAATTTTGGCAAGATAGTCAAGATTTAATGTTTTCACATTTTCAAAGGCACTCTTAGCATGACTTGTTTTATTGTTTAGCATTTCTGCTAATTTTTCAAGTTCTTTAAGACGACTTTTACAAGAGGTTAGGTTAATTAAAAGTGAGTCTCGTTATTGTGTTAACATAGAAACATGTTTGATTAAAGACTCATTTTTATTTTCAGCATCATATTTCACAGTGGGTGTCTCTGTGACATTCAACAGTTTGACCTTATTTACAAGAATCAGATTTTGCATTTTCAATTTCCTTACTTCTTTATCAAGACAAGGTGAAATGTTATTTTGTTCAAGCTCATTTAGACACTCTATTAGACCAATATTTTCCTTGGCTATGTTTTCAATTTCAATTTACATAGTTTCAAGTTTATTGTTTTGAACACAGCATTTATCAATGAATTTATCTAAGAGTAAACATACTTTGTTTTTGGAGAAGGATCGAACCTTTGTCTTGATATGATTTACCTCATCTTCGGAGTTTGATTCAGAATCATCAGGATGAGCCATAAGACATTTGAATGTTTCTCTTTTTGAAGACCTAAGGGCATCATTATTAAGACGAGTAGTAAGATACAACTTGGCATCCAATTCTTCCTCAAGGATCTCGTCCTCATCGGAATCGGACATTCTCCAAATAGCACACATTACTTTATTCTTTTATTCCTTTTTAGCCATGTCACATTTTTATTTAGATTTGATGTCACCCCACTTTGGAAATTCATTCATTTGGTGACCTTTTTCGTCACATTTAATGCAACCAACAATGGAAGTAGATCTCTTCTTTGAAAAATGTTTCTTACAAAATTGTTTTTAAACCTCTTAGGATTATGACCATCAACAATATCCGCAATATTTTTTGTGAACATTGAAAAATCATCGTCTCCATCATCTTCCTCATTACTTGAGGTTGATTTGAGAGCAATCCCTCTTACTTTAGAGCTTTCTCCAAAACGTTTCATGAGAGTTAACTCATGAGCCATAAGTGAGCCCATTAGTTCATTGAGGTTTAAAGTGGATAAGGCTTTGGCCTCCTTAATAGCTGATACGGTCGTTATGTACCAAAAATAAATACCTAAGTACTACTAACAGAAGTCAGCGGTAAGTAAGGTCGATCTCCACAGGGAGGCGGTCACTATCTACTTGTCTATTCGGTCTGTCTAAGTCACAAGTTGGGGGTTTTGAGTTGTTTGACTAAACTAAATAAGATAAAGCAAGAGAAATAGAAATGAGAGGAATTAACAAGCAAGGGAGAGAGGACTAGGATTTCGGGTCATCAATGAACGTCAGTCAATCACAGTTAAGGTCACGGATCAGTCGATGAGTCGGTCTAAGGGGCAATGAATATCTCCTTTCGGTCTCAATTCGCCCTAAAATGCTATTAGCTTAACTTTCGCCCTCACTAAAGCATCTTATTGTTCACTGCGGGTCTCACCCCTTCCAACCTTTCGGTCTAGGTCAAGGCTTACCAAAATTAAAAGGCTAATTGCATCGATTCAACTAGCAGGATACAATTATAGCAGTGATCAACAACATAGACTAAAACAACAACGACAACCTATAAACCTAATTAGCAATTTAACATTAGTCCATTGAATCACCTAATCCTAGCAGAGAGAATTAGCTAGACATAAATAAATAAAGAACAAGAATAACGGGAAGAAAAACAATAAGAATTAATTAAATTAAAGAGAAAAAGGGAAAGGAAGAAAGTTACAGTAGAAAAGGATCCGGAAAATACGAGAGAAAAATAGTATTCAAAAGTAACCAGAGGAAAAAGTAATGTGTGATGTGTGTAGTATGATAAGAGAGCCCCCTTAACCTAATTATGAAAGCTTAAATAGGAAAACAAAAGTCTATCCCGAAATTAAGCCCAACACGGGTTAATTAATCCCGCGTAACATCAAAACCACTCGATCGAGTAACTTTAAATCACTCGATCGAGTAAAATTAAGCTTAAACAACTCGATCGAGTAGAAAATCTACTCGATCGAGTAAACCTTAAATTGAATCTACTCGATCGAGTAGAAAAAGGACTCGATCGAACATAACTCTACTCGATCGAGTACTTTCCAACACACAATTCCGGTGGCGTTGGAAAGCTAAGAGGACAAACTTTATTCTCCAATTGGAATCACCTGAAAATCGGTTGTAGAACTCGATATATAGCTCTTCAAAGTAGGCACTAGCAATTTGAAGTTCTTCCTTTGCTCGCCTAGCTATTTTACTTCTTTGCGCATCTCAAGACAACTACATTCCCGCTCCAAATTCACTCTTCCTCCAAATGCATGCTAAACGGACGGTAAAAGGCTCGATTTCACTACTTTCTGGTCCATTCCTGCATATAGAACAAAACAAAACAAAGTAGCATATTCGGGGCATTTCGTAGCATAAAACTACGATAATAGCATAGAAATACGTGCATAAAAAGGCCAAAAAGACTATATAAAATGCACGTATCAATAGCCGTAACCTTCAGTTGCCATGTTTCTGTTAAACTTTGAAGGATTTTACGGACTACATCCTCTGATTCAAAATTTCTACCAAGACTCTTAAGGTCATTAACAATACTAGAAAAGCGAAAGGAAAGACTATTAATTGACTCGTCTTTCATCATATTGAACATCTCATATTGTTGCATGAGAAGGTCAATACGATGCTTTTTCACTTAAGACGTCCCCTTATAAGCTAGGCTTAAGGTGTCCCAAATTTCTTTGGCCAAGGTACATCCGGAAATCCGGTTAACTTCTTGCTCACCAATGCCATATTGAAGAATGGACATGGCTTTTGAGTTTTTCTCGACCTTTCTATAATCAGCCTCGACATACTTATCCTCACTTTTTGGGGCACTAGTACCATTAGCACTAGTAACCGTGATAGCAAGGGGCCCTTTGTGGTTATCAACCAACACTCATAATCCGTACTCTTAACATAGTGTTCCATGCGATTTTTCCACCATGAATAGTTATCCCCAATGAAGATAGGATGCTTAGTATGTTTCCCGTCCATGATTATAGGATCAACTCTTTGGTAATTAACCAATAACAAGAGCACGAGGCTCTGATACCAATTGAAGAGTCAAGGACGAGAACACCTAAGAGGGGGAGGGGTGAATTAGGTGTCCAATTAAAATTTTAAGCTTGAATTAAGCTTCTTTGAAATCTAGGACAATAGACTAAACTGATATGGACACTACTTTGAATGATAAAGGTGTTTATAATTAGAACTATTTAAGTTAAGTATATACACACGAATTCGGCTTATTATATGTCACAGTAAAGTCGACTGTTGCACAGGTCAGAAAAGTATGAATGAAAGAGTATTTTTCTTCAACTTAACAATGAAGATATAAAGTAAATACTTTTTAAGTTTAATACTCTTAGCAATGAAAATCTTAGGTGAATCCCTTTTAAGTTGAAAATTTGAGATACTTAATCGTTTTAAGTTCACAAGAATTGAATCAATCAGCAGGTCTGAGACACAGTATTGAACACTGTGACACAGACAGATGGCGAGATAAATAAGATATAAATAAGGAGAATAAACGTAAAAGTAAATGAACAAACAAGACGATGTTTAAAAAATTGGTTCAGCCTCTACTCTGAGGCCTACGTCCAACCGTTATTTTATTGTTTGTTTAGAAATTTACTCAAACAACTAAACCCCTTACAATGAAAATAACTCGCCAACCTTCTCCGGTTGCACTTGCTTGAAGCTACTCCGCTTCAAGACTTTCACTTGCTCAAAGTTGCTCCGCTTCAAGACTTAAGTTCTATCTCACAGGTTTACAAAGTCTTTGAATCTCAATCGTTCACTTAATGGACATGGAGATCACAATTAAGACATAAACACGAGAATCATGGAACAAGCTCATATGCCACAATGCAGTAAACTGATACATGGAGATTTACAACTCTTTTGAAAAACGATTGAAGACTTTTAAAATAGAAAACAGTTCTGCAAATAAGTTGAAGAACAAGAGCTGAAATTTTGCAAAGTGTTTTAACAATTAATGCTCATAAAAGTCTTGGGAATTAAATGATGCTAAGACTTGCTATTTATAGTGGAAGTAGTGGCCTTAAGGTGAATACTTTAAGATTAATTAATCACACAATAAAATAACTAGCCTTATTTGATTGTAAGTGTTAGGTGTTGCATGTGAGTGCAACAACCAGGTTGCTTTGCTTCTTATTTCAGTTTTAAAACTTCAACACATTTGACAAGTGACAACTTACCACAAATGGAAGAGTACTTTAGTACTTGACTAAATCAACTTTCCATTTATGTAAAAATAGATGCACAACTTTAGAGGAGTCAACATATGATATTTGCAAATTGATTTTTTCAGATTTGTTTTCAAACTGGGATAATTCAAATGTAAAATCTTTGAGAATATGAAATTTGTAAAGATTTTGACACTTAAACATTTCGTATAATACCTTCCTCCTTATGAGTATCAGAAACCACAGTACAACGTACTGTTGTATGGTTTTGCCACAACTAGACTTGAATGAGAATGTTACACTTACTCTTACCACATTCGACAAAGGCTTATGATAACATCATTGTCTTGACTTCTTGATTGCTTCATCTTGATCATGTTAAGTCATCAATGGGAGTCCATTTGATTGCTTCAATCACTAAGCATTTGTAATCGTTTACAACATTTGACTGAGGCTAAGAGATTTCTTGTCATAACTTCATCTCTATCATTCTTGAACCATCTTTGGAAATTCATTGAGTGCTTCAAATGCTAAATATTATAACTAAGAAGCAGACAATTTAAATAACAATGAAACTTGGCATCATCAACCAAGTGTGTTCTAACACCATGCATTATCAACCACCCTCACAACTTCAGTCTAAACCCCTTCACGGAACATGTTATTTCGAACTTTCTAGGAGGCCCATAGCATCATAAAAAAACCTGCTTGATCTTCCCCTTTTGTTTCTTTGAATTACTCAATCCACCTGATCAATACCAATCAAAAATATAATGACATCCTGATTTAAGTGTGAATATCACTCCCACTAGCTACCTGACATCGGAAATAAGTTGGGTTTATGTCTTGAACTCACTTCTGCAAATTAGAACCTGTGTTACTCCGACACGGTGTCGTGTCTGACGCGTGTCTGAGTGTAGGACAGGGCTATTTTGGGTGAATTTTCCTATTTTGTGGTCTAAATTGAAGTGTCAAAGTGTCGTGTCGTTTCGGACACCGATACGTGTCTAACACGCGGTTAAGTGAAGCGTCGGAGTAATATAGATTAGAACCACATGAGAGCGATTTAACATACACACATTGCCATTAAAAAAATTTTCACCTTCGGGGGTAGATCAAGACTCTGTGCTTGCACTGCCATCCCCCTAATCTTGCTCTTTCCGCCATCGTATGAAAAGATATCCTGATTTAAGCTATCTACCATCTTTTGAAAAATTCCATACCAAGCTATCCTCCACTGAATCAACACTAAGTGGGGTTTTATGATTTTCTTTATAGGGTATTTTGGATCATGCTTTAAATCTGAGTCATAATTAGTAGCTTTGGGATCTAATATTCTTTTATAAGAAGACATGTATCCTATACGATCCTAGATCCCTTGATATTAGACATTTGATGATTTGTGAAATACTTTGAAACCTGGAGCGATAAGTAAATATAGAGTATATCTATATTGAATAAATCTATTAAAAGACAAACTCATGTTGATGTTACTTGAATCAACCCATTTGACTATCAACCTTGTCCTTAATTATTCACCCATTACCCCGCTTATTACAAAAAAAAATAAAAAATTACCCCAATTAATTGACAATCTGATGTGAGAATTTGTTATATATATCTGCCACGTTCTAACCCTTTGCTCCTCTAGTCTGGCTCTGTGGCTCTGTCCTTTAACATCTGGTCTTTCACCACTCTCTTAGAGATGTTATGTTGTGCTTGAGGCATTATATCTTATTTGGTCCTATTAAGTATCGATTCCATATCTTACAGCATTTCCCTTGTTCTTTTTCCTACAAATGTGGTTCTTTTATTTGTGTGTGGTGTTACTAAGTTTTTTTAGATGTTGTCGTACTTATGCAGATACTTGCTGGATAAGCCTCGTGTGAAGCCTAGTTATAACAGAGGATCCAGCTTCAGAGAAGAAAAGCTACATGATATTATCGGAGAGAATTCACAATCAAGGTGATGTGTAGGTTGAACTCCTGTTCCAGTGCCTACACACTTTAAATGATCGTGTACCTATCATCGTTTTCCAGTCATATAAAACGATAAGAGCATGTACTATAGCAACAAAAGAAGAGCACTCATTTTGCATTCCATTTACCCTCTCTTCTTTGAGCCCAATAAACAATTTTATGCCCACAATAGCAAAACTCTCCCACATAATTTCATATTACTTGTTATCCTCACCTCTTCTTTTTGAATCTCTTTAAGGAAAATTAAAAAACAAAATCCAGCCTCGTATTTTTTTTTTTGGTATGGCCCAATTTACTTTAAGAGCATATGGAGAATAACTCTCCTTTTGTTCTCGTGAGGAGCGCAAGAGTTCCCCTACTATGAGCTAAAAACAATAATTTTTGCTCGCCAACAACAGAAACGTCGTATAGTGCACTTAAAACGCACTAAAAGAGACTCTTTCTGGATGACATGATGAACACTGTGCCAAATGTTGAATCAAATGACTACTATTTCACATTAAAACTGCAGTGATTTTTGTAAAGCCAATTCTCTATTTCGAGTAATATCTCATGCAAGTGTAAATTGATTGCTTAGCAGATTTGTCGGATGTACCTAAGAAGAAGCTTGAAGAACTCTGAAAGCTCTGTCAAATTGAAGTAATTCCTTACTCGTTGACCCTTGGATATTCTTACTGGAGGGCAGGTGAGTGAATGGTTTATAAATATATTAAATGATATCTATTTCTCCTCGTACATTATTTGTTGGAAGTTATCTGCCCTTGACCCTTGACAAAGAAACAAGTGTTTGCACTCCTTGTGGATCAATTCATAATACTTGTAGAGTTCTATCTATGATTTTATGCTACTGGTTCTGTCCTTAATAAAACAGTTGTACTTACACCCATGATATTAAATCTCAATTTGAGATCAGTTACAAAGCTAGAGAATCTTAGAGTGTGATCTCTTAAAACATTAATTCAAGAAATACCAATCAAATTTATGGGTTTTTATTAATGGGTAATTTTTACTCAAAACTCGCGTTTTATAACGTAAAGCTTCAAAACCTATGGGGCCATGAGATCCCACACCCTTGTACATTCCTACGCCATTGTTTGAGATTTAATCTCGGGATAGGTTGTCACAACAAGATCTTGGTATCAATACTAACTCAAATTGCGATGACGGTAACCTTTAAAATCTTGGATCATGGTGGTGGCCTAGATTTAGTACATGGTTGTACCAATTTTCACGGTGCATTTCAGAATTTGCAAGTCCCTAAGATAAGCTCTTTTCTGTAACTGATTTGTTGTCTTAAAGGTTCATCCATAGTTCTTATTTTCAGAATTTTGGGTACTCGCCTAGTTTGAAAGTGTTCCCGGTTGTTTCTTTATTTGTAATTTGAGAATGTAAATTGGCATGTTTAGGAAAGCTAACATGATGCACCTACTTCTTCTGGAACGCATGTATAGGATGAACTTACATTTGTTGTCTACTTCAGGCCATTATTTATGTCCGTGAAATTAATTATGATGAGATAGGTGGAAGATGATACACATACACATAGTGTACAAAAATTTTGTACACAAACCAATAGTGGCGTGACACGTAGCAAACCGTGGTAAACTAGGTTAGATTAGTTTAGGGTTAGGTTAGTCATTTTACATATATAGTTAATTAATTAACTACACTTGGTTAACATTATTTATGTTTATTTTTGCTATATTTGATTTAGTTTTCTAAATTTCCAATTTAGTTTTCTAAATTTCCATTTCGCATTATCTGCCAAAGACGTGGATTTATTCACCATTTTTTTATAATTGCTTAATTTTTCGAAAAACCCGTAATTATTGGAACCCTAATTTCTATCCGAATAATCAATTGGTATTTGAATTCGATAAATAAAATTGATTAATAATCCATATACAATAATCAAAATCGTTCATGCAATGAAATACCATCCCTAATTCAATTCGCAAAATTTTTGAACTTGAATTTGATTTTTTTTTTTCAGAATAATTAATGATGAACCCTAATTCGTCAATAGGTGCATAAATTTAGCCCTAATTCGATTTATCAAATGATTATGAACCGTAATTAAATTGGTGAAATTGGTGAAATTGATCTAGTATGTAATTAGATTTTTGTTATCGTTAGTGTCGATGAACCCTAATTCGTGCAATTTGGGGAAAAAAAGAAGGGGAAAATAAAATATAAAACCATAAATGTTGTTAGTAAGAATCGAACACGCGATGCATTATATGCAGTAGAAGTGTGTTTAACCATTTAAGCAAGGGGTATCAGCACATCTACTAGTCAATTTAATTTCATTATATAGTGTTAAATAGTCTTAATTCATAAAATAGTTGAAATTTCCTATATTGCCCTAAATTTCGCCCATTATTGTTTCCTTTATTGTTTTATTTTCACATTAGAATTTTTTGGTAACTAACTGATTTTAAGAATCTTTTTTGATACAATTAAATTTATTTATTCAAATTTATTCTTAAATTATATAATTTTTAATACCATTTTCTAAATCTTATCTTTTTGTTGAGATTTTTAGGTAGCATTATTTTATTTTCTTGTACCTTAACGTTGAAGTGTTAGCAGAAAAACAAAGAGATACTATATTTTTTTTTTAAAAAAAAAAAACAAGCATTAGTTATTGAAGATGGATTTCGAGCTTAATATGCCTTGGGAAGACGATCTTGACAATATTAGTTTAGAAGATGTTGATAATAACGTGGAACTTCAAGAGGACGGGGATGATCAAGAGGATGTTGTTAGCTTTAACGAGTTTAGCTTAGATGAATTGTTATATGATGACGGTGTTGATGGTGAACCTGTCAATAATGGAGGTGAAGACAACGATGAGGATGACGTCAACGATGAGGGTGTCGGGAACGAGGAGGATGTCATCGAAAATGAGGTTGTTATAGATGACTTGCATGAACCTCCTGTTGTTGAAGGGGGATATGTGCAGAAGGTCGCTAAGTTCCTAAAAAGCGGATACACCGACAATGTGGAACTTGACCCTCCAGCACAAAGAATGCATTTTGTAAATGGTGATGAGTTTGGTGCATATTGTTACCAATATGCCTATAATCAAGGCTTTTAATTTTATATTAGGACTAGCAAACTACTGGATTACTATTCAGGAAAAGGGGTAAAGCGATATGGTGCGGGAAAGAGCGAGCCTTGTTTCTACATGTATAAACGGGTCAGATTATGTTGCACAAGGGCGGCTAAATCAAGGAAAAAGAACATCGAAGTTTCCTCATTTAAGCCATGCCAATGTGTCATAGAAGCCACTTTACTAGATGATTTCATCGTCATCAAGCATGCTAGATTGGACCACAATCATGATGATCTCAATCCTGCAAATAGTCGTCATATGGTCGGATACAGGGTATGGGATGAATATTTTAAGAGACGAGCCTTAATGAATGATGAAGCCGGTATCCCAATTGCTAAAAACTTTAACACCTTGGTCAGAGAAGTTGGTGGTCACGGGAATTTAACTGCCAGTGAGCGTGATTTGAGGAACATGCTCAATCAAGAACGACAGCGCAGTAGAATTCAAGGTGATGCTAATGCTCTTGAAGAAAGATTTATTAAGTTGAAAGAAGTCGATCCCAATTTTTACTATGCAATCGAGACGGATCAAAAAGGGATGTTAGTTAATGTATTTTGGGCCGATGGACGTTGCAGGGCTATGCCAAAGGTATTTGGTGATGCGGTTTCTTATGACGCTACGTTCCTTTGTAACAGATAACATTATTATCTTGAGTTAATTAATCAAATTTTAGTCATTCATGAGAATTGTGGTTTAATTAGAAGCCTTTGTAACAGGTAACCCTAAGTAGTTTAATTAGAATCATGAAATACGTAAGAACCCTAATGTATTACGGTTTTTTCTTATTGAATTCGAGTTTTTTTTTAAAAAAAATTAAGTTGATTATGTATTTATCGATCATGTAAAATTGAATTAATGTACTACGATTTGAGTCGAAGTATGGTTTAAATCGACTTAGGGTTTGCAATTATATAATTGCAATTATCGATCCTTGATTGCTATTTTGGTAGGAAAACCGTGCTTAGGTTAAAATACGATTTCAATTTATATTAATATGCTTATACTTATGTTTAAATTGCAGGTACAAAATGCCGTTTACTCCGTTTGTTGGTGTAAATCATCACGGTTGTACTGTTGGACTTGCATCCGCTTTGATTTCATACGAGGATGCCGTAAGCTTTACTTGGGTGTTTAGGAGATGGTTAGACTGTATAGGTAGAGCTCCTTCAGTTATAATCACCGATCAGTGTAGGGGGATTGGTTTGGCTGTGAAGACCGTATTTTCTAATACGCCACACCATTTGTATCTTTGGCACATAATGCGAAATAGTTTTAAGAATTTGGGGTGCTTTGCTAGGTTCCGGGAAATTCAGGCTGACCTAAGGGATGTGGTTTATGAGAGTAAGGACATCGATGATTTTGAGGCATCTTGGCAAATTTTTATCGATAAATATGGGATACGACGGCATGCTAGATCAAGGAGATGTATGAAAAAAGGGAGACATGGCTTCCGTTGTATTGAAGGCACATGTTTTGCGCAGGTATGTCATCCACACAAAGAAGTGAGAAGACGAACAGATTCTTCAAGAATTATGTTACTAGAAGCAGAGCTCGTAACACGCAGTAGATTTATATTTAATTAATTTTTGAGACGATTTTATTTCAATTGTTTTTTTGTCAATTTAGTTGAATTGATTTGGTTTATTCGAATTGTAGACAATGTTAATTTAGTCCAATTTTTAATTTATTCGATTTGATCAATTTTATGTTAATTTAGTCGAATTATGTTAGTTTATTATTCAGTTTAGTCAAACTCTTCTAAAGTTTTTCCAATTTGTCTATGAGTAAGTCCAATTGAATAATAGTTAGTCCAATTTTTGTGTCCATCATAGTTCAATAAAATTTGTAAACTAAACGAATTTTAGTCCAATTGAAATCGTAATTGAATAAAAATTAGTCGATATTGGCGAATTGAAAAATTAATTGAATATATTTACTTAGTCCAAGTTTGTGCTACAATTTAGTGAAACGTAAACATACGCATTCTGATTGAAGTCTGATCACAATACAATACGACTTTAATTTATGGGCATAATCCCGGTTCTTGTAACTAAAAAAAAAATACAGTACGACTTACAAATGATCACAATCCGATTAGATTACCATAGGAATACAATCCGATTACAAGTGATCCCAAAACCATACGACTTACAACCGGCATAATTTTACAATCCGATTACATAATACAAACATCACACTTGACTAGACGATTACAACCGACATATTTTACAATACGGAGGAAAATCAAACATCGACATAGTACGCTAACAGTAGATCACATATTTCACAATACGAAAAACTAGTTAATATACAATAATATAGACGATGACCGATTAAACAATCAAGATGACTAATTAAGGGCAATATTTTACCTCTGCACCGTATTTTTCCTCAAGTTTTTCCTGCTCCGCTTCAACACTTTTCCTGCTCTAAGCCCATCCATACGCCCCACAACTTACAAGTACGGGTCATATGTATTCTCTGCCACTTACCACTTCTAGGAAAGATGTAAATGGACATGAGGTCCATGCATGAGGCAACCTGAAAGGCGGATGAACTTTCATCTGTACCTTTAATGGTTGGTGCTTCAGTCATATTTTTAATAACACCGGGTACTGGATAAACTCTTCTGGGGGGTGGTTGCCACCATCGCCAATCACGGATACGGTCGTCTTCCATAGGTTTTTTTTTGTCAAAGAAAAAGGGGAAGTTGAAGTGGTAGAAGATGGAGATTATGGATGGAGATGAATAATTGATGAAGGGTAGGTTGGTTTAAATGAATGAGAGGTTACATTTATAGGCAATTATGATTGTGTAAGTTGTCTAGTGACTTCTAATGTCGGGTTAGAAAACGGGTTTGCAATAGGGTTAAATTTATGATCGGGTTAAAAACGGGGTTTCAATAGGGTTATAGCTATGAGTTTTTAATTTCAGTCAAATTATTAAACTTTTTAGACATATTTTGTCAAAATTAGTAGAAGTCGAATTCTGTCAAACTTAGTCAAATTAAACGAGACTAATTTTGTCAAACGTCGTCAAATTAAACGAATTTGATCGGTTTAATAACCTTAGACGAATTTTATGTTAATTTCAGTCCTTAATATAAACGAGTTAATCGAATTGGTAAAACCTGTTTTTCGAGTTAATCGAATTGGTAAAACTTAAGACGATTTTATTTATTCAAATTGGGAATGATGGGTAATGGAGGTATTTATAACCGGGTTAATAAAGCGTGTTTGATCGGTTGTAGTTTTAATCGGGTTACAAATAAGAATTGTCGAACTTGTCGGGTTAAAAACCAGGTTACACTATTTTGCATGCAAAATGACTTTATCCATCTCCTTACTCAACCTTTGACATATGACAACACCAAAAAATTCATGATGACTTACCATTGACTACTGAAATCATGATTACTTCCATTATGTTACGGTTTTTAATATTAAAACGTAAACTCGAATCATATTACGAATTAACCAATTAACCAATTATGCAATAAACTAAATTAAACGAATTTGATTTATTAAAAACAGGAAAGCAACCCTAATTTAGAACGATTAAGGAAATCAGAATACTTACCATAAGAATAAAACTTACAATATGGAAAACTATACAACTATGGTCAAACTAAAAACGGAAATTAACGATCGATTAGAACGATTACAATAACAATTTCAAGAATAAAATTGAAGGGACTGATGATCAAATCGGTATCGAATTAGACAACCCAGAAAAAATAATCAAGTCGGGTGCCATGATCATAAACTGATCGAGATTAGGTTATATCATAAAAACGAAACCACTATATACGATATCAAGGATAAACGATTATAAGACGGAAATTAAAGAAGCAAGCAATTGAAGAAATTATAAGATCATCTTATTACAATAAGTAATTTACATTAACTAGATAATATGATCGGATTACAATAATCCGATTACAACATCTAGTAAAAACTAATCTTCATCAGAACTATCCGATTACAACATCTACTAAAAACGGGGTGCATGCAACCCATATACACAAAAAACAACAGACTTTACAATGTTTGCATGAACCATCTTCATCATCAAAAGAACTAACATCATCAAACCCAACCCGATCAACATTCATCACCATGTTAACAAAAAAAAAAACGCCCATGCAAACTTAACATAACCCACATATACAACCAAACCAAATGTCGATACTAACCAAACCAAATACAATATTTATACAGAAAACGTTATTAACCCTACATGCATGAACTGAAAATTAAAAACATAATTAAGGACAATATTTACCACCGGCTTCGTCTGCCTTCTTCTCCACTGTTTTCTTGCATTCCGCCCAACCATACGCCCATGCCTTACAAACCCGAGTCATTGATATTTTCTGCCAAGATCCACACCTAGGTATGATGTAAAATGACATTATGTCATTGCATGAAGCAACCCAAAATGCGGATGAATTTTCATCAGTCCCTTCAATTTCAGGCGGTTTGTCGAGTTTAGTTATTTCATGCGGGATTGGGTATACCGTTTTAGGTTGAGCAAAGATCGACCAATCAAGGCCTCCATCTTCAACTTGAGTCATATTTTGTTTGAGTTTAATAATTTAGGGTTAGAGATGGGGTTTTTTTTTTTTTAAAGTGGCGGTTTAAGGGAGGAAGAGGAAGAAGGAAAGAAGAAGATGAAATGCAGGAAGATTAATGGACGATCGGCAGTTTCCGTATTTTATAGGGACTTTTTTTTATATAAAATTAAAATTGTAAACAAGCAAGTATTTTAAGATTTTAGGTTTTCCTTTTTGATAGTATAAATAGAAGATTTTTTGTTTTATCTTTTATAGTAATAATATATACTAACTAGTATAATATTTTTTAATGTCGATAGTAAGCTATAATCGGAACTAGTTAGTTCCTAATTTACGTAAAATGTCGATAGTAAGCTATAATCGGAACTAGTTAGTGCCTAATTACATAAAATGTCGATATTAAGCTATAATCGGAACTAGTTAGTTTCTAATTACATAAATTGTCGATAGTAATTAAGCTATAATCGGAACTAGTTAGTTCCTAATTTACGTAAAATGTCGATAGTAAGCTATAGTCAGAACTAGTAAATAAGTAATTACGTAAAATGTCGATAGTAAGCTATAATCGGAACTAGCTAGTTAGTACCTAATTTACGTAAAATGTCGATATATAGTAAGCTATAACCGGAACTAGTTAGTTCCTAATTTACGTAAAATGTCGATAGTAAGCTATAATTAAAACTAGTTAGTGCGTAATTACATAAAATGTTGATATTAAGCTATAATCGGAACTAGTAAGTTCCTAATTTACGTAAAATGTCGATAGTAAGCTATAGTCGGAACTAGTTAGTACCTAACTACATAAAATGTCGATAGTAAGCTATAGTCGGAACTAGTAAATAAGTAATTACGTATAATGTCGATAGTAAGCTATAATTGGAACTAGCTAGTTAGTACCTAATTTACGTAAAATGTCGAAAGTAAGCTATAATCGGAACTAGTTAGTGCCTAATTACATAAAATGTCGATAGTAAGCTATAATCGGAACTAGTTAGTTCCTAATTTACGTAAAATGTCGATAGTAAGCTATAGTCGGAACTAGTTAGTACCTAACTACATAAAATGCCGATATTAACCTATAATCAGAAATAATTATTAAATAATTCCATACAATCAAACTTAGAAACCCTAAACACTATATTCTAAACCCCAAACCCTATATTCTAAACCCTAAACCCTATATTCTAAACCCCAAACCCTATATTCTATACCCTAAACCCTATATTCTAAACCCAAACAAGTATATTCGGTTTTCCGCCAATTGTGTGAAATTCAAAAATTTTCCCAAACTTAGTTTAAATTTAAATTATTCAATTTTGCGCCAATGGTGTTAAATTTGGTCAATTAAAAAAAAAATCAAATGAATGTGTCTATGCAGAATCGAACACGGATTGGCCTATGCAATGCGTTACTATTAGAAACCAGTTGAGCAATGGGTATTAGCACGATTACTAATCAATTAAATTGCAATATATACTAAATCGAATTTAAATTTATTTAATTAGTAACATATATTTTCCGTTTTTAATTTGATTCACGCAATATTCTATCTTCGAATCATTATTCTTAAATTTACATTTCAAATTTTATTCATAATCAACTACGATATTTCATATCTTTTCCGTTTTTAATTTTATTGTATCTTGCTATAATATATTCATTTTTTAATTTTAAAAATTATACCAGGATATTTTGGCCGAAATATAGGGATACGATTAGGAAACTATATTTTCGGCCAAAATTTAGGGCATAAAATTAGGAAACTTTACTTAAGTTTCAAAAATCATATTCTTTTGGGAGATCTTATTTTTATTTATTAATTCCATTTATTTCCATTTACATTATACTAAAATGCAAACAATAAATCTCTTCTTATGCAACGTGGGTTCGAATCCTACCAACCACATTTTTTTTACCATGTGTATCCGTTTACGGCTTCTTATGCATCGTGGGTTTGAATCCTACTAACCACATTTTTTTCACCATGTCCATCAATTTAGGGTTTACCATTTCAACTTAGTTTAAGACTTATTTCAAGTCGTTTAATTGCTTTTGAACCATAGTTCGTTTAATTCCTTTCGATGTTCACATATATTCTTAATTCAAACAAATAATTAAAAGGATATTGATGAAATGACTATGAAATTTATTTCAATTAAAAATTTTATAACATAAACTGAATGAAATTAAAGATTACAAAACTGAAATTGAAAAACGTGTGAACTGACAAAAATAAATAAACAAAACCTATAAAAAAACTAAAACTGGAGGCGTCTAATAGCGTGTGCCGGCAATCGATATCGATCCCTAGACCTCCATCCAAAATGGATAGGAGGAGGAGGTGTAGGTTGATCACGATTATAGCCAAACTCATCCCGAACCACTATTGCATCGTCCACAACGGGCGTGGGGAGATACTCCAAGTCACCTACTTGACGCCATTTAAGATGGTCATCGGGTAGAATTGGAGCATTTTTCGCATTAAACTCCTCTTCATATATGTACTCGATATTTTGGCAAGGAATACCATAAAGAGATTTTTCAAATTGCTTATGTGGAACAATTTCAATCATTGCTTGAACGAACCGTCTTGTTTCCAACACATCTTGTGCGTGACCTTTCTTCTCATTTTCAAGTTGATACTCCAACACCCGATTTCGTAGCATTAGTTCAGCCATTTTTACAACTCGTTTATCCATTTGTAATTTAGGGTTAGTTTGATAAGCTTTTAGAATTTTTGTGTGTTATGGATGAGTTTTGTGCGAGTTAAAATGAGCAAAGGGATGAACTTAAATACAATTCTAACTCAAAATTCCCTCCATTTTTTCCCTCCAAAATTTCCCTCCAAAATTAACCACCACTAATACCCACGTTTAAGGAAAAACAAATCATTAAGAATAAATTTACAATCCATTAAAAATAAAAATATAAGATTACACAATATTATAAGATCAATTCAGAATAAATTTAAATAAATAAATGGTATAGAAAATATTCCTTAAATACTTTATTTACAAAAATAAAGAATATGAATATAAAAAAACAAAATGGTCGAAATTTAGGGCACCCAAATAGGAAACTATAATGAACGAATATTAAGGCAATATATTCCGAAAGTTTTGACTATTTTTATATTGAGATTATTTCACACTATAAAATGCAATTAAATTGTATAGTAGACGTGCTGATACCCCTTGCTTAACTGGTTACGAGTATACTTGCAAAAACTAACTTAGCCCATTCTCATGAAACGCGGTTTTGAACCTCAATATCAACATCTTTTGTGTTTTTTTTAGCCTCAATTTTTCGACTAATTCTAAACCAACCAATGAAATTCACATAGAAATAAATTAGGTTTCGTCATTATTAATAGAAAGATTTCAATTAGGGTCCATCATCAATTGAATAAACAATTTTTTTGTTTAATTGAATATTGGATTAGGGCTACATTCGAATTACTTATTTTAGGACGAAAAAGATGAACAATTTCGATAAAATTGAAAAATCAATCCATTAATTTTATTAATACAATTAAATTAGAGGGAAATGTTATACGAAATTCATTGTTTTGATCCCTAATTCAATTTTTGGATGAACCCTAATTTAGTCAGATGTGTAATTGAATTAGGGTTTCGTTAATTTGATGCAAAAATTTGTTTGATGCAAAAGTTAATCATTTTGCAAACATTAATGTAATTGAATAATAAATAATTTAATTTTTATGTAATTGCCTAAATATAAATGGAAACAAAATAAATGAAATAGGAAATAAAACTAACCATAAATTAGTTAACTATATAAGCAAAATGACTAACCTAACCCTAAATTAATCTAACCTAGTTCACCACGATTTGCCACGTGTCACGCCACTATTGGTTGGTGTACAAAATTTTTGTACACCATATGTATCCGTAGCCTTTTCGGAGATAGGCTAACTAGAGACTTGAACTCTCGAGTTTTATTCCATGGGAGTCCAATAGTGTTGAAACTCGATGGTTCAAAACAAAAGTGATGCTGTACAAATAACCCTGTCACGCTCTTGCTTCATACACGAAACAAAAAAAAAAAAAAAAAAAAAAAAAAACAGGCGATTGTGTAATCCAAATGAGATGAAACAAAAAAAAAAAGATATTCTCTCGTGTACCCTTGAACTTTTTCGTTTTCTAAGGTATACCCCTTGTTTTTCTAAAAAAAACTTTGACCGACAATAATTCTCTGTTACGAGTTCAGAAAACGATAATTTTTTTTCAAACCAATTATCTCGTCAAGGCCTTGAATGTGAAAAAAAAAAATTCACCGACTTTTGAACTCGTAACCGGTACTTATGGTTGGTCAAAGCTTTTTTAACGAATAAACTTTGACCGACCATAATTCCCGACTACGAGGTGACACGTCAGTGAATTCTTTTTCAAACTGAAGACCTCTTCAAGACGGTCAATTTGAAAAACAGTTTATCGTATTCTGAACTTATAGCCAAGAGTTATTGACGGTCAAAGTTTTTTTTTTGCAAAAAAAGAAGGTACATCCTAGAAAATAAAAAAGTTGAGGGGTACACGAGAGAATATCCCAAAAAAGAAAATAAAGAGCGGATATTTTCTTGTTGATTTGTTCGTTTGATAAAACTCTGTAATGTAAATGAGATGACACACATGCTTTTTATCATTTTGTAGCATATTGTGATGCATCGAGCTCATGGTAAAAGCTTAAAATATTTTGTGTATTTGTCTGCTATTGTCTTACCTCCAAAATAGTAGATTCTACATCAGAATTGATCCTGTTATCTTTTTCTGTTTCTTGTAGATCACATTCTGAAGCAGATTTTGCCTGATGGAGTCGAGGTGCCTTCGTCTTTTGAGACAATAGTTAAGTATTTACAATGTATTTTGTTTCCAATGACTCGTACTGCTTTTTGTTTCTTGTTTTCAATGGCTTTCTTAGTTACTGATATGGTGACCAGCTTATATGTGCAGCATAATGAAGCAAATAATAAGGGCGGCCATAAGGAGAGAAAATTTTACTCATAGAGAGAAAATTAGATCAAACCATTTATCTGAGAAATAAGGATATTTGACAAGAAACTCTGCTACAACCAATCATTTTGTGAGATACTAATGACAAGGAGACTACCACAAATGATTTTTTTTCCCTTGTAGTGCAACATTTCATTTGCTTATAGTTTTGCTATTTGATAACATTTCAGTATCATAAAAAGTGGAGTTGTTAAAGTCTCTTCAAGGTTCTGATTCATAAATTGATGTTTATAAAATATGTGCAGGTCATGTTGCACATCTCAATATTACTGAGGAATTACTTCCTTACAAGGACATTATTGCAAAAGTTATCTATGATTAAGTTTGGCATTTGTTATGTAGTATAATTGTTTTTAGCTGTGCTTTCCAAGCTTTAAAATGTCTCATTTGCAGGATTTTGATTAGTATTCGAATTTTTTATTTTGGGATTTTGTCACGTTGTCTAGTGCTTCATCTGAGAGATGTTCTCTGTTGCTGACAGAAAAATTATCCAAGAATTAAAACTGTAGTGAACAAAGTTGGCAGCATCAGTAATGAGTTTCGGGTTCCAAAATTTGAGGTCCTCGCTGGTGAAAGTGATATGGATACAGAGGTGAGGCAGTATGGGGCAAGATTCAAGCTTGATTACGGTCTGGTCTACTGGAACTCCAGATTAGAACATGAGCATATGAGAATGGTGTCTCTATTCCAAGCTGGAGAGACCATCTGCGTTATGTTTGCTGGCATTGGCCCATTTGCCGTTCCAGCAGCACTAAAGGGTTGCACTGTGTATGGAAATGATCTCAACCCGGATAGCATCAGATATTTGAAAATCAATGCAGAAATTAATAAAGTAATAGCCCACCCCTAGAGACTGGACCCTAATGACATGCGTTCTAGACCTAAGGGTCACTTGTGATTTTATGAATAACCACAGACATTTTTATGAATAACCAACCTGCAGATGCATTTAAATGCCGGATACAGAAGAAATATTGGAAGGGGCTTCTGCCCTGGATTCACTGTTACTGCTTCATCCGGGCGAGCGAAACTGAAGAATTTATTATTTCAGTGAGTATCTATGCCTTACTAATTCTGTATACTTTTGTCCACACTGCATTTTTTATTGTGTCCTTTTTTGCTTGGAATATGACGGAAATTTTAGTACTTTTCTTTAAAGTAATGCAAGTGAACACAAATTCCCGTTAGATGATCTCATGATAATACTATGCTGAGCTGACCCGAATAAGGACTAATTGGAGTGTTATTCTTTCTATTAGTGGATGGATGGTTAAGGTTAGTTAATAAGTGAGCTGGTCATGTGTTATTATGAATAGTGAAGTTAGCTTTCAAGGAATATCAGCAGTCCTTACGATTTACGACTTTACGTATGAACAAAAGTAGAAAAGGTTGTTAATCCAATAATTCCCATGTTTGCTACCCTAGAATTTACTGTAACAAAATTACTTGTTCATGTATGAACTTTGTAGCACAAAGTTAGCTGCTAGCCTTTTTTATTTTCTTCTTCAAGAATTCCCACAATTTTGCAGGAGGCTGAGTCTAGGTTGGGTGCTAAGATACTCGACCCTGTGTTCCATAGAGTTAGGGACGTTGCACCTAACAAGGGAAAATAAACCTTTTGTTTTTACCTCTTTTGCATGTGTAATCAATCTATCGATGATAGTGGAGCCAAATAAGCGCGCTTTGGTTCAGATTACTCCTTATGATGAGATAATGTAAAAAGACTTGTAAATTAGCCACACTTTAGTCAATTGTGAAGCAAGAAGTACCAATTTTTCGCACAATATTCATTATGGATCATTCGTTAGCAACCTCTAATCCCAGTTCACAATGTTTTGTGATAATCATTGAGGCACTAGAGTCTAGACTCTAGAGAGTAATGTGGCTAATTTACAAGTAATCTAATTTTTGCTGTAAATATAAGTAATTTTTCAAGGTACCTCGTTTCTTACTTTCCTACATGATTAATTAAACGGGGTACTAAACTAATGCATTTCTCAGGCTATGTTTTGCTTAAGCTTCAGACTTCCCGAGGAAGCTTGTGTTGGTGAAGAGGTTGCTAAAGCCGTTGTCTGCTGATGATTAATGTTGGGTTCCTTTGATTGATGATAACATGCTCATTTAATGTGTGTTATCTTAGTTTACCTTTTCAAGATTTATGATCAAATTAAGCTTGGATTAAGATGTGTTGAATCGTTGGTCACCCAAAGTATAGAGTCACTTGTGTCATCTAATGTACAAGTTAGGGAGTAGAGTACTTAAAAGCAATAGTGATTAAGACTCTTTGTTATCCTTAAAAGTGACAATAGCCTGGATCACATTACTATGATCCGTAACACTTGAAAGTTATTTTTCACTTTTCGAAAATCCTTTTTATTCTTTTAAAGCAACTCGGATTTTATAAACAAACTTTCAGATTTCTCTTCAAAGAATTGGGTTTCTAGAAAAGAGTTTAGCTAATTATCAATTCAAATTGTTTCCTCTTTGTGTCAATTTGACTCCTTGGTCTTTTATAAAACAAGGTTTGCTTTTTGCCATTTTGGTGAAAACTTGTCACCTTGTGACTTGTTTTCCACCCTTTGTTTTCTAAAAAACCAAAGGCTCCTTTTGGATAATTACAAACTCCATTTTCTTGCTTTGCCTCTAAATAGAAGTACCTTCTTTTGTGCAAGTTTGGGAAAGTGTTGAACCTCATCACATGTGATGATCTTTGACTTTCAAAAACCCTAACACCTACCTTGCTTGCTCTCAAATTACATAGTGAAATCCTCTCTTGGCTTGGTGCCCGTAGTTTTTTCCCATTCAAGGGTTTTCCACGTACAAAATTACTTGTCTTATTATTGTTGTTGTTATTTTATTTACAGCTTTATATTGTACCCTGACGATCTGACCAACAGACTATCTAGAGCTAGTTAACCTTGCACAACTCTACCCTGACCTGATTTCGCCTTGCGCAAAACCCACACAAAACAATTGGCGCCCACCGTGGGGCATCTAGCTCTTTAAAACCTTTTTTCTTACCTTACAAAAATTCAAAAATCCTACAAAAATGGCCCAACCCACCGTTGAAGAACAATTGAATGCAGCTCTGCAACAAGTCGCTGAATTGGAAAGCCTAAAAGAAAAAGTAGCCCAAATCGAGGCGAGAAATCGAACCGAAAGAATCTGAGTCAGCTCTAAAACAAAAATTAGAAAAAACCCAAGGAGCAGGCTCTAGATTCCAACCAGGAACTCCATATTCATCAATCATTAAAAATATTGATTTTTCCAGTTTTGGGAGCCCGAGTATTCCTAAATCCATTAATGTTGATGGTGATGATAAGCTAAAAGATGATAAGGATAAACCTGATGAATCCGCAGCAGCCATCATGATGGCAGTGGTTCAGGAGATCAAGAAACTCAATGAAAAATTTGGTAAGATACCCGGAGTACCTGCCAGCATGGAAGAAGCTGCCCCTGACAGCTATGCTGATTCGCCTTTCATAGACGAAATAACAAAGGTAGACCTACCCAAGAAGTTTACAATTCCATCCATGAGGGTCTATGATGGAACCACGGATCCACAAAATCATGTGGCTCTTTACAAGCAGAAAATGCTAGCTGCATCTATTCCCAGCGAGTTCAGACAAGTTTGCATGCGCAAGGGATTTGGAACGACCCTGACTAGCCCTGCTCTGTAATGGTACATCAACCTGCCAACTGGGAGCATCCATTCCTTTGCCAACTTGATCAACAGCTTCAACCAGCAGTTCGCGAGTAGCAGGGAGTTGGAGAAACGATCCAGTGACCTTTACCGAGTTACACAGAAGCCTGATGAAACTCTCAGGACATTTATTGCAAGATTCAACAAAGAGAAAGTATCCATACCCAGGTGTGACGTTGGAACAGCAGTTGAGGCATTCAGATAGGGGTTACTACCATATAGTGACTTATACAGTGAACTCACTAAGTATCCCTGCCACACCTTCGAAGATGTTCAGGCCAAAACTCTCGCTTTCATCAGGCTGGAAGAAGATAAAAGTTATAAACTTGGATCACCCAGTAGACCAAAGGATCATGAAAGGAGCAGTAGGAAGAGCAACAAAGGAAACAACTATGGACCTACTCCATATTCCAGGCCAGATCAGTCAGAAGTCAACCTGGCTCACGAGTATCAAGGTAAGGTTAAAGTTTATCCACCTATCTCCGAACATAACTTCAGTGTTGATATTGCAGGATTGATCCAGAGACTTGACAACATGGGATCAACTGTTAGATGGCCCAGGAAGTCAGAAAATCCAAATCCCAGAAGAGAAAATTCAAAATGGTGCGAATTTCACATGGATATTGGACACACCACGGATGATTGTTTCACCCCAAGGAAGGAAGTGGCCTACCTGCTAAAATCAGGATACTTGAAAGACCTGATTAAGACGAAAGGTAGGAATGCAAACCAGGATAAAGAGAATCAGGAGCATAAGCAGGATCGTAGCCTCCCTCCACCACCACCAATCTATGAAGTAAAATTCATATCTGGCGGTTCGAAGATTTGAGGGCCTAACAAGTTCAGCAGCAAAAAAGATAGCCAGGACACCAAGGACTGCGTCACCCTGCAAGCCGGATCATGTTCCAACAATCACTTTCAATGATTGTGACCTAGTGGGCATCCCTGATGTTCATCATGATGGCCTGGTAATTTCAATGCAGATTGGAGCAGCCACGGTAAGAAGGATCCTGGTAGATGGAGGCAGCTCAGTGAACCTGATCATGCTTGACGTACTAAAAGCCATGAAGATCAACGAAGACCAAATCATCAAAAAAATTCAGCGTCCTAGTAGGATTCAGTGGTGAAACCAGGAGCACTCTAGGAGAAATCCACCTCCCAACCTACGTGGAAGGAGTCTCATCTTATGAGAAATTTGGAGTCCTTGACTGCCTGTCATCCTACAATGCTATCCTGGGCAGACCCTGGATTCACAATGTCAAGGCCGTACCATCAACCTATCACCAGTGCATCAAGATACCAACAGACTGGGGCATAGCCACGATCAAAGGAGATCACAAGACAGCCCAGGAATGCTACACCGCAGCCTTGAAGCCTTCCAAGGCAGGTAAGTCCCTGGCATAGCAATTACAGTACCCTGTTAGGAGCACTTATGTGGCACCTCCCAGAATGGAAACAGATCAGATAATCCTAGACCCTGAGTACCCTAACAGGTATGTTTTAATAGGATCTGACGCACCAGATAGTATCAGGCCTGAACTGGTAAAATTCCTTAAAAATAAATCATCTTGGTTTGCTTGGTCACATTTTGATATGACTGGAATTAGCGCTGATATAATTACTCATAAGCTCAATGTTGACCCATCTTTTAAGCCTGTACAGCAGAAAAGGCGCAAATTTGCAGCTAAAAGAAATACCATAATAAACGAGGAAGTAGAGAAACTCTTGGATATGAGGATGATCAGGGAAATAATGTACCCTGAGTGGCTAGCTAACGTAGTTGTTGTGCAGAAGAAGAATGGAAAGTGAAGAGTCTGTGTAGACTACACTAACCTGAACAAAGCCTGTCCAAAAGATCCATTCCCCCTGCCTCATATCGATGCCATGGTAGACGCAACAGCAGGCCACAAGATGCTGACATTCATGGATGCTTCCAGTGGATTCAATCAAATAAAGATGCACCATGCTGACCAGGAGAGTACTGCATTCATTATAGACCGAGGCATATCTTGTTACATCGCTATGCCTTTCGGCTGAAGAATGCGGGGGCAACGTATCCTACCTGGTCAACATGATGTTCAAAGACCAAATAGGTGACATCATGGAAGTATACATAGACGACATGGTGGTGAAATCCAAGAATGCATAAGATCATGTGAAACATCTAGAAATAGCATTTGAGATATTGGAAAAATATACCATGAAGTTGAACCCTGCAAAATGCCACTTTGGAGTCTCTACAGGAAAATTCCTTGGATATATGGTCACAAAGAGAGGCATAGAAGCTAGCCCTGAACAGATAAAGGCTATCCTGGAACTACAGTCACCCAAGTCTGTCAAGGATATCCAAAAATTGACAGGCCGGGTAGCTGCCCTGAACCGTTTCATATCAAGATCCTTTGAGAGGTGCAAAACATTCTATAACCTTCTCAGAAAGAATAAACAGTTCCAGTGGACAGATGAGCATGAGACAGCTTTTCAGGATCTAAAATCTTACTTATCATCTCCACCCTTATTGGCTAAGCCAGAGAAGGGAGAGCCTTTGTCAGTATACCTATCTGTCACAGACACAGCAGTCAGAGCAGTCCTGGTAAAAGAACAGGACGGTCAGCAACATCCAATCTACTATGTAAGTAAAAGCCTGCTAGATGCTGAGTTGAGGTATGGACTACTTGAAAAATATGTCTTAGCTTTAATTATGTCATGTACTAAATTGCGACCTTATTTTGAAAGTCACCCCATTATAGTCAGGACCAATTTACCCATAAAATCTGTCCTGCTTAAGCCTGAACTTTTAGGTAGGATGGCCAAATGGTCAGTACAGATTAGCACATAAGACATCTCCTTTGAACCCAGGGCAGCGATCAAATCGCAGGCCCTAGCAGACTTTGTGGCTGACTTCAGCCCTAACTTGGAACCAGACCTGATAAAAGAGGTCAACCAACTAGAAAATAAAACCCTAGACCAAGAATGGATCCTATTCATAGATGGGGCATCCAACGCCAGGAGGACAGGGTTAGGACTAGTACTGAAATGCCCCAGGGAGATATGATAGCACATGCTGTAAGCTGTGAGTTCAAAGGCACGAACAACGAAGCATAATATGAAGCCCTGATAGTAGGCTTAAAGGTATGTCTAGACCTCAGTGTTCAAAACATAAAGGTAAAAACTGATTCACTGTTAATTGCTAATCAAATAAAGAGAATTTATACGGCTAAGGATGCAAAAATGATTTCTTATTTAGAATATGCAAAAAACCTTGCCGCTAAATTTGCTTTATTTGACATAGATCAAATATCAAGAGACCTGAATACCCAGGCTGATGCTCTGGCCAGCCTAGGTTCAAATTTCACCCCCACTGTTTTCGACAAAATACCAATTGTGCACCTATTAGAGCCAGCCATCAGCAAACCTGAACAAGTCAGTCCTGTCAATCAGGACAATAACTCTTGGACTAAACCCTATTATGACTGGTTTTTCCGAGGAATACTGCCTCAGGGTAGACATGAGGCAAGGGCTTTTAAAATTAGAGCTTCAACTTATGCTATCATCAATAACACTCTGTTCAAGAGATCGCAGGTTGGACCCTACCTAAGATGTTTGGAGCCTAACGAAGCCAAACTAGTACTTCAAGAAATACACGATGGACACTGTGGCAACCACAAAGGAGGAAAGAGCTTGGCAAGCAAAGTTCTCAGGACAAAGCTACATGGCCTACATTGAGGGCCGATGCCCGGAATACTCTTCAAAATGCGAAGCCTGCCAAATTCATGCACCAATCATACATCAGCCATCTGAACTCCTCCATTCAATCTCCGCGCCCTGGCCATTCATAAAGTGGGGCATGGATATTATGAGAAAACTGCCCGTAGCTCCAGGACAAAAAGTATTCAAGTTAGCTATGACTGACTACTTATCCAAATGGATTAAGGCTGACTCTTTCAGGCAAGTAATAGAAAAGGAAGTAATATCCTTCATCAGGACAAACATCATTTGCAGATATGGAGTCCCATCAGAAATAGTATGCGATAATGGAACTCAATTTGTGGGGAAAAGGACCCTAGCATTTTGCCAAGAATGGAATATCAACCTGATAACTTCAACCCCTGGATATCCAAAAGCCAATGGCCAGGCCGAATCAAGTAATAAGGTAGTTATAAGCTGCCTAAAAAAGAAGCTAAGAAGAAGACGAGGAAGATGGGCTGAAGAACTTCCATTAGTACTATGGGCAGACAGGACAACTCCAAAAACTGCAACAGGCCAAACACCTTACTCCCTGGTGTATGGCTGTGAAGCTGTCATTCCTGCGGAAGTACGGGTACCAACATCTAGATGCAGCCTGAACAATGTTGAAGCAAACAAAGACCTAATACAAGACAACTTGGTCCTAACAAAAGAATTAAGAGACGGTGCTAAAATCAGGATGGCATCATATCAACAAGCAGTCGCCAGGACTTACAATAAAAACGTCAGGATCAGGGTCTTTAAAGAAGGAGACCTTGTCCTACGCAAGGTATTTCCAAATAAAAAAGAAAAGTCAGCAGGCAAACTGGCTCCCACATGCGAAGACCCTTACTTAATCGATTCAATTGTTGGACAAGGAGCATACAGGCTCCAAACGCTAGAAGGGGAAATGATCCCAAGATCCTGGAATGTAACTCATTTAAAATTATTTCATATGTAAAGATCAGGCTACAATCAGGTATCAATTCAATCACTACTCAACCTAACATGCTATGTGATGAACTATATGTTTTACATGCCTTATCTGTATTTTATATCTGTTCAACTAACCTATCTATTTACTTTTTGAATCCTGAACAATTATACATAATAAAAGATTATATGCATAAATATTCAGGATTGAGGGCTACTCAACTATATATTTCTGAAACAAAAATTCTGCACCTAACTGTGCCTGACGAGTTGGTAACCGCCACCAGATACATTAAAGAGTCAGGACCAATCAGGTATGAAATAATTGCCTGACCTGAATAGGTTTACTGCCACGGATTACAACCGGTTGGACGCAGCAAGACAGGTGTAAGGGTGTTCTCTCCCAAACACTTAGTCTAAAATGCCCTCTTGACAGGCCGAATACCAAGCCCTCCAGCTAGGTAGGGGACATAAGCCCTCCTGACAGGCCGGTTTTCCTACCCCTTCAACCATTATAGCAAAAAACTATACTTGGTTGAATTACTCATGAATAAAACAAAACGAAAATGATGTGCAGGTTATTCAAACAAAATGCCTGACAGGCCCAACAGGATGAAACTCACAAGCCAAGCAAAAGTCAAAAGCAAAATCAGCCAAAAGAAGGCCACCATGCCTATATTAATAAAAATCTTCACCCCCTGGGGCAAAGGTGCCAAAATATTCATAAAGGTCAGGGATAGTCTCCTTGACCCAAGACAGGAAAATAAAAATATTGTTTGTCCAGGGACATCTCCCCTGGATGGCCAAAATACCAACTGAAAAATATATTACTGCTTCTCCTTAGAAACAGCACCAGCATCAACGCCCTGCTCCCTGCTCTTAGCCGGATCAGCATCAACATCCTGCTCCCCTGGAGAGTCGACCTCCTGTTCATTTTCCATGTTATGCAGGTCAAGATACTTTGAAGCAGCGAAAGCCATCTCAGCTTCAGGGTTCCATTTCGCCCTGGCCTCGACAGGCTCCGACATAGCAGCCGCCCTTCCCTTGATATAGAAGTAGAGGGAAGCATCATCCAGTTTGAACTCCAAATCATCCCTTTCTTGGGTGAGCTCCTCATTTCTGTCCAAGGCCTCCTGCAACAGCCGCTTGCTCGAAAATGCCTCAGTCTTAGCAGCATCTCTTTCAGCCTGCACCCTCACTAAGTCAGCAGCTTTAGCAGCCAGGTCAGCTCGTGCAAAATCCAGCTCAGACTTTAGCCTATCATAACGATCTCATCGGATCAATCTCGGCTACCAAAGAAGTAGCCACGATAGGCATTATGGAGACAGTCGCAAAGACACCGATCAAAAACAGAGAGAAAAGTATGAGTAATTTACCCTAATAATAGAAACTACAAAAAAAAAACACATATAAAAATTGTTCCAACCTACCCCCCTTACGGCAGCCAAGGCACCAGCCAAGAGGCTGACTGAATGATCCACCAAAGCAATTGCCTGAGTAGCAGTCTCAACAGGGTCAAGGGTGAGCATGACATCCGATTTAGAAGCGGCGTAGTCCCCGATCTTCACCCTAGCGACCTCCATATTGTCCACCCCGGCTCTCACTTCCCAGGCCAAGGCGTAAACATCAACATCTTCAATTTTCCTTTTTGGGTCTTTGAACTTGTTTCAGCAGGGGCAGCAGTCTGATAGAGACCTTCGTAGCATCGGGATCTGTTGATCAAGTCAATAACAAGCTCAAGCATCTCCGCTTCCCCGGGAACCTTCCTCCTTGATCTTAGCCACTGGCCGAAAGGTCGACCATACCAAACCGGCAATGCGAATAGATGACCTGGTGGCTACAACACAAAATACTATATTAGCAATATAAACCAAACATTACCAGGAAGCCGAGGCAAAAATAAGAGAAAGACTAAGATAGACTTACTGCCTGAGGTGCCCCTGAAGGTTTAGCCGCCCTGGCAGCACCATCAGCCTTCAAACAACGAGGAAGGTGACCGACCCCACAACAGAGAGGCCAAGACCTCTCCAAAGGAGGAATAGCAAGGAAAGCAGAAATATTGGGAGTGGGATACTCAGTTTCAGTAACCCAATCATCAACTGCACACATAAGAGGTATGACTCCATATAAATTTCATTTTATTTTTCACTAACAAGTAAAATATGCAGGGCAAAGAGAGAAACCAAAAGACTCACCATCAACGCAAGCCTCATGATTCAAATACGCCAAGTTAGGACCCACAGAATTGGTCCTGACAAGCATGTACCCAGCAGCCCAGCCTTCATCATGGTCGCTGTCCAAGTTACTCAAAAGAGAAGTAGTAGACGCCCTGACCTTAAAACTTATACGGCCAGGACTGTTTGTTTTAACAGCATAACAAGTCTTCAAATCATCAAGAGAAAAAGAAATATTGTGTTTTTTACGGAGGTTCTCAATGGAACATACGACCTTCCACACCATTAGCATTAAGTGATAAGATGGAACACCGATCTCCTTAATAACCTCAACCATAAGAGGAAAAAAAGGAAGCTTACAGCCTGCCCTGAAAGCCCAATCATGAATACAGAACCAACCAGGACAAGCCCAGTCGGCCCTGATGGGAGAATTCTCAGGGATCCGGACTTCAAAGATCGGCAGGATGATCCCCTTATCCTACAAAATCTTCTCAAACTCAGGTTTCAAACGGTTTGCAGGAGACTGATCCTCATTTAAAGCCTTCGTAGGCTTGAATTGAAAATCACCATGGAATATTGAGATCATCTCCAATGGAGAATCACTCGGCTTACTAATTGTGGGAGATGGAGTAGCAGAAGAAGTAGGCAGATTTTCAGAAGAAGTTTCCTCAGGATTATGAGGAGGAGGAGTTGCAGGAACCGCTGCCCTAGTAAACTTCTTTTTTGCAGCCATTATTTGAAAGATTGTGAAGAATTGATTAAAGATTGAAGAGTTGGGAATTAAGAAAACTGAAGAGAGATTATTAAAGAGAGAAAATAAGAAGAAATTGCTTTGGTGAGTTCAACTGAATGAAACACGCAAGTATTTATAATGAGGAAGATTAGGGTTTCGCCGCAAAGGAAGTGGATGATCATTAAGGAAGTTGCAGTAAATATAACACGCGTCATCAAATGCGGTAAAATAGCCGTTACAGGAAACTGACTAGGCAAAAGTTAACCGTTGGGTAATCTTCCTAAAAATAAAGTTATCTCCTCATTTTTTCGTCCTGGCACGCTGCAAATAAGGAGATAAGGGGCAATTATTAGACATGGAAATCCGCAGACCTTCCTGATCAGTATCTCGTCTGAACCTGACTACCAAGCCATCAAGGTGTCAGGCTATCAGGACACATGAAGATAGGCGCCAGGTCATAGAGGGACAACGGTCAAAATATCAGGACGATATTAGACCATATACGCGTATTATAAAGGAATTATATACGCAGCATTAAGTGTGAAGATTTCGCAGTAAATGCAGTAATTAAGGGAGGAATAATTGGCAATTATTACTGGTAATAATGGAGAATAATCTGCACTTAATACCGTATCAAGCAGCCGTTCAGGGAAGAAGCCTATATAAAGAATACTTTGAAGATATTGGAGATGGCTCATTCACACACAAGAAGAAGCATACGCAATACATAGAGAAAAATAAGCATTGTTATTATCATATAATTATTCTCCCAAATTACATAGTGAAATCCTCTCCTGGCTTGGTGCCCGTGGTTTTTTCCCATTCAATGGTTTTCTACGTACAAAATTACTTGTCTTATTATTGTTGTTGTTATTTTATTTACAGCTTTATATTATACCCTGACGACTTGACCAACAGACTATCTAGAGCTAGTTAACCTTGCACATGTCTACCCTGACCTGATTTCGCCTTGCGCAAAATCCACACAAAACACCTACCTTGCTTGCTCTCCCTATAAAAGGCGTGCCTCATCCCTTCATTTCCTCAAGAGTTTTTCCTGAGAATTCATTTAAGTTTGCAAAAATTGTTTTCAAAGTTTTAAAACCGAGTCATTGTTTTGCAAAGTCTTAAAAAGTCTTCAAGTGTTACAATCATAGTCACTGTTACTTTAAAGTACTAAACTCTCTCACTTATGAACCATTTGATCTTGTAAAAGTTGTCCATATCAATTCTTGTCAAGAATAAGTTTGTGGAAACTTGATACATATAACGTTCTAAGTTAGTGTGTAGAGTTTAGAACGGAGTAGTCTATAACTCTTTGGCAACCGGAGTAGGTTACAAGTCACCTTGTTCTAGGACGGAGTAGTTCTTGAACTTGTGTCACAACTAGAGTAGGTTGTTGGTCTTTTTATTGTACGGGTTTTTAGTAGTCGGAGTAGATCACTAAAATTAATCAATAAAAAGTAGATTGGACGTAGGCACTTGAGTTCTTGCCGAACTAATTCAAAAATATCGTGTTTGATTTTATTTGTTTATTCCGCTGCTCTTTAGTATGTTTGCATTTCCTTTGCTTAACTCTTGAAGTAACAGTTCCTCAAACTGTCACATTTGGTCTGCAGTCTGTACTCCATAAACTGAGACAAATAGCAACAGTCACAACTATTGTTACCTTCCTACTTTAGCAAACGTCCATTTTAATACTCGTTTAATCTCTCAATATTATTCGAAGTATTTTTCTATCTCTTACATCCAACAACTTACTTTAATTCAATAAAGTTTAAGTTAAAATTTTTAAATAGTACCTAATTCACCCCCTCTCCTTCTTAGGTACTTGAATCCATAAACTCTTCAATTGGTATCAGAGCCTCGTGCTCTTGATCGAGGCTAATCGCCTTAAGAGTTTGATTCGTGGGTAATGGATTCCGAGAAACACTCCAAGATCCTGGTCTTTACCGGTGCGAATTTTGGATGGTGGAAACTCAAAATGGAACATTACATCAAAAATATAGACTATCAATGTTGGACCATCATCCAAAATGGATCTCTTGTCATTGAGGAAACCGATATATTAAACTGTTTCACCAAAACAAAAAAGGAAAAGGATTACAATGAAAATGACTTTAAACTTGCCGAAAAGAACTCCAAAGCCATGTCGATTCTTCAACGTTGTGTTGGTGAGGGGGAAGTTAGTCGAATCTCTGGATGTCCCACGGCAAAATCTATTTGGGACTCTCTTGTACTTGCTTATGAGGGAACTTCCCAAGTTAGAAAACACCGTATTGACCTTCTCATGCAACAATATGAGATGTTTAGAATGTCAAAGGACGAGTCCATAAATAGCTTTTCTTCTCGTTTCTCATGTATTATTAATGAGCTAAAGAGTCTAGGAAGGAATTTCGAGTCTGAGGACATCATTCGAAAAATCCTTCGTAGTCTAACCTCTAAGTGGCAACCCAAAGTTACCGCCATAGAGGAAGCTAAAGATTTGTCAACCCTATCTCTTCATGAACTAATGGGATCACTAATGGCTCATGAGTTTAATCTCGACAAGCATTCTAGTGAGTCCTCAAAGGGAAAGAGTCTCGCCCTCACATCCTCTCCAAGTGATGGAGAAGATGAGGAGGAAGACGAGTTTGCTATGTTCTCAAGGAATCTAGCCGGGTTAGTCAATGGTCAAGGAAACAAAAGGTTCACTAATAATCACTCAAAAAAACGCTTTCCTAAGAAACGACCTAATTCCACCGTGGGATGCTTTAAATGTGGTGATAAAACTCACCAAATTAAGGAATGTCCCAAGTGGGATGAGATCAAATCCAAGGAAAGACGAGATAAAGTTAAAAAGGACTATAAACATAGAGTCATGAGTGCTATTTGGGGAATGTCCGGACTCCGAGGAAGATGAGGAACTCATCGAGGAGGAGCTAGAGGCTAAAATGTGTCTTACAAGTCATCTTAAGGACAAAGTCTCAAAAACTTCAAAAAATGAACACCTAAGATGCCTCATGACTAATCCCGATGATTTCGAATCCGATTCCGACAATGAGGTAAATCATCTAAAGGCCAAGGCTAGAACTTACTCCAAAGAGAAAGTACGTAAGCTTCTTGACCAACTTTTTGATAAGTGTCGGTGTTTGGGCTAAAAATAGCATAATAAGGAAGGCCCATTTAATGAAATAAAAGGCTATGGGAGGAGTGATAAGGAGGAAGGAAGCCCGTAATTGGGAAAAGGGGGAGCGGACTGAAAGAAGACCACGGGCCCATCAGAGGAGATGTCCGGATTAAGGAAAGAGAAGTTAGGGAGAAGTTAGGGAGATCATAGAGAATTGGAGAAGGCGGCCGAGTTTGGAAAGAGTTCTTATGGAAATTATATTCCCTTTCCATAATCAAAGTAGGACATATCTAGGGTTCTTACCCTATAAATAGCCAAGGAAGCAAATTAAGAAGGACATTCAACAACGCATCCACACATCAACACCACGGCATTAGCATATTCTTCTACCCAAATATACATCCGTCCAAGATCTTGCAGGCCTGACGCCTCACGCCAGTAGGATTAGCTTTACGTTTCAGTTGTAATCATCCTCCTATTCAATTATAGTGCAATATTTGGCAGGGTACCGTCCCTCCAGCGGTTGTTCCCACATCGGGTTTTTCGCGTCACCAAATCTCACGTGTTAATTTACATTCCGTACTTTATTTCTTTATTCACGCATCAACACACGAACAATCATACGACCAGCCAACAAGTAAGACCGCATTGACCCAAATCAATCAACTTGGTAAAAAATACCTAAACAGTTTGACGCCCACCGTGGGGCATTGTGGTCGTCAATCGTTGATACTCTAGATACACAATGGATAAGCAAGCATCGGACGCCGTATCAGGGAGCAGATAACCATCGCCACCACCGCCCTCTACTCAACATCAACAGTGGCTGCACAGGCTCCCGGAAACACCTCAAGAATCATACCTACAGCAAAAACCTCTCTACCTCCTAGGACTCCTGCTGTCGCGGCCCAAGCCAGATCAGATAAGGGAGCAGCAAGTTCATGCCTCACCCCGCCACCTAGTCCCACACAAATCTTACTCACCGGCGTAGAAAATATTCAGAAAGCCATGGAAAACATGAGAGAAGACCAGAAGAAAGCTGAAGCTGAAGCAAGAAAGAGGGACAGAGAGCTCTGGGCAAAGATAGACATCCTGAAAGAGCAGTCTGCCACCCCAGCGAGCAGGGCAGACGTGGGAAGGTCTCCACTAATAGATCTGACGCATGGGGCATCAGGCAGCAGGAATCCACTTCTACAGATACCGGCTGAACTAATGACCAGATTGGATCTGTCCACAATACCATCAGATGGAAGAATAACCTCACAAGGGCTGGGATACCTCACGTCGGGTAACTGGCCTGTGGCTAGCTGTGTGAAAGCACGAGCAGGTGGCATCCCCGTCAGCAGCCCCGCCACGGTCGATCAGACACCTGGAGCAGGATCCGAGTCAAACCAAAGAAATGGATCGGCGGGGGACGGTCGTTACAACAACTCCTCTAAGGTGGAACACATCGTAACCTTCAAGAACTCGGATCGGGAGGCAAGTATATTGAACTGAAGAAAGAGCGGCCGACACGCGGACCCCAGATTCAGCAAAGATAACAAATCAAAGAAGATTTGGAGTTAAAAGAAATGCGAAGCGGGGTCCCTGTGGTTGCCACCCCCACTCGAGAAAGCAAAGACTAGACGGCTTTGCCGACTCACCATTCGTGGACACCATATCCATCACAGCCATGCCAAAGGGATTCACAAATCCAATTATGCCCCTCTTCGATGGCACAGCAGATCCCTTTGATCATATAAGCCGATCAAGCGAGAAGATCTTGTGTAACGGTGTAGGGCGGTGTCAGGAGGCTTGCATGTGCAAAGGGTTTGGGTCCACCCTAACAGACCAAAGACTTCGATGGTTTGTGAGCACGCCCAACTTGTGTCAATATCTACATTTGCTGAATTGGTGAACGCATTCACTCAACAGTTCGCAAGCAGCAGAAAATCACAGAAACATGCAGGAGACCTGTACAGGATCGTCCAAGGGGTAGGAGAGACCATTGGAGAGTACAATACTAGATTCAACAATGAGAAGGTAGCAGTACAAGATGCGATGTCTCAACAGCAGTAGAAGCCTTCAGAAGAGGCCTCCACCACGACTCCGACCTATACAAGCAGCTAACTATGCATCCCTGCCATAGTTTCGAGGTAGTGCAGGAGAAGGCAGCTGCCGCAATCAGATTGGAGGAAGATATCCTAGCCAGAGCCAGCTTACTAAGTACGCCAAGTATTTCTAGTACCTCAGCCGTGGAGAAATCGGGAAGAAAGCAAACCACCAGCAAGAAGGATGAGAGATACAAGCCATATGGAAGGGGAGTCAACAGAATCGAGGAAAATCAGCAACTCCCCACTCTGGTAGAATATGGATTCACTACAGGTATCGGAGGAATCTTGAAGGCACTCAGGGAGCCACTAGTGGGAGAGTAAGCATGGAGAAAGGATCGCAAGAAGAAGTGTGAGTTTCACCGTGATATTGGGCACAACACTGAGGATTGCTACACATTACGAAGAGAGATCAAGCGCCTGTACGAACAAGGAAAGTTGAGCCACCTATTACCACGTGGGGGCAAGCAGTGGGATAAGGTAGGCTCCACCAAGCCTGCAAACCCACCCACATGCACCAAAATCATAAACGTGATAACAGTCGGCTCAAACTTAAGCGGGCTGACATACTCAGCAGCCAAGAGACGTGCCACCGAGACCAAAGGAGACAGGCCAGCCAATTCTTGCAGAATTTCTCACAGCGACCTTGTAACACCCCCATATTCATAGGAGCCTTAACTAGGCCTTCCTTAGCATATAAAGGCGTTACCATCTCGGTTGCCCGAGGTAAGTAATCATCAAAAGTCGATAAAAGAACAATTATAGTTATATTACAAGCGTTACAACCAACTTAACAGAATAAAGATACAACTCATTGGCTACACTCTATTACTATCAAATCTCGTGAAGACTCATCCCTGCCCGGACTCCAGCTATCGACAACATCAACACCTGCTAAGACAGACTGCTCACCATAAGGGATCACGGCAGACACATAAAACAACAAGACAACCACACAAGGTCAGTACTGAGATAAGACATGACAAAACCAACAACATCTATCAACACGACACAACACAATCAGTCACACACACAAGCACACCCACCCACTCCAATCAATCTCCGTCACCGACTGTCCACTGGACCAGCCCTGCCAGTGTGTGACACCCTTAAAACTTAGCGTTATCTAATTACTTAACTGCGTAGATTCTACGGAAAAACTGGTAGGATATGTTTGTAAATGGTTCAACTAGGTAAAACCTGCAATTTCAAAAAAATTTCTAACTAAACCATTCACAACATTTCCAACGTTCCCAATAGACGGGTGCCAAAACCTGCAATTGCTAACAATCTAACTTACTTAACGCCGCTAAAGGTAAGAAAATACATAATGATACAACCCAAAATAGAAAAGGGAGACATATGTCCCTTCAAATTATATACAAAACCAAAAGTTAAAAGGTTATATACATAACCAAAAGATAAAAGGTTTCTACAAAAGAAAGCCAAACTAGGTCCAAGGTTCCTTGCTCACTAGCTCGTCTGTGACCCCAACTAAGCATCAACAACCTGTCAATCGCATTTTATACAAACACGAAAGCCACAATTCAGTGGGGAGTAACTTCGAGTCCTCCCAGCCACGAATCGTCAAAATTAATGTAACATGTAGTAAAACATGTAAGCAGTATGATAAACAATGTAATTATCATGTAATTCTGACCTATGACCCCTAAACTGACCAACTAAACTATCATGTGAATCATATAATTCAAATAGTAATCCAAACTTTATCAATCAGAACCGCTTACATCTCACCTATTACGATTCATAAAATCACCATACAAGAAAGGGCAATATATCAAAGACAGGCATAAGTTCTTAGCCCCGTCAATAGTCACTTTGTAACTCGAGTCTATACCACGAGGTAGGGAAGGTAATCGAACCGGTATCTTGGCTCAGCGGTTAATATTAATAAAACATGGCCAAGAGACAACACAACCCTAGCCTAAAATCTGCGCAGACCTAGACATGCGGATACACACCACCGCACCCAAGACCCACAACTTTTTTTTAAAACAAAGTGAAGTGAGTACCCTAAGGACACCACCAAAGGGTTGGCTAGTACTTAAGCTGACCACTTACTATCAACATAAGTAACTGAGGTCATGCCCCAACTTGGATAAACATCCACTAGTCAGGAACACAAAGGCTATCAAGCAGTGAACATATACTCGTCAAAGACTATAAAGACCTATCTATGATGAAGGCCGAAATACTCACCTAGGACCTAGTCCCAGCTAGTCCCAGCTTGAATACTTTAGCCCACACCACACAAGACTCACCACACAAGTCAAGTAAGACACCCACTTAACCATAAGAGGGCAAAAAGTCCAACTTACCAACCTAAATGCTAACATTCTATCATGTGAAAGGCTATATAAATGTCTATTCAGCAGATAAACCAACAGAATCCTCAATAAGAATTCAATACTAATTTCCAATTCTAGAAATTTTAACAATATTAAAGGCTTTAGGGGAAACTAGGGCCATTTCTACAATACAAGACACTATTAAATTCAATAAGCTATACATGTGAACTAAAGCTTGATAAATGGCCTAAAACAAGAAAAAGGCCGATTATCTAAATCATTCAACCGAATTTTTACCCGCAACCCCTGACCTGCGCAGTGCGGGTCAAATTGCGGCTGACCAATCACTCAATTAACTGACATCGCGTCAGTCAAAGGGACTAAGGCTCAGTTTTCGGCACAATCAACAAAGCATTACAATTATCTCTATAAAATTCATTTTGTAAACTATCCTAACATGTGATAACTATTAATATAAGCACAATTTTACCATTAACATAATTTTTATTACTAGTATGATTCAATTCCAAAATACTACCCATTTGTTACTTATATTAATTATAGCATTAATCAACCTAGAATGACCAATATTGTACGAAAAACCGCGAAACAAGCACGGACCAACCCGGGCCAACCCCAAGGCCGGCCGTGGCTGCCGTGGGCCTGTCGCCTGCTGGCCGTCCCCTACACCACCAATTTTTCTCCATTTTTGTTTAGTAAAAGACCGTCTGAACACTAATTAATCGTTCCCAATTCCACTTTGCTAATTTAAACTAACAAAAGGCATAAATTAGCATCCATACAACAAATTTTAACATGTGAAAACTACTACTTAAACAAAAATCACCAAACATACAAAAAAAACTCAGCATGTGACGATCTTTCGTCGAGTAACTCGAAATATGTTACCTTAAGCTAGAAAAAGAGCAATTAGCACCTCAAAACCCAAACCCTAACAACAACTAGCCGCTATCCTCTACAATATACGAGTCCCCGAACTCGTCTTCCAATCCTTCACCTAAATAAACAATTAAAACACAATAATAAGCACAAATACCGAAAATATCGAAATTTCATCTTAAAACAACTTCAAGAAAACTGAAATTAAATTATACCAAGTTGTAGATCGCGACGAGGGGATTCCGGAAAGGTAAATTTCGTGAAAAACCGATAAGAAATGAAGGAATTGTGTCGATTTTAAGCTTGAAGGTATGAAAATGGTGTTTTGGAATATGAGGAAGACGATAAGGGGAAAAATCAGAAAAAAAATGAAGGGGAAGGGGGCTGGTCCGCGGGAAAGGAAGAAAGGAAAGGAAAGAGCGGGATCGAGTCGGGATTTTACGAGTCGGTTTTGACTCGTTTCGATAATAATTAAAACCGTAAGTCAAACGCAAATTCCGTCAAGACCAAAGTTCTTAAACACGAGATTACAAGAAAATTGAATATTCATACGACCCATTTCCAAATTCGTTTACCCAACGTTCAAAAGAATTGTCATTTTCCCCCCGATACGCCCTTATTTCGAAATAAAAGATTTTACACGGTTTAAACTATTTTTAAACATTTCAAAACTATCAAAATAAATACTTTTCTTCAAAATATAATAAAATTATATTTCTTTGAATTATTTTTACTTTAAATATATTAATGTCAAATTTTACTTGACTAATTAATTATTTTCGAAATATATTAATGATCCGAAATTTCGGGGCGTTACAATCACCCCTCCTTTTAAAAAGTTTCGCCCTCGAAACTTAGAAGGAGAAATTATAGTTATAAGAAAATATAGGTATCTTTTCAATGAAACGGTGATACTCTTGTTGATCAGACAAGAACATCCATATTCATATCAAGATATAAAAATATTTCTACACCAATAAATGAGAAAACCCATTATTGGGACGTCTCCAACAACGAGATTTAACATTCACTAGTGTTAAAACCATTGAAAATCATAAAAGCATTTTCAAACTTTTAGTTTAAAGTTCTATAATATGAATAATAATCAAAAGAGTTGTATGAATATCATGAGGTAAGAATTGAAGTCGAACCTAAATGGGTGTCAAAGACGGAGTTTCATAGGTTACCGACATCAAACTTATGAGGGGAGTTTGATGAAGTAAGGAAAAGAGGTATGAGCAGTAATGCTCATGATCAAGGAAGAAGGAAAATCAGACAACAAGGAAATGCCCAACACTTTTATCACAAACTACAACAACACCCAAAACGGTTCCAAAACTTCCTAACAACAAAACTCATAATCACAATACTCCCAAGGGTTTCCTCAATTGCTTATGTTACCTCATCCTAATCCATTCCCTGAAACAAGGTATTCCACTATAAGCGTGATCTCATCGTTCCAAATCCTCAAACATCCAGAAGCAACTTCCACAAGCCTAAGGTCAAAGCTTCCAACAAAGCTATATTCGTATCCAACTAGTGTCAACTATGGTTTCCTCAAAAGTAAACCTTCAATCAAGAATCCCAATACCAAGCTATAAACTCCAAGAGAAAGTTCCTCAAATATTCCACAAGATTCTCATTTCAAAACAAGGCAGTAACATACCAACCCCAAACTCTGAAAAATTCAATAGGATCTCAAGTTTTCTATCCTTTCGCTTATTAAGGATTGCCAAAAGCGGATCTACACTCAGCTACAACATCTTCCCATCATCTCAAGTACCCAATGCGACCTCAAGGTCTATAAATCTATAGGTTTAACAAATTCTTCTCCACACTAAGTCTCTCTCAACTCAAGAACTCTCAAGAGTCAACTAAAATACCAAATCACATCACCAAACCATTATGGTCATCAACATCTCAAGGAATATTTTTTTCAAATATGTCATCCTAAAACTTACTTACCATCAAATTCCCAAGGAACAAGGTCTTAATTGTAACAACACTTTATCACCTCAAAGTTCCTAAAACTATAAGTGATACTATGTTCTTTAACCTAACAATTGGTGTCAACCAATCCATTACCTCAATAGTAATCGATATCGCTCACTAAGACCAACTAATAATCCCACCTTTAACATTTCTCACACGGTAACATATACATTATCAAACCCTCATCTCCAAAGTGATTATAGAAGCCAATCACAAACTCGACTACTTAGTCAATCCAATATCCTCAAGTCACATCTCACTGATTCTGTAAACATGGTCAACAAAGTACCAACTATACTAAGGAGATAAGGAGTGATAAAGGAATAGAGTAACGGTAAAACATTTCCGAAGGGTGCATGAATCTGACAAGTTAAGAGACTAAGGAGTCGGTCAGTAAAGATAACGGTTGACATAAATAAGAGGTATTCGAGTTAAGAAGATATCTCGGGCAAGAAGAAGATACGTAAAATTTGGCATAAAAACAAGGTTCAACGAACGTTAAAGAGAAGGAAAGGAGAATAGAAGCGGCACAATGAAAGGGTTACCGCTTACCAAACACTCATCAAAGCTTATGATCGATATGATAAGGTTAAACCACTAAGGTGCTCATCAAAGCCCCAAAAGTCTACCAAATTATAAGACTAACAAGGGCTCCACAATGGTAGGTATTCCTCAACTCAATTGGTTCTAAGAGCCAAAATCAATTCACTACACAAATTCATTTGTTACTACCCATGTCCCAAAGTATCTCCTTTACAATTCTCGTCATTGAACTTCACTTACTATGTCATCCCCAAGTACCATAGCTTGTCTACTCCATCATCTCACCACTTAATACTTCTAATCTCCGATACCATAAATTGGAATCACATCCTTGAACTCACGAACTACATCGAACAACATTCCACCATAATTCCCAAATCCAGATATGATTACTAAGGTCAACCACGTGTCCTCAAATTTCGAAAGGTCAACAAGGGCTACTCTTTACTAGATTTGGTCAACTTAAAAGGTTTAACAAACTAACTAATTCCAAAGTACAATACCAATCCGTTAAGCAACATCAATGTCCTATTGTATTCCTTTCAAGGCCTACAAGGATTAGGGCTAACTATCATTCCTTTAATTCTCCACAAGAAATATCGAGACTCTCAAATGAAGTAGCTTAGATTCATTCCATCTTATGTGCTATGGTAGTACCCATGCTCAATCATCTATAACAAACAAGCTCTCATTAGTCATAAATCCCAAGGTGTTTCTCAACTCACTAGGCTCCCATATCAAACACAACTAACAAGACTAACCAAAGGATCCCAAGTTATATTCTCCTATACAACTCAAACCTTAAACAATCAATTTCTCAACTCGTTCACGCCCTCCAATGATACATTCACTCACCCCAACGTACGAGGCTCAGTTAAAAACATTCTCTCAAAACCGGGTTCTCTTGACCGAGGGTACTTTCCAGCGGAATAAAAGGAAGGTGTCCTCAAGGACCCTCATTAAAAGAAGAAAACGAACCAAGGATGAATCGGGAGAAAGAATAGAAGAATGGTTACCTAGGCGAGAGAAGAGGAATTAGAAAGACGAATAGGCAACGAGATTGAAATAAAGGATAAAGAGGCACCAAAAGAAAAACAAAAGAAGTTTTAGGAAGAAATGGGAAGGAGGAAGAGGAGGAGCTTGTTGATTCTGCTGATTTTATTGATTTTGGAGAATTTGAGTAAGAACTAATAAGATAGCATCATCAATGTCCCTTCTTGGCTGAGCCACCTTACAAAAGAGAAAATTAATTAGTACCTAACAATTAGCAATCACAAACAGACTACCACATAAAATCCTAATTCTACCCATCCTACCCTTCTCTCAAGTTTATTATTTAAAGGTCAAGTGATTTTAAGTGGGGTGCACAAACGTGCGTCGGGAGCAATAGGCTCTGATACCAACTGTGACACCCTTAAAACTTAGCGTTATCTAATTACTTAACTGCGTAGATTCTACGGAAAAACTGGTAGGATATGTTTGTAAATGGTTCAACTAGGTAAAACCTGCAATTTCAAAAAAAATTCTAACTAAACCATTCACAACATTTCCAACGTTCCCAATAGACGGGTGCCAAAACCTGCAATTGCTAACAATCTAACTTACTTAACGCCGCTAAAGGTAAGAAAATACATAATGATACAACCCAAAATAGAAAAGGGAGACATATGTCCCTTCAAATTATATACAAAACCAAAAGTTAAAAGGTTATATACATAACCAAAAGATAAAAGGTTTCTACAAAAGAAAGCCAAACTAGGTCCAAGGTTCCTTGCTCACTAGCTCGTCTGTGACCCCAACTAAGCATCAACAACCTGTCAATCGCATTTTATACAAACACGAAAGCCACAATTCAGTGGGGAGTAACTTCGAGTCCTCCCAGCCACGAATCGTCAAAATTAATGTAACATGTAGTAAAACATGTAAGCAGTATGATAAACAATGTAATTATCATGTAATTCTGACCTATGACCCCTAAACTGACCAACTAAACTATCATGTGAATCATATAATTCAAATAGTAATCCAAACTTTATCAAGTAATCGCTTACATCTCACCTATTACAGTTCATAAAATCACCATACAAGAAAGGGTAATATATCAAAGACAGGCATAAGTTCTTAGCCCCGTCAATAGTCACTTTGTAACTCGAGTCTATACCACGAGGTAGGGAAGGTAATCGAACCGGTATCTTGGCTCAGCGGTTAATATTAATAAAACATGGCCAAGAGACAACACAACCCTAGACTAAAATCATGAGACCTAGACATGCGGATACACACCACCGCACCCAAGACCCACAACTTTTTTTTAAAACAAAGTGAAGTGAGTACCCTAAGGACACCACCAAAGGGTTGGCTAGTACTTAAGCTGACCACTTACTATCAAAATAAGTAACTAAGGTCATGCCCCAACTTGGATAAACATCCACTAGTCAGGAACACAAAGGCTATCAAGCAGTGAACATATACTCGTCAAAGACTATAAAGACCTATCTATGATGAAGGCCGAAATACTCACCTAGGACCTAGTCCCAGCTAGTCCCAGCTTGAATACTTTAGCCCACACCACACAAGACTCACCACACAAGTCAAGTAAGACACCCACTTAACCATAAGAGGGCAAAAAGTCCAACTTACCAACCTAAATGCTAACATTCTATCATGTGAAAGGCTATATAAATGTCTATTCAAATGAGATAAACCAAAGAATCCTCAATAAGAATTCAATACTAATTTCCAATTCTAGAAATTTTAACAATATTAAAGGCTTTAGGGAAAACTAGGGCCATTTCTACAATACAAGACACTATTAAATTCAATAAGCTATACATGTGAACTAAAGCTTGATAAATGGCCTAAAACAAGAAAAAGGCCGATTATATAAATCATTCAACCGAATTTTTACCCGCAACCCCTGACCTGCGGCAGTGCGGGTCAAATTGCGGCTGACCAATCACTCAATTAACTGACATCGCGTCAGTCAAAGGGACTAAGGCTCAGTTTTCGGCACAATCAACAAAGCATTACAATTATCTCTATAAAATTCATTTTGTAAACTATCCTAACATGTGATAACTATTAATATAAGCACAATTTTACCATTAACATAATTTTTATTACTATTATGATTCAATTCCAAAATACTACCCATTTGTTACTTATATTAATTATAGCATTAATCAACCTAGAATGACCAATATTGTACGAAAAACCGCGAAACAAGCACGGACCAACCCGGGCCAACCCCAAGGCCGGCCGTGGCTACCGTGGGCCTGCCGCCTGCTGGCCGTCCCCTACACCACCATTTTTTCTCCATTTTTGTTTAGTAAAAGACCGTCTGAACACTAATTAACCGTTCCCAATTCCACTTTGCTAATTTAAACTAACAAAAGGCATAAATTAGCATCCATACAACAAATTTTAACATGTGAAAACTACTACTCAAACAAAAATCACCAAACATACAAAAACAACTCAGCATGTGACGATCTTTCGTCGAGTAACTCGAAATATGTTACCTTAAGCTAGAAAAAGAGCAATTAGCACCTCAAAACCCAAACCCTAACAACAACTAGCCGCTATCCTCTACAATATACGAGTCCCCGAACTCGTCTTCCAATCCTTCACCTAAATAAACAATTAAAACACAATAATAAGCACAAATACCGAAAATACCGAAATTTCATCTTAAAACAACTTCAAGAAAACTGAAATTAAATTATACCAAGTTGTAGATCGCGACGAGGGGATTCCGGAAAGGTAAATTTCGTGAAAAACCGATAAGAAATGAAGGAATTGTGTCGATTTTAAGCTTGAAGGTATGAAAATGGTGTTTTGGAATATGAGGAAGACAATAAGGGGAAAAATCATAAAAAAAAATGAAGGGGAAGGGGGCTGGTCCGCGGGAAAGGAAGAAAGGAAAGGAAAGAGCGGGATCGAGTCGGGATTTTACGAGTCGGTTTTGACTCGTTTCGATAATAATTAAAACCGTAAGTCAAACGCAAATTCCGTCAAGACCAAAGTTCTTAAACACGAGATTACAAGAAAATTGAATATTCATACTACCCATTTCCAAATTCGTTTACCCAACGTTCAAAAGAATTGTCATTTTCCCCCCGATACGCCCTTATTTCGAAAAAAAAGATTTTACACGGTTTAAACTATTTTTAAACATTTCAAAACTATCAAAATAAATACTTTTCTTCAAAATATAATAAAATTATATTTCTTTGAATTATTTTTACTTTAAATATATTAATGTCAAATTTTACTTGATTAATTAATTATTTTCGAAATATATTAATGATCCGAAATTTCGGGGCGTTACACAGTGGGGGACCGCAGCCGTACCCATCAAATCCCCGCTCATCATACCGAGCGATAACTCTGTCCCATTAATGTGCACATCCCCTCCCGTGGCGGGTTCCACGGAGGGAGAAACTAGGGCGTGAAGCCACTCCCGCAAGTGACTCCACTCAGCCGAGGACGCACCTCGAGAACCAGAGACAAACAATCACAGACAGCTGCAATACAACCACAACCAACAAACTGTATATACCAACCGACTACCGCATATACGCTGCCACACAAACACAACCACAATACAACAACAATGACACGACAATCGACACACTAGACTATCCACAGAAACTGAGTAGGCGAACCTACCTTTAAGCAACTGCAACCACTCCATGCCAACATACGAAATATCCAGCAATCAAGCAACACCTATATCCACACCACAATCATCTATCACTACCAAACAAACCTTAACTGCAAAGACAAGGATACGGATGATGATGACGACATACCTACAAGAAGAAACCTGGCAAAAGACCGCTACCCGACTCAAGCTATGCTCTCCTAAGGCACAATAACCTTCAAAGGCTTCCATGGAGGTTATATGGTGAAGGGAAGGGGAAGAGGCGTCCTAAGGATCTGAAGAAATGAGGCGGAAATGATTTGCGGATTTAACAAAACGCGATTATAAACCCTCGCTGAAAACCCGTTACTCGATCGAGTGGCCCACATACTCCACTCGATCGAGTGTCCCCTACTCGATCGAGTATCCAAGCTACTCGATCGAGTAGCCTCTACTCTATCGAGTACCACACATAACTCACAACCCAAGGTAACTTTGGCACGCACTTCTAAGGACTATTACCGCTCCCGAGGTCAGTCAACGTTGGTCAAAGAGTCTCTAAAAGGGCGGGTATTACAGTCTTCCCCCCTTAAAAAGAACTTCGTCCCCGAAGTTAAACTCACCCAACCAAGGCACACAAAACGGAAACGAAACAACATCACTATCTATCTCTTTTTTTTTCGCATAGGTTACTACTCCCCGGAAATACCATCCCCCATGTCATCATCATCACTGTCTAACGCTTGATATAGATCGACCTCTACGAGCTAGTACTTGAAATACCAACCGACACAACATTACTTTGACATACAAGTTACTTCCACTAACAAGTGCAAACAATTATACTCCCATACAAGAAATGTGACCAAAGTCGTAAAAAAAACATTATAAACAAACAACATAATTTCAAAATCGGCCTTTTTTATTTTGCGACATTACTCTTCCCCTCTAAAAAGGAACTCCGTCCCTGAAGTTCACCATCAAATTACTACACATATGTTACTTACTACTTACATCTTGACATATATCCAAACTATATTATTCATTATTGACATTACTCATATTACTCGTACAACCAGTAAACCATAAAGATATATGCAACCATATTCGAATAACTAGCCACCGTCAAGAAGGCATGTGTGTATCATTTGCATTTGTATATATGAAAGGACGCACTCCCGGTGAAATATAACTAGTAGACAATACGGATGTAAAATGAATGCCATAAAACAATTACAACTTCACGATTCGTTACAAATACGCCTCTAAAAACCAAGCACGACTTCCAACATATGAAATGAACGGTTCAAACATGTTACTAATCATTAATAACCATGTTAAATACCAAACATGTAATTATATAACCATTAAACAATTTTAGTTAGTGAAACGTTCCTGTAATAGTGATACTCGATCGAGTATATAGCGGTACTCGATCGAGTGCCCGCTACTCGATCGAATGTCTTGGCTACTCAATCGAGTAGCCCTGAGATCAGAATACCTCATTTCTGTCACACCTGCAACTACTCGACCGAGTATGGGGTACTCTGTCGAGTACCTACAAGTCAAAATCTTGGAAAATCCTGTCATAACACCACATATATATATAATCATCACATAACGCGAGTCGGGATGACTTCCCGACCCCCAAAATCAATCCTGTAACAAGGTCAAACCAGAAAATTCGGCCTTATGGCCATCCGTATAAATCCAAAATAAAAGTTCTAACTAACAACAACTACCAACATCCAACACCATCGACCATAAACAAGGATAACGAATAGGAGTATTACTCCTGTTGCTGCTGCTGCTGCTCCTCCATCAGCTCATCTCCACCACCATCTCCTCCTGAGGTGCCCGCTCCCGATGACCCAATACCCGCATCAACCGCCGCTCCAGCTCCAGGACTCACATACCATGGGGTCAAGCCACCAAAAGCAAAGGACTGAGGTGTCCCCCAAGCTGACTGATCCACCCCGTAAGAGTGGAAAACCCCACTATAGTCCCCAACTCCGCTCCACCACACCGGATGCGGTCCCTCGGTGCCAATCCCTTGAGCATACGCCATCTCATGCATGTTCCGGAGTGTCAAGGTGGATGACACTCTCTCTGCCAAGTAGCTCGAACGCGTCTCCGGGGTGTCGAGGTAGGGGTAACAAGGAAAAGGGTGCTGCTGCGGTGGTGCTGCCGGTCGCGGTCTAGTCTCAGCGGTCCTCTCCCTCACTCGATGGGTTCTCTCCCCAACCTGAGCCTCTCCTCCACTGCCGCCGCGTTCTCCCCCTTCTTCGGCTCGGGCATCACCTGGAGGATCGTGTCATCAATGAGGTACGTCCGCAACTATCGAGGTCCATCATCATCCTCCTCCTCCTCATCGGAGTCCACAGCTACTACCACCGGGTCTAACGACTCTGTCGGTGGGAAGTGCTTAGGAGCCGGAATATTCATCCTGCTCATGCCCCACACCCTCCAAGCTAGGCTGCCATCAGCTAAAGTTCTCAACCATTTCAGGTCGAGGTAGTAGTCTCGGTCCATAATAAGCACCGGTGTAGCCAGAGGAACATACTCAGAAGAAGCCTCAAAGGAGGCTAGCTTTTCAGCTAGCCGAGTGGCGATAGCACCACAACTCAAGTACCGGGTAGTGGAAGTAGCCATCAAGGCAAGGCCGGCCTGAGACCATGGCAGGAGCATTAAAGACCACCCTCTCGGTCCGCTCCGGGTTAAGGTAAGACATCAGAAGCAGCATCTCATGATTGTTCAGTTTACTAATATCTGGTCTATCATAAAGGAGGTTCGAAATAGAACTGTAATACTCCGTATTTATGAGTCTTTGGGTACTCTATCGAGTAGGCCTTACTCTGTCGAGTAAGGGTAAGTTGCGTTTTAAAATAGTTTCTGACCTGTTGGGTACTCGATCGAGTAACTAGGATACTCGATCGAGTAAGGGGGTACTCGATCGAGTACCTTGGGTACTCGATCGAGTAGCCGGTTTACGGGGAGTTTTTCTCGGGTTTTGTTAATTATGCGATTAAGATATATAACCTTCTTCGTCATTATACTAAACACTTTTGCAAAACCTAATTTACTGTCAAAGAGAGAAAGCAAGTACGTTCATCATCTTAATCGCATTGTTAGCAAATCCCGGAGTTTGGAAGGTCGGTTTTCATCGTTGGTTATACCGTTGAGATCCTTGCGTCGAGGGTAAGATCTATGTACCCTTTTTGTTGTCTTTCCTTTAAAATGGTTAAACCCCAATCTAGGGATTTGGGGGTTTTTGAGTAGTTTGTGATTTGGTAGCATTTGTTTGTTGTATGATAGGAGGAGGTTTCGTAGAAGAAGCTTTTTGATACAGCTGTAGAGACCGTCTGATAGTGTGCTTTCCAGGTAGGATTTCCTACTCAGTATTAGTCCCATAATGGGATGATTGTTGATGTGTTGTGGTTGATTAAATAAGATAGTAATTGTATGGTGACGGTTTGTTGATTGTGATTGTTTGTCTCTGGTTCTCGAGGCGTGTCCTCGGCTGAGTGGGGTCACTTGCGGGAGTGGCTTCACGCCCTAGTTTCGTCCTTCGTGGAACCCGCCACGGAAGGGAATGTGCACACTGATGGACAGGGTTATCGCTCATTATGAGGAGCGGGGATTTGGTGGGTACGGCTGCGGTCCCCCACTGGCAGGGCTGGTCAAGTGGACAGTCGGTGATTGAGATTGTTGGAATTGGTATGGTTGTGTGTGTGACAGTTAAGCTGTTTGTTTATCTTATTGTTGATATATATTGAGTTGTGTGATTAGTACTGACCCCGGTTGTTGTTTTGTAAACCTGCGGTGATCCATTCGGGGATGGTGAGCAGTAATTGAGCAGGTTTGAGTTGAGTACTGGGATAGCTGGGAGGTGCCACCGTCTGACGATAGAAGTCTTCCACTCTAGTCTTTTAGTTTTATGACATTTCAGTATTTCAGTAGACAGTTGGTTTTAAGAACTTGTACCCGTATTTTGGGATTTGTTTTCAGTTGTACTTTTCACTAAAGTTATATTATTTAAGTTGTTTCGTTATTGTCTTATGAATATCATGCCTCGGGTAACCGAGATGGTAATATCTTCATACCTGAGTGGTCCTGGTAAGGCACTTGGAGTATGGGATGTTACAAATGGTATCAGAGCGACGATCCTAAAACCTGTAACCAATGAACCTAATGAACATAGGGAGTCAATTACAATGAACCCGGGGTAAAGGTTGTAGGAGCTAATGCAAAGGCTTGGGAGACGTCCTGAAGTCGCGAACTCGCCCTACAATTTTGAACCGGTCACATGTGGGGTGTATGTCAAGGTCGAATGCGTTGTTTGGTTAGCTTGTGTGTGAATGTGATGAAGTGTGTGTAACTGTTGGGTGTTTGCGGTAGGAAGTTGAGAATGTGAAAGAAAGGTTGATGATATATGTAGAATTGCTGTTGGAATGAAAACATGTTGGATGTTTACAATGTGGCGTTTAATAACATGATATAATGATTTCGTAGATCGTATGAAAAGATACGTAGCGTTATATGCTTAGTTATGATATAACGTTGGTTTTATAAAGTTTTTAGCATGTTAGCATATGATATAGCATGAGGGTAGCGTTTCTGAGTTAGCATGACTCGATCGAGTGGGACTGACTTGATCGGGTGGGTTTTTGACGATTTTGAGTCCAGAATCGTGTTTTTGGGCACTCGATCGAGTAGGGGGTCACTCGATCGAGTAGCCTAGCTACTCGGTCGAGTATGTTAGAGATCAGAAGGTCTGTTTGGGGTCTGATGTTGGGGCACTCGATCGAGTATAGTTGGCACTCGATCGAGTAGCCTGGTACTCGATCGAGTACGTTTGGGAACTCGATCGAGTAGGGTCTGGGCATCGTGTTTTCGTGTTTTTAGGTTTTGGCGCGTATGTTTATATCCACCCCTTTTTCTGTTATAGTTTCAAGATGCCGCCCAAGAAGACTGCTTTGTATGCGAGAGCTGAGCTTATGAACATAGATGACATCGTTAAGATGTTGGAGCATCAGGATGCTCTTACTGAGGCTTTAAAGACTGTGGGGAAGGATAAGGATAAGGATAAGGAGAAAGAGGTTGATCACTCTAAAATCAGCCTCTATATAGCGAGGTTTAACCCGAAAGAGTACAAGGGGAGTTGGGGAGCCGAACCTTCTTGATAGCTGGCTTAGAGAGATGGAGAACATATTAGATTTGGTTCACTGCCCTGATGAGATGAGAGTGGAACAGGCTACATTCTATCTGAGGGAGGCAGCTGGTAAGTGGTGGGATACAGTGAAAGTGAGTGCTAAGGAGTTGTATGTGAACCAAGGTTTACCTGCTATACCTTGGGAAGAGTTTCGTAGGGCTATGAGAAAAGAGTTTGTACCGGGGCATGTTGGGAGTAAGTTGAAGGAAGAGTTTGACAGTTTTAAGATGACCGCTGAGATGTCTGTGGCCGAGTACTACAGGCAGTTCAATGACAAGTCTAGGTATGCTGAGGATATGGGTTTGATTGAGGAGAATCTGGCGCTGAGGTTTGAGAGGGGGTTGACCCCTAAGATTATGGATAAGTTACCTGTGGGAGTCCTTACTGATGTTAAGGAAGCTTATGAGAGGGCTGGGAGAGCTGAGAGGTTGGTAGAGATGGCTCAGGAGAGGTCAGGTGGTGAGAAAAGGAAGTCTGAGAGCGAGAGTGGTGGCCAATCTAATCACAAGAAAGGCAACCACAATCAGTCTAAAGGGTTTTCTTCTGGGTCAGGGTTCAGTGCTGGGGCTTCCTTTGGGCGTGGTCATGGAAGTGTTAGTGGTAGTTGGGGAGTGACCTGCTATAGTTGTGGTGGGGTAGGTCACAAGAGACATGAGTGCACAAGTGCATCGGGAACTTTCCAGAGACCTGCGCAGAGCTATGCGAGCAATAGACCGGCTGGGTCATGGCCAAACCGGGGAAGTCAGAGCTACCAGAGTGGAGGCAACCGCAACGGCGGTAATTCTTATCGAAACCACCAACGAACAACAACAACAATCAAGGGTCGGGTGCTAAGCCGACCACATCAGCCAAGATCTTGTCCGGGAGGTGGACGGAAGACCGATGGAAAGTTATTCATGATGGAGAAGAAAGCGGTGAGGAGGATGCACACGTTATCACCGGTACTTTTCTTGTTAATGGTATTCATACCTTTGTTTTGTTTGATTCGGGGGCTTCTCAGTCGTTTGTATCTTCGAGTCATGTTAAACGGTTGGGTTTGAGGGTATATGAGTCTGTAAGTGAGCCAGTTTTTATACCTTCGGGTGTGTCTGTATCTTGTGGGAGGTTATATAGGGATGTACCTATGATAGTTGGGCAAGTTGATTTCCCTGTAGACTTGCTAGAGTTTCCTTTTGACGGTTTTGAGATGATAGTTGGGATGGATTGGCTGGGAAAGTATAAAGCTAAGATAGACTGTCATCAAAAGAAAATGTCTTTAAGAGGTCCTAAGGGTGTTAGTGTGTCTTATCGTGGGTTTCTAGTCAAACCCAAAGTTAAGTTGATTGCAGCTGTCACTTTGAAGTCATATCTGAGAGGAAGGGATGTCCTTTGATATTGTGCCATGTGAGAGATGACCGGATAGAGGGTCCGACAGTTGATAAGATACCAGTGGTGGGAGAGTTTGAGGATGTGTTTCCAGAGGAGATTCCGGGGTTGCCGCCGAGAAGAGAGATAGATTTCACAGTAGAGTTGAAACCAGGGACGGGGCCAATCTCTAAGGCACCGTACCGTATGGGTCCTAAGGAGATGGAGGAGCTTAGGAAACAGTTGGATGATTTGATAGAGAAGGGATACATTAGACCTAGTGTATCGCCGTGGGGAGCACCAGTTCTTTTCGTGAAGAAGAAGGATGGGAGTTTGAGGTTGTGCATAGATTACAGGGAGCTGAACCAAGTGACGGTGAAGAACAAGTATCCTTTGCCAAGGATAGATGACTTGTTTGATCAGTTGAGTGGTGCATCAGTCTTTTCTAAGATTGATTTGAGATCGGGGTACCATCAAGTGAAGATTAGAGAGGTGGACATACCAAAGACAGCTTTCACGTCGAGGTATGGCCATTATGAGTATGTGGTGATGCCGTTTGGGTTGTCCAATGCACCGGCAATGTTTATGGATTTGATGAATAGGATCTTTAGACAGTTTTTGGACAAGTTTGTAGTGGTGTTTATCGATGATATCTTAGTCTACTCCAAGACTAAGGATGAGCATGAGGAGCATCTGAGGGTTGTGTTCCAGACTTTGAAGGAGCATGAGCTATATGCTAAGCTATCCAAGTGTGAGTTCTGGTTGGAGAAAGTTGCTTTTCTGAGGCATGTGATCTCTAAGGAGGGAGTAGTTGTGGATCCGGCGAAGATTGAGGCAGTGACAAAGTGGGAAGCACCAAAGAATGTTCTTTGAGATCGGGAGTTTTCGGGTTTAGCTGGGTACTACTGAGACGGTTCGTGAAAGATTTCTCCAAGATAGCTAGACCTATGACAGCGTTGATGAGGAAAGAGAACAGGTTTCGTTGGGATGAGAGTTGTGAGACGGCGTTCCAAACATTAAAGGAGCGTTTGACCCAGCTCTGTCTTAGCATTACTGAAGGGATCGAGAACTTTGAGGTTTATACAGATGCCTCAAAGAACGGGTTGGGATGTGTGTTGATGCAGAACGGTAAAGTGATTGCCTATGCTTCTAGGCAATTGAAGCCTTATGAGAAGAACTACCCTACTCATGATCTAGAGTTGGGTGCAGTGGTGTTTGCTCTCAAGATATGGAGACATTACCTTTATGGAGCAATCTTTAAGGTATTTTCTGATCACAAGAGTCTCAAGAATATTTTCACTCAAAAGGAGTTGAACATGAGACAGAGGAGGTGGATGGAGCTGATTGGCGATTATGACATGGAAATTATCTACCATGAAGGGAAGGCCAATGTAGTTGCTTATGCTTTGAGTAGGAAGAGTGTACATTCTCGTATGCGCACTCTATCTTTGATGAGGCTGAGAGATGAGGTAGCGAGGTTTGGGATACATATGATGCAGAAAGGAGATGCCATGCGTGATATGACAGTGCAGCTTGAGTTTTATGATGACATTCGAGGTAAGCAGGCGTTGGATCCTAAGATAGTGGAGTGGAGAGCTGGAGTAGAGAAGGGGACAGTGTCTCGATTCTCCATTCACACAGATGGTAGTTTGAGGTTTGATGGTAGGTGGTGTGTTCCTAATGATGAGGAGTTGAAAAAGACTATCATGACAGAGGCGCATTGCACACCATATTCAGTTCATCCAGGTGGAGATAAGTTGTACAAAGATTTGAAGAACACGTTTTGGTGCCCTGGAATGAAGAAAGAGACTGCTGAGTTTGTGGCCCGTTGTTTGACATGCCAGAGAGTTAAGGGGGAACAGCGATGACCACAAGGTAAGATTCAGTCTTTAACGGTACCTGAGTGGAAGTGGGAATCCATTTCCATGGATTTTATCGTGGGTTTGCCAAAGAGTCAACAAGGTAATAACATGATTTGGGTAATAGTGGATCGACTGACCAAGTCGGCTCACTTTGTTCCAATGAAAGATACATGGACCAAAGCACAATTGTCTATGGCCTATCGAAAGAACGTGCTTAAGTTACATGGAGTCCCTAAGGACATAGTGTCTGACAGAGATGCGAGATTTATATCAAGGTTTTGGAAAGAGTTGCAGGAATCGTTGGGAACAACTTTGAAGATGAGTACAACATTTCATCCTGCGACAGACGGACAGACTGAGAGAACAATCAAGACTCTTGAGGATATGTTGCGAGCTTGTGTGATGGACTTTGGTGGTAGCTGGGAACAGAGGTTGGACTTGATAGAATTTTCTTATAATAACAGCTATCACACTAGTATTGGTATGGCACCGTTTGAGGCTTTGTATGAGAGGAGATGTAGGAGTCCGAATTGTTGGGACGATAGTGCTGAGGCAGTGGTTTTAGGACCAGAGATGGTGCATGAGATGGTGGAACAGATTAAGATGATCAGGGAACGGATGAGGGCAGCTCAGGATAGGCAAAAGAGTTATGCAGATCTACATCGCCGGAACATAGAGTTTTAGGTTGGGGACAAGGTTCTTTTGAAAGTGTCTCCTATGCATGGGGTTATGAGATTTGGGAAGAAAGGCAAGCTAAGTCAGAAGTTTATCGGGCCTTATGAGATCTTAGAGCGAGTTGGGGAAGTTGCATATCGTCTGGCTTTACCAGCTGCGCTAGAAAGAGTGCATAATGTGTTTCATGTATCGCAGCTACGGAAGTATGTGAGTGACCCGTCACATGTGTTAGAGGCAGAGAACTTAGAGCTAGATGAGTCCTTATCATATCTTGAGGTGCCTAAGAAGATTCTTGACTGAAAGGTTAGAAAGACTAGGAGTGGTGAGACAGTTTTGCTTAAGATCCTTTGGTCTAACCACGAGACTGAGGAAGCTACATGGGAACCAGAGGAAGTTATGAAAGAGCGTTACCCTTTTCTTTTTAATCAGGTATGTATGGTTACGGGGACGTAACCTTGTTTCTTTTAGGGGGGTAGAAGATGATCGCGACGAGTTTTTAAGAGTTTTATACCCTTTTTGTATGTTGTGTCGGTATGTGTGTCGGGATGAGTTGGGTTAGTAACACGTTTTATGTTGAGTTTTGTTTTGGTTGTTGAGTCGGAAGTGTTGAGGGAGTACCTTTGTTTAGTAGTGGTTTGAACTTCGGGGACGAAGTTCTTTTTAAGGAGGGAAGACTGTAATACTCCGTATTTATGAGTCTTTGGGTACTCTATCGAGTAGGCCTTACTCTGTCGAGTAAGGGTAAGTTGCGTTTTAAAATAGTTTCTGACCTGTTGGGTACTCGATCGAGTAACTAGGATACTCGATCGAGTAAGGGGGTACTCGATCGAGTACCTTGAGTACTCGATCGAGTAGCCGGTTTACGGGGAGTTTTTCTCGGGTTTTGTTAATTATGCGATTAAGATATATAACCTTCTTCGTCATTATACTAAACACTTTTGCAAAACCTAATTTACTGTCAAACAGAGAAAGCAAGTACGTTCATCATCTTAATCGCATTGTTAGCAAATCCCGGAGTTTGGAAGGTCGGTTTTCATCGTTGGTTATACCGTTGAGATCCTTGCGTCGAGGGTAAGATCTATGTACCCTTTTTGTTGTCTTTCCTTTAAGTTGGTTAAACCCTAATCTAGGGATTTGGGGGTTTTTGAGTAGTTTGTGATTTGGTAGCATTTGTATGTTGTATGATAGGAGGAGGTTTCGTAGAAGAAGCTTTTTAATACAGCTGTAGAGACCGTCTGATAGTGTGCTTTCCAGATAGGATTTCCTACTCAGAATTAGTCCCATAATGGGATGATTGTTGATGTGTTGTGGTTGATTGAATAAGATAGTAATTGTATTGTGACGGTTTGTTGATTGTGATTGTTTTTCTCTGGTTCTTGAGGCGTGTCCTCAGCTGAGTGGGGTCACTTGCGGGAGTGGCTTCACGCCCTAGTTTCGCCCTTCGTGGAACCTTCCACGGAAGGGGATGTGCACACTAAAGGACAGGGTTATCGCTCATTATGACGAGCGGGAATTTGGTGGGTACGGCTGTGGTCCCCCACTGGCAGGGCTGGTCCAGTGGACAGTCGGTGATTGAGATTGTTGGAATTGGTGTGGTTGTGTGTGTGACAGTTAAGCTGTCTGTTTATCTTATTGTTGATATATATTGAGTTGTGTGATTAGTACTGACCCCGGTTGTTGTTTTGTAAACCTGCGGTGATCCATTCGGGGATGGTGAGATAATTGAGCGAGTTTGAGTTGAGTCTCGGGATAGTTTGGGAGGTGCCACCGTCGACGATAGAAGTCTTCCGTTGTAGTCTTTTAGTTTTATGACATTTGTATTTGAAAGAGAGTTGGTTTTAAGAACTTGTACCCGTATTTTGGGATTTGGTTTCAGTTGTACTTTTCACTAAAGTTATATTATTTAAGTTGTTTCGTTATTGTCTTATGAATATCATGCCTCGGGTAACCGAGATGGTAATATCTTCATACCTGAGTGGTCCTGGTAAGGCACTTGGAGTATGGGGGTGTTACAAGAACGAAGAAAGATCCTCAAGGTAACATGTTGAACATCATTAATCAACATGTTGCTTGAGGTGGGAGTTGGCTTTCCGGTAAGACAAGGCATTAGGAGGCAGACACCGCACTCAGAAGGGATCTCACTGATGGAATCCTTGGGAGGCTTGGCCAACCCAAGGTGAGACGCAAAAAGGTCCATGGTCAACAGGAAACTGGTGTTCATCAACCGAAACTCAACAGTTTGTGCAGCTGGCTCGTAATTAAACGAGCTCATAAACTCCAAAGTAAGAAAAGGGTAAGAATGCTTCCTCAGCCGATACAATCCCGTGAATCCCAAAGTCTCAAAGATGTGACGGACATCCGTCTCAATTCCCAAGTCAGTAAGAAGTGTGGTATCCACACAATGGGTAGGCCTCATTTTGCGTTTCTGTAACGCCACAAATCGCTCTCTGCTTAAAATCTACAAACACCACCGAAGGGTGCTCCGGTACCGCGGGTACTACGGGTCCACTACCTTCCCCCAAGCTCGGTCTGTGAAGCCGTCCCCTTCTTACTCTGACGGGTCCCTATGTTTAGTCTCGGCATCTGTTTCAGCATACAATTTAAACAAACTTGCATAGGCATGTAAATCACATAATTCATACAATTGAACTTTGAATACTCAGCTAGGTACATACTTTCACCAACCAATTCCCAATTTGATATGTATAAGTTCAGTTTATGGCATTCAGACGATCTCTATGACTGTGAAAAGTTTAACCTAATAAACATAATTTACTCAATCAATTCAGCTATCATGGCTTGGCTCACATGCTACTTCATATACGTATTTAATAACATGTGAAATGTTCATATATGTTTTTCATAGAAAGGCAACTTAAAACATGTCATCATCGACCTTCAACTTTAGAAGCAAACAATTCAATTGGACTAGTCAGACGGTCTCTACAGCTGTAACAAATTGACATATTCATCAAGAATTAACATCACCATTACTATACTAAAGTTCATCTCTTGTATATACATTCATATCCAACACTAAATCCCAAATATAGAAAACGAATTTCAATTTGGGGCACTTTTAAGACGGAGTTTTAAGGCAAGTTTTAAGATGAAAATCACCAAAATCCAACACCTAGCATAGTATGTGTAACATATAGTACTCAATTACATCATCCAACATGTAGGAAACAACCAAAAATCAATTTTGATTTTGTAAACCCTAGAAAATTCGTCCCCAATTTGGCAATTTCTATGCTATTTTTGGAGCAATTAATCATTAGCAATCATGAAAGGGAAGCATATGAATCACATTACAACAATTAAAAGCAATAATTCGCCCATATGAATCGAAATTTCAGTTAATCTTACCATTCTAACAAGTTCAAAGTGATAAAACATGTAAATAAGGACGAAGTTCATACCTTGATTAGATAGGGAAAGTAAAAGAACGAAATTAACAAGCAAACAACCCAACTAATCACCACCAACACAAGAAGAGAGGAGAGTTTTGTGAGAGATTTAGGGCTTAGGGTTCGAAATAAGGGGATAGAATGAGAGGAATAAGAAGAAATAAGGGTTTTAAGAAACCTGTAAGAGGCTCTGTACTGTAGCCTACTCGATCGAGTGCCTAAGGTACTCGATCGAGTGCCCTCTACTCGATCGAGTAGGTGCTATTTCGTCGAGTGTCTGCAGAAAATTTCCACATCCCGACGTCATAGCTTCCTAACTAGATCGAGTGAGGTCTACTCGGTCTAGTAAGCACTCGCACTCGGTCAAGTAAAGTTGAGCACGCGGTCAGAAATGCGAAGTAAATTGAAGATTCCTGCAAAAACAATATCGCGTGTCGATTCCAAACTATGTTCGGAATTTGTCACTAGTTATCATACTTACTCATGTATTAACATTACTACTCAAGCATATCATACCATCTCATCAGATAAGATTCATGTCATATTACGCTACAACAAATTTACCCAACTCGGTTTACCTGCTTTCGAGTCATCCATATATATAATCACGTCATTATATCATATCTAAACTCGTCTTACCACATTGTTATCAGATTATTCTCATGTTAATGTGAAACATATATTTAACGATAATTATTCTTCCATATATCATTCCAAGGTATTACTAACATGCTCCAATTTCAATCATAAGCAAATTATTCTACACAAATTAATCATTACACAGCGGAAACTTTCAATCATATAACATTGTACAAACGCATCTCTATTGTTATTTCTCACATTATAACTCAACATTTTTAACTCTCCATATATAGCTACAGTAGGACTTATAAACTCATATAGAATTACCATTACTGACGACTTGAAACAAACACCAACATATTCACTCTTCATACTACAGCATACACTTCCACACTTTTCACGCATTCCTATTAAATAAAACCTACATCGCATAAGCTCACTAATTCTATCCAACTTCACCATATACGATTCAAGTGCGACTATCATGCTTATACCAACTTCAACAAGACTAATCCACAGGTAGTTCCAACGAAATTAACATACACATTACACATACACACGGACTCCACATTCCCATACCCAGTGACTGGCTTAAGTACAATGAGGCCAAGATTTTGAAATGAGGGCGCCTACTCACCCAAAACCTAGCATCAGCTGGGGCTCTCATCATACATACACCAGGTTCATTTTATTAGACTCACTACGTTCATTATTTTCATTGGTCACAGGTTCCAAAATCGTCGCTCTGATAACAACCCGACCTACCACTGTCGTAACACACCCCAATAACATGGTGTGAACTTTTGGGCCAGTTATTTGTCCTCACTTAAGCCCAAAAGTACAAGGCCTTGTTACTAAGTGGTGGGTGGAATCCCTTATAAACATATCACTATCTCCTCAAATTCCCGATGTGGGACAACCTTACTCTCAATACCTTAGGGTGTTACAATCTCTCCCACTTAAAGAACACAACGTTCTGGTTGTGCCTCCAACTTGACCGGAGCCAAGCCCAGAATCCTCCCCCGCTAGGTGTGTGACCCGGGTACTCCCAACTACAGGCTCACCACACGGTCGCAGGGTTGCTCTGATACCATTTATAACAACCCGACCTACCACTGTCGTAACACAACCCAATAAGATGGGTGTGCACTTTTGGGCCAGTTATTTGTCCTCACTTAAGCCCAAAAGTACAAGGCCTTGTTACTAAGTGGTGGGTGGAATCCCTTATAAACATATCACTATCTCCTCAATTCCCCGATGTGGGACAACCTTACTCTCAATAACTTGGGGTGTTACAATCTCCTCCACTTAAAGAACACAATGTCCTGGTTGTGCCTCCAACTTGACCGCAGCCAAGCCCAGAATCCTCCCCCGCTAGGTGTGTGACCCGGGTACTCCCGACCACGGGCTCACCACACGGTCGCAAGGTCGCTCTGATACCACTTTGTAACACTCCCATATTCAGAGGAGCCTTAACTAGGCCTTCCTTATCATATAAGGGCGTTACCATCTCGGTTGCCCGAGGTAAGTAATCATCAAAAGTCGATAAAAGAACAATTATAGTTATATTACAAGAGTTACAACCAACTTAACAAAATAAAGATACAACTCATTGGCTACACTCTATTACTATCAAATCTCGTGAAGACTCATCCCTGCCCGAACTCCAGCTATCGACGACATCAACACCTGCTAAGACAGACTGCTCACCATAAGGGATCACGGCAGACACATAAAACAACAAGACAACCACACAAGGTCAGTACTGAGATAAGACATGACAAAACCAACAACATCTATCAACATGACACAACACAATAAGTCACACACACAAGCACACCCACTCCAATCAATCTCCGTCACCGACTGTCCACTGGACCAGCCCTGCCAGTGGGGGACCGCAGCCGTACCCACCAAATCCCTGCTCATCATACCGAGCGATAACCCTGTCCCATTAATGTGCACATCCCCTCCCGTGGTGGGTTCCACGGAGGGCGAAACTAGGGCGTGAAGTCACTCCCGCAAGTGACTCCACTCAGCCGAGGACACACCTCGAGAACCAGAGACAAACAATCACAGACAGCTGCAATACAACCACAACCAACAAACTGTATATACCAACCGACTACCGCATATACGCTGCCACACAAACACAACCACAATACAATAACAATGACACGACAATCGACACACTAGACTATCCACATAAACTGAGTAGGCGAACCTACCTTTAAGCAACTGCAACCACTCCATGCCAACATACGAAATATCCAGCAATCAAGCAACACCTATATCCACAACACAATCATTTATCACTACCAAGCAAACCCTAACTGCAAAGACAAGGATACGGATGATGATGACGAAATACCTACAAGAAGAAACCTGGCAAAAGACCACTACCCGACTCAAGCTATGCTCTCCTAAGGCACAAGAACCTTCAAAGGCTTCCATGGAGGTTATATGGTGAAGGGAAGGGGAAGAGGCGTCCTAAGGATCTGAAGAAATGAGGCGGAAATGATTTGCGAATTTAACAAAACGCGATTATAAACCCTCGCTGGAAACCCGTTACTCGATCGAGTGGCCCACATACTCGATCGAGTGTCCCCTACTCGATCGAGTATCCAAGCTACTCAATCGAGTAGCCTCTACTCTATCGAGTACCACACATAACTCACAACCCAAGGTAACTTTGGCACGCACTTTTAAGGACTATTACCACTCCCGAGGTCAGTCAATGCTGGTCAAAGGGTCTCTAAAAGGGCGGGTATTACAGACCTGCCAGCAGCCAGCTTTGATGAAGGAGATACATACGACGAACGAGAACATCATGACGCACTTATTATCACCTTATCAATGGCCAATTGCACAGTCAAGAAGGTCTTGGTAGATACAGGAAGCTCGGTCAACCTAATCATGCTGAAAACCATAGAAAACATGAGATTCAGCGAGAAGGATTTGCAGAAGAAGACTATTTCGCTAGTAGGCTTCAGTTTGGAAACAGCCAGCTCATTGGGCGAGATAGTCATCCCAACCTTGGAAGGAGTCAACAAGCAAGTCAGGTACCTGGTTATAGACGGCCCCTCCACCAACAATGTTATCTTAGGAAGACCGTGGCTGCACCAGATAAAGGCGGTCCCCTCAACATATCACGAGTGCATAAAGTTCCCCACACTATGGGGAGTAGAAACAATAAGAGGAGATTAGGAGGAAGCTAGAGGCTGCTATAAGAAGGCACTTAAGTGCACTGCCAGGCCTCCCGCATAGCAATTACAGAAACAGCATGTCCAGGATGAATACATCGAATCCCCAGCAGAAGAGCTGGATCAAATCAACCTGGACAAGCTGCACCCAGAAAGAACCGTGCTCATTGGAGCAGGATGCACAGGAAGCTTAAGACGGCAATTAGTCAAGTTCCTACAGGATAACATGGATTATTTTGCAAGGTCACACGATGACATGATAGGAATAGATCCGTCCATCATAACGCGTAAGCTTAGTGTGGACCCAAAGTGTAAACCCATCCAGCAAAGAAGAAAAAAGTTTGCAGCGGAAAGGAACAAAGTGATCAACCAAGAGGTAGATAGCCTGCTGGCAGCAAATAAAATAAGAGAAGTAAAATATCCAGAATGGCTGTCTAACGTAGTGGTGGTGCCTAAAAACAATGGAAAGTGGAGAGTATGTGTGGACTTCGCCGACCTCAACAAAGCATGCCCTAAAGATCCATTCTCGCTGCCTCATATTGATGCAATGGTGAACGCAACAGCTGGACATGAGATGTTGACATTCCTGGACGCATGGAGTGGATACAATCAGATTAAGATGGATCCTGCAGATCAAGAGAAGACGACATTCATGTCCGAAAGAGGAATATATTGCTACAACGTCATGCCATTAGGCCAAAAGAACGCAGGCTCCACGTAACAAAGGCTTATTAACCGCATATTCAAAGAGCAGATAGGAAGAACTATGGAGGTATATATTGATGACATGGTGGTGAAATCAGAAAAAGCCAAAGATCACATGCAGCACCTGGCAGAAACATTCAGCACCCTCAGGGAATGCAAAATGAAGCTAAATCTGTCTAAGTGCATCTTCGGAGTATCTTCTGGCAAAATGTTTAGGCTATATTGTAACCCAAAGAAGAATAGAGGCCAACATCGAGCAAATCAAAGCCGTCTTACAACTAGAGTCGCCTGAGAAGCCCAAAGATGTTCAAAGTTTAGCTGGAAAGGTAGAAGCCCTAAACAGGTTCATTTCAAGATCTTCAGATAAATGCAGGCTGTTTTACGACGTACTAAGGAAAAGCCAGAAGTTTGAATGGACCTCACATCACGAGCAAGCCTTCACAGAACTGAAACACTACCTCAGGAGCCCACCGCTGTTGTCGAAGCCGAAGCCAGGAGAACCACTATTCCTATACCTAGTCGTCACAAAAGTGGCAGTGAGCGCTGCTTTGGTCAGAGAACAGGAAAAAGAGTAGAAGCCAATATACTACGTAAGCAAGTCTCTGCTGCCGGCAGAGACCGGTACACATCTCTTGAAAAGTTAGTACTAGCATTGGTAGTAGCATCTCGTAAACTGCGCCCCTATTTTGAGTCCCACATCATACATGTCGTGACCAACTACCCGCTAAAATCTATCATGAGGAAGCCTGAACTATCAGGCAGAATGTCAAAATGGTTTGTACACCTCGGTGGGTACAATATCCAGTATAACCCCAAAACAGCAATCAAATCGCAAGCACTGGCCGACTTCGTGTCAGACTTCAGCCCAGCCATCCAGAATCTGGCAAATACGGAGATCCTCACCTTAGAGGGAAGCCATGAGACAGAGGTCTGGCAGATGCATATTGATGGAGCCTCCAACCAAAGGGGGGACAGGTGTGGGATTAATTCTGCGATCACCACAAGGAGACCTGATTACGCAAGCAGTAAGATGTGAATTCAAGGCAACTAACAATGAAACGGAATACGAGGCCTTGATATTGGGAATGAAGCTAGCTCTGAAGTTAGGGGTCAGGCACCTGCGCATATCCAGTGACTCTTTGCTAATAGTCAACCACGTAAATGATAAGTTTATAGCCATAGATTCGAAGATGATTGCATACTTAAAAGCAGCAAAGGAGTTAAAACGGAAATTCGAAACTTGTAAGCTTAAACAGATCCCCATGGATCAGAACATGGAAGCAAATGCCTTAGCAACTCTAGGGGCAACATTCAAACCAACAGAACTATCCAACATTCCAATAGCACACATGTTGGAGCCTTCCATCCAGAAGGCAGATGAAGTAGATAAGGGAGAACTGGAGGATTCACATAACGGAGAAGGAGCCCAGGCAGTTACAGAGGAAGGTGAGAACTCAAAGTCACCTGATCAAACATCTGAGCAGGCAGATGACTGGGATTGGCGCACACCTTACCTAGACTGGCTGCGTCATAACAAGCTGCCAGACGACAAGAAAGAAGTGAGAGCTTTCAGAGTGAAGGCCTCCTGGTTCATACTCATTGATGATATATTATTCAGAAAATCACTAGCAGGCCCCTTCTTACGGTGCCTGGAAAAGAAAGAAGCACAAACTGTGTTGCATGCTCTCCACAGTGGTGAATGTGGAAACCATGCAGGGGGCAGGAGTCTGGCAAATAAAGCCCTCAGACAGGGATACTACTGGCTTACAATGAAGGCAGATGCAGCAGAGTACGCACGCAAATGTGACGCCTGCCAGCGCTCAGCACTAATGATTCATCAGCCAGCAGAACCCTTTCACCCTATCATTTCTCCCTGGCCATTCATGGCATGGGGCATGGACATAGTAGGACCTCTGCCATGAGCCACAGATAATAGAACCCAGATGCTGGAAATGACAGATTACTTCTCCAAGTGGATAGAGGCAGAAGCATTCACAGAAGTAAAAGATAAACAGGTCATTTCGTTTATAAAACGAAACATCATTTGCAGGTTTGGTATCCCATAAGAAATCATATGTGACAATGGCTCACAATTCATCTCCAACGACACCGAGGGATACTGTGCCAGGTGGAATATCACCCTAAAAAAGTCAGCACCCAAGACCCCGAAGTCCAACGGGCAAGCTGAATCCAGCAACAAAATCATCATGGAAAATCTGAGAAGGAGGTTACAGGAGTTAGGAGGAAAGTGGGCAGATGAATTGCCACTAGTGTTATGGTCGGACAGAACGACACCAAAGATAGCAACAGGTCAAACACCCTTCATCCTGGTGTTTGGCGCGGAAGCAGTCATTCCGTCAGAAGTTCTAGTTCCCACTCACAGGTATGATAATATGACAGGGGAACTGAACAATGCAGAGATGATTAGAAGCCTGGACACAATTGACGAGCTGCGAACAAGCGCAAAAATTCGTCTGGCTGCTTTCAAACAGTCAGTGGCCAGGAGTTATAACAAGAATGTGAAAGTCAGGCTCTTGGAGGTAGAAGACCTGGTTCTCCGAGAGGTGTTTCAAAACACCAAAAATCGAAAAGCGGGCAAATTTACCTATAAATGGGAAGGACCATACCAGGTAGAAGGAGTTGTTGGCCATGGTGCATACAGACTGATGACTATGGACGGTCAAATCATACAACACCCATGGAACATACTTCACCTGAAGAGATATTACTTTTAATAATAAGTAGACTTTAGCTTTCAGAATGATGTACTATGAAAAGCCAAATCATTTTTAGAGTTAAAATAAAAATCCGGTAGTAGGCATACTGCCAATTTCACTTTTATTTCTGGTGTCTCTTAGCTCTTTTTAAAACTTCAAACTACTATTAGATGGTGTGGTCTGGCAGCGTCCTGGGACCACAATTGCTCTGGTACCCCATGAGATGGGACAGGTATTTCACATCATTTTAATAGATTTTCCTATTTTCAGGCTTCTCTAGGTACATCACTCTGAATTCTGGTGTCTATGGTACTTTGAAAGGATATCTAGCAGATCACAACGCCAACGCGGGTGACAAGGCACATGGCACTCCAACATGCCTAACCTATTTTCTCAACAAGGAGCACCCTCACCAAGCGGATCGTGGAACATACGAAAGGGAGCCTGGTTGTGACTAAACACGCTTACCCCGGCCTACCCCGATACCACCCCCGGACGTAGCTCGCACTAATCGCAATTAATCGGGCCCCAAAGATGCATGCACACGAACATGGAACGTAGGGATATCGCGCTATCGAATCTGCGCAGCGTCCCATTGGTCCTAGAATGACGATAAACTTGCCTAAATTACGCCACTGTTGGCTTTAAACGTGATGAACACACCTTGCGTCATGAACAAGGTTAAGTAGTCCAAAACTGCGGCATACGCCTAAATCAGCCATCAGGCTGACACGACAGCTAGCTTAGTCTGGATCAGCCTTTTTAGGCTGACCAGGCTGGTCTAAATCAGCCTCTTAGGTTGACACGGCCACTCCTCCTTACATTGCGGCATATGCCTAAATCAGCCAGCAGGCTGACATGGCAGCTAGCTGAGTTAGAACGTCAGCCTTTTCAGGATGACAGGACTCGCCTAAATCAGCCAAGCAGGCTGACACGGCAACTTCCTAAACTAAGGGAATCTAAGAAATAAGCACAAGATACAAATTAAACCTTGCCAAAACTGCGGCAAGGATATTCCAAAATACGGCCAAAATACGGCCCCTGAGTTTTAAACCGCCACCTTGGCGGGGCAACCACAAAAAGAGAGTTTTAAAACTTATAGGTCTGCCACCTCTGGGCCAGACTGCCAAAAATTCATCAAAACATAAAAACACTTAATTATCGGTCACACTAATGACCTCCACCTCTGGCATCTCTTCTGCCTGCTGACCCCCTGTTTCAGGTACCGCACCAGCTTGCACGCCCCCAGCTGCCATGGCATCCAAAGCTCCGTCAGCAGCATCTTGGGCCACTCCAGTGTCACCCCCGGCAGCTTGCTCAGCCATTGCAGGGGAATTCACCTCCCCAACTTCAAGCATCAACGCACTCAGATCAGGTTGGGTGGGGTAGAGCATCTCCAGCTGCTTCTCCTCCTCCTCTATAGCTTTCTGGGTAGGAGCCTCCTCAAGAGCAGCACGCATTCCGCTGATTTTTCCCCGCCAGGTAGCATAAGCAACAACATTGGTGGCCAGGGAGATCAGCTCGCTGATCTTCTCATCAGAGCGCTTGAGGGAGTCAGAGAAAGTGATGCACACATCTTGAGTACGAGCCAGCTGATCAGTTCCTTCCTTCAGCTTCTTCTTGGTGACAGCAAGCTCAGTCTTCAACTCCACCACACGCTCCTTCAGATCAGACCGCTGCTGCGCCAAATCGGCAATAGTCCCCTTCAGCTCCTGGTTTTTGACGTTGGTAGCACGGCTGGTGGTCTGCACTATGTTGATCATCTTCCTATTATAGAGTGCAGACTGGAGGGTCTGGGGCAAGAAAGTCAGAAGTCAGCAAGAGGAATCTAAACAAAAGCAAATAAACAGGTTGAAGATGAAGAGCATTTACCATGAAGGCGTTGTGCACGTCGTTCTCAGCCATCTCCTCTGGGGAGAACTCTGAGAATGTCTCCTTCAGAGGAGGGAAGAGCAGCTGGTCGATCTCCGGCCAGTATGGCACCTTGTCCACATTCCCAAAACCTTCTGGGAAATGAGCAGTAATGCCTCCGCTAGATGAAGCACGAGGACTAACAGGAGAAGTAGGCGGATGACGAGACAACGGGTCAACCTCCAAGGGCTCGGGTGCAGTAGAACTGGAAAACGTAAGAGGAGTCTGGAAGGAAGCAGCAGGAGCACTCCTCTTGGAGGCAGAGGCCACGTCAGGGCTGGCAGAAGGTCTCTTCCTTTTGGCGCTCTGGGGGATGATTTCTAAAGGATCAACTTTTGAACCTGCAAGCAGATGTAGTCTCAGGCGTCAGGACAACTAAGGCATTAATAAAAGTTGCCAACTAGAACGATTGTGGTAAGCTCACCAGAAGACATGCTGTGAGCTGATTGAAGAGGGTTGGAAGAGGAAGCAGGTGAAAAACCAGGGAGCGGGTCTGGGAACTTTCTCTCAGATTCAGAGATACTGAATAATTTGCTACAGGCAGGGATCTTGGCACCAATGCGGGTCAGGTCACAGGGGCCTACACGAAGACGATGAAGTAAGCTAGTAAGCAGCGAGATAAAATAAATCAGGTGACAGGAAGGCAACTTACTCGGAGTTATAACCCATTTCTCGAAGATGTAATCAGCAGGAGGCTGGATGGAGTCCTTCCTCACAAAGAAAAAGTCCTCAAACCATTTCTCATCATGGGATTTGGACACGTGTCTGAAGGGAGCCTCACCACGGCCCCGAAATGAGAATTGACTCCTACCCAGGGACCTGATGTTGTATATATGGGCTAGATCGCCCAAAGTGATAGATTTACCAGTGTTCTGACCAACGGCCAGGGAGTAAAGAAGAACCCTCCAGATGGCAGCAGAAATTTGTGCCATGGCAAAGTTATTGGTAAAGATGAAGTCTTGGATGAGTTTGGGGAAAGGAAAACGAAGGCCATATCTAAATGGTTACAAATAAAAGAAGATCCACCCCGGACGAAGGGCGTCGGCTTTCTGTCCCGGTTCAGGGATGGCAACGTCCACCCCGTCACCAAGACCAAGCAGACTTTTGATCATGGGAATGTCGGCCAGAGTTAAAGCGGAGTCACAGTCGTGGGGATGCTTAAATAGTCCCCGAGAAGGAAAGGTTGGGTCAATATTACGGTCAGCAAGTGCAAGGGTTGATGAAGATTGTCGGTTTTTACCCATGGTGAAAAAGAGAAAATGGAAATTAAAGGAGAAAAGGGGAAGAATACCTGGTGAAAGAGACGGAGGGGAGTGGAACAGTGAAGTCGGCAAGATGAAAGAGGAGGGAAGTTGAGGGTTTAGAGAGAGGGAGAGTTTTTGAAATGGATTGGAGTAAATGAAAGTACAAAGTGGGGGTTGGGATTATAAAGAGGAGAGAGGGAGTAGGGTGCGAGAAAAGAGGAATAGGGCGGATGACATGATGGATTGCATGAAAAGGAGTGTAAAAGACGGCTTAGGGTTTTAGCATTCGATTACGTAAATTCCTTGCTCGACACCTTAAAGCATACTTCACAAGAAATTTGGGGCAAACTGTTTGGGCTAAAAATAGCATAATAAGGAAGGCCCATTTAATGAAATAAAAGGCTATGGGATGAGTGATAAGAAGGAAGGAAGCCCGTAATTGGGAAAAGGGGGAGCGGACTGAAAGAAGACCACGGGCCCATCAGAGGAGACGTCCGGATTAAGGAAAGAGAAGTTAGGGAGAAGTTAGGGATATCAGGGAGAATTGGAGAAGGCGGCCGAGTTTGGAAAGAGTTCTTATGGAAATTATATTCCCTTTCCATAATCAAAGTAGGACATATCTAGGGTTATTACCCTATAAATAGCCAAGAAAGCAAATCAAGAAGGACATTCAACAACGCATCCACACATCAACACCACGGCATTAGCATATTCTTATACCCAAATATACATCCGTCCAAGATCTTGCAGGCCTGACGCCTCACGCCAGCAGGATTAGGTTTATGTTTCAGTTGTAATCATCCTCCTATTCAAGTATAGTGCAATATTTGGCAGGGTACCGTCCCTCCCGCGGTTGTTCCTACATCGGGTTTTCCGCGTCACCAAATCTCACGTGTTTATTTACATTCCGTACTTTATTTCTTTATTCACGCATCAACACACGAACAATCATACGACCAGCCAACGAGTAAGACCGCATTGACCCAAATCAATCAACTTGGTAAAAAATACATAAACAGTCGGTTTCAAAATGATAAACTTGAGGTAATGCAAAAATAAGATTGAGGAAATTAATCAGGAGAACTTTAACCTTAAAAATGAACTAAAAGCAACAGACAGCATCACTGTCACCTCTGAGGCTTATGATGAAGTTAAAAGAGTCAACAAGTTGAACAAACATTTGACTAAAGAATTAGATTATCTTAAGATGACCTCCACGGACGTCTCTGACCTTGAAATAGTCAACACTACCTTGGTGATGCAAGTTTCCTACTAACCAAGGAACGTGATGATCTTTTAAAGGACAAATATGCTCTCGAAAATGAAGTCTATAACCTTGTGGTTGAGATTGTAGACCTAAGAGCAACAGTGTTTGGGATTGTTGCTTCCAACAAATACTTAGACGAGTCCAATGAGAAAATTAAGTGTTTTCTCAATAAAAACGAGTGTCTAAAAGATGAGGTAGTTAGTCTCAAGAAAGAAATAGAGGTTCTTCATGAAAGGCTTACCTTTCTTCAAAAGGGTATCCCCGAGTGTAGCACTTCTAGATCTACTCCTCATCAAAGATTCGAAGAATTCGTTGATCTAAACAAACGTCTCGATGAGATGACATCTAAGTATGAGGAGTCCAAAGAAAAGATCGGATATCTCGTGTCTAAACTCAATAATCACACCCGTGACTTCATAGTTGAGAAAAGGTTGTCTATAGAAAACGTGAACAATGATGAACTCAAAAGGGAAAAAGAAAAGAATTTGCATCTTCTCTCCAGAGTCAATGACTTGACTAATGAACTTGTGAATGCCAAAAACATCACTGAAAAATGGGAAGAAAGTCAAACTGTGTTAAACTTTCTCACGAGTCAAACCGAGAGATGTAGCAAAGTTGCTGGTTTGGGCTTCAAATGGAACAGTCAGACAGACTGTTACATCCAGAAGCCTAAAACTGATTTTAGAAGAAGGAAATACGTTGGTCTTCCCAAATACATTATTTGCAAATATTGTGGTAAGAATGGTCATGTCTTCAATGCTTGTAGAAAAAGATTTAATGACATTAACAAAAATATCAAAGTGATAAAGCAAATATGGATTAGGAAAGACACCGTAAGATATGTTGATCACAAGACCCAAGTTTATTTGGGTTCCTAAACTCAAAGTCTAATCTTGTGTAGGGCTTGGTGAGAGGCCGCCGCAATTGGTACTTGGATAGTGGATGCTCTCGTCACATGACGGGTGATAGAAGCAATTCCTCTCACTTAAAGCATATAATGGTGGCACGGTAAGGTTTGGTGATAACAAAAAGGGTGAATTAATTGGCATTGGAAAGGTTGGTAAGTCACCATTACTTTGTGTCGACAACGTGCGGCTTGTCAAAGGTTTGAAGCATAATCTCTTTAGTATTTCTCAACTTTGTGATAAGGGTAATATTGTAGAATTTAGTGCTAATTTTTGTCGAATAATTGATGCCACTACTCATGAATTAATTCTCGAAGGAAGACGTGTCAAAGACGTGTATTTAACTAATTTGAACACCCTATCCGGTCATATCATATCTTGCATGAGTGTAATGAATAATGATCCTTGGTTGTGGCATAAAAGGTTTGGTCATGTTAGTACTAAAACTCTTAACACCCTTAAAAGACTCGACTTAGTTGAAGGTTTTCCCAATATGAAATTTGATTTTGATAGAGTGTGTGATGAATGTGCTAGAGGCAAACATGTTAAAAGCTCCTTTAAATCCAAAAGAATTGTGAGCACACTGTAACCTTTACAACTTCTACATATCGACTTTTGTGTACCTATGAGAACTAGAAGAAGAGGTGGTAGTCGTTATGTGTGTGTCATTGTTGATGATTACTCTAGGTTCGTTTGGGCACACTTCTTAAGCTCTAAGAATGAGGAATTTGATGAGTTTCTAATTTGGTTAAGAAAGATTCAAAATAAACTTAATTTAAAACTTGTTTCCATAAGAGAACCGATCATGGAACCGAATTCGAAAACTCTTCATTTGGTGCTTATTGTGATGACAATGGTGTAGATCATAACTTCTCGGCTCCTAGAACCCCACAACAAAATGGTGTGGTTGAAAGGATGAATAGAACCCTTGAAAGTATGGCTAGAACAATGTTGTTATGTAGTAAGTTGCCAAAGAACTTTTGGGCCGAAGCGGTAAATACCGCTTGCTATATTCATAATCGTGTCATGATTAGGAGTATCTTAAATAAAACTCCCTATGAATTACTACGTGGAAGAAAAACCAACATTTCATATTTTAGATGCTTTGGAAGCAAATGTTTTGTTCACAACAATGGTAAATAAAACTCCATACGATTACTTATAGCTTTTGCGGCTCACAAAGGCATTAAACTTTTCCAAATGGATGTTAAAACCGCTTTCTTAAATGGATATTTCGAAGAGGATGTATTTGTGGAGAAACCACCGGGCTTTAAGGACAATGATTTGCCTAACCATGTTTTCAAATTAGACAAATCCCTTTATGGTTTAAAACAAGCACCTAGGTGTTGGTAAGATAGATTGTCAAAATTTCTTATTGAAAACGGTTTTAAAAGAGGCTCCGTTGACAAAACTTTGTTCTTAAAGTCATAGTCAGCTGAACTGTTGGTTGTCCAAGTATATGTTGATGACATTACATTTGGTGCAACAAATTGTGGACAGCGGGCCGCCCACGGGGGCGCTTGGTGAGAAACGAGGGACAAGCGTTTGCATTTTGTATGGAGTCGCCACCAATTTTTATGGGAAATTGGAACCGTTCGAATACCTCGTGTCATGTCAAGACACAAAGTAGTGACATGAACACTAAGCAATCGTTACCCTTAGCATTCTATGTCTAGAATGACTCTCGTGGATGCCAATGAACACGGGTGCTCACGGAGATCTGGAGTAAGGGGTGAGGGTACGTATTAGGAAGCTCTTTTGATCGAACACCTAATCCCGCCCGCCTCGATAGCGGCCTCTACTAATGATTAGGGAAGTTTATTCGTACTTGATATATCGTTGGCTATATGCATGCAATGCAACATCCAAGTTTTAATCCTAGCATGTGAGAATTAACTAAGTCGGTTGACACGTAATTAGCATACAATTGGGTCGAAGTAGAATTTAATGTCGATTTACATGTGAAAGCATACAAATGATACAAGGAATACAATAATTATAAATGAAAATTACATTAATTACATTGGGAAAGGCGATTTATGTCGAAAATACCTTTAAAACGGATGATTTAAGAAAAAGGAACGAAAGAATAAAAGAAATAAACAAATAAATTAACGAACAGGAATTAGCGATATTACGGATATTAGTAGATTAATATGTAAACTAATTAAACTAGGTCAAGGCAGAAACGGAGTTCAGGGACAGAAATCATCCTGGAACAGGCGCGGCAGAGACTGTGCCCTCTGGAAGAGGCGCAGCAGTTGCTGCGTCTGTTCCAAGGGTGAGTTCTGGCTGTGAAGCCGGAACTGCAAATCGTTAATGTCGATTGGTAATTTTAAGGATTGATTTGATAATTGACTCGGATGAAAGTGATTTAATGTATTAATTACATGTGAATGATGGTCATAAAAACAGTAAAACATGGATGAGACGGAAACTAAACGGATTATTTATGTGAAGGGACGATGTTAATGAATGATTAATTAGTGGCATCGGTGAATGGAACAAACTAAACAATTAATTAGACTAAACATGACGAATGATGACGAACATGGATGCAAATATATCAATGACGAATCTCAGAAACCCAATATGAACAGATTGAACTTCTAAAATCCGGGTTTGAATATTAAAGACGAAACCCGTAAATATTGATTATTTAGGATTTAAGTCGGAACAATAATGAATTAAACATGCTAATGATGAATGAATAATATACATATGAAATTATTAATGACGATGTGAACGAATCAACGGAAAACAATTGAAAGCAAATATAAACGAAAGACGAATTATAGAGGACGAAGAAGAAGAAGAAAAGAAGCAGGAACTGCGGCAGCCTCACGAAGAGGCGCAGCAGGAACTGCGCTCCTTCGAAGAGGCGCAGCGCGATTCTTTGCGTCTTTTCTCGACGCGTCTTCACGGAAATCCGTAAAAACAGGTTTTAAAGCACGGTTTTAGAAATCGGTTTTAATGGTGTTTTCGACATAAATCTTACAATGGTGATTATACAATAAGTAAAATACGATAGACAAAAGAGGAATATACACCCTCAGACTTACATGTTGATGGAACGAGATGAACTAAGAAAATCGACTAGTGAATGCTCGACGCGTATGCAAGGAAAGAGTGCCCTCGTAAGAGGAAAACGATTGATTAATTAAATTGATTGATTGTTGTGTAGTTGGTCAAATTGGTCGGTCATGCAACGGAGAGGCTGGTACCCGGAAAGATCCGAGCTTACGTGGTCGGAAGTCCAAGCACGTAGGCGCCAATTAGTAAGAACGAAGTCTAGAATGCAAAGGGAGAAGAGAAGGGCGGACACTCGCGTGAGAAATATGAGGAACGAAAGCTCCTATTTATACTAATCACGTGAAGGAATAGGGTTTCGGAGACCCTTTGGAAGTGAATCTCGGAAATATATAAAAAAAGATACGTAAATCATGCAAAGAAGGGCCTGGGAAGAGGCGCAGCAGCCACTGCGTCTCTTGGAAGAGGCGCAAAGACTGCTGCGTCTGTTCCCGTGAGGTTTCCTCCTTCGAAGAAAGATTTCGCGTTTGAGTTATGGTAGGACGGAAATAATTCGGTTATCTTTTGAATATTACGGGATATTATTTGCCAAAAGATAAAATTAGTGAAATATGGAATGGAAATATCCGGAACATTCCAGAACATTCTGACTCGGGATTTAACAGCTATCAGAAAATGGAGACGGTTTTTTGACCCGGACTCCGAATATACTCTAATTACTGCCAAAACGACCGTATCAGGACGTAGATGACAACTAAGAGGTTGACATTAATATTTGAGCAAACACTTGACAATAATCTTACGAACTGTCACAAATCGTTCCGCGAATCAAACATGCGGCCCAATCATCACCGGGTGGTTTGCGGGAGGTGCAGAAACGAGGTGTCTACAGAGCCCCCACTTTGACTGAGGCTTGGACAAGGCGAAAGTCAAAGTATAGCCATCAGGTCAATCGAAGATTACAACCTGACGACTATGGCGACGCGAGGCGGCTCAAGGGGTCTGAGCCAAGGACCTGTCGTCGGGAACATTTTAGAGTCTGTCGACTATCGGGGAGGGTCGTTTAAAGTCCATTAGACTACGTAAGGAAGCTCGCCAGCCATAAGAAGAGACCATACCGAGATTTCTTTCTCGAGATGTTTCCGGAGGTGCATAGGAGCTAAGGTTAAGCGTAGGAGCTAAGGGTAAGACCTAAAAGTTATATAAGGATTTGTGCTAGGGTGTGGGACCCTAAGGAAAGCATTGATGGGAAGGAGGCCTGATATGAGTTTCGACCTAAGGGTAACTAAGGTTTGAGTATAGGAACTTCTGGAGAACGACACCATGTCGAACTCCGCGGGGAAACAAGAAATATTGAAAGCGGCGCAGGACGTCGGTAGAAAGCTGGGGGAATCCGCTTGCGTCGGTCTCAAACGAACTCAGGCAAGAAAACTTGAGGTTGAATCTGCTTGCGTCGGTCTCAAGCGAACTCTTGTTGGGGAATATATTGACGACTAGGAACATCTTGATCGTCGGGGGAGAAGTCTTGCGTGAGCAGTACTGCAAAATACTACTGCGCTGGGCAAAACAAACTGAGAAATACCGCAAAATACTGCTGCGCGGGATAAAATGGGTTTGGACAATACTGCAAAATACTGTCGCGCTGGATAAAATGCGGACCGAAACGAAAGAAAATCGTCGAAACGGACCAAAAGGATATAATAGCGTTGAAGAAGAGGCGCACCAAAGATGGGCCCGCAAATAACGAACTCATAACGAATTTTTGAAAATTCGTGTGGAGGGAACAAAAGGAAGAGGCGCAGCAAGAGCTGCGTCTCTTGGAAGAGGCGCAGCGCCTGCTGCGTCTTTTCCCCAATTTGGCAATTTCGCGTAAAACGCGAAATCGAAAGTTTATGTTTCATTATTTCGAAACTTATTTCCTTCAATTTCTCTCTCAAATCTTCACCATTTCCGTCGAGGTTAGATTCAAAAGCTTGCTTTAAATATGACTAATCGAGGTATGTGTCTTAATCTTGCATTAATCATCTACATTTGTCGAATTTCGAGCCGCAATAACTAGGGTTTTCGACCCTTTTGATCGAAAATTTGGGGCTTTTCCCCCAAATGGATTTGCTTTGCCAAATTGATGCTAGAAATGGATAGTAGGCAATGTTAGGAACACAACCATGTATTTACTTTGAATTTTCATCGAGTTTTGAGCCCTTGAGCGAATTTTGAGACGGTTTCACAGCTAAACCCCAAATTGCTTCGAAAATAGCCTTAGGATTGTCCATTGGCGACGAAATTTGATATTTGGGATCCTTGGATGATGGGTAAACTTCCCGTCATTTCGAAATTTTGGTTGGTGACAACTTTTTCAGGGCACCTTTCCAGGGCATAATCGTCGTTATAACGAAATGCTGCCGAATTTTCGACTTGAACCCGGGAACTAAGCTTTGACTTGGACTTGATTTGACCCAATTTATCACATGAGTGATCGGGTTGGCGGGGATATGACCAAATATGGCCGAAAGGACGGTTTTCGGGCTCGGAGGCTCGAAAACTCCTTAACAAAGGCTTGCCGTCAAGTGACGCGGCCTAAATTCACTTCAATGTTGCAGGTGAAGGGGCTTCTACTTCTGGGAGGACTCCCATGGAGGTAGACGCCGATGCGGTTGAGGAGGCTTTGGAGCGAGGTCTTCACCGACGCGGTGATGGCTGCGGAGACGAGGCACACGAGGAGGCGAGGAGGAGGAGGCCCCGAGACGGGCCAACGTCGGCGAGGAGGTCGTCACCGAGGGAGCTCCGCGTGGCCGAGACTTGGGAGAGTAGGCACCTCGTGTGGGCTGCAGAGGGTCACCTATCCTACAGGACGGTGAAGAGCTTGGTAAATAAGAATTCACTACTCATCACCTATTCTCTTTCATTCTTTTTGTCCAAACTTCTTGCAAATTTCAGTCAAAACTAAAGATAGCTTTGCTTCAAATCATAATAGGAGGTCGGGAACATCAGGTCGTTCTCGGGTTACACGACAGCGATGGAGCACTACGAGCGGCTGTCGGCGGAGGAGAGGGCCATGATCGAGCGTGGAGCGTTTGGTCCTCTGGTTCAGGTTTGGAGGGATATCGTGAAGAGGAAGTTGCGGGCCAACCTTAGCCTGGTCCGTGCTTTCTTGGATCGATTCTGGGATACGACTTCCACGTTTCACTTACCTTTTGGTGAGGTGGGAGTCACTCTGGAGGACTACGGCATGATTTCGTGTCTGCCGTGCGGGACCGAGGAGATGGTGTGGCCGGAGACTGCCATGAGAGCAGATTCGGCCGAGGCGAGGAGATTGATCGGCTGGAACCTGTCACCGAGGGCTGTTGCAGTGCCGGGCTTGGTACCCAGTACCTACGTCCGAGACTACTTTGCGGGGAAGACCCCGGAGCTGGTGACGATCGATGGGAGGGAGACTGCTCCTCCTCCTTGTACAGCTGAACAGAGAGCTCGTCTGTGGCTTTGGTGGTTCTTGTCTTCGATTTACCTCGGAGACAAGGGTGAGAGGCTATCGACGAAGCTTCTTCCCTTCCTTTCTGACCTGAGTTCCCTAGGACGTTGGGGACCGGGTCATCTGCGGGTTTTGCGGTCCTCATCCGCTTCATGAGGGCCATGGTTCGTCCGGAGTTGATGGAGAAGGGGACTTCTCCTGGCGCTGTCGGACCTGGGCTACTATTGGAGGTATGAACCTTCCCTTAGACCGAAATAAATTCTTTGTCGAATCACGAAAGATCGTTATTGATTATTCTGTTTATAGGCATGGGTGTATTCTTATTTCCCGAGTCTCGCGCCGAAGAGGACGGAGCCGCTGGAGAAGGCCTATCCCGTGGTGAGGGATTGGGTGATGTGTCGGACGAAGAGCAAGCGCTCTTCTCATAATGTCTACCGGCGGGATGTGAACGCCCTTGGTGAGCGCGGCGTGAGTATCCCACTTGTGTTTATATCTCTTGTATTCTGCTTTCACTTGATCGTAGGAATGATCTTTGCCTTTATATTGTCGCAGTGGGTGCCCAGACCTTGGGCGGAGTACGCTGGAGCGCCTCCTTTCGTCGCTGAGGTCCTTCGACCTAGGAGCCCGAGTCGGCTGTTGTTGTGGACGTCGATGGGTCTGTGTGGTATCCGGGCGAGCGTTTGGCTCGTCGGTGCTCTCGGGCGCGTTGACGGTTCCCATTGACCCTCCGAGGACGATGTTCGGGGAGCCACCGAGGCTGAGAGGGAGGCGGACCTGGCTGGTGCCAGTGGCGACGACCTTCTTCTGCCTGGCGAGGACTACTCGGCGTTCCTTTACGGGAGGTTGGCATACTGGCCAGTAGTGGTGAGCATCCTTTACTTTTCTTGATTTGATTTCGAGAGTTATGATGAAAGATCATCGATTAATGAGAGCTTATTTGTCTTTGCAGGAGGTCGAGGCGGCGGGCGTCGAGCCCCCAGTGTACCCCGAGACTCTTGAGTACACTGACGCGACCGGTAGGGCGACGATCTCCGAGTTGCGTGACTTTGACGTAACTGTGACGGATGCTGGCTTAGACGACTGGCAGCATCTGATTCGGAGGGTGAGCCTCCAGCTTATGTACCTTTCGTGTAAGAACACATTTGATTGACCTTGTTCACTTTACTGAGAATTTCTTTCGAAATGCAGGTCGCGCCATCTCGGTTTGTGGCACTATGGAGGGTGGCGAACCGGCTACGAGCTACCGCCATCGAGGCACTTGTCGGTGGTCGAGGTCGTCAGGTATGAACCTCGTTCGATTTATTTTGATTGATTTTGATTTTCAGTTTTGTTTGAGTTGATTGACATGAGCCAATTTGTTGTTTACAGGGCGACCGCGAGCTGGAGCGAGAGTTGGCCCAGTCTCGGGAGGAGATGGCTCGCTTGTCGAGGGAGCTCGAGTTTCGGGACGCCGAGATTGCCGCTCTTACGGCGAGGGTTGCCGAGTTGGAGGGTGTCCATCAGTAGTTTGGCATAGTTTTGTGGACTTGTACATCTGATTTTGAACGTTTTTGGACTTGTTTGGGGCGCAAGCCCCGATTGCTTGGACTTTGGATCCGGTTCGGGCGCAAGCCCCGCCTTGTTTGTACATTTGTATATATGATGGCCACGAGTGTCTTTTTCTTTGCTGGGTTGTGTTGCTTGTACCTGCAGGTTAGTTCTTGGACAGGTTTGGTAGACAACGGTTTTACGCCGTCATGCTGCCGAAATTTACATGGAAATCACGCAAAACATACATTTTATACACATATGGCCTTAACTAACGCAAAAGAGACTCAAAAGTATACAAAAGGTGCAAAAATGCAAAAAGCAAAAAATTTTGTCAGAGATGACCGGACGGTAGGGAGGGTTACCCCCTAAAAAAAGAAAAAATAGAAATCTGTAAGTGTAGAAATGAAAATGTTGAAATGAAAACAAAAGAGAAATTATTTCCTAAAATAAATAAAAAAAAATGAAATTAGAATAACCTTATGAAATGAAATTTTATTTCTTAAGAATAATTAAAAAAAGGAATTAAGTGTGATGAAAATGACGAAGGTGTCGACGTCGCCTCGAAATGCGTGCCCGCAAATTTAGGAAGTTGGAAACATGGTAAACTGCTCGTGTTTACCAAAATAAAATCCCGTAGGAATAGGAAATTATTCGTTATAGAATTAGGAAAGATCCAAACGCGGAAATCACAGAAGATGACCCTGGGGGAGAGGCGCAGCATGAGCTGCGTCGCTTTGAATAGGCGCAGCAGGCGCTGCGCCTGTTCCCAAGTTGGTCTCTCCTGGCGGATTTTGGAAACAGCAATTAGTATAAATAGAAGCGTTGACGAAGCTTTAAATCATATAATTCTTCCGTCTTTTCTCCGTTAATCTCATAAAAACTCCCAAAATAAATTTTCAAGAGAAAATTTGTCATCATGAATGCTTTGGAGATCCGTTTGAAGGAATGGACTAATGAATTTTCGAATGTTGAGAAGCACGACATGGGTGCTCATAACCTTGGGTCTCTATTGAGTTTAAAACTCATTAAGGTGGTAAAACCGTTCTTGGATGCTTGTCTTGACTACTGGGACCCAAATTGTCATGTTTTCGCGTTCCCAGGTGGTGATATTTGTCCTTTTCCGGAGGAAATCGCTGCTATTGGTGGGTGGGATCCTGAGCATTTACCCGCTATTCCTTCCACTTCACAAGGGTATAAGACCAAATTCAGAGACTTGCTCGGATTGACTAGGCTCGAGGTGGACCGCTTGGTTACCCCGAAAGGCGTGAGAATGCTGGACTTTGTAGACCGATTCATCAACAGCCGACCCCACGTCTCTTATGTTGCGGGAGGAGAGCCTTGCTTCGTTTGCTTTGCATGTGTATGTCTTTCATGGACATGTTGATGAAGATTTGCGAGGTGATCCCCGTCTTTTGGGTCTTATCGAGCAAATGGAGTCGCGCAGAGCCCGACTTGCTTGTGCTTAGGGAGATTATCTTGGGTTTGGATAATAGGAAATCCAACCGCGATCTTCCATTCTTGGGGAGTCCCGTCATCTTACAGGTAAAAGACACTCTTTTTTTTTTTTTTTTTTTTTTTTTTTTTTTTTTTTTTTTTTTTTTTTTTTTTTTTTTTTTTTTTTTTTTTTTTTTTTTTTTTTTTTTTTTTTTTTTTTTGTGGGTGTCGATACCGCTTTTGGTAGGTTTGGCTAATGGAACGGCCGATCGCTCGAGCCCCGGTTCGAGCACTTTCCTATCATTCCCGTATGATTGCGATGAGGACGCGGTTGTACATGGTGGACTTCTCCCGGGTTTGTGACTATTGGAAGAACAAGTCAAGAGTGATGATGGCCCGCCGATTAGGTGGGTTGTACCGTGGTGGCATCTCAAGTCCATCCTTTGGAGTGTCTTCTTTGGATCCTACTAGGTCCGTGCGCATTCCGGGATTAGAGTTCATGGTATGCATCTTTCCGGAGAGATTGATGAGGCAGATTGGGCTGAAGCAGACTATCCCGAGGCTTGATACCGTTCCGCAGACTGCTGTAGCGCTTACCACCGAGAGCCGAAGAGAATGGGCTATCAAATGGGCCCAAAGGAATATGTGGTTCTTGAGCTTCTCCGCCAATGCTTTGTGGGTGTCGGATTCCTATCTGAGGTGGAGAAAGGCTGCAACTTCGGAAGAACGCGAGAAACTAAGGAAACGCGAGCCTGTCGACTACAAGGTACGCGAGGGAGAGAAAGAGAAGGAGAAGCATCTGACAGAGGGAGAAGAAGAAGCTGGATTTCCGGTCATTCATCCTTCGAAGAAATCAAAGACTACTCCTGTTGCGGAAATGGTGGTTGGCCAGAATGGAAGAGTCAGGCCTCGAGAAAGACCGTTGGTGATTGGGTCTGAAGTGGTGCAGGAGCGCCCGGCTCGAGGTCGTGACAAGAAATATGACAAGAATGACAAGGGCAAGGGAAAGATGGAGGAATAGCCCGAGTCGCTATTTATTATTTGGTTATTATTATTATTGTTGTAATAAAAAAGAAGGGATTTTTAGAATCCTAGCCTATTCTATTTTTTATTATGCAACGTACTATTATTATTAGAAAATGAATGGAATAAAAAAGGTTGAATGGTTAAGAAACCGCTGTGATTTTCTTTTATTATTCTTGTCGAATTTCAAATGCAATGCAAATGTCCTTCTATTTACATTTTAGGTATATTGGGTTGAATCCGGTGAAGGATTGCCTACGTATTCACTTAAAGAAGCGAAATCAAACCCTTGCGCGTAGTTCGAATAAATGTAAAAGAATAATTGTTCGAAGCAAGAGCTTGTAATGAACATAGAAAATAAGCATGAGCTTTTGTTCTCAAGGTGCGAATTTAGTTCATTTGATGATACGAGAATGACAATATTGCCAAAATGCAAGAGCATGGTGACACTTAGCTTATGTCGGCTTGGCCGGGGGCGTTTATTTAGTGCCACAAGAGCGACACATGGGTTTACGCGAGGCGCGTTTTTGTCCTATTCTAGGCATAGTATCGTTTGATTGATCGAGGTTTGTGGGGTTCGAAAACTCATTCCCATCTAAGTCTGTGATTCTAACCGCACCTCCTGGAAGTATGGATTTGACTAGGTATGGTCCGGCCCAATTAGGTTTGAATTTTCCCCTTGGGTCGACGGGTAGAAGAGCTCTAACCGATTTGAGTACTAAGTCTCCTTCTTTGATGTTTCTTGGTCTAACCCTTTTGTTGAAAGCTCGTTTGATGCGTGCTTGATATGTTTGGACATTATGTAAGGCACGTAGCCTACGTTCATCCAGGAGGATGAGTTCTTCATATCTATCCCTCTTCCAATCGGCTTCAGGGATTTGACTTTCGAGTAGAATACGCAAGGATGGTATTTCTAGCTCGACTGGTTGTACGGCCTCCATGCCGTAGGTCAAATAGAAAGGAGTAGCCCCAGTGGGCGTCCTTACTGATGTACGATATCCCCATAAAGCAAAGGGTATCTTGCTTGGCCAATCTCTATAGTTGTCGGTCATTTTCTTGAGAATTGTGACAACGTTCTTGTTTGCCGCCTCTACCGCGCCGTTAGTCCGTGGTCTGTAGGGCGAAGAGTGGTGATGCTTGATCTTGTATTTGGCTAGCAATTGTTCGGTTTCGGCTTGGAAGTGTGACCCATTATCGCTGATGATCTCATGTGGGCAACCGTATCGATGAGATGATGTTGTTTCGTATGAACTTTGCCACATTTTTAGCCGTAAGAGCGGTGTAAGAAGCCGCTTCTACCCACTTGGTGAAATAGTCAATTGCTACTAGAATGAAACAGTGACCTCCTGTTCCTATTTGGGGTTATCTTCCGATTATGTCAATTCCCCATGCGGAAAATGGCCAAGGAGATGTCATCGTGTATAGCAACGAAGGAGGGACGTGTTGTACGTTCCCGAAGATTTGGCAATTGTGACAACGTCTCACGTATTTAATGCAATCGGATTCCATTGTGATCCAATAATACCCTAAACGTGTGATTTTCTTTGCCATCATGGGCCCACTCATGTGAGGACCGCATTCTCCGTCGTGGACTTCTTCCATCACCTTTCGTGCCTGTGAATGATCAAGGCAACGTAGGACTACACCAAGAGGTGTTCTTTTGTATAACTCTCCTTGCATCAGGATGTATTGGGAAGCTAGTAGGCGTATAGCACGTTGTCCCCTTTTGTCCATATCCGGTGGATAGGTACCATTAAGCTTGAAATCCAGGATCGCTTGGAACGGGGTTCTGTGCGATTTCTTCTTCATCGGTGATTTGATGGACATAAGCGGTTCGATCGTCGTTCAATACACAAAGGCATTTCTACCATATGGTCTGGCATATTTATCAAAGATGCCGGTTTTCGCAAGAGCGTCTGCGAATTGATTTTCTTCGAGGTAGGTGTAGGTAGGTTACGTGATCAAAGAATTGTGCCACTTGGTCTATCCTAGCTTGATAGGGTGCGAGGCTTTCGCTTCGGATTTTCCAGACCCCGTAACTTGATTGATAATCGGTGATGAATCCCCATGTACTCGGAGGTTTTTGATGCCTAAGCTTACTCGCGCTTGAAGTCCAATGAGACAAGCTTCATACTCTGCAGCGTTGTTTGTCACCTCGAAGTCGAGTTTGACAGCGATTGGTGTATGCTCACCTTCAGGAGAAATGAGCAACACTCCTATTCCGAATCCTCTTAAATTTGATGCCCCATCAAAGTATAGGTCCCACGAGTCTACGTCTGTTTGGAGTATATCCTCGTCGGGAAATGACCAAGTGTCTATGGTTTGCGCATCGTTGATAGGATTTTCTGCGAAGAATTCGGCGACGGCGCGACCTTTTATGACTTTTAGTGGCACATATTTAAGGTCGAATTCTGAGAGCATCAGAGTCCACCTTGCAAGGCGTCCGTTGAGGACGGGTTTCTCGAAGAGGTATTTGATTGGATCCATTTTGGAATATATCTTGACGGAGTAGCTAAGCATGTAGTGACGTAGCTTCTTCGTTGCCCACACAAGAGCGAGGCATGTCTTTTCGAGTTGCGAGTATTTGCACTCATATTCCAAAAACTTCTTACTTAGATAGTAAATAGCTCTTTCTTCACTTCCTACAGTTTGAGCTAGCATAGCGCCCATGGCGGTTTCAGTTACTGTGAGATATAAACCAAGAGGTTGATCTCGTTGTGGTGGCATGAGCACTGGTGGTTTAGCCAATATCTCCTTGATTCGGTCAAACGCCTTTTGACAATCATCATCCCACATGGTGTGGTCTGTTTTCTTGAGTTTCTTGAAGATAGGCTCGCAAATCATAGTAAGTTTCGATATGAATCGACTTATGTATTGTACCTTTCCCAGGAATCCCCCGACTTCTTTTTTTGTTTGAGGTTGTGGCATTTCGATCAGAGCTTTGATTTTCGAGGGATCTATTTCTATACCGCGTTGGCTAACGACGTATCCCAGGAGTTTTCCGGATGTTACCCCAAATGTGCATTTCTGAGGATTGAGTCTCATGTTGTACTTTCGTAGCCTTGCGAAGAACTTGCGAAGGTTTGCAATGTGTCCCTCTCTTTCCTTGGATTTGACGATCATATCATCTACATATACCTCAACTTCTTTGTGCATCATGTCATGTAGGAGTGTAGTTGCGGTGCGTTGGTATGTAGCTCCGGCGTTGATTAATCCGAATGGCATTCTTGTATAGCAATAGGTTCCCCATTGGGTGACGAAAGTCTGTCTTGTGCATATCTTCCATGGCCATCTTGATTTGGTTATAACCCGCATACCCATCCATGAAGGATAGTAATGCGTGGTCTGCGAGATTGTCCACCAATATGTCAATGTGAGGTAGAGGGAAATCATCTTTCGGACTTGCTTTGTTTAGGTCCCTGAAGTCAACACAAACACGGATTCTCCCATCCTTTTTGGGTACGGGTACTATGTTGGCTACCCAGTCAGAGTACTCGGAAACTTTGATGAACCCGGCTTTGAATTGCTTATCAACTTCCTCCTTAATCTTTAGAGCCCATTCTGTTCTCATTCGTCGAAGCTTCATTTCACGGGCTTGAAACCCGCTTAATCGGAATCCTATGTTCGGCGATATCCCTGTCGATCCCTGGCATGTCTTTGTAGGACCAAGCGAAAACGTCTTTGAATTCATTTAGGAGGTCTATGAAATCGGCCCTTTCGGTAGAGCTCAAGGTAGTCCCTATCCTAAGTTCTTTGGGTTCTAGTTCGGTTCCTACATTGATGGGTTCAGTGTCCTCTATTACTGGTCCCCCTTCCCCTTCCTGTAATATTTCTTTGGCTACGTAGGGAGGTATTTCGGTCAAGTCTGGGTCTTGGTCATCCTCAGTATCATCATAAACAGAATTGCACTCGAAAGAACACAGAGAGTAAGCAGAACCTGATTTATTCATATTAAGATTTGAGTAAAGTTGAAACAAAGAAGCCAACTGATCCATGGTCAGTGGCGGCAAAGGAACAGTAGTTGGGGCATTCCCCGAACTACCGTGACTACTCGATGCTAGGCTAGGAGAAACGAAGGGAGTAGGGATGACAACAGGAGTAGACTCTCTAATGACTTCTCTAGACTCCGACTCTGACTCCGACTCCGACTCCGACTCGAACTCGTCGTCTTCTGGTTCTCCTTTGAACATTTCTCCTTCTCCAGTAGTGAGCTTGAAGAGCCTTCCTTGGTTGTTGGTCCATTTGATAGATTTCCTCCATCCTTTCTGCTGCTTTGTGTCGATTTCTGTGATCAACGCGGTGGGGTTGAAGCGATCGTCCTGAAGTATCATAGTAATGATCTCATCCTGCGCGGCCCTAATGAATCGGTCCTCTCCAAATAATAGGCTAACGGCTTGTTCGTCGAAAGGGGGTGCTTGACGGGGTTTTGACGGTAGGAACCGTTTCGGGAGGGATGAAGTAGCAATCGTGAAAGATCTCGATTCCGGCTAACTTCCTCTCAAGATAATGCCAAGGTTCGGGAAACCCATGAAAGAGTTCTGAATTTCCTTCTTGAACGAAGTATCCATTTAAGGTGGGGAGATATGGCCTCATTTGGACTCCCACGTACTTGCGATTTTGGACTTGAGCGAGCATTTCGAGAACTTCTTGTTTGTGGGTTTGTATCCTAACCCAAGTGGTATCCTTGTCGAGTTTCCTTTCTTGTATGGTGCGAAGGTGTTTTTCCGAACTGGGTTTAAAGGCATTCCAGGGAAGTATCCCTGATTCTTGAGTATGTGGTTGACCACCAAGTTGGAGTAGGGATTATAGTATAAGGGTGCCAACTCACTTTCTATGACATTCACACTTTGGAAGCCCCCAAGTTCGTATATGGGATCTGCAAGGACTTGATTGTTTGATTGCTTCTCAATTATTGCCTTGATAGGTGACGAAGTGATCGTCACAACTTTGCCATTGAGTGGGATCTTGATCTTTTGGTGAAGGGTGGATGTTACCGCTTTGGAAGCGTGAATCCAAGGCCTTCCCAGAAGTATGTTGAATGAAGCTTCGATGTCCACTATTTGGAAGTTTACTTTTCGCTCGATTGGTCCCGTGGCTATGGTTAGGCTAGCAAGTCCAACCACTTTTCGTCGCGTACCGTCATATGCCCGTACACCTTGATTGGTGGGAGTCCAATCCGACTCTTTCATGCCTAGTTTATATGCCGTTTTGAGAGGTATGACGTTGACCGCGGAGCCATCATCTACCAAAGTCATTGGCACATTCTTCTTTAGGCAAATGACGGTGATGTATAGAGCAAGGTTGTGACTAGCGCCAAAAGGTGGCAAGTCTTCATCTGAGAAAGTAATAGGATTACTTAGCCTCGGTGGCTCTTGGAAGACCAAGTTGACTACATCTTCGGGAGTAGAGTTATGCGCTACATTCAATTTGGCCAAAGCTTGCAGTAAAGCTTGGCGATGCGGAAATGAGCTTGCCACTAGTTGCCAGACTGAAAGATCAGCCTTGGTTTTCTGTAATTGCTTGAGCAAATGATCAGTGGGGTCGTCTTCGTTGTCATTTGGTGTGATGACATTGGTTGGACCGTTTTGAGTGGCGCTTTGATATGGGCGGCCCGAACGAGTTAGGTGATCCACATCTTGGTCTTCACCATTTTGGACTATTTCCTTGACCAAGGAGTTTTCAATGAGGTATTCGTCTTCATCGTCATCGGCCCACACCCCATTGATTGCAGCTAGTTCCTTCATTCTCATGATATCACTTTCTAGTTGTATGATTTGATCAACTAGTTTATCCACCACGGCGACTACCTCTTGCATAGTAGCATTTTGAGAGAAGATCAATGGTACACGTTCTTTAGGCGTTGCATTGGGATCGCGTAAGGTCGTTACCATGTTTTCTAGTTCCCACACTTGTCTATCTACACTCCTTGCCCATGCGATGAAGTCGGAAATGGTAGGGGAGATGGTAGAGTAGAGTCTTTCTTTCTCAATTGCATGAATTTCATTTTCGGTGGGAGAAATGAGATGTGAGCAATCTAAGGTAGATTCGTCACTTGTAATCACTAGAACTCCAAGAGGATTCCGAGTGTTGTTGGGCTTACCTCCTGGTGGAATTGGAAGTCGACCGTCTTCAATCATATCCTGAAGCACGTGTTTCAACTTGTAGCATTTTTTACGTGTCGTGCCCTTTGCCCCTATGGTATTCACAAGAGGAGTTTTCATCCCGAACTTGGACTTTCTTTCGGGTTCGGGAGTAGGTCCAATGGGTTGGAGTTTACCTTGCTTCATTAGCCTTTTTAGAGCGTTGGAGTATGTGTCCCCAAGGTTCGTGAACTTCCTTGGTGGGCTAGTCTTCTTGGATGGCTCGAGAAGGTTAACTTCGTCGGTCTTGCTAGTAGAGCCGTATGAACGACTCGTGGACCCTTGATATCCTCGACCTACCGTTTTGGACAAGAGCCCTTTACGGATGTCATCTTCGATTCGTGTTCCTAGTACAGTTAAGTCCTTGAAGGTCTTGATGTTTTGATATCTCAAATGGTTGGCATATATGGGTTTGAGATTATCCACGAACTTTTCCACGAGGGTAGCCTCATCCGGGCGTTCAACTAGTTGAGTACTAGTCTTCCTCCACCTACTTAGGAAGTCGGTGAATCCTTCTTTGTCATTTTGGGTAAGAACCTCTAGAGTACGCATGTTGATTTGGATCTCGGCATTATCCGCGTATTGTTTCGAGAACTCGATCGCGGCGTCTTCCCAAGTAGCGACCTTTTTGTGATCTAAAGTGTAGAACCATTGCTTTGGGATGGTGTCAAGAGATGAAGGAAAGATCCTTAAGAACATCTCGGGTTTGATGCCTTTGATAGACATGTAGTCCTTGAAGGCGCGGATGTGGTTCAAAGGGTTCTCATGTCCTTTAAACTTAGGGATATCCGTCATGCTAAAGTTAGTGGGCAATTTGGAATTGACGGCTTCATACTTGCGATTGTTCTCCTTGTAAATGTCATCCCCCTTAAGGTACATCAATTGCTCCTCTAGGTATTGGAGTCTTTTCTCATTGCAGTTGTTCCTAGGACAGGATTCTCATCTTTAGACTCGTCATCGGAAAATTGTAGCACTCCACCTTTAGGGGGAGGTAGCTTCCCCTCTAAATCAAAGATACGGCCTTCGATAAGCTCAAGGCGGTCATAGGTTTGTTCTTGAGTGATTTGCATTTGGGTTATCGCGGCCAGGATTCGATCATTACTTTCTTGAATTTGCTGGAGGTTCGTTTCATCACTTGACCCAGGCATCTTGGAAACTGGATAAGAGATCGGCGACGAATCAAAACACGATCGACCATTCTATCACAGTAGCTAAAAGAGGAAAAGATTTGACTCGTGAAGTGGGTGTGTGCCACTTGTGTTGAGTGAGTTTTGAATAAAGACAAGGTCTTTGAAAATGTGTGTCCTAGTCAACTGTAGTGTAGTTGTAGGAGTGGACTCGAAGTGAGGTTTTGAAATGGGCTTGTGGCCCGAATTTTGACTTGACAAACGGACAGAGTTTTGACCGGATTTTGCGCTAATTAAAGGCCTAATTTTTCGAAATTTTTGTTTGAAAATGAGGATTTTGAATTTTTGAAAATTCGTCATGGTTTTGTTTAGACATGGTGATCACGTAAGGTTTACATATTTATACAAGCATTACAACGGGATGCTGAGTGCATTTAAAAGGGTTTTGGTTTAAAGGGTGGGTTGCCATACCGAACCATCAAACCCGAAGTCTCTGGAGAGGCTCGTGCCAAACAAGAGTAAGGCCGATTCCTAGTCCATTTCCTCAAGTAGTGAAGGCCCTTGATACAAACAAGAGTAAGCATCATGGTATGGATGACGTCAATCGCTATCCATCCTTAGGCCCAAATAAGAATTAGGACCGTTTAGACGGGACGATTGGTCGAATGGGTTGGGTTGGGCCTAGGAAGGCCGAATAAAACGGTCTAGGAAGACCGAGTTATGAAAACCGACAATTGTCTTGTACAAACTTATTCCCTAACCTTGTTCAAGTTTCACCCTTGCTACACGTAAGTGTATTATCCCCAGCGGAGTCGCCAAACTGTGGACAGCGGGCCGCCCACGGGGGCGCTTGGTGAGAAACGAGGGACAAGCGTTTGCATTTTGTATGGAGTCGCCACCAATTTTTATGGGAAATTGGAACCGTTCGAATACCTCGTGTCATGTCAAGACACAAAGTAGTGACATGAACACTAAGCAATCGTTACCCTTAGCATTCTATGTCTAGAATGACTCTCGTGGATGCCAATGAACACGGGTGCTCACGGAGATCTGGAGTAAGGGGTGAGGGTACGTATTAGGAAGCTCTTTTGATCGAACACCTAATCCCGCCCGCCTCGATAGCGGCCTCTACTAATGATTAGGGAAGTTTATTCGTACTTGATATATCGTCGGCTATATGCATGCAATGCAACATCCAAGTTTTAATCCTAGCATGTGAGAATTAACTAAGTCGGTTGACACGTAATTAGCATACAATTGGGTCGAAGTAGAATTTAATGTCGATTTACATGTGAAAGCATACAAATGATACAAGGAATACAATAATTATAAATGAAAATTACATTAATTACATTGGGAAAGGCGATTTATGTCGAAAATACCTTTAAAACGGATGATTTAAGAAAAAGGAACGAAAGAATAAAAGAAATAAACAAATAAATTAACGAACAGGAATTAGCGATATTACGGATATTAGTAGATTAATATGTAAACTAATTAAACTAGGTCAAGGCAGAAACGGAGTTCGGGACGAAATCATCTGGAACAGCGCAGCAGAGATCGCGCCCTCGGAAGAGCGCGGCGATTCTTTGCGTCTGTTTCCAAGAGTGAGTTCCCGTGAAGCGAAGCGCAAATCGTTAATGTCGATTGGTAATTTTAAGGATTGATTTGATAATTGACTCGGATGAAAGTGATTTAATGTATTAATTACATGTGAATGATGGTCATAAAAAAAGTAAAACATGGATGAGACGGAAACTAAACGGATTATTTATGTGAAGGGACGATGTTAATGAATGATTAATTAGTGGCATCGGTGAATGGAACAAACTAAACAATTAATTAGACTAAACATGACGAATGATGACGAACATGGATGCAAATATATCAATGACGAATCTCAGAAACCCAATATGAACAGATTGAACTTCTAAAATCCGGGTTTGAATATTAAAGACGAAAACCCGTAAATATTGATTATTTAGGATTTAAGTCGGAACAATGATGAATTAAACATGCTAATGATGAATGAATAATATACATATGAAATTATTAATGACGATGTGAACGAATCAACGGAAAACAATTGAAAGCAAATATAAACGAAAGACGAATTATAGAGGACGAAGAAGAAGAAGAAAAGAAGCAGGAACTGCGGCAGCCTCACGAAGAGGCGCAGCGGAGAAGCTGCGCTCCTTCGAAAGAGGCGCGGCGATTCTTTGCGTCTTTTCTCGACGTCTCTCTTTGGAAATCCGTAAAAACAGGTTTTAAAGCACGGTTTTAGAAATCGGTTTTAATGGTGTTTTCGACATAAATCTTACAATGGTGATTATACAATAAGTAAAATACGATAGACAAAAGAGGAATATACACCCTCAGACTTACATGTTGATGGAACGAGATGAACTAAGAAAATCGACTAGTGAATGCTCGACGCGTATGCAAGGAAAGAGTGCCCTCGTAAGAGGAAAACGATTGATTAATCAAATTGATTGATTGTTGTGTAGTTGGTCAAATTGGTCGGTCATGCAACGGAGAGGCTGGTACCCGGAAAGATCCGAGCTTACGTGGTCGGAAGTCCAAGCACGTAGGCGCCAATTAGTAAGAACGAAGTCTAGAATGCAAAGGGAGAAGAGAAGGGCGGACACTCGCGTGAGAAATATGAGGAACGAAAGCTCCTATTTATACTAATCACGTGAAGGAATAGGGTTTCGGAGACCCTTTGGAAGTGAATCTCGGAAAGATATAAAAAAAGATACGTAAATCATGCAAAGAAGGGCTTGGGAAGAGGCGCAGCAGACCATGCGTCTCTTGGAAGAGGCGCAGACTTCTTGCGTCTGTTCCCGTGGAGGTTTCCTCTATTTGAAGAAAGATTTCGCGTTTGAGTTATGGTAGGACGGAAATAATTCGGTTATCTTTTGAATATTACGGGATATTATTTGCCAAAAGATAAAATTAGTGAAATATGGAATGGAAATATCCGTAACATTCCAGAACATTCTGACTCGGGATTTAACAGCTATCAGAAAATGGAGACGGTTTTTTGACCCGGACTCCGAATATACTCTAATTACTGCCAAAACGACCGTATCAGGACGTAGATGACAACTAAGAGGTTGACATTAATATTTGAGCAAACACTTGACAATAATCTTACGAACTGTCACAAATCGTTCCGCGAATCAAACATGCGGCCCAATCATCACCGGGTGGTTTGCGGGAGGTGCAGAAACGAGGTGTCTACACAAATAAACTCCTTTATGTGTATTTTTCGGAACTAATCAAATCGGAGTTTGAAATGAGCATGATGGGTGAGCCAAGATTTTTCCTTGGGCTCCAAATCAAACAATCAAAGGATGGAATTATGATCCATCAACAAAAGTACATCAAGGAAATGCTTAAGAAATTTGGGATGACAAATGGTAGGTCTCATGATACACCTATGGTAGCCAGGTCCAAGTTGGACAAACATGAACTCGGTAAGAACGTTAGTGAAAAGGTGTATAGAGGTATGATAGGCTCACTTCTCTACTTAACCGCAAGTCGTCCCGACATTCTCTTTAATGTTTGTTTATGTGCTAGGTTTCAAGCAAATCTGAAAGAATCCCACTTTAAAGTCGTCAAACGAATTCTTCGGTATTTAATTGGAACACAAGATCTCTACTTATTTTATCCTTTACATTATCCTTTTGATATCATAGTCTTTTCGGATGCGGACTATGCGGGATGCACGATAGATCGAAAGAGCACCTCCGGAATCGCAACATTCTTGGGTCCTTGCTTGATTTCATGGGGCTCAAAGAAAAAAAATACAGTAGCTCTTTCAACGGCCGAAACTGAGTATGTTAGTGTTGCACATTGTTGCTCTCAACTCCTTTGGGTAAGACAACAACTCCTTGATTTTGGTATCATTTATGACTCCGTTCTCATAATGTGTGACAATACGAGTGCAATAAATATATCCAAAAATCCTATTCAACACTCTAAAACCAAGCATATTGACATCCGTCACCACTTCATTCGTGATCATGTGGAGAAAGGACATGTTAGACTTATTTTTTGCAAAACCGAAAATCAAATTGCCGACATTTTTACTAAGTCACTTGCTAGAGAACATTTTGAGAAATTTAGACTAGAAATTGGATTAATTAATTGCTTGTGATTTCTAATATAAGTCTTACTAATTTCACCAAATGATTAACTAAAATGGGCATATGTTATTGCTTGTTCTATGTGCATTCATACCATCTTTTGACCCAAAATTGATACCATACTCCTGAGTCGATAATCACTCAACCTCATATCTAAATTTACGTTTATATTATGCTACCTTGCTTTTAATTTTGAAGTGAACAATCCTATTTATTGGGCCAACTACCTCCCACTTACCTCATTTATGTTGGGCCTTTATACCACCTACAACCCTTTGTCCAAACTCCACAATCCACAAAAACCGTCCCACTTCCACTCTTCCTCTCCCTCACCTACCTTATAACCCCTTTTACCCAAGATGGTTAAAACTTCTTTCAACACATCCATCCCCATCAAAACCTCAAAAATGACCAATCCATCAACATCAATTGACCCACCACCTACCTCCAAAGACACTAACCTCCAAAAGACTCATATGCCTTTCCTCGATATCAAAATCCCCCCATAAATCCGTCAACATCTCCTAACCCAGAACCTGTAAACCCTCACCCAACTCCTCTCACTGTCATTCCCCCAAACACGGTCCCATATGACGACGTTCCGATCTCCACCATGGTTGGGCGTCGAACCCGAGGTGGTCGTAAAAGAAATACTGCCGTCTCAAGCTCATCCACTGAAACAGTCACCGTGGTCGACGATGGAAAGGAGGAAATCTCTCCATCCAATATTATTGAAAATCCGTCTGAGACTGTCGATCCCACTCCGACTCCGGCAAAGAAAGTCAATAAGAGAAAAGAAAAAGGTACTTCATCATCTTTACCCCCAATTTCTGAAAGTGTCGAACAAAGTAAAGTTGATCCCGGATCTGCTACTCTAAATCCGACAATTGATCCCCTAGTTGAACCATCTCTTGAACCTCCTTCCAAAAAATAAAAACCCTCAAAGAAAAAACCGGTGTACCTTTCACCATCAGATTCCGTGTCCCACACCTCCAAATGAGATATGGCTCGTGTTTGGCAACAACTTGAAAACTTGGATCTTCCCACCTCAATCTACAAAAATTGTGAACGATGGATGTCACCTAAAGCAATTCACTCTCCTCGGGTCTATAAACAGTCCTGGTTTGAGTCTCCCGCATTTCACAATGTAAGAGACATGATTACTGCTCAAGGGTGGGAGAATCTATTGGAGCTTCGTGAACCCGTGTTTGTCAGTGAAGTGGTTCAGTTTTTCACAACGGTACGAGTGGATAAGTCGGGTGATTTTCTCACTGCTAAGGTTAATGGTAAGCCGCTCAAACTTTTCCAATCTGATTTTGCTACTGCTCTTAAAATCCCAACCGGAGGTTATGACAATCTCCCTGCTGAAACTTAGGTTGCCTTACCTTATGCCTCACCCCTGGCTGTTGCCAAAGTTGTCTGTCCAAAAGCCGTAACTTGTGGCCCTGTTAGTAATACTTCCATACCCCCTCCTCTCCGATTAATCTTTAACATGCTTTGTCGTTCCCTTTACCCTTCAGGTGACCGGGCAAAATTGTCCATAGCCCAACAATATCTCATATATCATATCGCGGCCCACAAAAAGGTTAATTTAATTGGGTTAATGTTCAAGCGTTTTGACCTTATCTCGGCCAAACTCGGTAAACCCTCCACTAGTGTGCTTCATCTCCCCTACGGAATGTGGTTGTCAATCGTGCTTAAGGCACATGGGGTGTTAGTTAGCTCTAGTATGGGGTCATTGGACATGTGTGATATAATGAGTGACGGTCAAATGAGAAAGATGCTTATCAAAGTAGATAATGATGAATTAATTTCTGTGAAAATCAAGTCGGATCCAGAGGGTGGGTCTTCTAGTCAAGTTGGAACGGGTAGTATACAGGAAATCCTTTAAGCTATTGCTAATTTGAGTGCTTGGGTGAAACAAGATGCTAGTCAAAAGGATGCGGCTCTCTCGGCTCTTGCCTACACTATGGATGTGATTCGTGGTGAAGTGGATATCATCTCCACTCTTGTCTCAACTAAAGAGCATGGTGATGATGGCGTGGCTGACCCGCTGGATGAGGACCCCTTGGGTGATGAATCATATGGTGACCAAGCCTCCTCTCCTTAAACCCTTTTACCCGTTTAGCCCTTGCCTATTTTGCCTTGCCTCTTTTCTTGTTTCTCTACCGGATGATCACTCTTAATTTCTTTGTTGGTAGTGTATGTTAAACTCTAGTTAGCTTTGTTGAACTATGGTTAGACTATGTTTAAACCGTATGTTTATGTTGACCTTGTTATCTTGTCATGTTTGTGTGTGTCTTTTCGTGTTTTCTTATGCGTGTTTGCTCTTGAATGCCATTGACATCCCTACCAATTTTGATGATGTCAAGAGGGGGAAAAGGTAAACTCGTGTTCTTAATCTCCATGCAATTCGGTTAACTCATAACTGGGCCTAACCTTCACAACTTTTACTCTTGTTTTGGGGCAATGTAAACTTGCCTTGGTAAATTTGATATAAGTTCTTGCTCCATTAAGTAATATAGTTCTTTCTCTCATATGATCTTGCTTGATTAATCTTGAAATTGGTCTCTCTTTTCTTACATTCGTCTTAGGGCTTGTCATCATCAAAGGCGGAATTTGTTGGGTTCCTTTGATTGATGATAATATGCCCATTTAATGTGTGTTATCTTAGTTTACCTTTTCAGGATATATGATCAAATCAAGCTTGGATTAAGATGTGTTGAATCATTGGTCACCCAAAGTATAGAGTCACTTGTGTCATCTAATGTACAAGTTAGGGAGTAGAGTACTTAAAAGCAATAGTAACAGTTAGGATTACTGTTATCCTTAAAAGTGACAATAGCCTGGACTGTCACTATGATCCGTAACACTTGAAAGTTATTTTTCACTTTTCGAAAATCCTTTTTATTCTTTTAAAGCAACTCGGATTTTATAAACAAACTTTCAGATTTCTCTTCAAAGAATTGGGTTTCTAGAAAAGAGTTTAGCTAATTATCAATTCAAATTGTTTCCTCTTTGTGTCAATTTGACTCCTTGGTCTTTTATAAAACAAGGTTTGCTTTTTGCCATTTTGGTGAAAACTTGTCACCTTGTGACTTGTTTTCCACCCTTTGTTTTCTAAAAAACCAAAGGCTCCTTTTGGATAATTACAAACTCCATTTTCTTGCTTTGCCTCTAAATAGAAGTACCTTCTTTTGTGCCAGTTTGGGAAAGTGTTGAACCTCATCACATGTGATGATCTTTGACTTTCAAAAACCCTAACACCTACCTTGCTTGCTCTCCCTATAAAAGGCGTGCCTCATCCCTTCATTTCCTCAAGACTTTTTCCTGAGGATTCATTCAAGTTCGCAAAAATTGTTTTCAAAGTTTTAAAACCGAGTCATTGTTTTGCAAAGTCTTAAAAGTCTTCAAGTGTTACAATCATAGTCACTGTTACTTTAAAGTACTAAACTCTCTCACTTATGAACCGTTTGATCTTGTAAAAGTTGTCCATATCAATTCTTGTCAAGAATAAGTTTGTGGAAACTTAATCCATATAACGTTCTAAGTTAGTGTGTAGAGTTTAGGACGGAGTAGTCTATAACTCTTTGGCAACCGGAGTAGGTTGCAAGTCACCTTGTTCTAGGACGGAGTAGTTCTTGAACTTGTGTCACAACCGGAGTAGGTTGTTGATCTTTTTATTGTACGGGTTTTTAGTAGTAGGAGTAGATCACTAAAATTAATCAATAAAAAGTAGATTGAACGTAGGCACTTGAGTTCTTGCCGAACCAATTCAAAAATCTCGTGTTTGATTTTATTTGTTTATTCCGCTGCTCTTTAGTATGTTTGCATTTCCTTTGCTTAACTCTTGAAGTAACAGTTTCTCATACTGTCACATTTGGTCTGCAGTCTGTATTCCATAAACTGAGACAAATAGCAACAGTCACAACTATTGTTACCTTTGTACTTTAGCAAACGTCCATTTTAATACTCGTTTAATCTCTCAATATTATTCGAAGTATTCTTCTATCTCTTTACATCCAACAACTTACTTTAATTCAATAAAGTTTAAGTTAAAAAATTTAAATAATACTCCCTCCTATTCACTAAGATGTTCCACAATTGCGAAAATGGCAAATTCACTAATTTCTTCCAATTTCCTTATTAGTCTATTATTTGTGGTTTTTATGACTTGTGACCCCACATTCTCTTTTATTTTCATTTTCCTCCATTTTCCACCACAAATCTCCTTCCTCTTAAAAACTCCCCAAAAAATAATGTGGAAGATCATAGTGAATTGGAAGGAGTACCTAATTCACCCCCTCCCCCTCTTAGGTACTTGAATTCATAAACTCTTCAATTAATCTATACAGGAGTCGGTGCCCGACATTCATGTCTGTAAAACAATCCTTTACCTGTGACATTAGTCCCCTTCAGGACTTCATTGTTACTATCATTTTTATATTGTTCAATATATTTAAGGTTAAAATTTTGAGACACTGATAATTCTGGATCGGTAGTTCGAGTAGAATTAGCAATTTAGCAGCCATTAGAAGTTCAATAGTAGGTTGAATTAGAAGTCGGTTAGATTAGTTCCCTACCTAGTAGCTACTAGCTAGGGACTATATAGGATTGTTGTATGTCAGTTTTAATCATCCAAGTTTTAAGAAGTTATTAAAAATCGATCAATTTGATCACAAATCTCAGGTTTGAACGGTTCTTTTCAAATCTTGCTTAAAATATGATCGGATTCGAGTTCGACTCTCAACCCCGCAACGTTTAATGCTTATTATCGCTTCTGTACTCCTATCACTTTGACCTTAAAAAGTCAAACAGGAAGATTATATGAAATGGAGGGAGTACAACAGTTCTGCTTGTACCGCGTTAAATGTGAAGAACAATAATTTACGATGCAGAAATGAATGTTTGTTTGAGTAATTCTTGTCAATTAAGAAAAAAAATGAAATGAATTTCCTTTAACAGAAGATCAGCCTCATAATTCATAATTCTTTTTAAGCAAAAACCTCAAAAGTATAATTACTATGTGCTAAACAATAATATGTATTCAATGATATCGGTATCTATAATCTTGTTTGTATTTGCTTTACTACACATCAGACATCCCGTAAATTTCACAAATAAATTACAATACATTATACATTATGTTTTGATCACAAAAAGAAGCTATGAATTCCATGCACCATCAACATTATTTTGAAATTGTTGCGGAAGAACACCGGCATTATGATCAGTAATTAAAGGACCTCCCATGGTATAACCAATAGTGTTATTCCCTTGAGGAAGTTGGCTCAACATTGAAACAAACGAGTCAGTTCCCGAGCTCCCGACTGATGGTGGTTGTTGGTGAAACCTTTTACTCAACAACGAACTACCATCGCCTCCATCGGTCTCCTCCCAATAGAGGTGATCGCGTTTGTGGTCATTGTGAAGGCTCATAGGCAGAGGAGTTGACAAGTGTGACATCTCATAGTAATTTTGATCATTGTTTATGTTTTGATCCATAATTAAGCCACTTGAAGTTGTATGTTTTGATGAAAGTGTTCTCATGAACTTTTGTTGCTTGATCATCTCCTCTAGCATCTCCCCCCTATCGTGGTCCGATGGTCTTTGAGTGTTGTTCTTCTTGTAGATTCGACATAATACCCAATCATCAAGCTTAATCACCAAACAAAATTAGTTAGCCAATTTAGTAGTACCAACTTAAAAAACATAATAAGATCCCAAAAATTAAACAAAAAGTGAAGCAAGCAAAATACCCTGAGAGAGCCTTTCTTAGAGAGAGCACCAAAAGAATGAGCCATTTTCGAGTTATGGTTGGCGTCAATAATCCTAAATTCATGCATAATCCAATCAGTTTTGATGCCTCTTGGAGGCTTACCACCATAAAATACCAAGGCTTTCTTAACACCAACTTTTTGATTTCCAATAGATGTTAATATTGGCTTATCTGTTCCTGTAGCCTTCCAATACCCTGAAGTAGCTGCTCGATTCGGTCTCGCTCCGTTTGGGTACTTTCGATCCCTTGGGCTAAAGAAGTACCATTCGTTTTCTCCAAATATCGCCTTACCTATAACATCATAATATCCACAAATTAATATTGTTAAAAATGGATTATAACAACTAACAAGTGATACAGATACAACCTTTTGAAATTCTTACAGAAGACCATTTGATGATAAGTTTATTGTCAAACCGTCTAAATACTCATTAGTTCGCTTAATTGCGAAAATGGTACATGTAAATTATATAACATACAAGTGCGAAAATTGGGTTAGATATAGAAATAGAAATTACTTGGTAATTCCCAAGGATCAAATTTGTACAAGTCGACCTCGGCGATAATGGCAACAGGAAGAGGGGAAGAAGAGGCTTTCCTTTTAAGGTAATGAACAATGAGTTCTTCATCAGTAGGATGAAATCGAAATCCAGGAGGTAGCTGAGGGTATGGTGGGGTAGAAGAGGAATCTGTGCTCTCCATGCCTACTTTTTCTCTTCTTCTTTGTACCAATTAAGGTTTGTTCATACTACAACTTAGGCTAAAGTTTTAATGTTATTCATCAAATGCCAATTTATATGCCTTGTTTGGCAAATTTGTGGGTGGGTGAGATAGGGTGGTAGTACCCACTCATGTACCTGATTAGGCCAATAGGAGGTTGACACGTAGTGGTAGAACGAGGGGAAAAAAATTCCGCTCTAACTTAAAAAGTTTGATACTCCCTCCTATTCTTCTTTTTCTTCCCCTTTGGATGGGGCACAATATTTAAGGAAGAGAATAAAATATGAATTGTGAATTGGGTGGGGTTTGGTGATAGGAGATAGGAATGAATAAAATAAGGAATTGTGAGTTGGGTGGGGTTTGGTGATAGGAGAGAGAAATGAATAATTATATAATTAAATAAGGAATTGTGAGTTGGGTGGGGTTTGGTGATAGGAGAGAGGAATGAATAAAATAAGATTAAAAGTTTCCAAAAAAGGAAAGGAGAAGAAAACCTGAATAATCCGTTTTAGGAAATAGGGAAGAAAATAGAGAATAGGAGGGAGTATTTCTTAAATACTCCCTCCTATTCTTAATAACCCTCGTCTTTTATGGAGGGCACGGGAATTAAAGGAGATGAGTATTACTCCCTCCAATTCCAGATAATCGTCCCATTGTCCATTTTCGTCTATTCACAATAATGTCTCATTGTCCATTTTTGGTAAGTGTTGTGTGGTCCAAATTCAATTCCATTTCCGTTTATTCACATAATTGTCTCATTGTCCGTTTTGTGTGGTCTAAACTTACTTTCTTAATTCTTGTGCCATCTTCACAATGGGACGGTTATCTGGAATAGGAGGGAGTATATGGTAAAGTATTGTAGTGGGGTAGAAGATTGGAGAGAGGGAAAGTATTGTGTGATTAAAATAAGTATTATTGTGGGGTAAAGTGATTAAAATAAGTATTGTTGTGGGGTAAGATGATTAAAATAAGATAAAGGAGTCGTTTGGTTACCCATTCTAAAACACATGAATTACAATTCATGGGATTTGCAAAATGGGAGAGTTGTTTGTTTGCCCAAAATCACATGAATTGAAGTTCCATAGGAACTCCAATTCCTCCATGATGTGGGAAGTTGCTTACCTAGGCCCCCCTAGGTAAGTGTGAATTCCTGTGGAATTAACTTCCCACATTCCAACCAAACAACTTTTTTCCATTTCATGTGATTTACAAAATCATGGGAACTCTTATTTCCTTGGAAATTCAATTCCCTTAGCGAACCAAACGACCCCAAAGTATGAGTATTGTGGGGTATTATTGTGGGGTGAGGTGATTAAAATAAGTATAAAAGTTTGTCAAATAAGGAAATAGGGAGAGTATTGTGAATAGACGAAAAAGGAAATAGGGAGAGTTATTTAGAATAGGGGGTATTAGTTATCGACTATCGTTGGTTTGATGTAGCGAAATTCATATTTTATATTTATTTATGTGACTTAGCATAAATAATGCAGTTATAATAAAAACAAAAAATTAGAAATTTTAATTTGGGAGTTAGATAAGCAATTCTCAAACATTTTGGATCATTGAAACTCTTGTGAACTTTTAATTTATGATATTTCAATAGCCCTTTTTTTTATATAGAGTAATATATTTTCTGAACTGTACATAGTTAAAAATAACTTGACAAATTAAATATTACTGTAGGTGATAAGTTGACAGTGGAAAACAATCAATTTAAATTAATAAACTATCATCTCTTTTTTAAATCACTAAAACTTGGGAGAGACGATCATTCAATAAGTTATTGAGAGACCAGTCTTTTGTACCCTTTTATTTGTCTTTGGGGAGACGGTCATTCAATAAGTTATTGAGAGATTAATCTTCTATACCTTTTTATTTGTATTTAATTTCGTACCTATTTACATAATAAATGTAATCATTTTATCTTTAATCATGATTTATACCTATTTTATTATCTTTAGTTCCACTTTTTCTTAAAATTGTAAAATAATTTTTCAATAACGTAAAAGACCGTCTTTTAGAAAACCTACTCTAAATAGATAATTAAATTTAGATTATGGTATTTGAAGCGGAAGGGAGGTTGAGGTGGATGAGAGATACAAATTCATTGTTTGAGTGGAATTAATAGGCAAAAAATGGAGGGGAGAGATATATCCTGCGAACCAACTTAATAAATCTTTTGAAGAGGATATCTTACACTAGATAAGTAAGATCACAAAATCTCATTATAGACGGTACATATCCGTCTATAACTAAAGACGGGCCAAATACAATACCATATTTCTAATAGGACAAGCAACAAGTGGGGTGGTGGGGCAAAAAATGTCACCACTTTCAAGCTATTTGACCCGTCTTTAGTTATAGACGGATATATCCGTCTATAGCAAGACTAGCTGAAGTAAGATATTTACGATTTAATATACTAGAAAGCATTAGCCTCAATGTTAAAACGTGTTTAGTAGCATCTTATATGACAAGTTAAGACAATTAGTTTAATTAGATCTAAGCATTTTGCGTCTCTTAGTTTATCCATTTTATTACCCGTTTTAAATAATAATTTCTGATCGAAATAATATTAAATAAATTTGCGGGTTGGATATAACTATCAGCTAGTCTTGTCCGTCTATAGCTAAAGACGGGTCAAATAGCTTGAAAGAGGTGAGATTTTTTGCCCCCATCACCCCATTTGTTGTTTGTTCTATTAGGAATGTGATATTGTATTTGGTCCGTTTTTAGTTATAGACGGATATGTGCAGTTTATAATGAGATTTGTATATAACTATAAGTCTATAACTATACCCTTTAATATTGACGCGTGTGGTTTAAAAAGTGGGGCCCAGAAAGACAAAATAGCATGTAACAAACAAAAGACAATAGTATGAGTAAAGCAGTTTTCTCAGGTATGAAAAATTGAAAACAGCTTTAATGAGGATTGATGTCACACTTTCCTTATGCTGAGAACATGGCCCACCATCTCCGCCGCCTCTTCTTGTCAGCCAACTAACTGATTTTGGCAAAACTAATTGACATTTTCTATCGTGTGATTTGGAACCCATCACTTTTTACCCATTTCTTTTTCTCAATTTGTGTCCACTTGTGCTGTGACTAGAGATGTTTATGCACTTATCATCTTTTATAAACCAATTCGTCTTATTTTAAACTGAAATAAGAGGAACCAAGTGACACCATTTTTTTAAAAGAATATAACCATTTAATGATAGAAGATTATAACTAAAGTTGTCACTTTTTACCCTGAAAATAATGATAACATTTTATCATAAAATGTCAACATTTTATCCGTCTTATTTCAGACGGGAAAAAGCCCATCTGATATAAGAATTTGCGTATATAAATTAAGTTTCATTTTAGACGGACAATTTCATCCAAAAGTATTCAGACGGTGTTATATGATACTCCCTCCAAATTAAAGTGTTTGCCCCATTTCATTAAAATACAAGACTCATATAATAAAGAAATGGGGCAAACACTTTAATTTGGAGTAATTTTTTTGATAAAATGTAATCATTTAGATTAGATCACATTTTTACGGTAAAATATTACCATTTAACTGGGTCACATACTCACGTATAGTCTATTTGAAACGTTTAGACAAAAATGACCGTCTAAAAGGAGACTTGACTTTCTGTCTTATACTCCCTCCCATCCAAACCAAAGGTAACACTTACCTTATTCGGACCATCCAAACCAAACTACCCATTCCTTATTTGGTAAAAAACATGACTAAAGACCCCTCATACACCCTTATTATTTACAGAAAATGCAATCATATTTGTGGCCCTCCTTTAATTAAGCTACAAGTGGTCCTACTTTAATTCCAATATTACCCTTACTTTTTCTCTATTTTCTTAAAACTTGTGCTCCCTCCCATGTTACCTTTGGTTTGGATGGGAGGGAGTATATTCATATGTACTTTGTACTTTTATACCGAGTAAATGCAAAATTGTTCAAGATCATATCTTGTAGTCTGTCTCATTGGAGACGATCATTATTCGTCACAAGTTGAAAATGGATAATGACCTGGTCCTCCCACAAAATATAAGTAGGCAAGTGGGGGTATCCATTCTCCCACTTGCACTATCTATTTGTATTTTATGAGAGAGAGACTATTCATCTTCAACTTGTGACGGATAGTCCGTCTTCAATAAGAAATTGTGCATATCTTGAGGGCGAGTTTGATCATACATAATACATCAAATAGGATTCTCTCCATTTCTTTCTCTCCATTTCCTCTCACAAATCCATTTAATAATATTTTCCCCTCCAAACCCTATTAAACATTTATTTTCTTGCATAAATCTTGAACCGTTCGATATTATTAAAATGCAATCCGATCCGTTAATAGGAAATGGCCTCTCCATTTCTTTTTAGAAAATGGAGAGGATCTTAACTCTACATACATCTATATGTATTTTACAAGAGTAATAATTTTGAGAGAGAAGTCTCTCTGAGGGTGAGTTTGTTATAAATGCTAGCAGAGCAATTATGAGACCGTGTGGTGAGCATGTGGTCAGGAGTACTCGGGTCACCCACCTAGTAAAGGTGGATTTTGGGTTTGGCTCCGGTCAAGTTCGAGACACAACGAGGACGTTGTGTTCTTTAAGTGGGAGAGTTTGTAACACCCCAAGAGTATGAGAGGAAAGTTGTCCTACGTCGAGAAAATATGGAGCTTGTGATATGTTTATAAGGGATTTCACCCACCATAACAAGACCTTGTGCTTTTGGGCTTAAGTGAGGACAAACAATGGGTTAGGGTCCGGGGAAGTGGTGATTTAGCCCCATAACTCTTTACAATTGTGAAATTAAGCCCATAACTCCGAATTGGAGTAATTTAGCCCCAATACTTATACATAAAGGGAAATTTGGCCCCAATTAAAATTGTATCTAATATCTCCCTTGAAATTAATATCTCGTTAATTTCTCCTTAAAGAAATAAGAAAAAAAAACTTGTACTCTCCATATACGTATTACAATTTCACATTTTCCGTATATAGTTCTTTCTTCATAAACGATATACATTCTTCAAAATTTTGTAAAAAAAAAAATCAAAGGAGTAGCAGCCATAAGCAAACACTTCCATGTCTAGTGTGACGATCCGCACACTTCGAACCCTTAGATTTATTTATGCTTATGTAATTTCATTTCCCTTGTACATTTGTAGTAAATACTTTCTTAGTCTAGCATAGTTTTAGAATATCTTTTCTTTCCATAAATAGGTATATCGTTATTCTAGACTTTCAATGTTTCCTGCTATCAAGATGTAACTATCAAATTTCCCTCTTTAGAGAGTACTAGTGAATGAAAATCTGCTTCCTACCTTGTGCCTTCGTGTTGCTTGTTGTTGCTTTGTTGTGAACGACTATTTGCCTTCACTTTTCTAACAAGCCGTATTTGTGGGATCGACACTAAGATCCCGACTCACACACCCGAGACCGATTACGAACGCCTAGTGCTTGACGCTCTCGTTGCAATCCTGTCGAGTGTTACCGAGACCTGAGTATCGTGCTAGTGAGCGATCCTTCAGTAGTACGAAGATCCTTGTCGCTTGCATCTTGCCTTGAGCCGGGCAAGAGTGCGCGCCACGATCCGGCAAAAGTACCGGACCGTGACATTTGGTATCAGAGCCCGGTCTTCGGACGGGTTGCTGCACGCCGCATTTGTTTATCGAGATCGAGAAAATGGGCGAAACAATCGAGGACCGAGTGGATGCCTTAGAGGAATCAATCGACATCAAGCTTCCTAAACTCGAGGGCGTCGTTATGCGGATGGCCGCGAGCCTCGAGGAGTTGCAGAAGACGGTTTGTGAACTCGAGACAAAGGTGGACGGGATGAACACCCGCATCCAAGCGATCAGTGATGCGATCCCCGATGATCGGGAGGAAGAGATCAATCATCTCCACCGAAAGGTCGAGATGTTATAGAACACTTGCGCCACGCTCGTGAAAGCGGTAACCAATGACGAGAAATCTTTGGGAGGCCATAAGGTGAAGGCACCTCCACCTCGTACCTACGATAGGGCGAGGGATTCGAAAGCGGTCGATAAATTTATCTTCGATATGGAGCAATACTTCCGAGTAAGTGGGCTCGACGAAGACGCGGAAGTTGTCACGGCAAGCATGTATCTAGTCGACGATGCCAAGATGTGGTGGAGGGCTAGGTACAAGGAAATCGATGCGGGCACGATTACGGTGACATCGTGGGCCGACTTCAAGAGGATCTTGAAGGATCACTTCTACCCCGAGAACACGGAGTTTGTTGCTCGGAAGAAGTTGAAGGAAATCAAGCACACCAAATCAATCCGAGAATATGTGAGGAAATTCTCAGCGTGCATGCTCGAGATTACCGAAATGTCCGAGACGAACAGGACATTCGAATTCATTGATGGGTTGAAGAAGTGGGCACAACAGGAGGTCATGAGGTAGAATCCCAAAACTCTGTCTTCGGTAGTATCGGCCGCGGAGCGCCTGCTCGACTTTCACGGAGAGCGAGAGGCACCAAAAGTTGTGGCACCAACGGGGAATACTGGTGCGTCACAAAGTGGGTACAATGGACAAAGGCCACAAAATAGCGCCATTTCAGTTGGGAACAGTCGGTTCCGCTCGCAAGAAAGTCAAGCCCAATCGGCGAGTACTACGAACTCGCCCTCAAGCTCGTCTTCGAAGGCAGAAAACTCAACTGCTTCCACAACGAAGAAACCGTTCGCGGGTTTTGTGTGCAAGGGTTCCTACAAGATGGCCGATTGTCCGAACAAAGCGGAGTTCAATGTAACACCCCCATACTCCGAGTGCCTTACCAGGACCACTCAGGTATGGAGACATCACCATCTCGGTTGCCCGAGGTATGATAATCAAACAACAGCGATAAAGAAACAACATTTATTATTAATCGTTTAATGAATGAATACAATCCTTGAAACCCAAACTGATAGTACGATACATTATTCCAAACTGTCTACTCAAACTGAAATGTAAATAAAAGCTAAACTACAGCGGAAGACTCTATCGTCACGTCGTGGCCATCCCAGCTATCCCGTATCATCTCTATACCTGCTCAATATCTGCTCACCATCCCCGAATGGATCACCGCAGGTTTTCAAAACAACACCGGGGTCAGTACTAATCACACAATCAAAACAGATAACAACAATAAGACAAACAGACAGTTGAACTGCCACACACACACACACATCCACCCCACCGTCTCAATCACTGACTGTCCACTGGACCAGCCCTGCCAGTGGGGGACCGCAGCCGTTCCCACCTAAGCCCCGCTCATCGTACGAGCGATAACCCTGTCCATTAATGTGCACATCCCCTTTCGTGGCGGGTTCCACTAAGGGCGAAACTAGGGCGTGAGATCACTCCCGCAAGTGACCCCACTCAGCCGAGAACGCATCTCGAGAACCATCAACAACACAACCACAATCACAAACACAATTACAATCAACAAATCAATTAACTAACTACAGCACATCACCAATATCCCATTATGGGACTAATACTGAGTAGGAAATCCTACCTGGAAAGCACACAAGCAGACGGTATCTACAGCTGTCTCAAAACGCCTCCTCTATGAACTCTCCTCCTAACATATACACATGAATACTACTATTCAATCACTTATTCATAAAAACCCCCAATTACTAAATTAGGGTTTCACTAATCTCAACAAAACGTTATAAAAATTATGCTAGAAGCTTACCCTTGACGCAAGGAATCCAACGACACAAACTACGATGCAAACCGACCGTCGATCTCCGGAATTGTCAAGAACGCGATTAGGAAGAAGGACCAACTGCTTTCTCTCTTAAACAGGTTTTAGGTTTTGGCAAAAGTGTTTTAGAATAAAGACGAATATGTTTATATACCTTAATCGCGTAATTAACAAAACCCGAGAAAAACCCCCGATAAACCGGACACTCGATCGAGTACCCAAGGTACTCGATCGAGTACCCCCCTACTCGATCGAGTGCCCCAGCTACTCGATCGAGTACCCATCAGGTCAGAAACTGTTTTATTCTGCGACACACCCTTACTCGACAGAGTAAGGGCTACTCGACAGAGTACCCCCAAGACCATAAATACGGAGTATTACAGTCTTCCCTCCTTAAAAGGAACTTCGTCCCCGAAGTTCAAACCACTACCAAAACAAAGGTACTCCCATAAGCTTCCCGACTCGAAGGTCAAAATAAACACAACGTAAAACATGCTACCTAACCCAACTTATCCCGACAACATACCGACACAACATATACAAGGGGTGTGAAAACCCTCAAAAACTCTCGCGATCATCTCCTACCCCCCTAAAAGAAACAAGGTTACGTCCCCGTAACCATACATACCTGATCAAAAAGGAAAGGGTAACGCTCTTTCATGATATCCTCCGCCTCCCATGTAGCTTCCTCGGTCTCATGGTTAAACCAAAGGATCTTAAGCAACACTGTCTCACCACTCCTGGTCTTTCTAACTTTTCGGTCTAGGATCTGCTTAGGCACCTCAAGGTACGATAAAGACTCATCCAGCTCTAAGCTCTCTGCTTCCAACACATGTGACGGGTCACTCACATACTTCCGCAGCTGCGATACATGAAACACATTATGTACTCTCTCCAAAGCAGCCGGTAACGCCAAACGATAAGCCACTTCCCCAACTCGCTCTAAGATCTCATAAGGCCCTATAAACTTCTGACTTAGCTTGCCTTTCTTCCCAAATCTCATAACTCCGCGCATAGGAGACACTTTCAGAAGAACTTTGTCCCCAACTTGAAACTCTATGTCCCGACGATGTAGATCTGCATAACTCTTCTGTCGATCCCGAGTTGCTCTCATCCGTTCCCCGATCATCTTAATCTGTTCCACCATCTCATGCACCATCTCTGGTCCTAAAACCACTTTGCCCTCAAGACTGTCGTCCCAACAGATTGGATTCCTACATCTCCTCCCATACAAAGCCTCAAACGGTGCCATACCAATACTAGTGTGATAGTTGTTATTGTAAGAAAACTCTATCAAGTCTAACCTCTGCTCCCGCCTACCGCCGAAATCCATCACACACGCTCTCAACATATCCTCCAAGGTCTTGATTGTTCTCTCGGTCCGCCCATCGTCGCAGGATGAAATCTTTGTACTCATCTTCAAAGTCTGTCCCCAACGATTCCTCGCAACTCCTTCCAAAACCTCGATATAAACCTCGCATCTCTGTCAGACACTATGTCCTTAGGGACTCCATGTAACTTAAGCACGTTCTTTCGATAGGCCATAGCCAATTGTGCCTTAGTCCATGTATCTTTCATTGGAACAAAGTGAGCTGACTTGGTCAACCGATCCACTATCACCCAAATCATATTGTTACCTTGTTGACTCCTAGGTAAACCCACAATGAAATCCATGGAAATGGATTCCCACTTCCACTCAGGCACCTCCAAGGACTGAACCTTACCTTGTGGTCTTCTCTGTTCCCCTTTAACTCTCTGGCATGTCAAACAACGGGACACAAACTCAAATTTGTCTCTTTCTTCATCCCAGGCCACCAAAACGTTTTCTTCAAATCTTTGTAAAGCTTGTCTCCACCGGGATGAACTGAATATGGTGTGCAATGCGCTTCCGTCATGATTGTCCTTTTCAACTCCTCGTCATTAGGAACACACCACCTACCATCAAACCTCAAACTACCATCTCGTATGAATGGAAAACCGGGACACCGTCCCTTTCTCTACTCCGACTTTCCACTCCACTAACTTAGGATCCAAAGCCTGTTTACCTCGAATATCATCATAAAACTCCATGTGTATTGTCATATCACCCATAGCCTCTCCTTTCGCAACATGTGAATCCCAAAGCTCGCTACCTCATCCCTCGTCTCATCAAAGATAGATTTGTACACAAGGAATGTACACTCTTCCTACTCAAGGCATCAACTACAACGTTGGCCTTTCCTTCATGGTAGATGATTTCCATGTCGTAATCACCAATCAACTCCATCCACCTCCTCTGTCTCATGTTCAACTCCTTCTGCGTGAAGATGTACTTGAGACTCTTGTGATCAGAAAATACCTTAAAGATTGCTCCATAAAGGTAATGTCTCCAAATCTTGAGAGCAAACACCACCGCACCCAACTCCAGGTCATGAGTAGGGTAATTCTCCTCATAAGGCTTCAACTGCCTAGAAGCATAGGCGATCACTTTACCATTCTGCATCAACACACACCCCAACCCATTCTTCGAGGCATCTGTATAAACCTCGAAATTCTCGCTTCCTTCAGGCAATGCTAGGACGGAGAGCGTGGTCAAACGCTCCTTTAATGTTTGGAACGCCTTCTCACAACTCTCATCCCAACGGAACCTGTTCTCTTTCCTCATCAACGCCGTCATCGGTCTAGCTATCTTGGAGAAATCTTTCACGAACCGCCTATAGTATCCAGCTAAACCCAAGAAACTCCTCACCTCAACGAACATTCTTGGTGCTTCCCACTTTGTCACTGCCTCAATCTTCGCCGGATCCACAGCTACCCCATCTTTAGAGATTACATGCCCCAGAAAAGCAACTTTCTCCAACCAAAACTCACACTTGGACAACTTAGCATACAACTCATGATCTCTCAACGTCTGCAACACAATCCTCAGATGCTCCTCATGCTCCTCCTTAGTCTTTGAGTAGACTAAGATATCATCGATAAACACCACCACGAACTGGTCCAAGAACTGTCTAAAGATCCTATTCATCAAATCCATAAACACTGCCGGCGCATTGGACAACCCAAACGGCATCACCACATACTCATAATGGCCATACCTCGACGTGAAGGCTGTCTTCGGTATGTCCACATCTCTAATCTTCACCTGATGGTATCCTGACCTCAAATCGATCTTAGAAAAGACCGTCGCACCACTCAACTGATCAAACAGGTCATCTATCCTTGGCAAAGGATACTTGTTCTTTATCGTCACACGGTTCAGCTCCCGGTAATCTATGCATAACCTCAAAGTTCCATCCTTCTTCTTCACGAAAAGAACTGGTGCTCCCCAAGGCGATACACTTGGTCTAATGTATCCCTTCTCTATCAACTCATCCAATCGCTTCCTAAGCTCCTCCATCTCCTTAGGACCCATACGGTGCGGTGCCTTAGAGATTGGCCCCGTCCCCGGCTTCAACTCAACGGTGAAATCTATCTCCCTCTTCGGTGGCAACCCCGGAATCTCCTCCGGAAAGACATCTGCATACTCTCCCACCACCGATATCTCCTCAATTTAGGGCTCTCTATCCGGTCATCTCTCACATGGCACAAAAGCAGAGGACATCCCTTCCTCAGATACGACTTCAAAGCGACAGTTTGCAATCAACTTAACTTTGGGTTTGACTAGAAACCCACGGTAAGACACACTAACTCCCTTAGGACCTCTTAGGGACACTTTCTTTTGATGAGTCTATCTTAGCTTTATACTTTCCTAACCAATCCATCCCAACTATCATCTCAAAACCATTAAAAGGAAACTCTAGCAAGTCTACAGGGAAATCAACTTGCCCAACTATCAAGGACACATCCCTAAACAACCTCCCACACGATACAGACTCACCCGAAGGTATGAAAACTTGCTCCCTAACAGACTCATATACCCTCAAACCCAACTGTTTTACATGACTCGAAGACACAAACGATCGAGAAGCCCCGAATCAAACAAAACAAACGTAGGAACGCCATTAACAAGAAATGTACCGGTGATAACGTGCTCATCCTCCTCTGTTTGCTTTCTTGTCCATCATGAACAGCTTGCCACTTGACTTCGCCCACCTCCCCGGACAAGATCTTGGCTGATGCGGTCGGCTTAGCACCCGACCCTTGATTGTTGTTGTTGTTCATCGGTGTCTTCGCATAAGAATTACCGCCGTTGCGGTTGCCTCCACACTGGTAGCTCTGACCTCCACGGTTTGGCCATGATCCCGCCGGTCTGTTGCTCGCGAAGCTGCGCAGTCTCCGGAAAGATCCGGTGCACTTGTGCACTCATGTCTCTTGTGGCCTACGCCACCACAACCGAAGCAGCTCCCCAACCGTTGCTCACACTTCCACGACCTCTCCCAAAGGATGCTCCAAAGACTAAACCCGGACCGAAGAAAACCCCTTAGATTGATTGTGGTTGCCTTTCTTGAAATTAGATTGGCCACCACCCTCGCTCTCCGACTTCCTCTTCTCTCCACCTAACCTCTCCTTAGCCATCTCCACTAGCCTCTCGGCTCTCCGACCCCTCTCATATGCTTCCTTCACATCAGTAAGGACTCCCACGGGTAACTTATCCATAATTGTCGTGGTTAGCCCTCTCTCAAACCTCAAAGCAAGATTCTCCTCACTCAAACCCATGTCCTCAGCATATCTGGATTTCTCATTGAACTGCCTGTAGTACTCAGCCACAGACATCTCAGCCGTCATCTTAAACTTGTCGAACTCCTCCCTCAACTTACTCCTCACATGTTCGGCACGAACTCCTTCCTCACGCCCCTACGAAACTCCTCCCAAGGTATAGCAGGTAACCCCTGGTTGGTATATAACTCCTTGGCACTCACTTTCACTGAGTCCCACCACTTGCCCGCGGCCTCCCTCAGATAAAATGCAGCTTGATCCACTCTCATCTCATCAGGACAGCGAACTAAATCTAGTATGTTCTCCATCTCCCTCAGCCAACTATCAAGGTGGTTAGGCTCCTCAACCCCCTTGTACTCCTTCGGGTTAAACCTCGCGATATAGAGGCTGACTTTAGCATGGTCAACCTCCTTCTCCTTACTCTTATCCTTGTCTTCATTCACTCTCTTCAGGGTCTCCGTAAGAGCGTCTTGGTGTTCCAACATCTTAACGATGTCATCCGTAGTCATAAGCTCAGCTCTCGCGTACAAGGCATTTCTCTTGGGCGGCATCTTGAAGCTATAGAAGAAAGGGATAAACATAAACACGCGTACTAAACTTCAAAACTCGAACACGCGTTGCCCAAAGACCTACTCGATCGAGTATCCGGACCCACTCGATCGAGTAACGGGCTACTCGATCGAGTGCCCCTATGTACTCGATCGAGTACCCGAACCCGAACTAAACAGGCCTTCGATCTCTAACCTACTCGATCGAGTATCTAGGCTACTCGATCGAGTGACCCCCTACTCGATCGAGTACCCTAGTTACTCGATCGAGTGCCCCAAAACTCGTTTCTGGACTCAAAATCGCCAAAAACCTACCCGATCGAGTCAGTCTCACTCGATCAAGTACCCCCAATACGTACAAGCTACCCGCAGGTTATTCGTATACTAACATGCCAACTTTATCAAACCTCATTATATTCTAACAAATAGGCTACGCATCTATTCTACTAATCAACAAAATCAATTTATCATGCTATTAAAGCCACATTATAAACATCCAACATGTTATCATTTCATTAACATGTTCACATATCATTTTCTTTCACATGCTCAACTTCCTATTTCAACACCAAACATTCAACACACTTCATCACTTTATTGCACAAGTTACTAAGCACATACATGACTCAAACACATTTTCCCCACGTGACCGGTTCAAAGTTGTAGGGCGACCCCTTGCGACTTTAGGACGTCTCCCAAGCCTTTGCACTAGCTCCTACAACTTTTACCCCGGGTTCATTTTAATTGACTCCCTATGTTCATTAGGTTCATTGGTTACAGGTTTCAGGATCGTCGCTCTGATACCATTTGTAACACCCCCATACTCCGAGTGCCTTACCAGGACCACTCGGGTATGAAGACATCACCATCTCGGTTGCCCGAGGTATGATAATCAAACAACAGCGATAAAGAAACAACATTTATTATTAATCGTTTAATGAATGAATACAATCCTTGAAACCCAAACTGATAGTACGATACATTATTCCAAACTGTCTACTCAAACTGAAATGTAAATAAAAGCTAAACTACAGCGGAAGACTCTATCGTCACGTCGTGGCCATCCCAGCTATCCCGTATCATCTCTATACCGCTCAATATCCGCTCACCATCCCGAATGGATCACCGCGGGTTTTCAAAACAACACCGGGTCGTACTAATCACACAATCAAAACAGATAACAACAATAAGACAAACAGACGGTTGAACCGCCACACACACACACACATCCACCCCACCGTCTCAATCATCGATCGTCCCTTTGGACCACCACGCCCGGTGGGGGACCGCAGCCGTTCCCACCTAAGCCCCGCTCATCGTACGAGCGATAACCCTGTCCATTAATGTGCACATCCCCTTTCGTGGCGGGTTCCACTAAGGGCGAAACTAGGGCGTGAGATCACTCCCGCAAGTGACCCCACTCAGCCGAGAACGCATCTCGAGAACCATCAACAACACAACCACAATCACAAACACAATTACAATCAACAAATCAATTAACTAACTACAAAGACATCACCAATATCCCATTATGGGACTAATGCGAGTAGGAAATCCTACCGGAAAGCACACAAGCAGACGGTATCTACAAATTTGTCTCAAAACGCCTCCTCTATGAACTCTCCTCCTAACATATACACATGAATACTACTATTCAATCACTTATTCATAAAAACCCCTAATTACTAAATTAGGGTTTCACTAATCTCAACAAAACGTTATAAAAATTATGCTAGAAGCTTACCCTTGACGCAAGGAATCCAACGACACAAACTACGATGCAAACCGTAAATCGATCTCGGAATTGTCAAGAACGCGATTAGGAAGAAGGACCAACTGCTTTCTCTCTTAAACAGGTTTTAGGTTTTGGCAAAAGTGTTTTAGAATAAAGACGAATATGTTTATATACCTTAATCGCGTAATTAACAAAACCCGAGAAAAACCCCCGATAAACCGGACACTCGATCGAGTACCCAAGGTACTCGATCGAGTACCCCCCTACTCGATCGAGTGCCCTGACTACTCGATCGAGTACCCATCAGTCGAATCGTTTTATTCTCTGCGACACACCCTTACTCGACAGAGTAAGGGCTACTCGACAGAGTACCCCCAAGACCATAAATACGGAGTATTACATTCAATGTCATGTTCAAGAAGATGCCGAAGGGGGCTCAAGAACATCTTGATGGGGCGTTGGCCGACTATCACCAAGAGTATGACGAAGACTCGAGCGATGGTGAAGACCAACCACAAATGGGCTCACTTCAAAGGATTAGCGCGATGGGGAAGTACGAAGATTCCTGCGCCAAGAAATCCAACGGGCTCATGTACGTGGACTTGATGGTGAATGGGAAGCAAGCACAAGCCTTGATCGACTCGGGTAACTCCCACAACTTTGATACGAAAGAGGAAGCTGATCGGTTGGGGCTAGTTCTGCGGGATTCTAACAGTTTGTAACACCCCCATATTCCGAGGAGCCTTAACTAGGCCTTCCTTGGCATATAAGGGCATTACCATCTCAGTTGCCCGAGTTAAGTAATCATCAAAAGTCGATAAAAGAACAATTATAGTTATATTACATGTACCACCCCGTAAATTTGAAGACCTTTATTATATTTTAAAAGTAATATTTTCTATTTTAATTTAATATTAATTTATTCGAAATAAAATTTATTTGATAAAATATAATCTTATTTTATTTTGAAGAAATGTAATTATTTTTGATAGTTTAGAAATGTTTAAAAGTGATTTAAACTATATGTAAACCTTTTCCTTTGATAAAATAGATTTCGGATAAAAGTCGTAAAATTGGGATTTTCCCATTTCTTACGGTCGTTGGGTAAACGAATTTGGATATCGGGCATATGAGTACTTAATCTTTTAGTAAAATCGTGTTTAAGAACATTAATATTCTCGGAAATCGCATTCGACAAATATTTCTAATTATCGTCGAAGCAAACCCCAAAACGTTAAAAATTGACCACTTCCCCTCCTCTTTGGACCGGCCCTATCCCCTCCAATTGTCCCCTCTTTCAATTTTCATTTCCTCCATAATTCACTCTCTCTCTTCCTTTCACCAAACACTAAATTCATCTTAAAAATCCTCCTTACAATCCCTAAATCCACCATAAATCCTTCATTTCTCCACCAAATCTCATAAAAATTATATATTTGGAATCCTCTCTTCAATCCTCATCTCCTAGTAAGCTTTATTTTCATTTCCCCCAATTTTGTTTTAAGACTCATCTTTTTAGAGTTTCGAATTTAGGACTAATTTATGTGTTTTTGTTGTTCTTATAGGTGAAGAATATGAAGATGAGTTAGGAGACTCATATATTGTAGAAGATGATGAGTGATTCCGGTTTCTAGGGCTCTTTCTCAAGTGTTATTGTTCTCTTTTTCTACTCGACGAATTAATGTCACATTAGTAGTTGTATTTGTTGTTTGTTGTTGTTTGTTGTCGTTTGTTGTTGTTTGTTGTTGTTTATTGTTGTTGTTTGAGACGATCTTGTTGATAAATGAATGGAGTAAGATGAGTATGCTTATGTTTAATTTATGTTACCCATTTGTATATTATTGTTTGGAACAAATTTGGATGAGGAATTATGTGTTGTGACAAGTCCGTGTTTTGGCTGGAACACGTCAGTACCGGACCGAGACGGTTTCCAATGTTTCCAAAAATATGACAGATTGAACGGCATCGAAAAATTAGGTGGTTTAGCCACTTGAATCACTCAATTCGGAGTCCGTATGAGTAAATGGCGTCGTTTTATCGATTAAAAATTTATAGAAAAGTTTACCCTTGTGTGAGACGGTTATTTATGCTATTTTATTATGCGAGAATTTTGTGGAATTAGTTATTTTGTAAGTTGGAATGTTTTATTTATGTTGATAGTGTTCACATGATAGAAATTGGAATATTGTAATGAATGTTGTGATTTGGGCCAAAATGGGCCAAGACTCTGAGCTGGGCCAGTTTGACCGAATGAGTTTGGTCAAACTAGGTTTAAACCGGTCAGCCTTGATTTGACCAATGACCCGTCGCGGGACTCGGGTCGAGGGTTTGTCTTTGAGGTGAGATTGGTTGTTATTGGATGTTTTATGTTATGCCTTGATATTTGTAATTATCATTTCACATGTTGGTTGTTGGATGTTTTAGATGCTTTATGCTTGAGTCTTGTTGCCTCTTTGCCATTTTAGCTTGTTCTCATGGATTATGGTACTGTTGGTTAGCTGGAATTTGGATTATTATTGATATTGGAGATATTGTTGGATTGTCAGCTGAATATGCTCTTGCGTAGCCTTTCATATGCTAGGGTGTGTATGATCTTTTGTGTGTGCAAGTTTGGACTCTTTTCCCCTCTTATGGTTAATTGGGTGTCCTACTTGTCTTGTGTGGTGTGGGCTAAAGTATTCAAGCTGGGACTAGGTCCTAGGTGAGTATTTCGGCCTTCGTCATAGATAGGCCACTATAGTCTTTGACGAGTATATGTTCACTGCTTAATAGCCTTTGTGTCTTAGCTTGGTGGGTTTATATTCAAGTTAGGGCATGACCTCCTGACATACTCTTAGAAGTATGTGGTCAGCTTAAGTACTAGCCAACTCTTTGGTGGACTCCTTAGGGGTACTCATGTGTTGTTATCATGGGTCTTGGATGCGGTAGTTTTCCGTATGTCGCTAGGTCTGCGCAGGTTTAGGACTAGGGTGTTTACCTTACCTCGTGGTATAGACTCGAGTTACAGAGTGACTATTGATTGTACTAAGAACTTATGCCTGTCTCTAGATATATTGTCCTTTCTTGTTTGATGATTCTATGAATCATAGAAGGTGAGATGCAAGCCGGCTATGCTTGATAGAGTTTGGATTCCTGGATATTATGTGATTCACATGATAGTGTAGTATGAGTCGGTCTAGTATTCACATGCTAGGACTATGTGTTGTTATATTGTTGTTCACATGATAAGCACGATTGTCTAGCATCTATATGCTAAGGCTATGTGTTATCCATATTAATATTCTTATGTTTACATGTTATATTAATTATGGCATTTCGTGGCTGGGAGGACTCGGAGTTACTCCCCACTGACTGTGGCTTTCGTATTTGTATAAAATGCGCACTACTACAGATACAGGCTATAACAACGGTCAAAAACCGTTGTTATATAAAAAAGCGGACGTTGTTAAAGCGTCCGTTGTAGAAGGTTTTAACAACGGTTAGTTTTCTTACGGAAACCGTTGTTAAAACTATTAACAACGGTTTTAAATATAAAAACCCGTTGTGGAAAGTGTGACTCAATTTTGGGGGGAAAGTTATAACAACGGGTTTTAATATACAAAACCGTTGTTATAACTAAAGACAACGGGTTGTTTGTAAATAACCGTTGTTGTTTGTTCTTAAAAAATAAAAAAAAATTAAATTAAATATTACTAGCTATAAATATTAAAGCATCCTACCAACATATTAAAGCATCCTTTACTAACATTCATTAATTGAAACAACATGGCAATGAACCCTAATTTTATCAACAACGAAGAATGGCTTACACAAACGATTGAAGATGATGGGAAGGTTCTCGCCGGGCTTCCGGCCGATCAACACCCATTAATCAAAGCATCCCTTGAACATCAACGGAATTATTGGATTAAGAGGCGTGAAGCGTCCGGCTGTCAACAAAGCCTCATCATCATCATCATCATCATCTTCATACCCTAGTCGGCCTGTTACTCGCAACTTGTCATTTGCGACCAGAGATATGTTGAGTTGTACTCTTCCAACCTTATCTCCACATGCAAGTCGTGTCCTTGCATATATTCAATCTGTTATTGCAAAATATGAAGCCAATGACCCGGAAGTTAGCGGTATACCAGAGTGGCGTGATTGGTGGCGGGTTGAGAAGCGCTTTTTACGCTTAACCGGGGTTGTTCCGGCTTATTATACATCTTTTGATTTCGATAATTCTTTGTAATGTATTTGGTTTAAAATTAAATGAAATGATCATTTTGAAAGTGTTGAGTTATGCTTGTTTGATTTGCTTCCATTTTTTCAACTCCATAGATCTATCAGTCATCATCAAGATCTGATTATGGCACAACTTCCTAACATATATGGCACAACTTCCTAACATATATATTAATTAAAAAACAACTCAACCCACACATTAGTATAAATACATTGCATTATCTCAACTAACATGCATTTCCATTATCTCAATATATTCTCCAAACCCTAATGCTAAAACATGCTCGATCCGTATCTTGAAGGACGCCAAAGAAGATGGAAATGAAATAATTAGAAACACATACATGGAAATGAAATAATTAGTAGATCTTTGAACGGAACCTAATGGTCGATAAAAACACATACATTGAAATGAAATAATTAGAACAATAAAATAATGACGATGAAACAAACCGATAATTACAGTAACGTACGTAAAGAGACGATGAAATCAACAGGTGACGGCGAGAAGATAAAGCGACGATGAGAAAGAGAGAAAGAGACGATGAGAAAGTGTGTGTTTTGTGTTTGTGTTTGGTCTTTCTTTGGGTTTGTGTTTGTGTATTAAGGTTTGTGTTTTGTGGTCTGCAGCAGCAGACTTGTGTTTGTGTGGTTTATAGTATGGAAGGTATTGACAACGGTTATTAAACAACAACCGTTGTGAAATATGTTTTAACAACGGTTGTAGAAAACACCCGTTGTTAAATAAGTTTTAACAACGGGTTTCAAAAATAACCGTTGTGATTACTTTTCACTAACTTTGCGCCAATTTTGCGCCAAATTATTAACAACGGTTGTTCATGTGTGACCCGTTGTTAAAACGAATAACAACGGTTTTTATAACCATACCCGTTGTAATTGATTTTAGTAAAATTCGCGCCATACATTCTACAACGTCTATTGTGATTTTCGTGAATAATCGTTGTTAAAGGGGCGTTGTAGTTGCCTGGATTTGTAGTAGTGGCGATTGACAGGTAGGTGATGCATATATGGAGTACATGGACGAGCTAGCGAGCAAAGTAACCTTGGGACCTAGATTGGCTTTATTTTATTGTGACCCTTAAACACTTTTTATGTCATATACTTTTTAGGGACATATGTCTCCCTTTTTGATATTCGGGTTGTATAACTTTGTTTCGCGACTTTAGCGATGTTTTATGTATGAGATTTATTTTAGACCTTGCATGTTTGACACCTTCCCATTTGGATATTTTTATAACAGGTTCAGGTTTTAAAAATTACAAATTTTTACCCAAATGAACCTATTACAAACATATCCATTCAGTTTTTATCTAAAATTATGTGTTTACTTTTCCGCAATGAATGAGGGTGTCACAGTTGGTATCAGAGCATATTTGCTCCCGACGCACGTTTGTGCACCCCCAATATAAATAACTTGACCTTAAAATAATAAACCTGAGAGATGGGTAGGATGGGTAGACTTAGGACCATATGTTGTAGTCTCTTTGTGATTGCTCTTTGTTAGGTGTTAACATGTTTGTTGATTGTCATTTAATCATTGTTGTGTCCTTGGATCAATAACCGTAAACCTACAGACGTGAAGAACAAAATTTGGTACCTATTGCCGAGGATTGAAGATTTGTTCAACTTTTGAAGGATGATTCTACTTCCTCGAAGATGTTTCTCATTCTTTGTGTATCTTGCCTTACTCTTTATTTCTTAATGCTTGCTTTTTCTTCTAAACTCTCTTTTCTTTCCTTAGGAGTGACTCTTGTACCCTCCCAACTTGGGTTTTGTTCCTTGCTTATCTTCCCTTAACGCCTTTTTATAATACTCTTTCTTTTGAGGAATGTTGGCCATGGTTGGAGAATTTGACTTTTGAGGAGATTGTTTGTGGTTAACCCATAACCCTGGTTTTGAGAGGTTGTGATGTTAGAAAGATCTAGATAGTGTGATGAGACATACTTAATGATTCTTAGACCTAGATCCTTAATAAAGTGAGTATTCTTGATTGGTGGATTTTGTGTTGTCAAGTGTGAGTTGCGTTTGTTACTAAGGCTATAGAACTTGGCTTTGTTGTTTAGGTTTGGGATTTGAGAGCCTTGGGAAGTGTAGTGAGACATGTCTTGGATACTAGTGCTTGGTACTTGACTTTAAATGGATGGAATTGAATGGTGGAATATTTGAGGAACCCTTTCTGGGAATTTATAGCTTGGTATTCGGATCTTTGATTGAGGATTTTACTATTTTGAGAAACCCATGGTTGACACTAGTTGGATATGAGTATAACTTTGTTGGAACTTTGACCTTGATCTTATGGAAGTTGTTTGTGGATGTTTGAGGATTTGGAGTGGTGAAATCACACTTATAGTGGAGTACCCTGTTTCAGGGAATAGATTAGGATGAAGTAACATGAGCGTTTTGAGGAAATCCTTGGGAGTGATGTGGTTATAAGTTTTGTTGCTAAGAAGTTTTCGGAACCGCTTAGGTTGATGTTGTTGTGTGAGATTTGAGTACCTGGCGTTTCCTTGTTGTCTAATTTCCTTTCTTCTTTGACCATAAGCGTTACCGTTCATACCTCCTTTCCTCACTTCATCTTGCTCATGATCTTGAATTAGCCGCCGTGGTACATGCCTTAAAGACATGGAGGCATTACCTTATTGGAGTTCATTGCCGCATTTATACCGATCATAAGAGTTTGAGGTGTATCTTTACCCAGAAAGAATTGAATATGAGGCAAAGAAGATGGCTAGAGTTGGTGAATGATTATGATGCCGAGTTGATTTATCATGTAGGAAAATCAAATGTGGTGGCTGATGCTTTGAGTAGGAAGACTAGTCACTCTTTGAGCACTATCCGTGTGTTACCTGATGAACTTACCACGGAATTTCAAAAGTTAGAAGCCTTGTTGGGAAGGGCTTTGACTATCTTAGTGCCTTGAGTGCAGAACCCGATTTTTACCGTGAGATCCGTACTTGTCTACCTGAGGATGCTACTTTCAAGTCCATTCAAGCAAAAATCCAACTTGGGCAAGCTAAGGATTGTGTGGTGGATAGTGATGGATACCTTCGTTACCAAGGTAGGATGTATGTTCTGAGAGTAGCAGAGTTGAGAAAGAAGATCCTTGATGAAGCTCATCTTTCTCCTTACTCTATTCATCCTGGTGGTGACAAGATGTATAAAGACTTGAGATTACAATTTTGGTGGCCTAGGATGAAGATTGATGTCCTAGAGTATGTTAGCAAGTGTCTTACCTGTCAGAAAGTGAAGATTGAGCATCAGAAACCCGGGGGTTTGCTACAACCTTTGGATGCTCCCCTTTGGAAATGGGAGTCCATCTCCATGGACTTTGTGATGGCTTTACCTAAGACTGCTAGCGGAAAAGATGCGGTTTGGGTGGTTGTAGATCGATTGACCAAATGTGCTGGGTTTATACCTATCAAGGAGACATGGAGACTAGATGTCCTAGTTGGTGCCTACATGAAGGAGATAGTATGCTACCATAGAGTGACTAAGGATATAGTTTCAGGTCGTGACCCGAGATTCTGTTCCCGTTTCTGGACTGCTTTGCAAGAAGCCATGGGTAGTAAGCTACTGATGAGTACCGCTTTTCATGCCGCTATAGATGGACAGACTGAGAGGACTATCCAGACTTTAGAGGACCTCCTCCGTGCTTGTGCTTTAGACTTCCACACTCCTTGGGAGAAGTGCTTACCTCTTGTTGAATTCTCCTACAACAATAGCTATCATACCTCTATCAAGATGTCACCTTATGAGGCTTTGTACGGTAGGAAGTGCCGTAGTCCTGTCTGTTGGGATCAAGTCCAAGATGCTCATGTGTTGGGACCCGATTTGGTGACTGAGACCATCAATCAGGTTCAGATCATTCGAGAGCATATGAAAGCCGCTCAAGACCGACATAAATCTTATGCCGATGTCCGTCGTCGACCACTTGCCTTTGAGGTTGATGATCGAGTATTTCTTAAGGTTGAGTACTCGGTCAGAAATACAAAAATTAATTGAAGGTTCCTGCAAAACAATATCACGTGTCGATTCCAAACTAAATTCGGAAGTCGTCACTGGTTACCGTATTCACTTCTATATCACCATTACTACTCAAACATATCATACCGTCTCATCAGATAAGATTCATATCATATTACGCTACAACAAATTCACACAACTCGGTTTACCTGCTACCGAGTCATTCATACACACAATTATACCATTGTATTATGTCCGAACTCGTCTTACTACATGGCTATCAACTTATACTCACGTTAATCTAAAACATATAATTAACGATAAATTCCCACATGTCATCCAAGTGTATTACTATCATATTCCAGTTCAACGTAATTACGTAAGCAAGTTATTCTACACAAATTACTCACCACGCAAGCGGAACTTTCGGCCATTAAACCTTGTACAAATGCATCACTATTTGATATTTCTCATACTACAACTCAACACTTCTTTAACTATCATCATTATAGCTTCGGTAGGACTTATAAACTCATATAGGATCATCATTACTATCAACCTGAAGCAAACATCAACATGACCCTTTCTATACTACGGCATACACCTCTACGCCTTTCACGCATTTCTATAAAATAAAACCTTTTTACATTTCTCATTATCATCACATATACTCACTAATTCTACCAAACTTCACCATATACGATCCAAATGCAACTATCATGCCTATGTCAGCTTCAACAAAGATTCAACCACAGACAATTCCAACGCAATTCACATTCACATTAAGTACATACTCATGGACTCCACATTCCCATACCCAGTGACTGGCTTAAGTACAATGGGGCCAAGATTTTGAAATGAAGGCGCCTACTCACCCAAAATCTAGCATCAGCTGGGGCTCCCATTACACATACACCAGGTTCATTTTATTAGACTCACTACGTTCATTATGATCATTTGTTACAGGTTCCAGAATCATCACTCTGATACCACTTGTAACACTCCCATATTCCGAGGAGCCTTAACTAGGCCTTCCTTGGCATATAAGGGCATTACCATCTCGGTTGTCCGAGGTAAGTAATCATCAAAAGTCGATAAAAGAACAATTATTGTTATATTACAAGCGTTACAACCAACTAAAAAAATAAGATACAACTCGTCAGCTACACACTATCTCTATCAGTACTCGTGATGACTCATCCCCGCTAGAACTCCAGCCATCAACAACATCGACACCTGCTAAGACTGACTGCTCACCATAAGGGATCACGGCCGACACATAAACAAATAAGACAACCACACAAGGTCAGTAACTGAGATAAGACATAACGAAACCAACAACAATCACCAACACATTACAAACACAACCAGTCACACACAATCACACTCACTCCAATCAATCTTCGTCACCGACTGTCCACTGGACCAGCCCTGCCAGTGGGGGACCGCAGTCGTACCCACCAAATCCCCGCTCATCATACCGAGCGATAACCCTGTCCCATTAATGTGCACATTCCCTCCCGTGGCGGGTTCCACGGAGGGCGAAACTAGGGCGTGAAGCCACTCCCGCAAGTGACTCCACTCAGCCGAGGACGCACCTCGAGAACCAGAGACAAACAATCACAGACAGCTGCAATATAACAACAACCAACAAACTGTATACACCAACCGATCACCGCATATACGCTGCCACACAAACACAACTACAACACAACAACCACGACACAACAACTGACACACTAGACCATCCACAGAAACTGAGTAGGCGAACCTACCTTTACGCAACTGCAACGATTCCATGTCAACACATGCAATATCCAGCAACCAAACAACACCTATTCACACAATACAATCATCTATTACTACCATTCTAGTCCTAACTGAAAATACAAGACACAGATGATGATGACGACATACCTACACGAGGAAAACTTGGCAAAGGACTGCTACCCGACTCAAGCTACGCACTCCTAAGGCATAAGGACCTTCAAGGGCTTTTATGGAGGACATATGGTGAAGGGAAGAGGAAAGGGCGACATTTAGGTTTAGGAGAAAGAGGCGGAAATGATTTGCGGATTTAACAAAACACGATTATAAACCCTCGCTGAAAACACGTTACTCGATCGAGTGGCCCACCTACTCGATCGAGTGGGGCCACTCGATCGAGTGGCCCCTACTCGATCGAGTATCCAAGCTACTCGATCGAGTAGCCTCTGCTCTATCGAGTACCACCCCTAACCCAAGACAAAGGATAACTTTGATACGCACTTCTAAGGACTATTACTGCTCCCTAGGTCGGTCAACGCTAGTCAACGGGTCTCCAAAAGGGCGGGTATTACACAGCTGCCTAAAGCCGGTCAATGGGAAAATGAGACGCGTTCAAGGAGTGGCTAAGAAGGTCGCGGTCCAAGTGGGTGAGTGGGCTAGGTAGCACCAAAACGGACACGGATACGGATACGACACGGACACGTGATACGCCATCTCATGAAATTTAGGACACGGGACACGCTATTTAAATTTAATAAAAAAACATATTTTATGGTTATAAATAACGTATGATTTTATTTTTGTAAGCATTTGATTCTAAATTTAATGTATTTGATACTAAATTTAGGTAACTGAAGGTAAAATTCGACCTTAACTATAACTAATTCTAATTTCGCACCCAAACCAATCTTCTAGTCAATCTATTTTGAGAATTTATTCCTCGTGTAAACTATAACATGATTAGGCGTGTGTCCGACGAGTGTCGGGTGTCTGGGTGTCCGACACGGTGTCGGACACGGGACGGCTAGTTAGGAGGAGTGTTCGTGCTACCTAGTGAGTGGGCAGGGGAGCTCGACTTCACCACCGTTCCGCTGGATGACTTCAAGTTAGTACTCGGGATGCAGTTCTTTCAGAGAGCATTGATAGTATTGAAACCGAGTGACGGATCGATGCTACTAATGGGGTCTATAGTAGTAAAGACGGTAGACGGCGACGAAGACAAGAGGCGGGATCGAATTTCGGCTAAGAGGGTGATACCGACGCCGAAACAAGGGATGCGACCTTGGAGAATGCCTAAAGGTTCAGTGGAGCAGTGGGCGAACAAGACCCAGGCTAACTACGCTGCTAAGTGGCCTGGGGGACGAAAGGAGAGTCTACCACCTCACCGAAGAGTAGACAATGAGGGCCGAGATGCCCAAAGAAGTAGGCCTCGTACCATCAGGGGGCCGCGTCGATATGCTGAATCGACGTCCTGGTTTGAGGGTCAGCCGACCCGGGGGAGAAGGCCTCGTACCATCAGGGGGCCGCGCCGAAATGTAGATTCGGCGTCCTGAAAACCTCCCGTGTTCTTTAATGCAGGTGCTGAAGTGATGAGAGACAAGATGAAGGTCCGATGGAGCCAGTACTTGAAGAAGTCCCAAAAGAGGTCTTTTTAAGAAGCGACAAAGTGGACTTTCCCGAGAGACAAGGAGCACGTGGTGGACTTGGAGAACATGATGTTCGGCAGCTTCTTTGTCAAGGAACTCCAGCCTATCTTTGAAGGGACGAAGATGCCAGTCATTGTTCGGGACGAAGCGCACATTCAAGCCGAGTTGTACAAGACAAGCCCCAACACTGCAGGGACAGTCAGAGCTCACCGAGGATGTGTCACTGAAGCACCATTCAAGATTTTGTGTTGTCGAGGGCTGCAACAGATTAGGTGGGGGAGAGTGTGACGATCCGCACACTTCGGACCCTTAGATTTATTTATGCTTATGTAATTTCATTTCCCTTGTACATTTGTAATAAATACTTTCTTAGTCTAGCATAGTTTTAGAATAGCTTTTCTTTCCATAAATAGGTATATCGCTATTCTACACTTTCAATGTTTCCTGCTACCAGGATGTAAATATCAAATTTCCCTCTTTAGGGAGTACTAGTGAATGAAAATCTGCTTCCTACCTTGTGCCTTCGTGTTGCTTGTTGTTGCTTTGTTGTGAACGACTCTTTGCCTTCACTTTTCTCACAAGCCGTGTTTGTGGAATCGACACTAGGATCTCGACTCACACACCCGAGACCGACTACGAACGTCTAGTGCTTGACAAACACTAGTGCTTGACAAACACTAGTGCTTGACGCTCTTGTTGCAATTCTGTCGAGTGTTGCCGAGACCTGAGTATCGTGCTAGTGAGCGATCCTTCACTAGTACGAAGATCCTTGTCGCTTGCATCTTGCCTTGAGCCGGGCAAGAGTGCGCGCCACGATCCGGCAAAAGTACCGGACCGTGACATCTAGGATGTCTATATATTGAACAACCACATAATACACCAACACAAATTCTCACTTTAGACAGACACATTCTGTCTAAATTTGTAGACAGATAGTGTGTCACTTGCCCTCTCACTTGCATTTTGTGAGAAGGCCACTATCCGTTTACAGCTTTAGATGGACAGTGTCCGTGTACAATGAAACAGATTGATATACCAAATAATGAACATATATATTTCTCTAATTAATCTAATTTAGTAACAAAATAAGACGATTTAAATGATAATAACAAGAATATATTATCTTTTGAGTAATGTAAGATTAGATTGGGGTAGAAACTTAGGTTTAGCTATTAAGATTTTGATGAGAATTTGGTGGGAATTTGAATTGGGGCCAAATTGCACTTTATGTATAAGTAATGAGGCTAAATTACTCCAATTGAGAGTTATGTGGCTTAATTTCACAATTGTAAAGAGTTATGGGGCTAAATCACCACTTCTCCGATTATGGGTCCAAAGGTAGACATCCCATCTTATTGGGATTGTGTTACGACGGTGGCGGGTCGGGTTGTTATATATGAGATATTTCTTGGGTTTGGAAATATCAAGGAATCATACAGGTATTATGATTAGCCAAAGAAAATATATCCTTGATATATTAAAAGATTTACAAATGGAGGACTGTTTCCGGGTCTCGTTTCATGGAAGACAAAGAAGGAATCTACATATCATAAGCAAGAGCTCTGCAGAATCTGAATACAGATGCTTGTCCTATACACCATTAGAACTGAGCCAATTCCATTATTATGTGATAGCAAGGCAGTGCCAATTCCATTATTATGCGATAACAAGGCAACCTTGCATATATCAGAAAAACCAGTGTTTAAAACACCCTAGCATTAATTGCCATTATGTCAGAGAAAAACAAGATGCAAGATTTTTGAAGGCACAACATATAAGAACCAGAGTACAGATAGCAGATATCATGACAAAGGCACTTGGAGCTGATCAGCATCATTTTTTTTGTTCACAAGATATGATTGTCTCTTAACAATGTCTAGCTTCAGGGGGTATATTGGATATATCATATTAAAGTGTTAGTTAAGAAACTTTTAGAAAAGTTGATTCTAATTGTAGTATGAGTAGGAGAACTACTCCACCACTATATAAGGGTAAGATTAATAGTCAGAGTAACCAAAGTCTTAAGACTCTGACATCTCAGCTTTTTACTAACTTTTATTATTTTTATATTACTCAGACTCATCTCAGACTCCATACATTATCAGTCAGACTCACCTCAGATTCTATTTTTCCATTTCACTTTTTTTTTTACAAAATAAAAAAATATGACACATGGATCCACGCATTGGATAATTTCCTTTGAATGTGGGGTCAAGACTCATGACTCACCCAAAGTCTTAAGTTGAGTCTTAGATTTCCATGACTCAATTTAAGACTTTAGTAAATTATTGGTAGTCTTGAGTGAGTCTTGTCTTAAGATTTACCAAAATCTTGTGTGAAGACTACCAATAATCTTACCCTAAACAAGTTGTATCATCGTCTTGAACTTTTTTTTTTTTTTGATAAAATGTAAGTATATTAATTAATATAAAAAAAGGTCAGCATAGAAAGGAGGTAGGAGCCGAAAAATCGTATGAAAAAGAATTGGGCTCGCTCCTAAACAAACTTTGGAGCCGAACAAACTAGCCCAAACTAAACAACCAACCAATCAAACAAAAAGAGATAGATCAACCTCTTTATCTTCATTTCTCTCTCCATATCAAACAAAAAGAGAGAGAACGAAGCTAGAGCTTATCGTTTTCAGCAACCATGAAGCTAAAACCTCTCAATCTAAGCTTCATCTCCTCGATGATGTTGTCCGCTACCTTTCGGGGATTCATAAGAGCTAGCTCAAACTTGCTCAGATTTCGGTGTTCCAGATGTGATAAGTACATGCATTAAGGATGGCATTCTCCAGGTCAACTTTGAACTTCGATCCCCCTCCTGTTCAACCTCCATTCCAGGATATCGCCATTTGGTAATTGAATTTCAATCCGCTGTCCTACCAGATTTATTACCGTCACAATCGAAAAAAATATGCTCTATGCATGGTTTCAGTTCTGAGCGCGCACATGTAACAGGTATCCTCCAAGCTTATGCCTAATTTGTAAAGTTTATCCTTTGTATTCATCTTCTTGTGACGGTATATCCAAGTGATGAACGCGTGCTTAGGTAATGACCACATGTCTTTTAAGACTTTAGTATTGTGTAAGTCTTGTCTTAAGATTTATGGCAAGACTACCAATAATAATTCATATTCAATCAATAATATCCTCTTATACTCACAATTCACAATATTTCACAAATACTACTACGGCTAAATAATGAAGGACTACAAAATCCTCTACGTAATCTTCCTTGATTAATAAATAAGTTTGTTTGTCTCATTATTAAGATATTCAATGTAAGATATGTCTAATAATGGACTGTCTACTATTGTACTACTGCAACTAAATAATGGACCGTGGATTGTACTACTACACTTGGATAATGGACTACTTTAGTGTGCTTGTTAAGATATGTAATTGGGCCTAAGCCGCACTCAGGCGGAGGGATGGCCACATTGACCCCAAGGGACCAACACCAAAATTAGGAGGAAGTATTTTATAAATTAGAGTATCAATTCCAAAATAAATTGGTAGATAGAGGTGGCAACGGGCCGGTTTAGGGATGGCCACATCGACCCCAAGGTGGCCGGTCTCGCTGAACTTGACCCTGAATCGGACCTAGGGGTAGGGCTGGCTGGCCGGCCGGTGCAAGGAGAAACGGGCTTGAGCCGGCTCTTTATTTTGCTAAAAAAGAAAAAAAAAAAAAAATCAAAAATATAACCAAATTTTAATTTAATTAAAGAGCAAATACAGATATTAGACAGCTACTGTTAACATTTTAATTAGTCTAAGTTAAAGAGGTTTCTTCTAGAGGTGATCATGGGCCGGGCCAATGCGGGCTTGGGCCGGGCCTTTCTAAGAAAAGCGGCCCATTTGTGTGGGCCGGGCTGGGTCGGGCCAGATGCGTGGGCTTATTTAGCAAGCCCAAACCCGGTCCTTATGGGCTAATGCGGGCTTTTGGGCCTAAATGGGCTTTTTCAGACCCTAAAATTTACGACTTACCCAGGAAATAATTAGCGTAATAGCTTCATTTACAACTTTTAAAACATACATAGTGTATAAAATTGCACAAAATATGATGAAATGCATATGAATTGCTCTCTAAAATAAAATAATGACAAAAATCGCCACTTTAGAATGCTTAATCATGCATTCTTAGATATAATTTATGTTATGCATACTTTGTTTTATAAATCTAAAAAAATATACTTGAGTTTGTAAAGAGTTGGGTATAACTTTAACGCTACTTTAATAGGTTTTATTAGAAAAAATATTCATTCTTAATAGATATGGGCCGGGCCGGGCCAAAATTTGGGCCAAAAGCTTGGTCCAAACCCGCCCCCAAAATATTTTGGGCCTTTTTAGGCCGGCCCATGGACTTTTTTGGGCCAAAACTAAAGGTCCAAGCCCTTTAAAAAACCGGGCCGGGCCGGGTAGGGCTAATGGGCTTGAGCCATTTGATCAGCTCTAGTTTCTTCTCAGATTCTTTAGTCCCTTTCAGTTTCTTTTTTGTGAAATTACTGCCAGCTTGTCTATAGATCATCATAGTGCCCTTTTTCTCTAATTGAACATGTCTCCCTAACATTACATTAAGTCAAATCTAATTAATGAAACGAATTTGAATCACTGTCAATGTTAATCACTTTCATAATCATATTTGATCCCTTACAACAACACCCAACATTTTAAATGATCTTTTGGGGTTAGGGGTTAGTTATTTACGTCGTTGATCTTAACTCGGAATAAAAATATAGCGAAAGATTATTTTCCGATAACTCAAATAAACTAAGACAATTATATTATGTGATTAATTTTGCTCTATTAGATCACCCCCAACCCCAAAGAACCAGTCAATCACTAGTTTAAAGTCTAAAGAGGTTCTTGTGTTATTGGTTAGATGTTGTGTGGGACTAATTCTTGAAGCTTCTGCATTAAATAAAAAAACAAAAAAAAGAGATCAAATCAAACAAATTCCATATCATATAAATGATGTATGCAACAATGAAAACATCCTGTTCTCATGGGTCTATCCTTCATCCTTGTCTAGTTGTCTTGATGACTTATATTAAAAGTTGCACCGAAAAATACAGGATAATTAGTACTCGTGTTTTATACCATATCTAAAATACAATGAATTTCTTATTTCTAGCTTCTTCGGAAAATACAAAATACATGATATATTTATTTACATGATTACATCGATCATTGTCTAAAAAAAATTACTTCAAGTACAGGAGATACTAATATAATAGTAACATTACTAATACTAATCCTCTGAGTTGGCCACCCCTGTAATCAAGGGCGGTTAAAAAAATTTAAAAAGCCGTTAATTTGCAAAAATAATTAATTACATAACTTAAAACAAAGAAATGAGCTTGTTCTAAAGCTCATCTAATACAAAATTAACTAAAAAATTTACCAAATTAACAAAATTCCAGATAATTTTAAACTGTCTCATTCTCCTCCATATAAAATACCATTTTCAATTTGGCTCTTTACGGAGAGCCTTCCTCCCTTTTCTTTCTTTTTTTTTTTTTTTTTTTTTTTTTACAAATTCTTCGTTCTTTATCCGAAAAAACAAATATCCATCCATGCAAAGGATTGCCCTGCACGTAAAATTCATATAAAAATATAATATAACTGTTTGAATTTGTAAATATATATACATTTGTTTAATATAGCTATAGACATTTCTTTTATTTCATTATTGTATTGTTTGATCATCAAGTCGGCGGCGTGATTTGATTTTGTCATCAATATTTTCAGAGAAAATATTCAAATTTATGAGAAGAATTAGTCATCACAATAATCTTATATGGCTGGCACTACTTCATGCCTTCCTAATATATTCCGTAGGAAAGCATTCAAAATGCAGGTGCATATATATATTTATTTGCTTGCTTATTCTCCTTTTGAAACTTGTTTCCTTTAGCAAAAATTACCAACAATCTACAAACATAGCAAAACCCACACAAATGTCTGAGATAGTTTTGTCATTCATCCATTAGATAATACTTTCTTTACGAATTTCGCGTCATGGTAAGGTTTCAAAACCCTTTATCCCGCTATAGACATGAGCCTTTGGGGTATTTGTAATGTCGTTTATGGTGTAGGATGGTGGTGGTGTTTTTTTTTGTTAGTAAGATATGTAAAATATGTATTGTCTTTAGCCCCATAATTTGTTTGCCTAGAAATTTATCAAAATTCGCTCATTTGGTCTTTTATAAAGTTGATAGTAAAATTCTTCAATTTTTTCATGAATATTGAAAAATATGTTTTAAGGTCAACTATTAACTAGATTTTATGAGGATAAACATAAATCTAATCTTGTAGCATGCATGAACTTCTGCAATTGCAGACTACTAAGCCTACGGATGCGCCTGTGAAACAACAACACAAGGAAATGGAGAGCTTATCGAAGAGGTCAGGCGGAGGAAGTCCCGGAAACAACTTCCTCTTGTTCATGGAGCTTAGGAAGAAGATCATGATTTTTAGGGATATCTTTGATATCCCTCCTCTCAATGGTTCTGTTCCAATTCATGAGGTACTACCTTAACTAATTCTCAAGGGTTTCTATAATTTGTCGTTATAATTTACTAAAGAATGATTAAAAAAATCCATCTTTAATCGAATTTTGTTCAGAATCTAGGTTTCCCATTTTTGAAATTTGTAGGCACTAGACTAGTATGGTGTATTTGTAATCCCTCTTGAAGTTTTTTTTATTGAATTCATCCTGATTAACCAAGTGGTGTTAGTCCAGTGGTAGCCGGGTTAAACCTTGAAGCTTGCAGAAATGCAGGAGTTGAGAGGTCCCGGGTTCGACTACCAGCTAGGGCGATGATCACTTGGCCACTGCAGCCCTCGAAGGGGGTGGCTTACATGGTCCATGTGGTGGTGCGGGAATGCATGGGCCCGGGGGATTCAACCCCCTCGTCATCAGGAAAAAAAAAAAAGAATTCATCCTGATTTGTAGTGTGGAATTATATCCTGATTTGTAGTGTGGAATTATTGCAGTTGGTAATATCAACTGGGGAGGATCTTCATAGGATGTACCCTGAATTTGTACCATGTGTTCCGACTAAAAAACTCAAGGAACGGAACACTCACCAGGTTAGCAAACTTGCCAGTAATGAAATCTGTGTTTCATTTTCCTATATAACATTGGTATGACATCATTCTAATAAGAGCATCAACTACTTGGTAAACCAGGCTTTAGTTTGCTTCTATGAGGTCCTGAAATGTATAGCAGACTCGTCGTGGATCGAGGACTCCAGGGTCAGGGATATGTTTAAGTATGGCAATGTTGAAACAGTCCCCCTAGATGAACTCGGTATGTACAGTTTTCTATAGCCATTTTGCGATGAATTTAGAAATTGTTGGCTCATTCTAATCCAATAAATAAAATGAAATTGTATGTTCATTGCAGCAAAGACAGTGGTGACATTAGTGGATTCCATGAATAAGGCAGGAAAAGAAAGGTTTGACACAATGGAGGAAGATGATTTTGAACCAATGAAGAGGGATTATGTCACAAGGTCTATGTCTTTTGGTAGGGTTCCAATGGAATATAGTCCAAGATTTGGAGAGTTTGGTAGTCACTCGCTTTGCGGGTCACCTCAAACGCCAACTTCAGTCTTACCCGAGTCTCCAAGGTTCGAGTGTGGTAGCTACTCCCCTCCTCGGTTGTGGGGCCTGCGCGCTCAGGCTGTTGAAAAACTAAGCCCGGTGGATTGGAAGCGGGTCTCGTTCCATATGGTGCTTCAAAATAATCTGCAAAATCAGAAAAGGAGCGAAGTGGAGGAGCCTAAGGAGCAAGATATGGAAACAATAATTAGTCCAGAAACACCAACACAAAGGTCAAGTCCAATGATCATTGAGAAGGAATGTCTGGAGCCTAATGAACCAAAACTTCCTCTACAACCTCAAGTTCAATCCCAAGCTCCGCCACCACCACCTCCTCCACCTCCACCTCCACAACCACTTATAGTGTCATCACTACCTACATTACCACCTATTAAACTAATGCTTCCACAACCACCACCTCCACCCCCACTGCCAACACTTAACGCAACTGCACCCCCGCCACCACCACCACCACCTTCATATTCAACACCCCCGCCACCGCCTCCGCCACCTGCTCCATCTAATGCAAGGCCACTTCCACCTCCACCGCCAGCACCTCCGTTTGGGGCAATGCCTCCTCCTCCACCGCCCCCTCCAGGTAGGGGACCTCTTGTCCCACCTCCACCTCCACCTCCAGGTGCAAGAGCTCCCCCACCACCTCCACCACCAGGTGGAGCCGCACCCCCTCCGCCTCCACCTCCTGGTGGAGTTGCACCCCCACCTCCACCTCCTTTTGGCTTAAAGGGTGGGCCTCCCATGCCACCTGGAAAAGGAGGACCACCACCTCCCCCACCAGGTGGCGCAAGGTCTCTACGTGCAAAAATGACCACAAAGTTAAAAAGGTCATCTCACATGGGGAGCATGTATCGCGCTCTTAAAGGGAAGGTGGAAGGATCCTCTTTACCCGGAAAATCTTCTCAAGGTAAGAAGAATGGTGGTGGTGGTGGAAATGGTGGTGGCGGTGGACAAAGTATGGCTGAAGCACTAGCAGAAATGACCAAGAGGTAATCATGAAAATTCAACATCATTTTGATTATAAAATCCATTGAACATGTTATGAAACCTGACAAATTTCTGTTGCAGATCAGCATACTTCCAGCAAATTGAAGCAGATGTAGAAATGCATGGAAAATCAATCAAGGAGCTGCAAACCACGCTTAACTCTTTCCAGACGAAGGACATGGAAGAACTGTTTAAGTTCCACAAAGAAGTTGAATCTAAACTTGAAGTCCTAACGGATGAAAGCCAGGTTTGAATCTCACCTCTCTACCTTATTCTCACCTCTACTACTTTTGCACTTTTTGAGTATAAAAAGAGTCACAACGGCAATATTCATGTTAAGTGCTAACGGGTTTCAAATACAGGTCATGACCACCCGTCAATACTACAGAATGATCATTAGTTGACGGGTTTGGCATTTAAATGATCTCAACATAACCTTAATTTGACCGATATATAAGAAAATTAAAAAAGATACAGAATAGTTGATAGAAAGAAATATTGTCGAGAATTGCATTGACTCAAAACTTCCAATGACAGGTTTTCGCAAGATTTGAAGGATTCCCTGTGAAGAAACTAGAAGCCTTAAGGATGGCAGCAGCACTATACAATAAACTCAACGGAATTTTAACCGAGTTACATAACTGGAAAGTTGAGTCTCCATTATGCAAGCTTCTTGACAGAGTTGAAAAATACTTCACCAAGGTAAGTAAATAAGTGAGATATCACCATTCATTATCATTTACGGATTAAATTGAAGATAACCAATTGAATATCATACAGATTAAAGGAGATTTGGAAGGATTAGAACGAACTAAAGATGAAGAAACCAAGAAATTTCAGAGCCATAACATACACTTTGATTTCCACATTCTTGTAAAGATTAAGGAAGCTCTAGTGGATGTTTCATCTAGCTGCATGGAGTTGGCACTAAAGGTAGGTCTTAAGGCAGTCGAATCGTTTAATTCTTCTGTTTCAAAATATTCCTCATTATGCTCAACTATTATGGTCACGTCACATTCGAATATTCAATAGAATGTTAAATTGGACTAAAAATAGAAAGATATCCTTAGAAAGTAGAATCACTTTTACATAGATAGAATGTGATATGGACTAAACTACCCAAGTACTTGCTATTCGTCGATCATTACCTTACTAAAATTATTGCCACTAACTCGAGTACAAAATTATTTTGCACGTTGGCTTTGTCTATATTTTAGGAAAGAAGAGAAGCAAAGGCGGCATCAAATGATCAAACATGGTCCAACGCCGGAGGCCAAAAGAAAGTATGTGCCAAGTTGCTTTGGAGGTCTTTCCAATTTGCCTTCAAAATCTACTCTTTCGCAGGTGGACAAGACGAGAGGGCTGATAACTTGACGAGGCAACTCGCTCAAGAGATCGAGACTGACCCAATGCATGAGGATTGAGCTAATTCCCTTTTGAGTGCAGCTTTAACTTCTTGTAAAATGGTGGTATAATAATTTTTGTTCTTCTTGGCAATGCATATCAATTGGAAAAGAGAAAAAGCAAATGTAGAAAGGTATTAGGTTCGGTCCAAGATCGTATGTACAGAAAACGGCGAAAGAAAAAAAAAAAGAGTTGTTTATGGAGCATAGATCCGGCTAGTTATATATATGGCTTCCATTTGTAAGCTATAGTATAGTATATATGTTTGCAAAGTACCATACATGTATTGGTTTCTGCATTACTTACGATTTATACTACTAACTAATACATACTAAGTATATCATTATATATACAAACATTTTTGGTTTTTGCTATGTAAATTCATGATGAATTTCTGAGTGGAAATTTTGTAATCATTCTTCTGATAATACATAGCCTATTAGCCTATGTTTTCTTTCTCCGGACAATTTGTTTGTTTAAGATGATGCTATTTATGTGTGTGAAGCGAAATCGATCGAGGACCAGCACAGGGCAAGTCGAAAAAGCAGGGATGACAAGGTTTCGGGAAACCGTTGGTTTCTCATGCGGGAAAGTAGCAAATTACCCCCAAACGTTTGGGGCTATGTGCAAATTGCCCCCAAACGTTTTTAAGTGTGCAATTTACCCCCAAACGTTTGGGACTATGTGCAAATCAACCCAATTTTATATTTCCGACAACTTTTCATCTACTACCACCCATCCCACCACCATCAAACACAATCTCCCACCCTATATCCCATTCTAATTCTCCTCTCCCATTTAAACCCCTACTATAACCTTACCTAATCTAGCATTTCGTCAAAGGTAAATGGTATTTGTAATCAACTAATGACAATATTCTAAAAGGTACATAAAACAAAAAGTAGCAGGTATTGAGTGAAAAAATGAAGTCTAGTTTTTGTTTTGATTTGATCAGCTTTTGACTTCTACTCAAGAACATAATGCTTAACACTATAGAAATACTGACACAAATAATATTGAGCTGAGTTCTTTCTGGACGTGCATTTCAGTTTGATTCAATCCGAGAAAAAATATATTGGTGTATTGTATTGCAGCTATACTTATATTCATCAGTCACATTTGAGTTTCGAATCAAGTCTTTTGCATTTTCGAATCAAGTCATAGGTGGGTTATGGTACGGGTTTTTGAATGGAAGAGGAGGGTTAGGATGGGACATAGGGTGGGAGATTGTGTTTGATGGTGGTGGGATGGGTGGTAGTAGATGAAAAGTTGTCGGAAATATAAAATTGGGTTGATTTGCACATAGTTCCAAACCTTTGGGGGTAAATTGCACACTTAAAAACGTTTGGGGCAATTTGCACATAGCCCCAAACGTTTGGGGGCAATTTGCTACTTTCCCCGTTTCTCATGTGACCAGATACAAATTGTGAAGGTTGAAATGTGACTATTTTACTATAAAAAAAATTATTTTTTCTTTTTAACTCCCATAATAAATTACTAAAATCAACCAATTAAAAGACGAAATTACCTCTTCCGATTGTATGCCTTCCCCATCAATCCATCATTATACTTATTCTCAGTACTCACAACTTCCGTCTGTACAACAACGGCAACATATAACATCAACAAGAGTTCACATCTATAACATTAGTATCTAGACAATCAAGATAAACACTATTTTCAATTATTTCAGTTTGATTAGTGTAGTTAGTAATTTGTAGAAGAGTTTATGGCTTAAAGCTCGAGTATTATTCATATGAAACAATGGTATTTATACAAGAGATTGAAAACCTAACTTACCATAAACTAAGACGATACAATCTAATACAATAGGTAAGAGTACAATCTAGAAGATAGAAATTAGGAAAGCTAAAATATACACAAATAATTCCTAATTCCTAAGATATTAACTCTATCATGCCCCCGCAAGACGGACGGCCGGAGGGAAAGCCGATCTTGGACAACAGCATTTGAAAGCGAGCTCGAGGAAGCGGCTTGGTCAACGCATCAGCCAACTGATCATCATTAACAACGGGCGTGACACGAAGAGTACCATTTTGAACTTGCTCGCGTATAAAGTGATAATGAATAGCCAGATGTTTCATACGAGAATGAAAAACAGGATTAACATTAAGATGGGTAGCTCCAATGTTATCACAATAGACCGTGGGAGCAGACGACAAAACAGTACGGAGCTCATGAAAAAGACTAGACAACCACATGAGTTCATCAACAGCAGCAGCAGAGGCAATAGCACGATACTCAGCCTCAGTAGACGAAAGTGAGACAGCGCGCTGCTTTTTAAAGCTCCATGAAATCGGATTGCGACCCAAATAAACTATGTAAGCACCAGTCGAGACAAGGCCAGCCGAATCACCACCCAATCAGAGTCCGAGAAAGCATGGAGAACAAGAGGTGAGTTACGACGCAAATGAAGGCCAACATCAAGCGTCCCATTTAAGTAGCGAAGAACACGTTTAAGAGCCTGGAAATGAGATGTAGTGGGCTTGTGCATAAATTGCGAAAGCTTGTTGACAGCATAGGCAATATCAGGTCTCGTGAGAGACAAATACTGAAGACCGCAAACAAGAGTCCGAAAACTAGTAGGATCCGAGAGAGGTTCGCCTTAAAGGAGGGTGAGACGTTCCCTGGAATCCATAGACGTGGAAAAGGGCTTGGACTCAGCCATGTTAGCGCGAGAAAGCAGGTCAAGAATATATCGACGCTGACATAAAAAGAGACCACGGGAGGAGTGATGAACTTCGACACCCAAGAAGTACGACAAACGGACAAGGTCCTTTAAGGAAAACCGAGCAGCAAGATCATCAATAAAACGTTGAATCGTGACAGAACAAGGACCTATGACAATAATATCGTCAACATAGACAAGCACAAACACGGGATTAGTAGCATGCAGTACGAATAAGGAGGCGTCACAAACTGAGTTAGTGAAGCCAACACCGAGAAGATAAGAGCGCAACTCAGTGTACCAGGTCCTCGGGGCCTGTTTCAAGCCATAAATAGCCTTGTTGAGACGACAAACGTATGTAGGATGAGCAGGATCAACAAATCCCGAAGGTTGGGACATGTAAACAAAATCGGTACGGTTCCCTTGAAGAAACGCATCATTAACATCCAGTTGACGGAGCGTCTAATCCTTGGTGGTAGCAAGACTAAGCAACACTTGGACCGTGGCAGGTTTAATAACAGGGCTAAAGGTCTCGGTGTAGTCAAGACCGGGTCATTGGGTAAACCTCTTGGCGACAAGGCGGGCTTTATGTTTGTTAAGGGTTCCATCAGGATTATATTTATTGCGAAAGATCTATTTGCACCAACAATATTCCGATCAGGGGGAGGAGGAACAAGTTCCCAAGTATTGTTAGCAATGAGAGCATCAAATTGAGCTTTCATAGCAGCGTGCCAAACGGGTTGCGCGAGGGCTTGTTTAACAGTGAAGGGTTCGGGTGAGGGAGATAGTTCAACATTTAGGTTGAGACGGTCAATAGGTTAGAATATGTTATGGGAGGCACGGGTGGCATGGTGACACGGTGGGGGAGGAAGAGGTGGTGGTGGCATGGGTGGGGAGGAGGCAGGTGACAAGGTCAGAGACCTGGTTGGTGTGAAAACAGGGGACGACTGGCCAGTGGTAGCAGGGGGTGTGTGAGGAGATTCTGGGTTAGAAGGAGAGTTAGTGGGAGTGGGAGGAGAGTCTGGGTTAGGAGGAGAGGCAGCGGGAGGTGAGGGAGGGGGCGCAGGTTCAGGGTTAGTAGGTGTAAGTATGGGAATAGTGAACGGGCACCACTGATTAGTGGTGAGGGCAGTAGTGGGTTTATCAGGCGAGGTGGAAAATGGGTAAACATAATCAATGAAGCGCACATGACGAGATGTATAGACACGATGCGAGGTGGGATCAAGACACAAATAGGAGTGTTGACTCGGGGAGTAGCCAACGAAGACACAGGCCATAGAACGGGGATCGAGTTTGTGAGACGTATAGGGCCTAAGCCATGGATAACATAAACATCCAAAATTGTGAAGATGGTGATATTTGGGTGGCTGACCAAATATTTTAGAGTAAGGAGTGTGATTGTTTAGGGTGGGGTGGGGAGACGATTTATCAAATAAACCGCGGTCTGAAACGCAAAGAGCCAATAGGAATGAGGCAGAGAGGAGTGAGTAAGGAGAGCTAGACCAGTGTCAACTATATAGCGATGACGTCGCTCCGCATATCCGTTGTGTTCCGGAGTATGCAGAGGGGACGTGAGATGGGATATGTCGTGAATGCCTAGATAGGGAAGAAGTTTGATGAACTCTCTCCCATTATTAGAGTATAGAGTGCGGAGAGAAGTGCGGAATTGCTTTTCAACAAGAGGCTTGAAGCGAGTGAAGACGGAGTATGTGTCGGATTTACGTTTGAGGGGGTAAAGCCAGACATATTTAGTGTAGTGATCGACGAAGACAACATAATATTTGAAGTGATCAACAGAGTATAGCGGATAAGTCCATAAATCGCTAAACACAACCTCGAGGGGACATGAGTAACAAGAGATGAAATATGAAAAGGTAATTTGGTGCTTTTATTGATAAGGCATGAATCACAAGGAGTATCCTTAATATGAGGAATTTTAAGACTATGAGCTAAGTGACGCAAAACACGAAACTACGGATGGCCAACTCGGTGATGGAAGTCGGAGGCAGTAGTGTGGGCAGCAGACACGGTGGGAGAGACACGAGTGGGAAAAATTTCATAGACGCCATCTTTGACAGGACCTTGATGAAGTAGTGCCCCCGTTTTAAGATCCTTAACACAGAAAGACAGGGGTAATAATTCGATGGAAACATTATTATCAGAACAAAATTTAGAAGCAGAGATAATATTTTTCTGAATGACTGGAACAACAAATACATTAGATAAATAAAAATTATGTGAAGAGATAGAAAAAGAGGTTGAACAATGTGCGAAATAGGGAGACCCGAACCATCGCCTATAACAATCTCGTCAGTGCCATCACATGGATAGTGAAGGGCAAGCATTTCTAACTCAGCGGCGATATGATGTGAAGCACCGCTATCAAGAATCCAGGGTTTTGGTGAAGGAGAGTCAGTTGGTTGAGCAGTGGCACTAACGGTATGGGCATGAGGTGGAGCATAGGAAGCGCGTTGATGACGGGGCACACAAATGTCCGAATAAAGCTCTTTAAAGACGGGGTAGAAGGTGAGGGAGTGACCCTGAACATTGAACCAATGGCATCGTCCATGGTAAGGGTTGAAAGGGTTAGGACGTGGTGGAGGCAGGGGCAGAGTTGGAGGCAGGGGTGGGTAAGGATGGCTGCGCAGGAGTAGAGGCAGGTCGGGATTGGTAGTTGGAGCGAGGTTGAGAGTACGAGCGATAATTGGTGGCATGAACAGAGGTGGTGTTGGCCGTGACAGGTAGAGGAGAGGATTGGATTTGCTCACCAATGTGAATGGAGAGCTCCTTGTTAATGAGTTTCTCATGAAGTTCAGGCAAGGATATCGAGGTGTCCCGGGCATGAACGACGTCAATAACGGACTGATAACGTGGATCATCTAGGCCCTCAAGGACACGATTAGTGATGTCTTCGCCAGAGATGGGATTACCGAGAAGGGCTAGCTCATCAGTAATATTCTTTATTTTGGTCATAAATTCGGCTATGGAGGAAGGGCCTTTGTTCAGGGTGCGAAGTTTATGTTTAAGTTGTTTTGTGTGGCCGCGAGACGGGAGGGCATAGATGGTTGCAAGTATGTCCCGTGCTTCTTTTGTGGTGGTTGCTTTGAGAATGAGGGAGCCAACAGTAGGGCGGAGGGTGCTCGCCACAGATCCGAAGAGAAGTTTATCTTGCTTGAACCAAGTTTTGTAAGCGAGATTGAAGGACACAGTACCAGTGGCACTGGTAAGTTCTTGGGGTGGAGCAGTAATGGAGCCATCGACGTAACCATAAAGGTCACAGCCGAGGAGGAGGAAAGAAAGTTGCAATTTCCATTGTTGGTAGTTAGAGCTAGTGAGTTTGTCAACAGAGTTAATATTGAGGAAGAGAAGAGGTTTTGAAGGGTCATCTCGGTTTGGGATGGTTTGTGAGGAGGTCATCTTGACAGAAAAAAAAAATCGATCAATTGCTCGATACCATGTAGAAGGGTTTATGGCTTAAAGCTTGAGTATTATTCATATGAAACAATGATATTTATACAAGAGATTGAAGAGCTAACTTACCATAAACTAAGACGATACAATCTAATACAATAGGTAAGAGTACAATCTAGAAGATAGAAATTAGAAAAGCTAAAATATATACAAATAATTCCTAAGATATTAACATATCTCTATCATAATTAATTAGTTTTGCCTAAAATCAATCGCATTGTACAATTCTAATGCAAATCTGTAAAATTAGTAATTGACCCATAAATTAATTGCACAATAAAAACTGATGTGTTGATTAATGGCGAATTAGTGTCGACATTGTTTGGGAAATGATATTGTTTGTTCAGGAATCAGGATACCTTGTTCGTGCGCGCTTCACAAAACCGTCGAAGCAAAGTCGTGTGCGGAAGATGAACAAGCCATGGCGAGTTCGTGCAAGCTAGACATATGTCCCTATGTCAGAATCGCATATAGGCCTGGGCCACGCCCTCGAGGAGGAGAAATAGTCCACTTTACAAATTCAAGGGGGTTCCGTCTAACACCCACTAGCAATGGGTGGAGTAGTCCCTAACTTATAAATTAGATTACACTTCTCTCTTTCTCCGATGTGGAAGACCTAACATGTGATTCGTCACACGCCCCCTTACATGTAAGGGTCTTCTTTTCGATCGATCGACAGTAACGCCATTCGTTTTTTCGAACTTGTTTCATCGTGCGGAACGTCGTCGCTTTTCGTACCGGACAATAGTGGACTAGTTTACGTAAACGTCGTCGTTTTTTGGACCCGTCTTCCCCTCACAACCCAGGACTAAACCTTGGGCTTTAATACCATGTCAGATCCTAGGTCACGCCTGTCGAGGAGGAGATAGTGTTCAATTTACAAGTCAATGAGATTCCATTCGAAATCAATTGGCAATGAGTGGAGCAGCTCCTTGGGTTATAAGATAGCTCACTCTTCTATATTTTTCTGACGCGGGAGAAATACATGTGATTATTCACACGACCCTCACAAGTAACGTCTTCTTTTCGATCGATCGATAGGAACGTCGGTATTTTTCGAACCTGTTTCGTCGGGTGGAAACGTCGTCGCTTTTCTGACCTGCCAAATAGTGGCCCAGTTTTTCGTCGGATGGGAACGTTGTCGTTTTTTCGGACCCGTCTTCATCTCGGAACCCAAAATCTAAACCTTGGGCTATGATATCATGTTAGAACACACATGGGCCTGGGTCGCACCCGTCAAGGAGAAGAGAGTGTCCACTTTACAAGTTCAAGGAGGTTCCATCCCAAAACCAATTCGCAATGTGATACGATCATGGATAGCATTGATGAGCTTGTTGTCGATATGAATAGTCATATAGACAGTTCACAGGTTGGTTCAAGTGGTATTGATGATCCGTTTGAGGTGTTGGATAGTCCGAAAGATGCTCCGAGTGATGCGGATTTGGTGAAGCTTCGTTCGGGCCATGATAACACGTCTATGGCAGCTATGATCCCAATATTACTAATCAAGATCTTATTAAACAAGAGATATCTAACGAGTTTGAACATAGATTTCCAAAAAATCAATTTTGTCATTTTGACAAGAATGAGGATTTTAAGCCGATTAGTAATTTAATTACAAAAGAAGATAACAATTTTCTTACATGTAATGTTAGTATGGAAGAGGTTAAACATATTGTGTTTAATTTAGCCGGGAATAAAGCTCCCGGTCCCAATGGATTTCCTATCGAGTTTTTTCAAAAATATTGGGATATTGTAGGAAATTCGGTAACTAAAACTGTTTTAGCCTTTTTCCATTCCGGTAAATTGCTAAGAGAAATAAATCATACTTTCATAGCTTTGATACCTAAAATTGATAATCCTCAAACAGCAAACCATTTTCGCCCTATTAGTATTTGTTCGACAACCTATAAAATTATTTCGAAAATCATGGCTACTCGTCTGCGTAGTATTTTGCATAAGATTATACATCCGTTTCAAGGTGCATTTATACCTAACCGCTTTATTCAGGATAATATTCTTCTAGCACACGAGATTTTCAACTCGTTTAAACGTAAAAAAGGCAAATGTGGCTGGATTACAATTAAAGTTGATACGGAGAAGGCATACGATCGATTAGAATGGAAATTTATTGAGGAAACTTTTAAGCTAATGGGTTTTAATGCTAAATGGACTTCCTGGATTATGGAATGTATAAAAACTGTTCCGTTCTCGATGTTAGTAACGGAACACCTGGAGAAGTTTTTAAACCCACTTGATGTATTAGACGGGGAGACTCGCTCTCGCCGTATATATTTATTATGTGCGCCGAAATTTTAGCAAGATCTCTACTGAATAATAGTGATCGTAGTTCTAGCGATATTGGTATTATAATTGGATCTGGGATGGACAAAATCCTTTTTCTCACTTTTACGGATGATACTATCATTTTCGCTAAAGCATCTAATCAGAGTTGTAGAACCATAAAGTCTATTTTAGATAAATTCTGCACGATATCAGGACAATTTGTTAATTTTGACAAACCCACTTTTCAATGCACTAAAAATATTGAGCGATCTCTTCGGGAATCCTTCAGAGGTATTCTCCGTATGAACGAGGAAGCTCACTTGGGTAAGTATTTAAGACGTTCGATAATTGATAGCAGAGTAACTAAAAATACTTTCGAAAGTATTATTCAGCCTTCTTGCACCCAATTATCAAAATGAAAATCAAATTCTTTATCGCAAGCAAGTAGACTAGTTCTAGTGAATGCTAATTTAGCTTCGAAGGGAACTTTTCAAATGCAAAGCTTCCTTCTTCCCTCATCAATCCATAATAAATTAGATAAGATTAATAAAGATTTTCTCTAGAATAAGAATCCTTCACAAGGTTCCCCTAATTTGATTAGTTGTCATAAAGTTTGTTTACCAAAATCGGTTGGTGAACTGGGAATAAAATCTTCGGAAGCAGCCAATAAAGCTTCAAATGAAACTTCTATGGAAAATTCTTATGGATAAGAAAAGTATATGGGTCAGAGTGATAACTACAAAATAATTGAGAAATTGTTCACTCTTCGATCATAAGCCTAATTCAGTCTCTTCTTAGCAATGGCGTAAACTTATCAGCCTTCAAACTTTATTTATAAAAGGACTGAGATGGCAGGTAGGTAATAGTTGCACCATTAAGTTTTGGTCTGATAATTGAGTTTTTTACAATCACTTACCAGCAGTATGGTTCATGGTGATAGTAGTCACGATTTTAATCTTTTGGTTAATGATTTCATAACATCTGACAAACAATGGGATGTTTGTAAATGATAAGGTTGTTTTCAGTCGTTTGGGCTTAATCAAAATAAATCCTATAATACTACTAACAAATAGCTAGCGGTAAGTAAGGTATCGTAACCAAGTGGTGTTAGTCCAGTGGTAGTCGGGTTGAACTGTAATACCCGTCCTTTTGGAGACTCGTTGACTGGCTTTGACCGTCCTTAGAAACATGTCTGGGCTTTTGGAAACAGTTCGAGCGATGTCTTGTGATGTGGTAAGTTTTGATAGTGGGATACTCGATGGAATCGAGGCTACTCGATCAAGTAGCTTGGGAGCTCGATCGAGTAGGAGTCACTCGATCGAGTAAGTTAGTTACTCGATTGAGTAGCGTCTTTACAGCGGAGTTTTATAATCGTGTTTTGGTAGAATCGTAAATCGTTTCCGCCTCTTCCCAAAAACCTAAATGTCGTCTCTCCTTCTTCCCTTCACCATAGTTCCTCCATGGAAGCCTTTATGGATGTTTGTGCCTTGGGGTATGGGGTTGCTTGAGTCGGGTAGCGGTCTTGACGCCGGAATGCTATGTGTAGGTATGTTATCATCATCATCATCATTGTCGTTGTTGTTTCAGTTAAGGTTGTAGTAATAGTAATAGGTGATTGTATTGCTTGTATAGGTATGTTGATTGGTTGATTGATGTCATGTGATCGAACTCAGAATCGCTGCGGTTGACTAGAGGTAGGTTCGCCTACTCAGTACTGTCAGATGTCTAGTGTGTCTTTTGATATGAATTGGTTAATGTTGTGTCGGTGTGATTGATAGATTGTGATAGTCGGGTGGTGTTGTGTTGTTTCGGTTAACGTGATTTTGGTGCAGCTGATTGTGATTATCGTATAACTGTCTATGATCTTCGGGGCGCGTCCGTGGCTGAGTGGAGTCACTTGCGGGAGTGGCTTCACGCCCTTGATTCGCCCTCTGTGAAACCCGTCACAGGAGGGGATATGAATATTAATGGACATGGGTTTATCGCTCAGTATGGTGAGCGGGGATTTGGTGGGTACGGCTGCGGTCCCCCACTGGCAAGGCTGGTCCAGTGGACAGTCGGTGACGGTGATTGTTTGGAATAGTTGTGGCTTGTGTGTGTTTTTGTTATGTCTGTAGTGTGACGGCAGTTGTCGGTGTGTTTTCCTCAGTTACTGACATTGTGTGGTTTGTCTTCTTGTTTGTTTCTGTTGTGTCTGTCGTGATCCCTTATGGTGAACAGTCAGTCTTAGCAGGTGATGTCTTGGATGGTAGTTGGAGTCTTGGCGGGATGAGCCCTTCACGAGTCACGACAGAAAGAAGTAGTTCACGTAGGGGTTTGAGTTGTATCTTTTGTATCAGTAGTTTGGTGAATCACTTGTAATAAACTGTAATTGTTCTTTTATCAACTTTTGATGATTACTATCCTCGGGCAACCGAGATGGTGATGCCCTTATATACTAGGGAAGGTCTTGTTAATACTCCTTTGTATATGGGGGTGTCACAAAGTGGTATTAGAGCGACGATTTTGGAACCTGTAACAAATGAACCTAATGAACATAGTGAGTCTAATAAAATGAACCTGGTGTATGTGTATTGGGAGCTCCAGCTGATGCTAGATTTTGGGTGAGTAGGCGCCCTCATTTCAAAATCATGGCCCTATTATGCTTAAGCCAGTCACCGGTTATGGGAATATTGAGTCTGGAATTATGTGCCTAGTGTGTATAATGGTATGTTAGAAATGTGTGTGAGGAAGTTTCTGTTGATGCTAGCATATGTATGATGATAATGAGAATTGTAAAAGTCTGTGGTCAAACAGAAGTGTTGGTGAAAGGAGTAGAAGTGGTGAAATCTTTATGATATGTGACCATGTATAGAATGGGGTTATAGTAGTGTTTGCTCTAAATAGTTAGTGTTAGTAATTAATGTAAAAGCTTGAGGGTCCTGTATGTGGTAGCGATAATGATAATTGGTGAGTTTTCAATTGATGTGTTATGGTGGTCATCCAAATGGTATTGGAGTAAATGTGATAGATGAATGGTTGAATGCTTCCGCGATATGGCATAATTAAGTAGAATGAGCTAGTTGATAATTGTTGTGACATGGTTGAATGTTAACTGTGTAATTAGAGTGATATGAATAGAATTTATTTTGTTGAAGTTACAATAGTATGATTCGAAGTAAAAGAAAGGTATTGAATATATATATATATATATATATATATATATATATATATATATATATATATATATATATGAGAGGGCTAAAAGTGTAGTTATTTGGTTGCATAATGGTTGATATAGAATGTAATGAAAAAGTTGAATGCAGTGATATGTTTGTTAGAAGAATACGTTGCAATTGAGTATGGTAGTACGTCGTGAATAAGTATAATAATCTGTGACGATTTCCGAATTTATTTTGGAATTGACACGCGTTGCTATTTTGCAGAAATTCTCATTCTTACTTGACCGATTACGAGTGTCTACTAGATCGAGTAGACCTCACTCGACCTAGTTAAGAAGTTATTATGTCGAAAAAAGTTGGAATTGCAGCGAAAATTTGACCGAGTAGCTCCAACTCGATCGAGTGGAGGCCACTTGATCAAGTAGCATACTTACTCGATCGAGTAAGTTGCTACAGTACCGCTTTAACGCGGGATCTTATACTCTCTTTCCTAATTCCTTTTCATTATTTTCTTCTTCATCCCTCATTCACCCAAAACCCTAACATCCTATATTTCTCTTTCGTGCTCTCAACTTGGTGATTTTGTGCTTGAAACTCTTGTCTTTCTCTTGCTTAACTCGTCCTTTTAGATGCCAATCAATCAAGGTATGAAGGTTTATCTTATTTTGATGTTTTGATTTAATTAGAAGCATGTAGGATGTTGGAAATTGTTGGAAAATCGATTTATATGGGTTAAATCTTGCTTCTAATTGTTGTAATATGATCTAGATGCTTTCCTTTGATGATTATTGTTGTTAGCTATGCAAAAACCACATCGAATTGGGGATTTAGGTGATTCGAAATTTCTAGGGTTTGAGATTTTGAATTGAATTTTGGTTGTCTTTGGTGTGTAAAAGGGAGAAAATTGAATAATATATGTTATACATATCATGATTAGAGTTGATTTTGGTGATTTGCACTCAAAACTTTGCCTTAAAACTCCGTCTTAAAACTACCCCAAACTGAAATTCGTCTTATATTACTATGAAATTTGTTAATATATGGAGTTATTTAGAAGTTATGATTTTCAAAAGTGATAGTGATAATGATAATTGGTGTTCCACATGTCAAAAATTTTACAGTTGTGAGACCGTCTGAGAGTAAAATTGGGAGTTTATGCTCATGATTTCTGGTTTGTTGGTGAAAGTGTATACTTAGTAGCTCTTTTACATGAACATACATGATTGTTTTACATGTTTTCAAATATATGTGGTTTGTGTATTTAAGTCATGTGTTGAAAACAGATGCCGAGACCAACCGTGGGAACCCGACAGAGCAAAAGGGGAAGGGCTTCTGAGCCCGAGGTAGGAGAGGGGAGTGCACCTATAGTCCCGACAGTACTACCCGAATACCCGTCAGTAGTCTTTGTGGATTTCACATAAAGGGCTAATTTTTTCACTTTGCAACAACGAAAGATGAGACCTACCCGGTATATAGACACCACTCTCTTGACCGACTTAAGGATTGAAACCGATGTCAAGCACATCTTTGAGACCTTGTGTGACATCCCCATACTCCAAGTTCCTTACCAGGACCACTTAGGTATAGGAATGTCACCATCTCTGTTACCCGAGGCAATGAATATCATAAGACAATAAAGAAACGAACTTTAAAAGTAAATATAGTTTAAGTGATTACATGTCTCAAACCACAACTGCTAAAATGAAATACAATCTCAAAACCAAAACTGTCTACTAGCAAAACTGAACAACTACAGACATCGTCTGATACAGCGGAAGACTCTTCTAATGCCAAGTCATGACTTTGAAAGAAATGTTGATTCATATACATTATAACATACTCTTATATGTCTAAATAATTTGTCATAAAATTAAAACGGATCTTATGCATGCAAACAATAATATAAATAGAGGAGAAATCATGTCCTTACATATTGAATTTCGGTTATTTGGGCACAAAAGAGATCACCTTTCTCTTTTGTTCTTGAGCTTATTCCAATGGAAGAATGAAGATCTAAGTGTAAGATCTCTCCCTATGTATTATACCCAAGGCTCCTCTTAATTTAATTAATATTACAAAACTAGTATAATATTAATTATAGTAGAAAATTGAACCAAAAATATTTATAAACACTTAAGTATTTTCGGTTTTGATGAGAGATAAAGAGAGGATTTTATTTCTCTAGAACTTATATTTTTGGATGAGTTGAATGAATGAATAATCTAAAACATTTTAGAGTATTATTAGGTAAAATTATTAGAGAAAACAATGATCATTTTTCCTTCCCAAAAACCGTGTAAGAGGGGCTTTAGGGTGAGCCAATGCATGGAGAAATTGTTCTTCACAAGGAACAATAGGCTTGCATGGCTAGGTGGCTTTATAATCATTGTGTTTTCCACTAATTACACACAACTTATAATTAGCTAAAACACCTTCTAATTTTCGGCCCTTTGCATAATATGGTGTCCATATTATTTTTGTCAATTGTCTATATGTTACATGTCACATGTCACATATATTTGTTTATGTATTTTTATCATATTAAAAATCAACGTATTAATAAAAATACGTCACATACAAAAATTGATTTAGTAATTTCATAATTACTTGTGCCAAAATATTTTACCATTTATAAATCACAACAGATTGTATTTATAACAATTCATTCAAATATAATTGTTACATTAAACAATTTATTTCATCCGAGTAATGACACAATTCAATTACTCAGACCGTATCTCATTTAATCACATTTCAATATGATACGTAAATTTTACTTCCAAAATCGTCCGTCAATTTTCAAGTAATTTAATTAACTCGTAACATTATACGATTAATTAAATAATCAATTAAGAGTGTCGCCCTTTAGGTATGACCTAGGGGGTCAATCGATCACCACCGTCACACGACAAGTAATGTCAAACTCTAGTCACCCAATCATTACCGATATATGTTGACCGAGTTGAGTAACAAAATTACTTCCCAATTGTATTCTTTAAAATGAGATTTAATAATGATATTTAAATCATGTGATCGCACTATTGTTGAGGACACATTTCCCAACAATCTCCCACTTGTCCTCGACAAGTGTGCGTCACCAATTCTCTTGTCCTATTACTATCTCCCACTCAATGCAAGGTGTCTTTCAGGTCGTACTTGCAAGTGATCATATCGAGAGTGGTTTCCTCGATCTGGAGAATAACTGATTGACCGGATTTATCCACACTGGATACCTTCCGAGCGTGGCCACGCATTTCGATTCATTACTCCTCGAGTGGCCCCGAGATATTGTTATAACCCCGACTAGGGGTGGACAATTCCTATCGCACTCATTCCCTTCGACTAGCCACGACCATCATAACCCAAAATATGCCCATTTGACCCCATTTACGAAGGTCGTAGTAACACAAATCAAAGTTAATCTGAAACTGTGCCATCTTAGGCGAATAGTCTTTAGTCAAAAGAATCGACTCATTTGAATACTATAGTAGCTCTTGCCACGACCAGGCTATATAAATTTGCCAGAACTCTATAAGCGGTCATTAGGCCCGACAAAATGTTCCTAACAATCTGCCTATGTGACCGACTAGTCATCTCACATGACTCTATGGCATTTGAACTTGCCATCAATCGCCTCACACTCTAGTCACTTCGAGACGTCACCTCATATAAGTAACTATGGGCAAAAACAATGTTAATCCATGTTCACTTTAACGGGGTTCAATTGTCTCTACAACCCGTTTGGATATAACAATGTACAAAGTGAGTTAATAATAACTCAAACGACAAATGTCGACATCACACTCGGGTAGTCAATATCATATTACAACCTTGTGATGTTTATCATAAGTGTAAACACTTATTGATTGCAATAGAAGTTTAACATCCCATGTGTCCATGTGTTCAAACTTCTTGCACTTGCAATTTCCTTCACATTCATGTTCTCATAGCAAGAATCTTACCAAGTACACATTAAGGTTCTTGACCTTGGTTTTGGTTCTTTAACATGAAAGAACTTTCTCATCGCTCATCTCATAACGAACGAATTTGCGATGAATAATATAACTTGTACCGATCAAGTATTCCATCCACACACAATGCACTAGGTATATATTTTGTAGAATCTTGTAACAATTGACAAGATTATTTAGCTTAGCACTTCTCATAAGTCCTAGCTTTTACTAGGAAAGATTGTTTATGAATAACCTCTTATTCGACCAAGCATCTTTTCAAAACTTCTTATTTCTCTTTCTAGGCTTGAAAGAATTGGGATTCTCATAAATCCTTATATGTGCTCGGATTTTCTATAGTATGTGCAACTTCTTGAAACATAATAGAACATTCCGTCAAACACCGAAATCGCTCATCGGATTCTACTTGAGAATTCATGACGTTTCTATTATGGCTCACCAACCAATTATCATGCTCTTATGCATATGATTCAAAATTGGACATGTACATGATCATTCTAATGGCGGAAACATTAGTCATTAATAATCATGAGGTCAACTGTTCTCAGGTTCAATGAACTACCATGACTGCTAATGGTAATCCCATTTTCATTCATATGAATAACCTATGAATATGTTGATTGATGTGTATCTCTTAATACTAATCCAATCATCCCATGATGTAATTGGATTCATCATTGTCCATTTTCATCCAGAATTGAAAACTCGAAAGCTTCTTTATGAAAGAAGGTATTAGCTTGTCATTCTTTAATGAGTAATGAGTTTTATACATTCAAGGATGATAGCTCCCACTAAATTCCATGTCATCACATGAGAATTTCCTAACTCCCACTCAATTCTACATATTTCGAAATTGACTTCTCAATCGAAATTTGTCAAGAATATAAATATAAATCGCTTTGCCAAGTTACTAGGATAAAACCATATATGTTGACCATCATATCCTTTCAAAATGCCTATTTTGAAGTGGTCTCATCTCAACCTTACGGAAAGAGATTTTAAATCTCTAACACACTTATGTCATAATGATGTGTAGCAATGTCATTATTCAAATACAAATAATATTTAGAATAGGTCCTTCGGAATACCCTTTCGGAAGGAGGTTTAACCATTTCATAGCGAGGTTAAACAATGACATTTGTGTGGTTAAAACGTTGGCTATTGAAGATATCGGAATATCAATTTTTGCGACTTGATCATAACTAGTATGTTACTATGATTCATTTAGGCTCTTAAGTAAAACTCATGATTGAAACTATTGGTCAAATGATTCATAACCTTAGTCAATAAGCTTGTTAAGACTTTACATTAGTCATTTTTCTTCCAAAACTTCTTTTGGTCTCCTCGTGTAGTTATCTTGAGAATAAACTCTTATGATTACTTCACTTGGTCTCTTAAGTCATTTAGAACTAACTTGAGACTATAGATCTCATCTATTTGGTATACTATGTAATTAGATATACCTTCATTCAAATCATTCTCTCTTGTGTAGATCTTCATATACACAAGTACACAATCTTAATCTTGTCTTGTGTGTTGTGTTCCTCATTTTTCTCCCACTCTATCTTTAGAATAAATACACTAATTATTCAAAGATAGCATATGAGACACAAATTAATGATGTTGAAGTATAAGGAGGACTATCTCATAGGTTGACTAATTGTTATTGATTTCATATGAGTTCTTGGTGATTGACATTCCTTTAAGAGAGTTCATAGACTCAAAATTGCTTCATAAATGATCATACACAAGCCTTAAGCATGTGGACATATAATGAAACCCGTCATTATAATTGTCTATTGGATCACTTTTAAGTGAATAATCTTATGTTTCAAAACGCAAGCATTTAAAGATGAAATTTTAGAACATAAAGGATAAATGATAAAACGTGTGACTTGGGTTGCAAACCAAGTCACTATCATCCAAAATACAAACCATTATCCAAAATACCTTTCCATGTCGAACACGGAAACTTAAAGTTCTAAAAATTCAAAACATAACTTAAAATAAGACAATGAAAAACAAAGCTCCATAAAAGCTATCCTTAGCTTCTTCATGGTTTCTTATGCTTGTTTTTCTTTTCCTTTGTCTTTGCTTGGTGGAGGCCCTATTTACAATAAAAAGGGAGATACATTATCACAACTTTGCATCACATTACCATAGTTGTATTAGAAACATAAAAGAAGGTTAGTCATTTACCTCTTTGGAGTGATCTTTCCAGCTTTGATATCACCAAGGTATTTGGAACAATTCCTCTTCCAATGTCCCATGCCATTACAATAATGGCATTTGTCAAGAGGACCCTTCTTAACTTTGGAGGTGCTAGCTTCACAAGACTTAGCTTTGGTGAATGTGGGAGCTTGCTTTTTACCCTTTCTCCCATTCTTCTTGAACTTCCCCTTACTCTTTGTGCTTATGTTAAGCACATCCTTGGGAGGGTTCACATTTAACCCCATGTCCCTTTCGGCTTGCACAAGTAGCTTGTGCAATTCCTCAAGAGACACATCCTTGTCTTGCATGTTGAAATTCACCCGGAATTGCACATATGCTTTGACCTTAGACAAGGAGTGTAGAATCCTATCTACGATGAGTTCTTTGGGAATTTCAACTTTTTGAATCTTCAAGGTCTCGACAAGCTCCATGAGTTTGAGCACATGAGGGCTAACCTTTTGGCCCTCTTTGAAGTCGAGATCAAAGAATGCCGCGGCCGCCTCATATTGGACGATCCGCGGAGTTTGTGAAAACATGGTCACAAGTTTGGAGTAAATCTCATTAGCATTGCCCATTTTGAAGGCTCTCCTTTGGAGTTCCGCCTCCATCGCAAATATTAAGACATTTTTCATTGCGGCGGACTCCTTTTGGTAAGCCTCATAGGCTTCCCTAGTGGCCGCGGTGGACCTAGTGGAGGGTTCGGGTGGAGAGGCCTCGGTAAGGTAACGAAGCTTGTCGTCACCTTCGGCGGCTAATTTGAGTTGGGCATCCCACTCGGAGAAATTTGACCCATTCTTTTCAAGTTTACATCGATCCATGAAGGATCGGAGCCAAGATGAAGTAGCGAGTGGTGTAGCATTAGGAGTTGGTGTTGCCATTTGTTATGAATAAGAAGTGGTCTACAAAACAAAATATAAGGAGTAAAACAATTGTCGTTTTTAACAAAACTCGTAAAAATGAATGATTTAAACAAGTTTTATGCATTTTTCTAGTGACCTCTACCCAACTAGAATAAATGATTCCAAGACCCAAATTCATATTAACTTAGGGCACGGTGTGCCGAAATACCCCTTATTAACATAACTCGGTGGATTAACCTTTTAATCGATTCTACTTTTAGAACTCTTGGTCGATGATGTTTACATTAATATTCATCTCTAGCCCGAAACACATCCGGAAATCGTCGTGAATACTTTCGTTGAGTACAACCCAAATTTCGAATAAATGTGTCCATAATCCAAACCCATATCAATTTAGGGCACGGTGTGCCGAAATACCCTTCATAAACATGAACTCGGTGGATAAACATTCATCACCCACTTCCCCTACGTAACAAGGTTTGTACCCCGGTGTGGCCGAGTGCACTCCCTCGCGAAATAGGTTTTCATGGTTTCTACTATTTGGTAAGGCTATGTCTCAATTGTTTGTTTTAGCGAGAGGTCATGTCAATTTATTATCTATCACGTTTTAAGTGAACTAAATCGGTGAACTACGATAATTCGAATTGACACGGTCGATAAACTCGATAAAATAAGACAATGCATGTTTAGTTATGGCGATTTAGCGATGCATGTGACATAAAATAAAATGCAAGCATAAAGATAAATAAATCCTAGTATGGCCTTTCCTAAAATAGAAAAACTATTAATCTATTACATATTCGGAAACCAACTCCATTGGTCCCTTGAACTTCGGTTGTGGCACGCATCTCGAGGTAACACCGTCTTTATGTATCGCCATTCTTGAAGAAATCCGTCTTTTGGAACTCCGGAATGAATAAAATTACATAATAAATTACATAATTTCCTATTATACATTTGTAACTAAAATAAAATAAATCTATTAAATTACAAAACGGTGATACGAGATCACAATAAAAATTACAACCGAATCGATATTCCCATACATTTCGGGAAATACCAATTAAAATCTAAGGCCATACTAAGTAAAATTACATAATTCAAAATTACATAAATTAAAATTATGACAATCATAAAGAAAATGCAGCATTATATTATGTATGAACATGCTCAATTTTTATGCTAAATCGCCTTTTAATTAGCCAATATCGTATATTGCTCGGTTTTTACGGATTCGCGTGATTTCAACATTTTATAATCACAAAAATGCATAAACTCATATTTATGCATAAGTTAATTACCCTAACCTCTTAGGACTCAAAATATAGTCTTCACTAATAATTTTACCATAATTAACTTTTATTTACTTAAATTGTTCATAAATGGACCAAAAATTACAAAAATAAGCTATTTAACTTCAAATAAATCCAAAAATTTCAAATAAATTCAAATTTTGAAATTTAAATTCATGAACATTCTGGAAAAATTCCATGACACTCATAATGTTCAAAATCTTAGGTTAAAAATTTCGAAAATTTTCCGGAAAAACAATGTTGCGGTTTATCGATATTTAATAAAATAATCATAAAAACATGGAAAAAATATTTTCATTAACTTTTCAATTTTAGATCTGAAAAATATAATAAAATGCAACATTAGACGTTTTTCCTAAGTCATAGATTATGTTTTATTAATTTTCAAATAATAATGTCACTATTTATGCCATTTTTCTTCAAAAATTCATAAATCATGCTAAAAGACTTCTTTATAGCCAATTATTTTACACACATCTTGTAAAATTGCATGTGACAACATATTAATTTTCTATGACCAGATTCGAAATTTAACTCATATTAACCTATTTTTCTCTTAAATCCGAATTTAATAGTGAAAAATTCATTTTTCGAGCATAACAAGTCCAAAAATTATGAAAATTTACAGGTTATCTCAAAATAATATATGTAACAACATATCCAAAAACCAAGTGAAAATTCGAAGTATAGCTAATTTTCGACCAAAAATGACATTTTTACTCATAAAATCACATTTAAATGTCATTATTATTAAATATGAACAATAAAAATCCGAAAAATTAACCAAAATATCCTAAAACACTTTAGGACCAGAAATATTAACATGCATGTAATTATTTCGTGATATATTATAATAACACAAATTTTACAAGTTTTATTTTGTTATTCATATAACTCGGAAAAACTTTTAACCAATTTGCATGCAAACAACCGTGGCTCTTGATACCGATTGAAAGAAATGTTGATTCATATACATTATAACATACTCTTATATGTCTAAATAATTTGTCATAAAATTAAAACGGATCTTATGCATGCAAACAATAATATAAATAGAGGAGAAATCATGTCCTTACATATTGAATTTCGGTTATTTGGGCACAAAAGAGATCACCTTTCTCTTTTGTTCTTGAGCTTATTCCAATGGAAGAATGAAGATCTAAGTGTAAGATCTCTCCCTATGTATTATACCCAAGGCTCCTCTTAATTTAATTAATATTACAAAACTAGTATAATATTAATTATAGTAGAAAATTGAACCAAAAATATTTATAAACACTTAAGTATTTTCGGTTTTGATGAGAGATAAAGAGAGGATTTTATTTCTCTAGAACTTATATTTTTGGATGAGTTGAATGAATGAATAATCTAAAACATTTTAGAGTATTATTAGGTAAAATTATTAGAGAAAACAATGATCATTTTTCCTTCCCAAAAACCGTGTAAGAGGGGCTTTAGGGTGAGCCAATGCATGGAGAAATTGTTCTTCACAAGGAACAATAGGCTTGCATGGCTAGGTGGCTTTATAATCATTGTGTTTTCCACTAATTACACACAACTTATAATTAGCTAAAACACCTTCTAATTTTCGGCCCTTTGCATAATATGGTGTCCATATTATTTTTGTCAATTGTCTATATGTTACATGTCACATGTCACATATATTTGTTTATGTATTTTTATCATATTAAAAATCAACGTATTAATAAAAATACGTCACATACAAAAATTGACTTAGTAATTTCATAATTACTTGTGCCAAAATATTTTACCATTTATAAATCACAACAGATTGTATTTATAACAATTCATTCAAATATAATTGTTACATTAAACAATTTATTTCATCCGAGTAATGACACAATTCAATTACTCAGACCGTATCTCATTTAATCACATTTCAATATGATACGTAAATTTTACTTCCAAAATCGTCCGTCAATTTTCAAGTAATTTAATTAACTCGTAACATTATACGATTAATTAAATAATCAATTAAGAGTGTCGCCCTTTAGGTATGACCTAGGGGGTCAACTGATCACCACCGTCACACGACAGTAATGTCAAACTCTAGTCAGCCAATCATTACCGATATATGTTGACCAGTTGACAGTAACAAAATTACTTCCCAATTGTATTCTTTAAAATGAGATTTAATAATGATATTTAAATCATGTGATCGCACTATTGTTGAGGACACATTTCCCAACAGACTTATCCCAGTCCAATTGCATCGTATCAAACCTGCTCAACAACTGCTCACTGATGTGACCATTATTTGAGCATATTTAGTCCCCGAATTAGCCTTGTTCTCATGCTTTTTAGTGCATATTTAGGTCATTTATTGTCTTTAGTCCTTTGTTTTGCATATTCTTTGGGGTTTTGTTCCCTTGGTAGGAGTGTAAACCTTGCATTTTCATGGCAAAATAGAGCTAAATTGATTGAATTCAATGACCAAGCATCAAAGAGAAGACAAGACTAGAAGGCCTTTGTACATATTATAGTAGATGGGAAATGATGAGGAAAGATCCTTGCATCTCTGACAAGATCCCCGAGGATTGTTGGAAGAAGAAGGAAGAAAAGAAGAAAAAAAGGAAAGTGACCCAGAATCCGAGCGGCTTGACCCTCGGGACGCTCGTCCAAGAAGACCAGAATCCGAGCGTCCGGCCAAGGAATCCGCTCATCCAACAGCCAGGCAATCCGCTCGTCCCGCTGCCTTGGACGCTCGGATTGTGTTACAGCAACTTCCGTTTTCTTCTTGTTCTATGAAGGATGCGCATATTTCGGAAAAACCGGCAAAAAGGAGAATGGCATCTCCTTTGAGAGGAGCGATTCCTAAAGGACTTAATCGTCATTTAAGCCCTTAGTAAACCCTAATTTGTGTACCTAATCCCTACTATAAATACCCCATTAGTCTAATTAGATAATCATGTTCTTCTTATCAATCTCTAGTGTAGTTTATATCATTCTAACCTCTTCTTAATCTTGTAATCAACTTTTAATCAAGTCTTAATACAAATCTCATTTCCTTAATCTCTCTTTTGTTCATCTTTTATTTTGGGTAATTGAAGATTATTTGGGTTATTATTGGGAGATTGACAACCTTCCAATCAATCATCAAGTACTTCTATTATTCTTTGCTTTATTATTGGAATCATTAGTAGGTATAATTCTCTTAATCCCTTTTTATTTATTGTTAATTATCTTCATTTATTCATCATGTCTTGCTTTGTTAATGTGATTGACAACCTTGTTAACATGCTAAACTTGATAATGAGTGAGTAGTTTCCTCAACTAGGGTTAATGGGTAATTAGGGGAAATCAACATGGGGATGATTCATGCTTAAATTAATATGTTTTCATAGTTTATTTGCTTGCTTGTTGTGATCTCAACTTATGCACATGTTATGTTTGATGAAATGCGAGCCTATGAATCCTTGCATTTTTTTATCCATCACTTACCTTTTCAATGATACTTGTAAGACATAAACCAACTCGAGTCTCATTAGACCATGCATATAGTTGAGTAGGGAGGATTAAGTCGACTTGTAGGTGTTGTACAATCTAATCGATTCGGCTCAGGGAACCAAACCTTCCTAGGATTGTAAGATATAAACCAACTCGATCCATCACAACAATAATTGCTTGCTTATAATTTGAGAATATGTTTGTATGATCAATTCCCATGAATCCCCTATGACCCCATGACACCCTAGTGCCTTTTATCAATTGTTTACATCCCATTTTAATCATCTTGCTTGTTTACTTTCATTGCTATTTAGTTTAGTGATCTTCTACTTCAAACCCCAAATTGTGACACCCCTACACACCGCTACTTACAATTGAAAATCTTACTTCAATACCCGTCCCTTGGGATCCGACCTTTACTTGCCTCTTTACTAATAGTAGAGTTGTTTGTGAAGTTATAAATATTGTTTTGGTCTAGGTGCTCCTAACGACAAGTAACCAAAAACTAAACCTCCAAGTGAGTATGACCACTCACCATCCCCGAATGGATCACCACAGTTTTACAAAACAAATAACGGGGTCAGTACTAATTACACGATACAAATCACAATAAAACAAATGCCAAACAGCTCAACCGTCACATCAAACCTCAACTCCATAATAAATCTCGTCATAACTGACTACACACTAAAGTGTATAGTCCTGCCAAAGTACCCATCGCAACAGATACTCCACACCGCCAGTGGGGGACCGCAGCCGTTCCCACCTAAGCCCCACTCATCTCCATCGAGCGATAAACCCATGTTCATTAATATGCACATCCCTTCTGTGGCGTGTTTCACAGAAGGCGAATCAAGGGCGTGAAGCCACTCCCGCAAGTGACTGCACTCAGCCAGGGACGCATCCCGAAGATCACAGACAGATATAATTCAATCAACAATATGAAATCAACAACTATCCAATAGAACCAACAATATACTTAACCAATCGTCACAACAACAATCACCACACAATCATGTAACTAATACTAAGTAGGAAAACCCTACCTGGAAAGCAATCACCAAGATCGTCACAATCAGCTAATCACAATCGTCCTTCAAATAAATCATCTCCTATAAACACACAATTATAGAATCACAATCTAACATCAACCATACTCCCCAAAATCCCCAAATTACCCAATTAGGGTTTCAACTAAAATCAATGAAACAATATAAAAATCATACTAGGAGCTTACCCACAATGCGACGGTCTCACAGGCGTAAAGCACTCAACGATCCGACGACTCTAGCCCTTAGGATTTGCCAACAACGCAACTAGAGAGAACTACGTAACTTCTTTTTCTTTTGAAAGGTTTAGAAAGGTGAAAAAGTGATTAAATAAAATGATGGATGTCTTTTATATTAATCTCGCGTTATTAGCAAAACCCGTCAAAACAAACCTGTAAAACACACTTACTCGATCGAGTAAGGCACTTACTCGATCGAGTGCCCCTTACTCGATCGAGTACCCAACTTACTCGATCGAGTACCCTACAGGCAGACTATTGTTTTGTACCAAAAACTACTTACTCGACAGAGTAAGTCCCACTCAATAGAGTACCCCAAGACACATAAAACCGTTGTATTACAGTCTTTCCTCCTTAAAAAGAACTTCGTCTCCGAAGTTCAACCCATACATAAAAACAACCATACTAACTTGATCAAGACACAACAACGCAACCAAGAACTCAAAACAAAACCCCAACCTATAAAACATGAACTCTTAACACCAACTCCACCAACTATTCCTACCTCCACAACATGCCTCACGATATCGTATCAACTATATCATAGACTCTCTCGACGCTAACTCCATACACTACCAACTACCATCCACAAACGCTGCTAGCTCCGTTTCACTAACATATTATCCACTAGAAAATCCAATATCAAGACACTCATAGACATCAAACGGGATGTTACATTCTACCACCCTTAAAATGAACTTCGTCCTCGAATTTTACTCACACTCATAAACATCATCATCCAATTGTCAAAACTATTGAACTCATAATCATAATCATTCAACTGTCAACACTATCAAAATATTCTCGCCCTCCTAGACATCACACTACTACAAGTACGGCCATGACCTTTTAACAATATCAACCACAATATATACAAATCCATTCTTTATGCTACACCAACACTCTACTTCCAATTATACTACAACATGTACAACCACCAAACACTCTTTGCCGCATCCTACTCCTCTTAAGATAAATGTTACGTCCTCCTAACTCACTAATACTAGATCCTTAGCTATATCTTCTCATTATTTTCATCACCACCACATGTCACAGATAACCGCCTATACCTAAACACTCACCATTCCTATATCCAAGGCTCTCTTACTTAAACAGCTCTCGTATCTCAATTCATTCGGCACACCACCTAACCTATACCACAAAATTCTTAACTTAACCGAAACTTCAACTCTTCCACATTACCGCAACGCGACATACCTCTCTATATAAACTATATAAAACTCCTATCGCCAAACGCATAACTCACGATCCACCCTTGTTACTTACACTCACACCAGATCTTCAAGTTCTTTTCTTTCATTACTGCAAAACTCATACATACCTTAATATGACACTTATGCCCAGCACCCTACACTCATTGTCCTAAAATCTGATTATGAACCACTTGATGCGTCCAGATCAGTACAACACATGTTCCACAAATCACTGGCCATGACTATGTCTACCGATGCCTCATCTTAAAACAAGATCAAAATTACTGTAACAACTTCTCACAACTGTGTCCCATCAACAGAATATCACCATACCATGACAACAACAGATTCATACACAACTCTCTTTCATATCATACTCTACCCTCATTCCCAAACTGAAACTGGTAAGAAACATCAATAAACAAAACAACTGTCTATTTGTACAAACTGAAACTCACAAGAAGCAGCGACGAACAAAACAACAATCTATATATAGCTGGTACGTACTTTCGAAAACTCGTATCGTAATCATCCCTTATACTCCACCACAACCGATGACGGCATCGCAACACCGCCACCAACATCCACACCGCAGCGCGAAAACATCCGCATCACAACACGAAGTACCATGCCCAGATCACCGTCCGAGACACAACAACCACATCGATAGACATCACAACTTACTATTCTCATACACACTGACTCAGGACAACTTCCCAGACAATAAAACTTACTCAAAACCGCTTTACTAGATCACCACGCAACATATTATATGGAATAAACAGATAAGCACCTCATGAACATCATCCCTACCATTTCACGGAATACACATGTGTTATCAATACACATAAAATTATAACTAGACATGCCAGATCAATCAAATTATTACCTTTTTGAATATCATTCAATTAGGTTACCATACCCAACATATAGAACATTCAGATAACAACTTTATAACTATCACATCATACCACTTCTCATAAGGTCAGAACCTCACACAAACATTTATACATATCATAGACCCGTAATCACGTCCAACTAGTCAGTCCTGATCACGTAAGTTACCACCTGGTAAAGGTTACCTCTCGTTCGAGCTTAACTCGTATGCCCCTCATAACACATTCTCCCATTCACATACCCATCACCTCCTGCCAAACATAACCATACCATTAATACTCAACTACTAGCAACCACCTCCTATAACCACATCTTATACTTTCTCACAACCATACACATCAATCGGGTCTCTAAAAAATCAACCTCTTTAGAATGACCATCTTTCCTATTTATCATCACCCTTAACCACTAGTGACAACACCTCAACACTACCATCGTTCGGACATCAAACCGCTTACTCATCTCTAAACATCACGGTTTCTTTCCTATCTTTGGTTAACATCCCAAATAACGAACATCAAACTCATCAACAAAATTACCTCAACATTATTTCCAATACTATCCTTAATTGTATCGTCATCTAACTCACCACCAAGATCTCATATCGTGCAAATTCTTTACCCAGTTTTTTTTTTACTTTCATTAATTCCTCGAAACTCAGATTAACATATCGTCCTGGAACTCCTAAATAACCGTTAACTCAAATTCTCATGATAGTAGCATAAATTTCGAGGATTCCTTACTTTTACATCACATAGCTCCGGTGAACATTTTTCTAGTTTACTCCCCTCATTTTTTTTTTCGCTCGACAAAATCAATTAAATTCAACTCCTTATTACTTCGACCTAACCCTTTAGTGTTCCAGATACCTTCTCATTGCTCCAAAACTCAAATCTCATTATTTTATATCGATATCATCTCACTCTTTCTTACCATAGATCTTCTCTTATTATGCTATCACTCACACTTGCCACTAGTCCATCCATAAAATCAACGTTTACTGTTCAAACAATTGCATCTCCACTTTTACATCTCTAGAAATCAAAATTCATTTCATATCGTTAATTGCCCAAGAAAATCACACATTATAGTTCTACCTCTTGATAATACCAATTCCCAAACTCACTCACTATCTGCCAATCCACGTCGGGACATGTCTCCACTAAGTTCACTATATACCACTCTTCTCCATCCCTTTACAACGAACTTTCATTACATATATTCTTAACCCGCACAATTCCTAACCAAATACCTCCATAATTCCATACGCATCTCAAGTTGCTACTATCCACATCTTTCCTTTCAATCTATTCATTCTCACAGTCCTTAGCCTTACAGCATCCCTTTGCCCTCATTCACCCGTTTTTTTTTCATTACTCAACACACAATCAAATCACTCATCTCATCTCACAAAACATGTTCTATGCCTCGATTAAGCCTTACCAATCTTCTTTTTTTTTTCCACTATCTATCACAACCACATATAACTCATGTCCTACTCACCGAACTCTTACTCACCACAGGTGTCACTCCTTACACCATAAGATTGGGTAACTTACACATCAGGACTAACACATACGTAAAACAATGCATAAGGAAGCAAAATAACACCTTTGAATTAAACATAATAGGCAATGAAGTCAAAAGATAAGCATATGACCCAAAACAGGGGTCACTAGATCGAGTACATGCCACTCAATCGAGTAAAAGACTTACTCGATCGAGTAGGTGAAGGTCAGAGGCACGTAAAACAAATTACCAGAGCTACTCGATCGAGTAACAATAGGTGCACTCGATCGAGTGAGGACTACTCGATCGAGTACCCTACGCATTTTTCAGCACTGTCCAATTTTCGTAAAACGGTCATATCTCACTCGTTTCATGGTCATTTGGGGCGTGTGACCTATCGTTAGAATCGTAAAAGAACAAGCTATCACCTCCAATTAGAATCACCTCAAAATAATTTATGTATCTCAAGTTATAACAGTTTAAAGACAACTTTGTTGAAATCAGACGACATAACTATTTGATTTTTACTTCCAAACAACTTAAACAACAACAAGGTGAACAAAAACAACTCAATACTCATAAAACCAGTTTCCCTAATCACATGTTACTATCTTCAAAAGTTAACCAACAACATCCATCATGCACATCCATCATTCAACTTACCAAGCATGTATTACCCGCATATTTTTATTTTATAACTTTTCGTAAAGAAAATCACGACTATATAACATCAAGTCCCCTATTCACATGTTACTAGCATAACAACATTATAAAATCACTTCCATCATACAACATGCTTTATCATAAATCATATTATCATACAACGATTATTCATCTTTTTCCACCAATTCATCCATCATACCACATATTCTTCCACCATATTCGTTCAACATATTCACCCAACACATCCATTCAACTTATTCACCCAACATATTCATCCAATATATTCACCCAGCATATGCATAAGAACAATAGTAAACACATAGCGATCCCGACTCATATCCCATGGTGACCGGTTCAAAATTGTAGGGCGATTTCGCGACTTTAGGACGTCTCCCAAGTCTTTGCATTAGCTCCTACAACTTCTACCCCGGGTTCATTTTAATTTGACTCCCTATATTCATTAAGTTCATTGGTTACAGGTTTCAGGGTCGTCGCTCTAATATCACTTGGTTACAGGCTTGAGTGCGACCCGAGCTTCCACAAGGTAGCTCTTGAACCTGTCCTCGATGTCCAGCAACCGGCGGATGAAACTCTTGTTGTACTCGGTCATAGTGCATGTCTTACGGATGTTATCATTCATTATTGATGAAGTTTGAGTTTGTTTGAAATATTTAGGGTTTTGAGTTTGTTTTAGTAGTTTAGGGTTTGGAGATAGTGAGATAATGGAATGGTTATTGAGATAATGCATGAATTTATACTAAGTAATGTGTCGTTTGAGTTGTTTTTTTAATTAATATATGTTTCGGAAGTTGTGACATCATATCTGCTTCAAATCTTATAACCCTTCTTATTCCATATATTGTCCTTTCATATGCAGGGATCTGGCAGTAATAATGCATGCGTCGGAATTATAACGGACCGTAATAATGCATGCATCTAGTAATATATAATTTAATTTTTTTTAAAAAATAAAAATAAACATCAACGGTTATTTAAAAAAAACCCGTTGTCTTTAGTTGTAACAACGACTTTTTATACTGTAACCGTTGTTGTAACTTTCCCACCAAAATTTAGTCAACCTTTCCACAACGGTTTTTTCTACTTTAAACCGTTGTTAATAGTTTTCACAACGGGTTTCTTAGGAAAACCAACCTTTGTTAAAACCTTTAACAACGGACGCTTTAACAACGTTTGCTTTTTTATATAACAACGGTTTTTAACCGTTGTTATAGACTTTATATGTAGTAGTGTTTGTTTTATGTAAATAGTACTGACCCCGTTAATTGTTTTAAAAACTACGGTGATCCATTCGGAGATGGTGAGCAGTTATTGAGCAGGTATGATATGACGCATATGGGATAGCTGGGATGAGTCATCACGTGGCAGTTAGAAGAGTCTTCCGCTGTGTCAGATGATGTTTTGTAGTTTTGATAGATTTACTAGTAGACCGTTTTGAAAATCTTGTATTTCAGTTTAAAAGTTTTGGAGTTGACGTGTAATCGCTTTAAACCGTATTTTGCTTTTGAGTATGTTTCGTTATTGTCGTATGATTATCATTGTCTCGAGTAACCGAGATGGTGACGCTTCCATACCTTAAGTGGTCCTGGTAAGGCAATTGGTGTGACACCCCCATACTCGAAGTGCCTTACCAGGACCACTTAAGGTATGAGAATGTCACCATCTTGGTTACCCGAGGCAATGATACTCAAATAGACAATAACGAAACGTATTTAAATGATAATAAAGTTTAAGTGATACAACTAAACTCCAAAACTGTTAAAATAAAATACAACTGTTCTCAAATGTTAACCAACTAGCTAAAGAACAACGTTCGACACAACGGAAGACTTCTAAAACAACTCGTGATGACTTAACCCAGCTATCTCATGTGCATCAACCAAACCTGCTCAATAACTGCTCACCACCCCCAAATGGATCATAACAGTTTTTGAAACATTTAAACGGGGTCAGTACTGATTACACAAAAACAATAACCACAATGAAATAGAAACACAAACAGTTCAAACAGCTCAAACAATCCCCAGTCTCCATCTCCAATCTCCACACAACTGACTACACACTAAAGTGTGTAGCCCTTCCAAATTACCCATCGCAACAAGTACTCCACGCCGCCAGTGGGGGACCGCAGCCGTACTCACCAAATCCCCGCTCATCTCCATCGAGCGATAAACCTATGTTCATTAATGTGCACATCCCTTCTGTGGCGGGTTCCATAGAAGGCGAATCAAGGGCGTGAAGACACTCCCGCAAGTGACTCCACTCAGCCGAGGACGCACTCCGATGAACACAGACAGTTAAACAGTAACCACAATACAACATCAACAATCGTCTGAAACAATCAACAATATGAAATCACAACCATCTAAATCAACCAACAATCACTAATTACAGTACAATCACCACACATTATGTAATTAATACCGAATAGGGAAACCCTACCTGAAATAAGCCATCACAAGACCGTCACAAGCAGCTAATCAAAATGCTCTTCTACGAAATCTCCTCCTATAAACACATATACAATCATGCAATTACTATTAAGCTAATCAAACACCCAAAACCCCTAAATTACCCAATTAGGGTTTTGAACAAACTCAACGAATCACTATAAAAATTATACAAGAATCTTACCCTTGACGCGACGAACGGAACGGTGTAAATAATAAGACGATCCGATGATCCTAACCCTTGGGATTTGTTAACAACGCGAACAAGGAGAACAACGTAACTCTTTTTCTCTCTTGAATTGTTTTAGAAAAGTGAAAACTGATTAAGAAAGGTGGCGTAAATCCTTTTATATTAATCACGCGTTATTAACAAAACCTGGCTAAAATAACCCGTAAGACTCGCTTACTACTCGATCGAGTACCCCTTACTCGATCGAGTGCCACACATACTCGATCGAGTACCCATCAGACATACTACTGTTTCGTATCAAAATATACTTACTCGACAGAGTAAGCCCCACTCGATAGAATAACCATAGACATAGAAAACCGTAGTATTACAGTCTTCCCTCCTTAAAAAGAACTTCGTCCCCGAAGTTCAACCCATACTCAAAACAAACATACAAACTCGACCAAGACACAACAACGCAACTAAGAACTCAAAACAAAACCCCAACCTATAAAACATGAACTCTTAACACCAACTCCACCAACTATGCCTACCTCCACAACACAACTCACGATATCGTATCAACTACATCATAGTCTCTCTCGACACCAACTCTAAACACTACCAACTATTATCAACAAACGCTGCTAGCTCCGTAACATATTATCCACTAGAAAATGCGATATCAAAACACTCATAATATCAAACGGAATGTTACATTCTACCACCCTTAAAAGGAACTTCGTCCTCGAAGTTTACTCACACATAAACATCGTCATCCAGCTACCAAAACTATGGAACTCATAATCATCATCATCCAACTGTCAACATTATCAAAATATTCTCACCATCCTAGACATCACACTACTACAAGCACGGCCATGGCCTTTTAACAAAGTCAACCACAACAAAAATCCATATTTTATGCTACACCAACACTCTACTTCCAATTATACTATTACACGCACAACCATGAAACTCTCTTTTATCGCATCCTACTCTTTTTAAGACAAATGTTACGTCCTCCTAACTCACTAATACTAAATCCTTAGCTATATCATCTCATTATCCTCATCACCACCACATGTCAAAGATAACCGCCTATAACCTCATTTCTATAACCATTCCTATTTCCAAGGCTCTCTTACTTAAACAGTTCTTATACTTCAATTCATTCTGCACTCCACCTAACCTATACCACAAAATCCGTAGCAAAATCACCATACCAACTCTTTATTATTACCGCAAAACAACATACCTCTTTATATAAAGCACCTATCTCCAAAAACATAACTCACGATCCACACTCATTACACACACTCACACTAGATCCTCAAGTTCTTTCTTTTATTAGCACAAACTCATCCACAACTTACCATGATACTAAAGTCCAACACCCTATACTCTCTGTCGCAACGAAAGATTATAAACCACTTGCAGCTCTCAGATCAGTACAGCACATGTTCCACTATTCACTTGCCATCACTATGTCAACCAATGCCTCCTCTAAAAGAACATCACAAGTACTCTAATAATCTCTCACAACTGTGTCCCATCAACAGGATATCACTATACCATGGCAACAACAAAAACATATACAACTCTCTTCCATATCATACTCTACCCTTATTCCCAAACTAAAACTGGTAAGAAACATCAATAAACAAAACAACCATCTATATGTACAACCCGAAACTCACAAGAAGCAACATCAAACAAAACAACAATCTATGTATATCTGGTATGTACTTTCGAAACTCGAATCGTAATCATCCCGCCTACTCCACCACAACCAGTGACGGCATCGCAACACCGCCACCAACAGCCGCACCGCAGCGCGAAAATACCCGCATCACAACACGAAGTGCCGTGCCCGGATCACCACCCAAGGCACAACAACCACATCGATAGACATCACAACCACAAACAATTCCCATAAACACTAACTCAGTATAACTTTTCGGACAAGAAAACTTACTCAAAACTGCTTTACTAGATCACAACACAACATATTATACTTAATAAACAGACAAAAATCTCATGAATATCATCCATTCCTTTTTACAGAATAACCATATATCATGAATACACATACAAGTATAACTAGCCGTGCCAGATCACCCAAACTATCACTTTTGAACATCATTCCATTAGGTTACCATATCCAACATATATTAAAGAACATTCAGATAACACTTTATGACTATCACATCATAACACTTACCGTGAGGTCAGAACCTCAGACAAACGTTTATACACATCATAGACCCATAATCACATCCAGCTAGTTGATGCGTGTCTTTTATATAAGGTTTTCACCTCATTTTTACACGCATTTCTGTGCTTTTTATGTAGCATCTGGCTACAAATACTCCCGAATATTCTACTTTGGTCCGTTTATTGTAATTTGCAGGAATTGACCGAGGAGGAGCTAAATCGAGCCTTAATTGTCCTAATTGTACGCATTCATGGGAAATAAGGAGCCGGAGCTTAGAAATCTTACACTTGGAGGACGCATGAGCTGAGTAAAGGAAGAAATTCAAATCCTACGTGCTTATGTAGCTCGATCGAGTGGTTTACTGCTCGATCGAATGCTTTATTCACTCAAGATTAGTCGATCGACCGGTTTAAGGAGTCGATCGAGGAAGTTCAGCAAGCAGTGCTCGATCGAGGGGTTGTCCTGGCTCGATCGAGTGACCTGGCGTTCGATCGAGTAACCTTTCTGCTCGATCGAGGGGTTTTCGTGTGCTTTTGGTTTATTTCCGCCTAATCTTTTATGGGCTTTTGTAATCAGTCCATAGATTAGGTTTAAGACAATTTTTCAGTATAAGACTGAGGAGAACATCACGTTACTCCTATCTCTTTTACTACGTACATTTCGACCGCTATTTCTGTCACTGTTCTTGGATTTCTATTCTCTACATTTGTCACTCGGATTCGGTATTATCAATTTAATTTATTTCTTTATCTTATTTATTGCTTTAATCCTTTTTCTCCTTGCTTTATAATTGCTCAATCAAATAGATTATTCATCATGCTTAGTTTTAATTGTTTGGTTATTGTAATTGTTAATCTAATGACTATGAGTAGCTAATTCCCTATGCTAAGACTATAGGGGACCCATGATTTGAAGGGAGAGTAATCGAATTACTAGATTAATGCCGATCTAGTCTTTGTTGTTTAAATGCTACAAATAATTGTAATTGCCTAATTGAGTCGACGCAATTAGACCCTTATTCTTAGTGGACCTTGACCTGGACCGAAAGGTTGGAAGAGGGAGACTAGTAGCGAACAATAGAGTATTGCAGCGAGGGCGAAAGTTAAACTGTTTACACTTTAGGGTGAATTAAGAACCGAAAGGTGACGTTCGCTACCCCTTAGACCGTCATCGCATTGACTGGGACCTAGATTACTCGACCAGATGATTATGGTGAACCGCTTGTCTTAGCTATTCTCCTTTATCTGTCAACCTCCTCCCTTTTATTTCTCTTTTCCTTACTCTTTTAGTTTAGAAATCACAATTTATAAACCCCCAAATTGGTTACCTTGGCGAACCTAGTTTAGCAGACAAATTCCTACCTCTCTGTGGATTCGACCCGACTTCCCTAGCTATATTAGTTAGTTGGAACCAGTTGGTTATTTTTGACAGGTACGCGACAGACGTGTCAAATTTTTGGCGCCGATTCTTGGGGAGGTGGCGCAATTTTGTTGCTTTAATTAAGTTTGTCTTTTGTCTCAAGGAATTTATTCCTTGAGGCTGATCTCATTTTCTGCAAAGTTTTGATCGGTTTTGCAGATTGGTTGTTGCTTCGAAAGTTGCTTGACAATATGCCTACGATTACAGAGCATACAGAGCCATGTGGTAGATGTGGCGAGGACGGGCACGATCTTTATGAATGCACAAGCAGGGAGTTCCTTTCTCCCAGCTATATGAAGAGATAAAGAGCGTCTCTATCCCTTCTACGCCAGTACCACAACCGGTCTCTCCCTCTGCAAGAGAAGAAATTGCCGAGTTGAAATCCATTATGCTGAGTATGTCACAGAAATCTGATACGGTTATATCGGAATTGAAAGAGCAAGTCGCGCAATTGACACACGCGACGGATCAAGCCAAGTTTCTTCCAATTTGCGATCCAACCAGTGCGATGAATTTTCAAAATGACCTCATTCATGAAGAAAACGAGGTGTTGACAGCCGATGATGACTCAGATGATGATCTAGACGAGTTCCTGCAGGAAATACTTGCTGCGTGTGCTGTAACCACTCGATCGAGTGACTCTTCTACTCGATCGAGCGGTTCTAATCGTCCAGTGACTCGATCAAGTGAAAATGGTGCTCGATCGAGAGGTGCAGAACTCCAAGACTGTCGATCGAGTGACACTACTACTCGATCGACCAACCATGCTGAGGATGTCACTCGATCGAGTGAAACACAAGGTCGATCGAGTGACAAAGGTATTCGATCCAGTGCATTAAGTGGCGGGAATCCTAATTTATTATCTAATACCGCCACCGTGTCATCTTCCCCTGCTGTGGAGACGTCACGCATTGATAAGGGTAAGGGAAAGGTTGCGGGACCACTCATCGCTACCAGGGTACCCTTCCCAAGTCGTCTGAAGGACGCAAAGATCGAGCAACAGTACGGTAAGTTCGTGGACATCGTGAAGAACCTTCAGGTAACTGTCCCTTTTTCTGAACTTGTTACTCAGGTTCCCACTTACCCTAAGTTTATGAAGGATATTGTGACGCGTAAGAGGAATTTGAGCGAATTTGAGACGATTTCATTTATGGAAGAGTCTAGTAACCTGCTGTTAAATAAGGCCCCTCCGAAAATGAAAGACCCGGGCAACTTTTCTATTACTTGTGTCATAGGCAATATGGTTATTGATAAGGCCCTTTGCGATTTAGGTGCCAGCGTCAGTGTCATGCCCCTTCCTGTCTGCAAGAAATTGAAGATGAGTCACTTCAAAGTGACTAACATTACCCTACAGATGGCTGATAGATCTATTAGGAGACCTTTAGGTGTCTTGGAGGATGTGCCTGTGAAAATAGGCAAGCTTTACATCCCAGTAGATTTCATTGTGTTGGATATAGCTGAGGACACCCGGACCCAAATTATCTTAGGAAGACCGTTCCTTTGTACAGCTGGGGCCGTTATTGATGTCAGACAAGAGCGTCTGACCCTTGCAGTAGGGGATGACGCTATCACATTTAGTTTGCCCAGCACTTTAGCCCACCCAATGATAGAGGACACATGCTATTCGGTCGATATCATTGATGAGTCTATTTATGACTTCTGGTCGGGCTCTTTTATGAAGGACCCACTGGAAGCTCTCATGCTTTTTGATGAGTGTGCAGATAGCCCAGAGGACAATGACGCTGCGTTGGATTTGCTTGTTGATGATTTAGATGAGCACGACGGGGAGCAGGTGGAACAAATGATCAGCACTCTTTGCTCCATTGAGGTAAAGGTACCGGAACGTAAGCCCCTCCCTTCTCATCTTAAATATGCTTTTCTAGACGATACAGAGCAGTATCCAGTCATTGTTAGTGCCAAGCTTAGTGATGATCAGCTGACTTCTTTGTTAGCTGCGTTGGATTTGCTTGTTGATGATTTAGATGAGCACGACGGGGAGCAGGTGGAACAAATGATCAGCACTCTTTGCTCCATTGAGGTAAAGGTACCGGAACGTAAGCCCCTCCCTTCTCATCTTAAATATGCTTTTCTAGACGATACGGAGCAAAAGATATCCGGTCATTGTTAGTGCCAAGCTTAGTGATGATCGGTGACTTCTTTGTTAGTGTACTTAAGAAAAACAGGAAAGCAATGGGCTATTCACTGGATGATATCACGGGGATTAGTCCCGATATTTGTATGCACAGGATAGAGCTGGAGGAGGATCACAAGCCTTGCGAGACGGGGGTCGGCGTCGGGTGAACGGAAGATGCGAGGATGTTGTGATGGTGAGGTAATGAAGGCTGCTTTGGATGCGGGTATTATTTATTCGTAGGTAATTCTAGATGGGTAAGCCCAGTACGGGTAGTCCCGAAGAAAGGAGGGACAAGCGTAGTTAAGAATGAGAAGAATGAATTAATACCCACCCGAGTAGTGAATGGGTGGCGGATGTGCATAGATTACGAACAGTGAATGCCGCCACTAAGAAAGATCACTTTCCCCTTCCTTTTATTGATCAAATGGTAGAAAGGTTAGCTTCTCATAAATTTTTCTGCTATTTAGATGGGTATTCAGGGTTCTTTCAGATCCCTATCCACCTGCACGATCAAGCCAAGACTACATTTACCTGTCCCAAGGGCGTTTTTGCGTATCGCAGAATGCCTTTGGTTTGTGCAATGCCCCTGCCACCTTCCAAAGGTGTATGATGGGGATATTTTCAGAGTATATTGAGTCCATCATGGAAGTTTTTATGGATGACTTTAGTGTATATGGAAGTGATTTTTCCATTTGTCTGTCTAACCTTGAAAAAGTGTTTGCAGTATTTGTATTGAGGTTAATCTTGTCTTTGAATCGGGAGAAGTGCCACTTTATGGTCAACGAGGGAGTTGTCTTAGGGCACTTAGTTTCGGATAGGGGAATAGAAGTTGATAAAGCAAAGGTGGAAGTGATTCAACAATTACCACCTCTTGTTAATGTTAAGGGGGTGAGGAGCTTCCTTGGTCACGCTGGCTTTTATCGCCGGTTTATCAAGGATTTCTCCAAAATTGCTAAACCACTTACACAGCTGTTGTTGCTTAAAGACGCCCCTTTTGTGTTTATCGATGCTTGTCTTTTCGCTTTTAACAGGTTAAAGCAGGCCTTAGTCTCTGCGCCGATCATACAGCCTCCCAATTGGGACTTGCCGTTCGAGATCATGTGCGACGCGAGTGACTATGCACTAGGAGCGGTGCTAGGGCAGAGGAAAGACAAAGCCTTAAATGCTATTTACTATGCGAGCTGAACTCTGGATGAGGCTCAAGTGAAGTACACTACCATCGAGAAGGAGGCATTGTTTGTAGTTTATGCCTTAGAGAAGTTTCGTACTTATTTAGTTGGGTCGAAGTCACTTTTTTTCTTGACCATGCAGCTTTGAGGCATCTCCTTGCTAAGAAGGAGGCTAAACGCGCGGCTCGAGATGGATCTCCTTCTTCGGGAGTTTGACTGCAGATTAAGGATAAGAAAGGAGCCGAGAACGTTGTAGGCGATCACTTGTCGCGACCGATGCGACAAGAAGGGGAAGATTCTCTACCTATTGATGATTCTTTTCTTGACGATACTTTAATTCTTTGTTATATCGTCTATTGTTGACCAGGAACCTTGGTATGCAGATATAGCTAACCGTTGTCGTGGCAAGTGCCGCCCGACCTTTCTCATCAAGAAAAGAAGCGTTTTACGTATAACGCTAAGCGATTACAGGATGACCCTTACTTGTTTAAGGAATGTGCGAGACGGTCTCTACGAGACGGTGTATTCCGCGAGTGGGAGACCAAAATAGTCCTGGAAGGCTGTCACTCCTCTTCATAGGGTGGTCACCACGGTCCATCGCGCACCGTGGCTAAGGTACTTCGAGTCTTGTTTTTCTTGGCCCTCTTTATTTGCCGACGCCAAGTCTTTTGTTTTCACTTTGTGATGCATGCCAACGATCGGGGAACATTTCGAAGAGACATGAGATGCCACAAAACGGCATCCTAGAGGTTGAGGTTTTCGATGTCTGGGGCATTGATTTCCAAGGACCGTTCGTCCGATAAAGGTAACGGTACATTTTATTAGTGTAGACTATGTGTCAAAATGGGTTGAGGCAATTGCTTCACCTCATTGTGATGGTAAGACCGTGATAAAAATGTTCAAAAAGATCATATTCCCCCGTTTTGGTGTCCCTAGGGTCGTCATTAGTGATGGGGGATGCATTTTAAGGAAAAGAAACTCACTTCCATCTTTTGTCTAGAGTTGGTGTCCAACATCGGCGTGGTTTGGGGTATCATCCCCAAACTAGTGGTCGGGTAGAGGTCTCTAATCGTGAGTGAAAGAGATCTTGTCTAAAGTAGTTTCTAAATCACGGAAAAACTGGAGTCTTAAGCTAGATGACACATTATGGGCTTATAGAACCGCCTTTAAGACACCAATTGGTGCATCACCTTATAGGTTAGTTTATGGGAAATCGTGTCACTTACCCGTTGGTGGAATGTAAGGCCTGGTGGGCAATCCGTGAGCTTAATTATGATCCTAAATTGTGTGGTCAGAATCGTCTTTTGCAGCTAGATGAATTAGAGGAGTTTAGGCTTAATGCCTATGATGACTCACGCATTTACAAGGAAAAGACGAAGAGATGGCATGACAAGAGAATCCTACCTCGGGAGTTTCATGTGGGGCGAAGGTGTTGGTGTTTAATGCCGGTTGAGATCTGTTTCTGGCAAGTCAAGTCCAGGTGGACTGGTCCATACACGGTGACGGTTTGTTACCAAATTCGGATCCGTGGAGCTTGAAGATTCCGAGGGTCACAGATTCAAGGTGAATGGCCAATATGTGAAGCACTACCATGAGGCGAGTGAAGCGGACAACCGCGTTGAAGTCCTGCGCTTCGACGAGCTCGACGCGCCAGTAAATTGATGCCAGAAAGGTCGTGCGGGACCTCTTAAACCAGCGCTCTCCGGGAGGCAGCCCGGACTGTTTTATTATACCTTTGTTGAACCATTTAAATTTTCTTAGGCTTACGTTGAACTTTGTACGCTGTATTTTGAACTCCATATGCACTTTCCTTGCTTTTATGCGTTTCTTGCAGGATTAAAGTACTCGATCGAGTGCTTCTGTGTTCGATCGAGCACTTTCTGATGCGGCTGCTACTCGATCGAGGGATGATGTCCTCGATCGACCAGATCCCCACCCGTGCTCACTCGACCGAGTGGATTGTCCGTCGATCGAGCCCTTCCAATACACTGGTTCACTCGATCGAGCTATTCCAGGCGCACGATCGAGTAGTTATGACCCCGGCCCATTTGTTTTACGTCTACAAAGCCCATTTGTTTGACTTTCTTTGACCTCCCATGTTCATGGTCGGTTTGGGGAGGTCCCGCTATATGACGTTTTGTAAGTTTTCCGACTCCACTTCTCCTTTTCTTTTCAGTTTGCATTTCTTTCCCTATTTTTGGTACAATGAGGGCATTGTACGGTTTGGTTTGGGGAGGTATGCATCCATATCTGTGTCTGCATGTTTCTTGCATTTTTGCTTGTTTTAATTTATTTATTTCCGCATGCATTGTTGTTCTAGAGCTGATCAAATGGCCCAAGCCCATTGGCCCTACCCGGCCCGACCCGGTTTTTTGAAGGGCTTGGGCCTTTAGTTTTGGCCCAAAAAAGCCCATGGGCCGGCCTAAAACGGCCCAAAATATTTTGGGGCCGGGTTTGGGCCAAGCGTTTGGCCCAAATTTTGGCCCAGCCCGGCCCATATTTATTAATAATGAATATTTTTCTAATAAAACCTATTAAAGTAGCGTTAAAGTTATACTCAACTCTTTACAAACTCAAGTATATTTTTTTAGATTTATAAAACAAAGTATACATAACATAAATCATATCTAAGAATGCATGATTAAGCATTCTAAAGTGACGATTTTTGTCATTATTTTATTTTAGAGAGCAATTAATATGCATTTCATCATATTTTGTGCAATTTTATACACTATGTATGTTTTATAAGTTGTAACTGAAGGTATTATGCTAATTATTTCTTAGGGTAAGTCGTAAATTTTAGGGCCCGAAAAAGCCCATTTAGGCCCAAAAGCCCGCATTAGCCCATAAGGGCCGGGTTTGGGCTTGCTAAATAAGCCCACGCATTTGGGTCGACCCGGCCCGGCCCAAACAATTGGGCCGCTTTTATTAGAAGGGCCCGGTCCAAGCCCGCATTGGCCCGGCCCATGATCACCTCTATGTTGTTCTAATTAATTCCAAAAAAAATCATATAAAAATCATAAAATTCAAAAATTTTCAAAATTTTCATGTTTAAATTGAGTCGGAACGTTTGAACATTGACGCTACTTTGAATCTTCACTTGAGCCTGGCATATTCTTGACATTTAGCTGGCATGATTATGTGCATAATCTACGAGTTTTTGTTTCTCTTTTATCTGAACGAATAGACTTGATTCTTTATGTCGGCAAGCTACAATACATTCTGAGGTTAGAGCTTTATAACTGGTGACATTCATGACCGGTTTCATTTAGGATGTGAGTAGTACTCTCTTTAAGACATGTAACATCAATTTGCATAAGCATGAGTCTAGTCTTCTTAATACCTGTATGCATTCGGTCTGTGGATGGTGACACGTGTTAGGAGAGGCAGTCCCCCTTATTTCATTCTACCCATGAGCCTCACATAGCCAAATTGCCTTTTTGTCCTATCAACTACTTTCTATAATACTTCCCACCCTAGCTGAGCTAGTAACGAGTAGTTTTTGGAATGTTTTATTGCAATATGGTTATTTCATCTGATTTCAGAAGATGGTGGAAGAATTGAAGGGAAAGAAAGAAAAAAATGTGTTGAATTGTTGAAAAAAAAAAAAAAAAAAAAAAAAAAAAAAAAAACGAAAAAAGAAAGAAAGCAAGAAAAAAGGGGAGACAGAAAAAATTCAAATGAAAAAAAAGAGGAATGAAAAAGAATGAGAATTGCACAATGTTTCACACTCCCATGCCTTATTTATATTTTATGGGGAGTTGACGACTTTTTGGTGTTTGGTGAGTTTAGTGCATAATTTTGCACCGTTTCATCTTGCTGTTATGAGTACGAAGTTGGGATGCAGTCTATATTTGGATCCGTTGTTGCTAGCCTGGCTATTAACCCCACATATCCAAATTCATTTTAGCCCCTTCTTACCCATTACCTCACTAGCCCAAATGTAAGTCCTCGGCACGTGTCTTGGTCACTAGTATGGTTGGAATGCATATGTACGGTTGTAGAGACTTTATTCATGTTAACTGCATGCATGTTCTTATAGGTCGAGTTAGGTGAGTGTCTTGCTTCTTCCTATCTTTCACATATATACTCACCTTGTACCTGATTTTGAGTGACGAGCGACCCGTGAGAGTCCGACATCTTTGAATCTTGCAAGGTCGACGGTTCAGTAAGCTTGAAATATTAATTTAACTCGTTTGCACTTTTCAGTTGCCACTTTGTCATTTTGTTGCATTAAATTGGCTCTAGTGGATGATTTGTAGCTGATGCGTTGGTCCCGTTCTATTGTTCACCCTTAGTTGCATTCATATTTGCTTGGGGACAAACAAAGGTTTGGTTTGGGGAGATTTGATGCGTGTCTTTTATATAAGGTTTTCACCTCATTTTTACACGCATTTCTGTGCTTTTTATGTAGCATCTGGCTACAAATACTCCCGAATATTCTACTTTGGTCCGTTTATTGTAATTTGCAGGAATTGACCGAGGATGAGCTAAATCGAGCCTTAATTGTCCTAATTTTACGCATTCATGGGAAATAAGGAGCCGGAGCTTAGAAATCTTACACTTGGAGGACGCATGAGCTGAGTAAAGGAAGAAATTCAAATCCTACGTGCCTATGTAGCTCGATCGAGTGGTTTACTGCTCGATCGAATGCTTTATTCACTCAAGATTAGTCGATCGACCGGTTTAAGGAGTCGATCGAGGAAGTTCAGCAAGCAGTGCTCGATCGAGGGGTTGTCCTGGCTCGATCGAGTGACCTGGCGTTCGATCGAGTAACCTTTCTGCTCGATCGAGGGGTTTTCGTGTGCTTTTGGTTTATTTCCGCCTAATCTTTTATGGGCTTTTGTAATCAGTCCATAGATTAGGTTTAAGACAATTTTTCAGTATAAGACTGAGGAGAACATCACGTTACTCCTATCTCTTTTACTACGTACATTTCGACCGCTATTTCTGTCACTGTTCTTGGATTTCTATTCTCTACATTTGTCACTCGGATTCGGTATTATCAATTTAATTTATTTCTTTATCTTATTTATTGCTTTAATCCTTTTTCTCCTTGCTTTATAATTGCTCAATCAAATAGATTATTCATCATGCTTAGTTTTAATTGTTTGGTTATTGTAATTGTTAATCTGATGACTATGAGTAGCTAATTCCCTATGCTAAGACTATAGGGGACCCATGATTTGAAGGGAGAGTAATCGAATTACTAGATTAATGCCGGTACCGTCTTTGTTGTTTAAATGCTACAAATAATTGTAATTGCCTAATTGAGTCGACGCAATTAGACCCTTATTCTTAGTGGACCTTGACCTGGACCGAAAGGTTGGAAGAGGGAGACTAGTAGCGAACAATAGAGTATTGCAGCGAGGGCGAAAGTTAAACTGTTATCACTTTAGGGTGAATTAAGAACCGAAAGGTGACGTTCGCTACCCCTTAGACCGTACTGCATTGACCTGGGACCTAGATTACTCGACCATATGATTATGGTGAACCGCTTGTCTTAGCTATTCTCCTTTATCTGTCAACCTCCTCCCTTTTATTTCTCTTTTCCTTACTCTTTTAGTTTAGAAATCACAATTTATAAACCCCCAAATTGGTTACCTTGGCGAACCTAGTTTAGCAGACAAATTCCTACCTCTCTGTGGATTCGACCCGACTTCCCTAGCTATATTAGTTAGTTGGAACCAGTTGGTTATTTTTGACAGGTACGCGACAGACGTGTCACTAGTCAATCCTGATCACGTAAGTTACCACTTGGTAAAGGTTACCTCTCGTCCGAGCCTAACTCGTATGCCCCTCATAACATATTCTCCCATTCGCATAACCATCACCTCCTGCCAAGTATAACCATACCATCACTATTCAACTACTAGCACCCGCCTCATATAACCACTTCTTATACTTCCTTACAACCATACATTTCAATCCGGCCTTTACAAAATCAACCTCTTTTGATTTGCTATCTTTCTTATCCATCAACACCTTTAACCACTATTGACAATACCACAATATCACCACTGCTCGTATAGCAATCTCTTACACTCACCTCTAAATATAACAGTTCATTTCCTACCTTCGGTTAGCATTCCAAATAACGAACATCAAATTCATCAACAAAATTTAACCCAACATTCTTCCCAATACTATCCTTAACTGTATCATCATCTAATTCTCCACCAAAAGCTCATATCATGCAGATACTCTACCAACTTCTTACTCCCTTAATTCCTCGAAACTCATGACTATTCACGTTGTCCTGAAACTCCTATATAACCCTTAACTAACATCCTCATGATAGTATCATAAATCTCGACGATTCCTTACTTCTATATCACATAAATCCGGCCAACATTTTTCTCAGCTTACTTTTATCCTTCTTTTCTCTTTACACTCAACAATACCAATTAATAGCTCAACTCCTTATTACTTCTACCCAACTCTTTAGTGCTCCGGTTACCTTCTCATTGCTTCGAAACTCAAATCTCATTATTTCATACCAGTATCATCTCACTCTTTCTTACCATGGATCTTTTCTTATCATGCTATCACTCACACTTATCACCAATCAGTTTTTTTTTTTTTTTTTTTTTTTTTTTTTTTTGAATCCCCAAAACTCATGTCATAACGTTACTTGCCCAAGAAAATCACACATTAGTTTCACCTCTTGATAATACAAATTCCCAAACTCACTCACTATCTGCAAATCCACGTCGCGACATGTCTCCATTAAGTTCATTATATACCACTTTTCTCCATCCCTCTAAAACGACCTTTCACTACATATATTCTTAACCCACACGATTCTTAACCATCTCCCTCCATAATTCTTTATACATCTCAAGTTGCCACTATTCACATTCTTCCTTTCAATCTTTTCATTCTCACTTCCTTAGACTCACATCATCCCTTGCCCACATTCACTTACTTTTACATTACTCAACACACAATCATATCACTCATCTCATCTCACAAAACATGTTCCATGCCTTAATAAGCCTTACCAATCTTCCTCTTCTTTTCCACTACTTATCACAACCGCATATAACTCATATCCTCCCCACCGAACTCATACTCACCACAGGTGCCACTCCTTCCATCATAAAATTGGGTAACTTACACATCAAGACCGACACACATGTAAAGCAATACATAAGGAAGCAAAAGAACACCTTTGAATTAAACATAATAGGCAACCAAGTTAAAAGATAAGCATATGACCCAAAACGGGGGTCACTAGATCGAGTACCGGCCACTCGATCGAGTGAATGACTTACTCGATCGAGTAGGTAAAGGTCAGAAGCACGTAAAACAAATTACCAGGGCTACTCGATCGAGTAGGGGTTACTCGATCGTGTAACAAGAGGTGCACTCGATCGAGTAAGGGCCACTCGAACGAGTACCCTACGCATTTCTCAGCACTGTCCAATTTTCGTAAAACGGTCATAACTTACTCGTTTCTTGGTCGTTTTGGGCGTGTGACCTATTGTTAGAATCGTAAAAGAACAAGCTATCATCTCCAATTGGAATCACATCAAAATCATTTATACATCTCAAGTTATAATAGTTTAAAGACAACTTTGCTGTAATCAGACGACATAACTATTTGATTTTTACTTCCAAATAACTTAAACAACAGCCAAGCAAACAAAACCAATCCAAAACTCATAAAACCAGTATTCCTAATCATATGTTACTATCTTCAAAAGACAAGCAACAACATTCATCATGCACATAGATTATTTAACTTGTCAATCATGATTTACCCACATGCTTTTATTTTATAACTTTACGTACAACAATAACATAATATACGACATAAAATCCCCTATTCACATGTTACTATTATGCCACATTATGAATCATCCATCCTGCAACATCATTATTCATCACATATTATCACATATGAACTACTTCCTTCTTCCACCATATCATTCATCATTCTCACATATTTTTCCAACGACTCCAATCAACATTATAAACCAACTATCATTCAACATGCTGTCAACCAACAACATACAAAATCACACCGATTCGTGCCACACATCACTATATAGGTACACAATTCACAAAATGAACACATAGTGATCCCGACTCATATCCCATAGTGACCGGTTCAAAATTGTAGGGCGCGTTCGTGACTTTAGGACGTCTCCCAAGTCTTTGCATTAGCTCCTACAATTCCTACCCGGGTTCATTTTAGTTTGACTCCCTATATTCATTAGGTTCATTGGTCACAGGTTTCAAGATCGTCGCTCTGATACCACTTTGTGACACCCCCATACTCCAAGTGCCTTACCCGGACCACTTAAGGTATGAGAACGTCACCATATCGGTTACCCGAGGCAATGATACTCAAATAGACAATAACGAAACGTATTTAAATGATAATAAATTTTAAGTGATACAACTAAACTCCAAAACTGTTAAAAGGAAATACAATTGTTCTCAAATGTTAACCAACTAGCTAAAGAACAATGTTTGACACAGCGGAAGACTTCTAAAACAACTCGTGATGACTTAACCCAGCTATCCCATGTGCATCAACCAAACCTGCTCAATAATTGCTCACCACTCCCCAATGGATCACAACAGTTTTTAAAACATTTAAACGGGGTTAGTACTGATTACACAAAAACAATAACCACAATGAAACAGAAACACAAACAGTTCAAACAGCTCAAACAATCCCCAGTCTCCATCTCCAATCTCCACACAACTGACTACACACTAAAGTGTGTAGCCCTGCCAGAGTACCCATCGCAACAAGTATTCCACGCCGCCAGTGGGGGACCGCAGCCGTACCCACCAAATCCCCGCTCATCTTCATCGAGCGATAAACCCATGTTCATTAATGTGCACATCCCTTCTGTGGCGGGTTCCACAGAAGGCGAATCAAGGGCGTGAAGCCACTCCCGCAAGTGACTCCACTCAGCCAGGGACGCGCCCCGAAGAACACAGACAGTTAAACAGTAACCACAATACAACATCAACAACCGTCTGAAACAATCAACAATATGAAATCACAACCGTCTGAATCAACCAACAATCACTAATTACAGCACAATCACCACACATTATGTAATTAATACCGAGTAGGGAAACCCTACCTGAAATAAGACATCACAAGACCGTCACAAGCAGCTAATCAAAATGCTCTTCTACGAAATCTCCTCCTATAAACACATATACGATCATGCAATTACTACTAAGCTAATCAAACACCCAAAACCCCCAAATTACCCAATTAGGGTTTTGAACAAACTCAACGAATCACTATAAAAATTATACAAGAATCTTACCCTTGACGCGACGAACTCAACGGTGTATAGAATAAGACGATCCGACGATCCTAGCCCTTAGGATTTGTTAACAACGCGAACAAGGAGAATAACGTAACTCTTTTTCTCTCTTGAATTGTTTTAGAAAAGTGGAAACTGATTAAGAAAGGTGGCGGAAATCCTTTTATATTAATCACGCGTTATTAACAAAACCCGACTAAAATAACCCGTAAGACTCACTTACTCGATCGAGTAAGTTTACTTACTCGATCGAGTGCCCCTTACTCGATCGAGTGCCACACATACTCGATCGAGTACCCATCATACAGACTACTGTTTCGTATCAAAATATACTTACTCGACAAAGTAAGCCCCACTCGATAGAGTACCCATAGACATAGAAAACCGTAGTATTACACTTGGAGTATGGGGGTGTCACAACATGTCACTTTGAAGATCTTTCTCCGTGCTTTGACGTGTCTGCTCTACGAGATGAAGGATGTGAGTAAGCTGAACTCACATGAGTTGATGCTCCTAGTGGCTTATCTTAACCCCGCCCGGTCACAGCCTGTCACCTTTAGTGCCCCTGCCTTTGTATGTGCTAGTCTAGCCGTGATGGTTTCGTCTGATACTAGATTTCTGAGTTGTGGTGCCATTGCCACACGTTTGGCGGAGAGGTTGACATCCTTTGAGGCCTCCTCGGTCTATAATCCTTTGACCACCATGGTTCCTACCTTGGATCAAGACTATTTCCTTGACCATAAATGGTTGAGAACCTTGGCGGATGGTAGTTTGGCATGGAAAGTGTGAAGTATGAGTTGGATGCGGATACCAGCTCCTGAGCACCTACCTACGACTGAGAACTTACCACCAGCAGTTGTAGCTGCCGATTCTGATGAGGAGGAGGAGGAGGAGGAGTGCCTAGCGAGGCAGACGTACCTCATTGACCCAGAGATCCTACAGGTGATGCCCGAGCCGAGGAAAGGGGAGAATGTGAGACCGGAGGATGCACAACCTAGGATGGGGAGGGGACCACGCAGAGTGAGGTAGAGGGTGGCTGAGACTTAGCCAGAGCAGCCGGAACAACTAGTGCCGCCACAGTACCAGTTTCCTAGTTACCCTTCGTTCTATAGCCCTGAGATGAGAGTGAGCGAGCTCACAGAGAGAGTGTCTTCTACCTTGACACTCCGGAACCTTCATAAGAAGGCTTATGTTCAGGGTATTGGGACCACGAGAGCTCAGCCGGTTTGGTGGAGAGGTGTAGGGGACGACAGTGGAGTCTTCCACTCTTATGGTGTAGATAGGTCTACATGGGGAGAGCCTCAGTCGTACCCCTATGGTTGTTTGTCCCCTTGGCGTATAGGAGCAGATGCCGGTGTTGGTTGGGATGTAGGTCATGACGCAGCTGGAGCAGGCATATCAGGAGGTGGTGGCGGTGAGGAGTTCATGGATGAGTAGTAGGAGGAGTGATGCAACTCCATTTCTTTTCTTATGTTCATGATTGGTGATACCCGTCGTTGTGAGTACCAAAGATAAAATTTATAATTCCTATTAAGACTAACCTAGGCTAGTGGTAACAGGGTCGAACCACAAGGAGGCAGATGTAAATTTTAGTTGATTTAAGTTCAGTCTGAGGTAACTATTGTGGGGGTTGAATTGAATTGGTCTACAGCTAAAAGTGAACAAAGATAATAAACTAAATAAATGATTTAAACAGATAAAAGAAGGGTACTAGGATGGTCGGTTCATTATAGCTTCGGCGGCAGCAAACTAAGTCGGTCTGAATCAAACACAGGTAAGGCGGGAGATAAAGAGGTCCTCTCGGTCTACTCTTAACAAATAGCATCTTTCGATCTCGCTATAGGTCCCTAATGTCACTAATACTAACTTTCGTCCTGAAAAGTGACTAACGGTCTAAACTATACCTATCTTTCGATCTTAGCACAGTTTAGTCGATTTAATTGATGGTCAAATAACTTTCCCTATCTTTCGATCTAACGGATCGGTCACAAAATAGGTATCTAACTGGTCGCATGCATTCGATTGGTTAAATACAAGATTAAATTCAATTAAAACGAAGGAAAACCCTACGAGGTCAGTCGATCGACTGACAATGTCAGTCATCGACCAACACGCGAGACAGTCCGTGTCTAATCTAATGCCGCCTTTGCCATAAATCGCCTACATCCTAGCACTATAGAATTAGCTACTCATGATGAAAGTGATAACAACAATAAAACTAATAACGACACTGAATTCATGCTTAAAGTAAATAACAAACAAAGCGATAATACGATAATTGGCTTTCGGGATACTAACGGCAAATCTATGCTAATGATGAAAGTAAAACAATAAACTGGAATTAGGCGGAAGGAATACCGAGATTTCAGAGGAAAGATTAAGAACAAGAACAGAATTCCAATGCTAAAACGATGTTCCAAACCCTAATTACTCGAATGAATAAAACTGAAAGTTACTGTGTGAAATTGTGATAAAAACTTCGATCCTCAACTAAATGTTTTATGTTACGTTATATAGCAAATAACGTAACATCTTATTTCATAAACCTAGCATCATGGGCTTGCGCTTTTTCGGTCTTCTAATTCTAAATCGGAATAGCAATCGTCGTCGATCGACCGATAAGGCTGGTCGATCGACTGCTCCTCAGCAAACAGTAGCTTCTGGAACCCGAACGTTGGTCGATCGACTGAGGGAGATGGTCGATCGACTAATGGAGCTGCTACTCGACTTCTTGAAACTCGTGGACTTGTCTTTTGGGCCTTGGATTGCGCACCAAGCTCGTTCCTTAAGTGATTCCTTTATGTCATTTGCAATGCAGTTTACTCGGGGACGGATTTGGCTTGATTTCCCGTTGAATTCTTCACATTTCTGCAATAATGTACAAAATACGGAAGTAGACGGAAATAGGGAGAAATGTAGCATAAACTACAAGAATGAGCTCTGAAATGCGTGTAAAATGGGATGTAAAACATCATATAAAAAACACGCATCAAACTTCCCCAAACCAAACCCTTGCTTGTCCCCAAGCAAGAACTAGACTCGATCTAATGACCTAATGGAACGAGTTCAATCTCAGAGCGAAATGCAAACTGTTAAGCCTAAACCAATTTAATGCACAACCAACAATCAACTAGTAACGTGAATCATGCAAACGAGTTATGAGGTCGTTAGAGATCATTTGAATCGTCAATCAGAGACTTATCAAATTGGACTCTCGGGTCGCTCAAATCACTCAATAAGCACAGGTGATATATATGTAAGATAGAAAGAATTAATTTTGTAGTGACTCTCACCTAACTATGACCTATGAAAACATGCCAGCAATAAAATATGAAAATGACCTCTACGACCGTACATACGCATTCCAACCAAACAGATGACCAATGACACATGTCGAGGTATATATGGGATATGTGAGGTATGGGTAAGAAGAGGCAAAACATTTTATGGTAAAGTGGAGGTACAGGTGATCAAGATAGTACCAAAACAGAACCAAGTGGCAACATCCAGCTTCTTGCTCATAATCAAGCGAAACGGTGTTATAGCAAGCACAAAACTCACAATCTCCAAACTATTAAATCAATAAACTCCCCATAGGATATCAATGAAACATGGGAGCAAAAATCGCCAAAAGATAAGGATTAAATTATGCGAATTGACTTCTTCCTTGAATCTCAGTCGATCGACCATATTTGGCAGTCGATCGACTGCTTAAACAGTACAGAACCTCTTTTTTCATTTCTTTTTCGAATCATTTTTTTTTCATTTTTTCTTTCTTTTTCTTTTGTTTCTTTCTTTCCTTTTTCATTTTCCAATCATCATCTCAACAGAGCATATGCCACCAAAAATGAGTAACAATCCCGAAAACTCAGACTACTAGCTTGACAAAGGACAAAGCTAAATGTAGGATGCGATAAATGGGACAAAAAGGGGTATTTTTGGCAGTGTGAAGCTTTATGGGTATAATGGGAAAAGGAAACCTCTACCACATGTGTCAACAAACCACAAACCGAATGCATACAGGTATTAAGTAGATCAAATTCATATTCATGCAAATTAAGGAAACATGTCTCATAAGGAGTACTACTCACATTCCTAATTAAACCGGTCATGAATGTCACCAGTTATAGGCTCTAATTCTCAGAAATATGATGTAGTTTGCCAAAAATCAAAGTCAAGTCTCAAGTTCAGCAAGAATGTAATGAAAACTCGTAGATATGCATTTACGATTCTACTAATAACATGTTGATCTAGCAAGGCTCAGGCGAAACAGGTGCAAATGCAAAATCATCATAGAAATACTACCGTTCCGACTCGACCTATATGCTAAAATAAACGTGCATTTTATGGAATTTTTTGAAATTTTTCAATTTTTTTGAATTTTTTGTATATATAAGAGAAATGAAATAAACAATGCAAAACAAAATTGAACGTGAATGCAAGCAAATGATATGCGACGCAAAACCCTTCCCCAAACCAAATCGCACAATGTCCCCATTGTGCAAAATCATGTAATGAAGGAAAGAGAAATGGAATTTTGCGAGAAAATAAACAAGCAAGACACAAAGGAAAGATATGGAACTCACAAGACTTTAAGCGCAGCAAAGGAAACCTCCCAAACCGGCGTGAGCTAGGAGGTTTCAAAGAGCTAGCAAAGATGCTACCAATAAGAGTGCCCGAAAGACAGAAAATACCACGCATAAGATCGAGAAAACAATTTTTGAAACGGTAAAATTGTGCACAAATGAGAAAATAGAAGAGATAAATAATTTGACGGAAAATAAAGTGGAGTAGAAAACTCCCTTAAGTCCGCAAATCGACCAAACACAGCAGGGGAGAGGTCGTGAACAGGTACATCAGTGTCTACGGTCGATCGACCTATAGGGGCAGTCGATCGACAAGATGAACAGGAACAGAAGCTCCTGGAAAGCGCAACTCAGTCGATCGACCATGATGGTCGGTCGATCGATCGAAAGTATCTTCTTGTACTCCTTATTTTTTCGTTTTTGCTCAATGATTTGAGCTAACAAGCTCTAAACACCTGCAAGTGCATAATAATACGCGCCCAAAATTTCGCAAAACCCAGAAAAAAGTCTAAAGTACTTGAAAATCCTAAGCAAACAAAATAAAAGCGAAGTTTTCGCGCACACAAAAAATAATAAAAATGTCTTAACAAAGCAAATAAAATGAAGTTTATAACGAGATCGATCAACTAATAGTTGATCAAGAAGGACCACGGTATGGCCCACTTCGTCGGCTTCTGGCTACTAGAGGTAGCCTCAATGGTGCTCATCTCATCAGCTGCACCCTTCTTAGCTTCGACAGTTGGAGGGCTCAACGGATCAACTTTGTCAGCTCCCCAATCAAGAATTTCGTTGGGTTCAACGGAATCCAAGTCAGACCGTCTCACCTTGGTTGGCTCATCTTCCACTTCCTCATCAGTCCCATAGCTTAGGCATCCAAGGCCTCCTCTTTGAATGATCGGCTTCTTTACAGGTGGCACAACTTGTAGCACTTCCTTCCCAAACCAGCTCTCTGCATTATCTAAAACAACAGATTCTTCCTCCTTCTTGCTCCCAATCCGGGGCGGAGGGGTTAACACAAAGAATAGTGATAGGGACAGGCAATTCAAGTAAGCACAAAGTACGATTTCTTTTCGAGACCGTATTACAAGTAATGAGCCACATGGGATCCTTCTTTTTAGCAGGTTGGGCAAAAATGATAGAATGTTTCCCAACTTTGAAGGTCAAAGTTCCAGAGCCTACGTCAATAACTGCACCAGCAGTGTGCAGAAACGGCCTACCTAGGATGATCGGTATATGGGCATCCTCAGGCATGTACAGGACAACAAAGTCAACCGGGAAGAAAAACTTCCCTATTTGGACGGGTATGTCTAGGGATGTCATCGGGGCGGGTACAAGTGGGTACCGTCCCGCACCCGCCCCAGTTGGGGCGGGGATGGTTAGAGCTTTGGCGGGTGGTGGGGCGGGTGCGGGTATGAAAATTGTATCCGCCATGGGTAATGGGGCGGGGATGGATTTTGTATCTTACCCGCCTCATACCCGCCTACCCGCCGATCATTTAAAAAATTAATACTTCCTCCCAGTCGTCATAATGTTCCCCTTTGATAATGGCACGATACTTAAGGAAAAGTATTAAAATAGGAGTAAAAGAGTTGTGTGGGGTTGGTGATAGGAGAGAGGGATGAATTATTAGTAGATAAATAAAGAATTGTGGGGCCAAAACATAAAGGAAAGTAATAAAATAGGAGTAAAAGAGTTGTGTGGGGTTTGGTGATAGGAGAGAGAAATGAATAAAATAAGAGTAAAAGTTTCTAAAAATAGAAAGGGGAACATTACTTGAATAATCCGTTTTGGGAAAGAGGGAACATTATAGTGACTGAGAGGGAGTATGATTTTGACAATTTTTTAAATCTTATTTAGTTATAATTAAGATATAATGTTAATAATAGCTATTTTATAAAGTTTTTTACTGACTTCTTTGGTGAAAAACTAAAATTATAAAAAAAAATTCAAAAAAAATGAAAGTTAATAGTGAGTAAATCAACTTTTGCGAAAAAATTTATCGAATAAAATTATGGTGAAGTGGGTTAATGGGTAAGCGGGGCGGGTACGGTTTTATATTTCAGCCCGTTGGGGCGGGGATGGTTTTGGAAAATTGTACCCGCCACGGGTGGTGGGACGGGGATGGGTGCATGTTTTTCTTGGTGGGACGGGTACTGGGTAGCCTATATCCACCACCGCCCCGCCCCAATGACATCCCTAGGTATGTCCTCTAGGACTCCTATAGGCTCGACCGCAGATCGGTCCGCCATCTGAACTGTCATGTCTGTGATAGCAAACCGGGTCAACTTAAGCCTCCTAGCTAAACTCAAGGGCATGACGCTTATGCTAGCCCCTAGGTCACACAATGCCTTCTCAATTGAGAAGGTACCTATTTTGCAAGGAACAGAAAAGCTACCCTGGTCCTCTAACTTATGGGGCGCAGTGTGAGACAGATAGGAGCAAGACTCCTTGGTGAGTGCGACAGTGTGCACTGTTTCAAGTGACCGCTTTTTGGACAACAGTTGTTTCATAAATTTAGTATAAGCGGGCACTTGGTTAACTAACTCAAGGAAGGGGACTTGTACATTCAGACTACGGATAACTTTCTCAAACTTACTGAAAGATACCTGTTCCTTCGTCGGCACGTGTCTCTCCGAATATGGGGCTGTGAGGAGTACCTTAGCCCTCTCCTCCAATTCACGCGCGCCGGCGTCCTTGGACTTAGGCTGAAAGTCCGTCACCTTCTCTTTGTTGAAGCTAGACCCCTCCTCAGACCGTCTCAAATGAGGACCATTAACCGTCATTGGGTCGAACCGGGGAAGGGGATCGACCCATCAAGCACTCGGGTCTTGTCCTAAAATCTTCGGGACCGTGGTACCCCGAAACAAGTGGTCTCGTAGGTTATTTGGCATTAAAGGACGAAATTCTTCAAGATCGCAGCGATCTCGATCGATCGACCACTCTCCTCGATCGATCGACCGAGATGTCTGATTCGAAGCTCCTGTAACCCGTGTTTCAGTCGATCGACTAGGTATATCAGTCGATCGACTGAAATACCTGGCAGACGTCTTTTCCTTTGATTTGTTCGTTGAAGCTTTCTCTTGACTTGTTTCCGACTCATCTTTTTCAACAGCGTCCTCGACCATGGCAGGACCATCAAGGGTGGACCCGCTCCTCAAAGTGATGGCATTTAGGGTCTCCTTTTGTTCCGGTTGAGTAGGTAAGTGTCCGGGAGCTCGAGTGTTACTTTTGCTAGCCAGTTGAGCAATTTGGCTCTCTAGTAACTTCATCCCGGCCTCTCTTGCTTGGGACTCCTTTAGCAACAGGTTCTTAAGCTCGAGAAAATCAGAAGTCTGCGATTGTTCTTCTTTGTGGCACATAAGGAGGTTTCGATATTGTTGTTGCTTTTGATGAGGGGGTATATAGGGTTGTTCTTTGCGGCGGAGCTTGAGTTGGGTTAAGGACATTTTGGCTCCTCCAACTCAAGTTCGGATGGGTGTTCGGCTCATAGTAGGTGTTAGTCTGCCTATAGTGTTGAAAGGCAAGACAAGATTCAAAGGGATTAGGCGGTTTTTCGAGACATGGCCCTCACCTCCACACCTCTCACGAGACGAAGGGACCGTCCGAGACACGCATTGACTTGGTACATCCCACCTTTGGAAGCTCCTCCTAGCTCATACTTGTCAAATCTCGCGGTAAGAGCCTCAAGCGCAGCGACAGAGGAGGATTCAGCAGCTCTCCTCTGGTTCCCTCTAGAATTCCCATACTCGGCCTTGTGGGTAGCTAGATCGTCAATGATCTTCCACCCCTTGGTTGCTCCCAAATTTTCACCAAATCTCCCGTTTGGCAAAGCATCCAAAATGGCCCTCGATCGTCGTACAACCCATTGTAGAAATGATTGCACAAACTCCATTTTTCGAACCCATGGTGCGGTATGGTTTGCACCAACTTCTTAAATCGGACCCATGCTTCATGGAAATTCTCATCTGGCCCTTGTTTAAAGCCCGTGATTTGAGCTCTAATAGCGATCGTCCTTGAAGAGAGAAGTACTTCTTGTAGAACGCCAATGCCAATGTATTCCAATCGGTGATCCCCTGAACGGCTCGGTCCAAATCTCTATACCACTCCCTTGCAACATCACGAAGGGAGAAGATGAACATAGTCTCCTTGATCCGGTCTTGGGTCACGCGGTGGTGGGGGTATGGAACAGCAGAGTCAATAAAGGTCTCCATATGCTTAGCTGCATCTTCATTTGCGGCTCCCCAAACGGTTTCTCTCAACCATAGTGATGTGGCGGGCTTTGGTTCGAACTTCCTGGCATCACCTGGTAGCTCGAACCCCTTATATAAGTTATCGGCTGTCGGCTCAGAATAACTAGCTATACTTGCTTCCTCGGCCATGATTGAAATTTTGAGAAGTAACTGTCTCGGGTGAAGAAGTGGAAACGAGCGAAGATGGTGGATTATCTTGAACAGTTCGTTCTCGTGATAGCTTGACAGAGTACTCGGCTCTTCCTCTGTCGGTAATACCCTTTGTGTTCGTCTCAACTCGCGCAAGGATCTTTCAAGCTCAGGGTTCAACGGTACTAATTCTCCACCCTGTGACCTGCGCATAAGAAGAAACTACAAAAAGAATATAAGAAAAGTTTAAGGAACGGATGTCCCTTAAACTAAGAAAGACTAAAAATAAAAACAACTAAAATTAGGACTATTGCCTCCCCGGCAATGGCGCCAAAATTTGATACCCGTCGTTGTGAGTACCAAAGATAAAATTTATAATTCCTATTAAGACTAACCTAGGCTAGTGGTAACAGGGTCGAACCACAAGGAGGCGGATGTAAATTTTAGTTGATTTAAGTTGATCGAGGTAACTATTGTGGGGGTTGAATTGAATTGGTCTACTGCTAAAAGTGAACAAAGATGATAAACTAAATAAACGATTTAAACAGATAAAAGAAGGGTACTAGGATGGTCGGTTCATTATAGCTCGGCGGCAAGCAAACTAAGTCGGTCTGAATCAAACACGGGTAAGGCGGGAGGTAAAGAGGTCCTCTCGGTCTACTCTTAACAAATAGCATCTTTCGATCTCGCTATAGGTCCCTAATGTCACTAATACTAACTTTCGTCCTGAAAAGTGACTAACGGTCTAAACTATACCTATCTTTCGATCTTAGCACAGTTTAGTCGATTTAATTGATGGTCAAATAACTTTCCCTATCTTTCGATCTAACGGGTCGGTCACAAAATAGGTATCTAACTGGTCGCATGCATTCGATTGGTTAAATACAAGATTAAATTCAATTAAAACGAAGGAAAACCCTACGAGGTCAGTCGATCGACTGACAATGTCAGTCATCGACCAACACGCGAGACAGTCCGTGTCTAATCTAATGCCGCCTTTGCCATAAATCGCCTACATCCTAGCACTATAGAATTAGCTACTCATGATGAAAGTGATAACAACAATAAAACTAATAACGATTACTGAATTCATGCTTAAAGTAAATAACAAACAGCGATAATATGATAATTGGCTTTCGGGATACTAACTGGCAAATCTATGCTAATGATGAAAGTAAAACAATAAACTGGAATTAGGGCAGAAGGAATACCGAGATTTCAGAGGAAAGATTAAGAACAAGAACAGAATTCCAATGCTAAAACGATGTTCCAAACCCTAATTACTCGAATGAATAAAACTGAAAGTTACTGTGTGAAATTGTGATAAAAACTTCGATCCTCAACTAAATGTTTTATGTTACGTTATATAGCAAATAACGTAACATCTTATTTCCTAAACCTAGCATCATGGGCTTGCGCTTTCTCGGTCTTCTAATTCTCGTCTGGAATAGCAATCTGGTCGATCGACTGATAAGGTGGTCGATCGATCGCTCCTCAAAGAAACAAAATAGCTTCGAACCGAACGTTGGTCGATCGACTGAGGGATATGGTCGATCGACTAATGGAGCTGCTACTCGACTTCTTGAAACTCGTGGACTTGTCTTTTGGGCCTTGGATTGTGCACCAAGCTCGTTCCTTAAGTGATTCCTTTACGTCATTTGCAATGCAGTTTACTCGGGGACGGATTTGGCTTGATTTCCCGTTGAATTCTTCACATTTCTGCAATAATGTACAAAATACGGAAGTAGACGGAAATAGGGAGAAATGTAGCATAAACTACAAGAATGAGCTCTGAAATGCGTGTAAAATGGGATGTAAAACATCATATAAAAAACACGCATCAATTGGTAGCGAATTTTATCTCGTTTTTGGTTGATACATTTGGATCTTGGTTTGTATGGTTGGACATATGGCCGTACTTGAGTAGTTTAGACATGTTATGCAGGATTCTAGGGTCGGGAGAGCATCCCGACTCATGTTTATATGTTTGTTTAATTTTAATTTGATGCATAGGGGATTTATCGACCTGTGGCAACTCGATCGAGTACCCCTCACTCGATCGAGTAGGGCAAGCTCGATCGAGTGCCTGACCAACTCGATCGAGTGTCACTGTTACAGGAACTTTTCGAATTAAGACTTGTTTGGATCATCGTCTCTTTGAATGTTATTAGGGTAATATTTTTTGTGAGTGTTTAGTAACATTGTTTAGTTTCACTGTTGATTATATAGTTGAATGTGGTCGAGTTATGGATGTAATTTTATGCGATATATGTGGGTCGGAACGATAAAACAATTGCTGCGGAACATAATATGCGGAATGTTGTTCAAGTTGATAATCGTGTATATATATATCATGTTGGTCATATTTAAGTAAGAACAAGGAAGTATCGTTGTTGTCATGAGTCGAATATGCATTTTGGTCAATTCACACAGTTTTTGGTGGTATTTGTGTTACTTTGTAGTTTATATTAAGTTGAACTGGATAAGTGGAATACTACGTTTGTAATGTGGTCGCATGACCGGTATGATCATATAACAAGTAATTGGGACCTTGCTGCTAATTGGTAATAACAGATCTTGTGGTGTACCATATAATTTCAGTGATATTCCGTTTATACAAGCTGCGGTTGTGTGATGTCAAAGTTTAGGTTATGTCAGTGTGAATTAATGTTGTTTTGTGGTTTATGAGTAATGTCAAAATGGGGTCATATGTATCGGTTTGAGGGACAGGGAAGTTGTTTGATGCTGAACTTCGGGGACGAAGTTTCTTTTTAGAGAGGAAGAGTAATGTCGCAAAAGAAAAATGATGTAATTATAGCAATTTTGTGGTATTTTTGGTAGTATTTTAAAATATATGAATGATTGTTCGAATAATTTTATATGATTGTTTGGATGGTTTCATAGTGGTTACGGTGCAATTGAGTAAGAATTCGTAATTATCGAATGAAATAGCATGTTGTGTACTTTATTTTCCGTAGTTATTTAGTAAAATTGTGTTGTGTAGTTTTAAAGTAATCGAGTATAATGAAACATATGTGGTGTGAATTAGGAACATGTGTTGCTGTGAATCTGTGATAAGATCGTCGTGTTGTATGTTTTGTAAGTGACAATCGTTGGCCGGTGATGAATTAAAGTATAGTCTCGTGGTTGTGTTGGTGCATGTTTGAATAATATGATGTAGTAGTGTAAGTGATAGTCGAGTTGGTCGTCCTTATGGTTGATGTGTGTGACGAGTTGAGGATCGTGTGTGTGTGTCATGTGCTAGGGTGGATGATGATGATTATGTTTGATGGACATACGCAGGGGGATAGTATTTCTAAACAGTTATGGTGACCGTGTCGGGTAAACGGTGGTGATAATCTTAGTTTCCTTATCATGCGGTTCGGGAGAGGATGAGTCGAACCTCGGGGACGAAGTTCTTTTTAAGGGGGGAAGACTGTAATACCCGTCCTTTTGGGGACTCGTTGACTGTCTTTGACCGTCCTTAGAAACATGTCTGGGCCTTTGGAAACAGTTCGAGCGATGTCTTCTGATGTGGTAAGTTTTGATAGTGGGATACTCGATCTAGTCGAGGCTACTCGATCGAGTAGCTTAGGAGCTTGATCGAATAGGGGTCACTCGATCGAGTAAGTTAGTTACTCGATCGAGTAGCGTCTTTACAGCGGGGTTTTATAATCGTGTTTTGGTAAAATCGCAAATCATTTCCGCCTCTTCCCAAAAACCTAAATGTCTTCTCTCCTTCTTCCATTCACCATAGTTCATTCCATGGAAGCCTTTAAGGATGTTTATGCCTTGGGGGATGGGGTTGCTTGAGTCGGGTAGCGGTCTTGACGCCGGAATGTTATGTGTAGGTATGTCATCATCATTATCATTATCATTGTCGTTGTTGTTTCAGTTAGGGTTGTAGTAATAGTAATAGGTGATTGTACTGCTTGTATAGGTATGTTGATTGGTTGATTTATATCATGTGATCGGACTCGGAATCGCTGCGGTTGACTAGAGGTAGGTTCGCCTACTCAGTACTGTCGGATGTCTAGTGTGTCTTTTGATATGAATTGGTTAATGTTGTGTCGGTGTGCTTGATAGATTGTGATAGTCGGTTGGTGTTGTGTTATTTCGATTAACGTGATTTTGGTGCAGCTGATTGTGATTATCGTATAACTGTCTGTGATCTTCGGGGCGCGTCCGCGGCTGAGTGGAGTCACTTGCGGGAGTGGCTTCACGCTCTCGTTTCGCCCTCTGTGGAACCCACCACAAGAGGGGATGTACATATTAATGGACATGGGTTTATCGCTCAGTATAGTGAGCGGGGATTTGGTGGGTACGGTTGCGGTCCCTCACTGGCAGGGCTGGTCCAGTGGACAGTCGGTGACGATGATTGTTTGGAATAATTGTGGCTTGTGTGTGTTTTTGTTGTGTCTGTAGTGTGACGGCAGTTGTCGGTGTGTTTTCCTCAGTTACTGACCTTGTGTGGTTTGTCTTCTTGTTTGTTTCTGTTGTGTCTGTCGTGATCCCTATGATGTATCACTTTCTAATATACTTTTATAGCTCCCTTTATACCGTTTTACATACCGTTTCGTGCCTATTATATCATTTATATGCTTTATTTCAATAAATTGTCGATACTGCCGCTATTTTGTGTTTTGATGCAGAAATGACTCGTTATGAGTATGATCAAGCTAAGAGTAGCGTGGCGGAGACGGCATAGAAGAATACACGAAGCATGGCACGGGAAACGAGGAATCATGAAGACTAGAAGTCAAAGAAGAGAAGAAGGAACCTGTGAGCTAGTTCCTCGATCGAGTCACTGCTGACTCGATCGAGCAGTAAATCCTCGATCGAGTCACCTCGACTCGATCGAGGATCCTTTCTCAGCGGGTTTGTTTAGGAATTTCCTAAAACGTTAATCTTTTGTTATAAATTAAAGACTCGGGTTTTATTGTAAACCTACGTTATATTTTGCTAAGTATTGCTGGAAAACTCTCTTAAGAACCCTAATCTTCCTTTTGTATGGTACTAATCTTTCCTCTTTAATTAAATCATTGTTTTATGTTCTTCAACTATTGTTTTCATCTTGCAATTATGTTTTCATCTTTAATCATGTTTGTTGTTGTTATTATAATCATGAGTAGCTAATCCCCTCATCTAGGATGAAGGGGATCTAGGTTAATCAAGAAGGGAAAATCAATTAGTTGCTATTGATATATCATTAAAGTTGTTGTTTGATTGTTGTAATTCTTCTAGTTAATCACTTGAGGCCTGAGTTATTAATTAGTGTAGCGAATCGATCCTATCGCCGACCGGGTTAGAATTGATATAGGCTGCGATAATCAAATAGAAAGTATCTAATCATAGCGACCGCATGTTAGAATCGATCTAAAGGGCATAATAGAGTCGACCGATCTTATGACCTTAGACAACTTGGTAGATCTAGCAATTGATTAATAGACCCCATATAATTGACCTAGTGAACCGGAAATCCTAGACTCTTTAATATTATTGTTATTCGTCTTTATTTACTCGTTATTAGTTGATTAGATAACAAACAAAACAAACCCCCAAAATTGGTTACCTTAAGACGGATTTAAATATAAACAAACTAGATAATCACCGCCTCCCTGTGGATTCGACCCTGACTTACCGCTAGCTATTTTGTTAGTAGTAGTATAGGATTTATTTTGATTAAGGTGATACGACTAGCCCTATCAAATTTGGCGCCGTTGCCGGGGAGGCAACAATTGTTTAGTCTTTTTGTGTTTATTTTGTCTTTTTGTCTCAGGGAACCCAGTTCCTTGAGACCGTTCTCACACTTTCTTGTTAGTTCTGTTTATGCCCAGGTCTAATAGGTCCGAGATTATTCCTTTTGATCCTGAACCTGAGAAGACTTTTCGCTACAGACGGAAATTTAATCAAGAAGTGAGTCAAGTAGAAGACTTGAGTATACTTGACGTCGAAACGGCGAGCCCTACAGAGACAGTCGATCGGTCCTACGAAGAGGAAGAGGAAGAAATTCCTATCTCTGATATTCCTATTCCTGAAACTCCTGTTCCTGAAACTATCATCATGTCTACCCTAGCCAGTCACTCTGAGCCAACCTTAGATTCTATTCCACAAGGTTTCAAGCTGCCCACTTCTACCAATGGAACATTCGAGATTCGGCCATCCTACATTAATTTGGTGGAACGAAACATGTTCGGAGGGACATTCTGCCGAGGACCCCGCAACGCATATGGAAAAGTTTGTCACTTATCTTTGTTCTATCCCATTAACGGTGGAGTGACACAAGACCAAGTTAAGCGGTGCTCTTTCCTTTTCTCCGAAAGATGGAGCCGAGTGGTTAAGAGATATGGATATGGATACAGAAGGAGTTACAGACTGGAATTCCTTGGCTCTTGCTTTCTACAAGAGGTACTTCCCGCCTCAGAAGACTAATGCTTTGAGGAATCAAATTACTAGTTTCAAGCAAGCGGCCACTGAAGATTTGAACGAAGCTTGGACTCGCTTCAAGCGTTTAGTTCGATCGTTCCCATCATGGTTTCCCAAAGTGGTTCCTTTGCAACCAGTTTTATAACGGGTTGTTTGACGATCATCGTGCCCTTTTGGATTCATCTGCTAATGGGAGGTTTCAAGATAACACACTAGATGGTGACGCGTGGAAGTTGATTGATCAGATTGCTACCCATACCGCGAGGTATGTAAATCCTAGGGGAAGCACGCGAGGTAATCGGGGTTGATAGTGCTTTGGCAAAGACACAGTGGAGGCTATTTCGCCCATATTTGAGATGAAGACTACCCAATCATTGGGTAGTAAAGAGAGAGTTCATGCTATGAGTCGGCAGGGTAGAGGAGACTTGTGCTAGATGCGGTTTAGATGGTCATGGTGCAGGTGATTGTATGAGCACATTTGAGCGGGTTAACGCCTTTCAGGCTTACAGACAAGGTGCACAAGGTACACTTTTCTCTAATTTCTACAATGAAAGAACGAAGGAGCATCCATTCCTTCAATGGTCTAGCCAGAATGTGCAAAACCCGCAGCAGTCACAACCGCAAAAGAATCCTTATATCCCTCCTAACAATCGCGGTAATCAACAACAAGGGGGATATCAAAGGCAAAATCAAGGAGGCCAGCAGTTCAACAATCAATATCAAGACCTCCTCGGCAAACTCCTCAACAAATTCCTCAACAAGCTCCGAATAATGATATGGCAGAGTGGCGCAATCTTTTGCAACAAACTTTGTCAATGCAGCAGGGACGGCTCGGATTTCGAGTTGATTGCCCATAACAAGATGCTAGATAATCAAGTGGCTCAGATGGCACTTCAAAACCCATCAAAACAGGCCGTAGGTCTTCCTCCTCAAGGTAAGCAAGCTCATGAGCAAGCTAATGTTATTCGGTGAGGAGCGGTACTTCTTATACGAACCCCGACCGCAAAGTCTTGAGAATGAAGTGCCCATTACTGTTGATGAAGTCCCTTACATGCATCCCAAAGGATTGGGTAATTTGGAGCTTAGTGATGATGAGAAAGAGCATGACGAAGTTGAAACACGAGCTGACGATAAAAGTAAAAAAAAGACGAAAAAGTGAACCGCAGCAAAGTTTCTCGACCGAGTCACGGGCGACTCGATCGAGGATCCACCCTGACTCGATCGAGTCACCCCCGACTCGATCGAGGATCCAATATTGCCCGCCGACGGTGTTTCAAAAGTGGTTTCTAAGGATAAGCAAGCCGAGCCCATAACTATTTCTCTACCTTTTCCTCACCGACAACAAAAATCCAAGTTTGGATAAGCGATTCGGTAAGTTTATGGAGGTCGTGAAGAATCTACAGGTAAGTGTCCCTTTTACTGAATTGATCACTCAAGTGCCGGCTTATGCAAAGTTCATGAAGGAGATTTTGACAAGGAAGAGATCCTTTGACGCGGTAGAAACTATTGCTTACACTCAGAAGTGCAGTGTCATGTTGCCACTTAACTCACCACCGAAATTAAAGGATCCAGGAAGTTTTTCTATCCCTTGCAAATTGGTCATCTTTCTATTAGTAAAGCTCTTTGTGATTTGGGAGCTAGTGTCAGTGTTATGCCGTATTCTATCTGTAAAAAGTTAAATATGGGTCCGTTGTGATTACTAATATGACACGCAGATGGCCGATAGAATCGTTAAACACCCTGCGGGGGTGTTAGAGGATGTTCCCGTTCGAATAGGGAAGTTTTTCATCCCCGTTGATTTTGTTGTCATGGACATGGCTGAAGACAACCAGATCCCTATCATCTTGGGCAGACCGTTCTTACATACTGCGGGGGCGGTCATAGATGTTAGGCAAGGGAGATTGACCTTAGCTGTGGGGGATGACACGATTATTTTCAACTTAGAAAAAGCATTGAAAAACCCCATGATAGAAGAGACTTGTCATAGTATAAATGTTGTTGATTTTACTATTGATGAGTGTCTTCCTATGTGTTTTGACAGGGATCCTCTGGAGATTGCCCTGGTTTCTGATCCAGCTGATCAGACGGGTTCATGGAGTCCAGAAGTTCATCGAATTGAGAAGCTTCTAACTGGAGAGGAATGCCCACATCAGAAGGTATACAGTTTGGGTGTCACACCTAAGGTAACTGAGGTAAAGAAACCTGAATTAAAACCTCTTCCCTCTCATCTCAAATATGAATTTCTTGATGATTTGTGAGATGAATCCGGTGATTGTCAATGCTAACCTAATCAAGGTCAACTATCTCGCTTTGTTGGTTGTTTTGAGAACTCATAAAAAGGTAATTGGGTATAGCATTGACGATCTCAAAGGTATTAGTCCTGACTTTTGTATGCATAGAATTCACTTGGAAGAAGGCCACAAGCCTAGTGCACAAGGTCAGAGACGACTAAATCCTCCTATGCAGGAGGTGGTAAGAAAAGAGGTACAGAAATTACTTGATCTTTGGTATTATTTTCTCTATTTTCGATTCTAAATGGGTCGATCTGTCCAAGTTGTACCTAAGAAGGGAGGTACTACAAAGTAGTAAAGAATGATAAAAATGAATTGATTGCTACTAGACTTGTCACAGGATGGAGGATGTGCATTGACTATAGGAAGTTGAACACGACCACTAAAAAGGACCATTTCCCACTTCCTTACATTGACCAAATGTTAGAGAGATTAGCATGTCATAGTTATTTCTGTTACCTAGATGGCTACTCCGGTTTCTTTCAGATACCCATTCATCCTGAGGATCAGGAAAAGACCACTTTCACTTGTCCATATGGTGTATTTGCTTATAGGAGGATGCCCTTTGGTTTATGTAATGCTCCTGCTACCTTTCAGCGTTGTATGATGACCATATTTTCTGATTACATAGAGTCTATCATGGAAGTCTTTATGGATGATTTCAGTGTATATGGTACTGATTTTGATGTTTGCTTGAGAAACTTGACTAAGGTTTTGCAGTCATTTGTGAGGAGAGCAACCTTGTTCTCAATCGGGAAAAGTGCCACTTCATGGTTTCTTGAAGGAGTGGTACTCGGTCATTTGGTGTCGGTAAGGGCATTCAAGTGGATAAAGCTAAGGTTGAGGTAATTGAGCAACTCCGTGCATCCGGTTAATGTTAAAAGTGTGCGTAGTTTTCTTGGTCATGCAGGGTTCTATCGCCGCTTTATAAAGGATTTTTCTAAAATTGCTCAACCTCTAACTCAGCTTCTTCATAAAGATGCTCCTTTTGTGTTTACTGACGAGTGTGTTTAAGCCTTTGACAGGATCAAACAAGCACTTATCTCAGCTCCTATTATCCGATCTCCGGATTGGAGCCTTCCTTTTGAGATTATGTGCGATGCCAGTGACTATGCAGTTGGAGCTGTTTTGGGGCAGCGAAAGGACAAGGTGTTACATGCCATTTATTATGCAAGCAAGACTCTCGACGATGCACAAATCAACTATGCTACTACAGAGAAGGAGCTTCTTGCAGTTGTCTATTCTTTAGACAAATTTAGAGCTTATCTTGTTGGTTCTAAAGTTATTGTACACACTGACCATGCAGCTTTAAAATATCTGTTAACCAAACAAGAGGCTAAACCTAGACTTATTAGATGGATTTTATTATTGCAAGAATTTGATTTGGAAATCCGTGATAAGTCCAGGTCTTTGAAAAATGTTGTTGCAGATCATTTGTCCAGATTGAGATTCTCAGGAAGAGAGATTTTGCCCATCGATGATTCTTTTCCAGACGACCATCTTCTAGCTGTAGCTGCAAATACCCCATGGTTTGCAGATTTTGCCAACTATCTGGTAGGAGGTACACTTCCTCTTGATTTATCTTATCAGCAGAAGAAGAGGTTCATGCATGATGTGAAGAGGTACTTCTGGGACGATCCCTATCCTGTTCCGAGAGTGTGTCTTTGATGGTATATACGAGACGATGTATCCCAGAGGGTGAGGTACGTGTCATCCTTTCTCATTGTCACTCTTCTTCATATGGTGTTCATCATGGTCCTTCTAGGACATTTGCTAAGGTAATGCAATCGGGTTTTTATTGGCCTACTATCCTTAAGGATGCTACTAACTTTGTCCGTTCTTGTGATGCTTGTCAAAGAACTGGCAATACCTCGCAAAGGCATGAGATGCCTCAAACTGGAATCTCCGAAGTAGAGATTTTTGATGTTTGGGGCATTGATTACCAAGGGTCGTTCCCTACATCTTTTGGGAACCAATACATATTAGTAGCTGTAGATTATGTTTCTAAATGGGTGGAGGCAATTGCCACCCCCACTTGTGATGCTAAATCTGTTGTTAAGTTGTTTCAGAAGACCATCTTTCCACGATTTGGAGTGCCTCGCGCAGTGATCAGTGATGAAGGCACGCACTTCAATGAGCGTCATCTCAATTCTCTCATGAAGAAGTATGGCGTTACACACTGAAGAGGACTGGCCTATCATCCTCAAACCAGCGGACAGGTAGAAGTTTCCAACAGAGAGCTGAAACAGATCTTGGAAAAGGTGGTAAGCAAGAATAGAAAGGATTGGAGTCGGAAGCTCGATGATACTTTGTGGGCTTACCGTACTGCCTTCAAAACGCCGATTGGCACCTCACCTTACCGACTTGTCTATGGCAAGTCCTGTCATTTACCTGTGGAGCTTGAGTATAGGGCTATGTGGGCCATCAAGGAGCTGAATATGGATCCCTCACTGGCGGGTGAGAAACGACGATGCAGTTTAATGAGCTAGATGAATTTCCGACTGCATGCCTATGATAGTGCTCAAGTTTACAAGGAGCGAACGAAGAAGTGGCATGACAAGCATATCTTGCAAAGAGAATTTCATGTTGGTGAGAAAGTTCTCTTGTTTAACTCTCGTTTGCGCTTGTTTCCAGGTAAATTGAAGAGTAGATGGTCTGGACCGTTCACTGTTACTGATGTGAACAAATTTGGGTCGATTACATCGCATTTCGACACGGAAAGACCTTCAAAGTGAATGGGCAACGCTTGAAAACGTACTATGAAGGTGCTTTCGTGGGGATCATAGAGGCTCTTGACCTCTTCCCCATTGATTCTTCTCACTGATGAAGAATTACGGTCGTGCGGGACCGCAAAAACCAGCGCTACCGAGAGGCAGCTCGGATTTTGTAAATCATTAGTTTGTAATTAGGATTTAAATTCGCGTATTGCTTTTGTTTTTATGTTTCTTTGAACTTTGAGATGCGAGGAGAGGGTACTTGATATGCTTTCAAGTGTCTTTTGCAGGAATTTTGACGGGATTTGAAGCTATGAGTAACAAACGACGAAGAAAGGAGCCCCAGACTACTTCCTCGACCGAGTCGTGCGACTCGATCGAGGAACCTATCACTCGATCGAGTGTTTGTGACTCGATCGAGGAACCCTGCGCAGAATTAAGAAAAGTTTAAAACGAGAGTTGGGTAGTCCTGAAATTGGATCCTCGATCGAGTCACCTTCGACTCGATCGAGGAACCAAAAGAAACCCGGTTCCGCGTTTTGTTTTTTTGCGGTTTTGTGTTTAATTGCTCTTATTTCCTTCACTTTCCTTCTTCCTTTTTCGACATAATCCCTGCATACTTCCTCCTCTACTACTCATTCTCTCTATTTTCTTCATCAATCATCATCAAAACTCACTTACAATTTGTGCTTTCTTGCTTATTACTTGATTGAATCATTCTCTTGTGCTTATTTTCTCCATTCTATTGCTTAAACTACCAAGGTAAGTCGCGATTTGGTCTTTGTATGTCTCGAACATTTGGATTTTTCTTGCTTAAATCTTGATTTTATTGTATTCAATCTTCCATTGCTAGTATACAATTGCTATTTCCTTACTTTCTAGCCCCTTACTTGTTGAAATTCGTGCCTAATTTGCTAATTTGGGAATATGGGTTCTTCAAAATCCGGGTAGAAATTTTGCATTAAATTGGTTAGAATTGTATTCTATTGCTAGGAAACTTCAATATTTGATACATACTCATGTTCCCCTAAGTTTTTGGATGCTTTCATTGTCATTCGGAGTCTTAAAAATTGATTTTTCGGACCCATGAGTGCCAAAACCGGGACTGTTTTCTGACATTGTTGGAGTTTAATTTTCTACTTGCTCTTATGTAGATAATGTCGACTTCCAGGCAAGGAAATAAGCGGACTAGAGAAAGGAGAGCACCGGTTCAACAACCCGAAGTAATTCCTGAGGAGGTTGTGTCTTCAGAGGATGATTTGTCTCCCTTAGACGATTATCCATTTATCGAATTTCGTGACAAAGTGCGCGAAGGACAGGTTTGTGTATCTCGTTATCCAAGTCTATGAGTGCCACTCGATGTGTTGATAGGAAAATTTTGCGCACTTTGAAGATAGACGACATTATGTTTGGCATGTTTAATGAAATCGGGTTGCAGGGTCTTTTCACGCTCCACGAGTTATCTTACCCCGCCCTAACTCTTGAATTTCGAGCTCTTATACTTATTTCCCCGGTGATCACCTAATCGATTTCGTTTGCTTAATGTTGAACGGTCTTTAACCTTTGGCCGTATTTCTGAAATCTTGGAGTTGGATAAGCATCGAAGGGGACTTGTATGGTGTTGGTGGGTTGTCCGCCGTTCGTTATTTTCCATTGTTTTCTGGTTATATGGATGCGGACGTCGGTGCTATGGCTTTGTTAGATGTCCAACACGTTTGTCTTCGTCTGTTTTTGAGGTATCCGAGTTATTTCTTTGTATGGTCGGATGATAAGAGCAAGACCTCCACTATTGAGGTCTTAATACTTGCTAGTTACTTGAATCCTTTTAGGGAGGAGACATTCCAATTCTCTCCCCTAGCTCTTGTGTGTTCAGCATTTGATAGGGCGATTGGGAGGTACGGGAACCTTGATTTGTGGTGCCCTTATCACCAAGATTGCTAGGGCTGTCATTTGTGACTTTGAGAGTGATGACCCATATGAGCCCATGGGCGACTATGAGCCACTTGTTGATGATGACCACCTTCGCTATGACATTTCCTATATTGATATTAAGAATGGGAAGGACCATTCTTTGGAGGGTCCGAGGTGAGTCGTACATGCTTCTTCCTTGCGCCCGTTTGCCTCTTTGTTGACCCCCTCGAGGAGAGTACGGCTGTGGTGCGACCCCCAACCGTTACTTATCTGATTCCCGAGGATCTTTTGGTTACTTTTCCTGGGTCTAGCACTACCACCACCACCGGCGGGCGCCGGAGACGTCGTGCACCCACTACCCATCTCAGGGTTCCTACCGACCCGCTCCTCCTCCTCCCTCCTTCCGCCTATCCCACTTCAGGCTATGCTCCAGGTTACCATTTTGATCTCGTCGTTGAACGGGAAGTGAGGATGCATACGGCATCAACACCTTGCTTTGACGAGAGGAGGAGGATGGGGAAGAGATGGAGGCTATGACTTTAGCTTCTGGGGGACAGTATGGCGGTGTGTCACCTTCTTACTACACTACTCCTGGTGACGACAGCCGTGTGTTTCATCTTTACGGAGTGACTCCTACAGAGTTTGGACAGTTTAGCACCGAGTTTGGTGCATTAGGCCGTCCCTTCTACACTCCAGTCCGCCCCTCTCAGCCTACTTCTGTTTTCGGGGAGGACACCGGCATCCCTTGTTCCCAGAGAGGCCCATTCGGCCAGTTTGCTGCTTCTACTTCCACCGCTGCTGCTACTGGAGGCACTCGTGGTCGCAGCCGTGTTAGGAGACCCACTCGTGGTAGAGGCCGTGGCCGCAGTGCCGTTCCTGATCCTGAGCTTATGTCCTTATATATCCGATATTGATGATTTTGATGATGCTTCTGGAGCCCAGTAGTGACAGTTGGTCACTACATCCCTCTCTTTCCAGCTGGTTTGGGGGAGGCTACTGCATTACAGCTGGTATTATCTTTCTTGTTTTGTTTTATTGCATTTCTTTTTACCCTCTTTCCTTTATTAGTAGTGTCCTATAGGTTCTTTGGTTTTTACGTGTGATTGTTATCTTTGAGGCGTCACAATGAGGACACTGTGACATTTAGGTTTGGGGGAGTGTGTTTATTCCCGTTGTGTGCTTTTATTTATTATTGTGTGAAAAAAAAAATTCAAAAAAAATAAAAATTGAAAAATTAGAAAATCCAAAAACATGTCTTTTGTTTACTTTTGTTTATTTTGAGTCGAGTCATGGTGAATTGTATAGCAATGATGATAACTTGCTTTGTCTTTGCATTTGAGTCTCATTTAGTTGTCCATGTACGTTGTTTTGACCTGTTAGCTATGATGAACAAAGCTCTTTACTCAAGTCTTGACCGTCACAATATGCCTTATGCCGAGTAGACTTGACTTTATTTTGTTGGTAAACCACTTAAATTTCTGAGGTCTTTAGAGCTTCCTAGGCCGGGAACATTAATAAACCGGTCTCATTGTTATTTAGGCTAATGAGTGTGGTCTCCTTGTGGTATATGTAATATCAAACTGCATAAGTGTGACATTAGTTTCTTAGCTTTTGCGCGTTCATTTGATTAAGTACATGTGGATAGGCGATTCTCATTGTTCAAATAAGCCTTACATTACCCAGTTTTGTTAGCCCGTTTGAACCATGTAGCCATTTTATATCCTATTTCTTAGCTACATTCCAGAATTTGCCTACCTTTTTCGGGACAGTCGCAGTTGTTTGAGCCTTATTGTTATAGCTACTTTGGTTGGGTTGGGACTTTATTTGTCATGTGGGTAGTAGCTATCTTTTTGTAACAATTATGTGACCTCTTATGTTGAAAAAGAGAAGTATTATGAAGTAGCTAGAAAAAAAAATGGAAGTCTCGAAAGAAAGAAAAGAAAAAAAAAGAAAAAGAAAAGAAAAAAAAAGAGAAAAAGAAAAAAGAAGAAAAAGTTTCGAAAAAAAAAGAAAAGATTCAAAAGAGAAAAGAAGAGAAAAAAATGTATGCTTCATTCAGTTTTGTTAGGAGGTCGTGTGTGGTAATTACTGGAGTCTAATGCACATTTGGAGTGCCTTTACATTTCTCTCATATGTTGTCAAAGTTGAGATTATTTCTCCAGTTGGATGTTTGATTTATTACTTATTAGTTTTGGCTATTGGTCTAGAGCTGCGACTACCGTTTGAGCCCCACATATCCATACGTGCTTTTGCACAAGCCACTTCTATACTCATGCCACTTTACCACCATTCTGTCCTTGATACATGTACTTGGTCTGTTTCGTGAATGCGTATTAGCTGGAGAATCTCTTATCACATTAGATTGCATGCATATCTCATAAGTTGAGTGAGTGTCTTATTTCTTTCTATCTTACATAAATCACCCATTATGAGTGCATGAGTGAAACCGCGAGAATCCGACAAAATGGTCTTGCAAGGTTGAAAAGTGTTTGGTTGAGTCTCGGTATCATGTCACATCTTGAGTAAGAGCTGCGTGAGTCTATTACCCGTGCTTTTGAATTTGTTTTATTAGCACAACTTCGGTCATTACTTTGTTATAGATATGGACAAATTTGAGTCTTATATGTGCCTAGACATTTGCTCCGAGTTATTCATTCACCATATGTTTGTTGTTCTTTGTTTGTCTGACATTGCTTTGCTTGAGGACAAGCAAAGGTTTGGTTTGGGGGAGTTTGATGTATCACTTTCATATATACTTTTATAGCTCCTTTATACCGTTTTACATACCGTTTCGTGCCTATTATATCATTTATATGCTTTATTTCAATAAATTGTCGAATCTTGCCGCTATTTTGTGTTTTGATGCAGAAATGACTCGTTATGAGTATGATAAAGCTAAGATTAGCGTGGCGGAGACAGCATAGAAGAATACACGAAGCATGGCACGGGAAACGAGGAATCATGAAGACTAGAAGTCAAAGAAGAGAAGAAGGAACCTGTGAGCTAGTTCCTCGATCGAGTCACTGCTGACTCGATCGAGCAAATCCTCGATCGAGTCACCTCGACTCGATCGAGGATCCTTTTTGGCGGGTTTATTTCCGGAATTTCCTAAAACGTTAATCTTTTGTTATAAATTAAAGACTCGGGTTTTATTGTAAACCTACGTTATATTTTGCTAAGTATTGCTGGAAAACTCTCTTAAGAACCCTAATCTTCCTTTTGTATGGTACTAATCTTTCCTCTTTAATTAAATCATTGTTTTATGTTCTTCAACTATTGTTTTCATCTTGCAATTATGTTTTCATCTTTAATCATGTTTGTTGTTGTTATTATAATCATGAGTAGCTAATCCCCTCATCTAGGATGAAGGGGATCTAGGTTAATCAAGAAGGGAAAATCAATTAGTTGCTATTGATATATCATTAAAGTTGTTGTTTGATTGTTGTAATTCTTCTAGTTAATCACTTGAGGCCTGAGTTATTAATTAGTGTAGCGAATCGATCCTATCGCCGACCGGGTTAGAATTGATATAGGCTGCGATAATCAAATAGAAAGTATCTAATCATAGCGACCACATGTTAGAATCGATCTAAAGGGCATAATAGAGTCGACCGATCTTATGACCTTAGACAACTTGGTAGATCTAGCAATTGATTAATAGACCCCATATAATTGACCTAGTGAACCGGAAATCCTAGACTCTTTAATATTATTGTTATTCGTCTTTATTTACTCGTTATTAGTTGATTAGATAACAAACAAAAAAAACCCCCAAAATTGGTTACCTTAAGACGGATTTAAATATAAACAAACTAGATAATCACCGCCTCCCTGTGGATTCGACCCTGACTTACCGCTAGCTATTTTGTTAGTAGTAGTATAGGATTTATTTTGATTAAGGTGATACGACTAGCCCTATCACCCTTATGGTGAGCAGTCAGTCTTAGCAGCTGATGTCTTGGATGGTAGTTGGAGTCTTGGCGGGATGAGCCCTTCACGAGTCACGACAGAAAGAATTAGTTCACGTAAGGGTTTGAGTTGTATCTTTTGTATCAGTAGTTTGGCGAATCACTTGTAATAAACTGTAATTGTTCTTTTATCGACTTTTGATGATTACTATCCTCGGGCAACCGAGATGGTGATGCTCTTACATACTAGGGAAGGACTTGTTAAGGCTCATTGGTATATGGGGGTGTCACATAAACCTTGAAACTTGCAGAAATGCAGGAGTTGAGAGGTCTCGGGTTCGACTACCAGCTGGGGTGATGATTACTTGGCCACTGCAACCCCCGAAGGGGGTGGCTTACATGGTCCATGTGGTGGTGCGGGAATGCATGGACCCGGGGGGATTCAACCCCCTCGTCATCAAAAAAAAAGTAAGTAAGGTATCGTATTCACAGGGAGTCGAGGTAATTAATCTAGTTTGTTTATATTTAGATTGTCTTAAAGTAACCAATTTTATGGGGATTTTGTTTTTTGATATCTAACAACTAATTGCAATGTAAATAAAAGATGAATTCAAATATATTAAAAAAGTTTAGGGATCAGGTTCACTAGGTAGTCATTCAAGGGTAAGGTCTAATTAATTGATTGAGCAATTTATATAGTTGAAAGTCATATAATCGGTTGATTCTAATATGTCTTTTTAGGTCTAAACTTAACATGGAATCGCTATTATTAAGTCAGTCTAGTTCAATTATCGTGACCTATACTAGTCTTAACCCGGTCGGTGAAAATCCTAATTTATGCAAGACTAATTAATCAATTCTGATTAGTAATTAACTAATTATAAGTAAGACAATAATTGAACAACAATCCAAAGTAATTTAACAATCAATTAATAAGTTAACCCTTCTATAACCACATAGATCCCCTTTCACCCTAGATAAATGATTTAGCTATTCATGATAAAGGGAATAACAATAATAAAATTAATGAACAACATGATTAAAAGTATAAAAGATGAACAAGCAATTGAATTAATAATTGAGTAAAGATTAGAACAATATCGTAATGAAGAACAATATATCCGATGCTAAACTAATGTAAACTAATCTAAAAGTATTTTAAGAGAGTTTTTAGAGTAGCTATACAAAACTATGTAAAATAAAGCGTGTAATAAACTAGTGTACGATTTAGGTATTTATTATAAAACATAACCGACTTAAGGAAATTTGCGGAAAATCCGGAAATAAGTGGTTCCTCGATCGAGCCTTGTCTTACTCGATCAAGTCACCAACTTCCTCGATCGAGCCGAGCTTAGTTGATCGAGGAATCACTCTGTTTCTGCTCTTTTCTTCGTGTTGTCTTCTTAACTTCTCTTCCTTCATTCTTATGGATTCTCGTACCATGCTTCATGTATTCCTTCATGCTTACTCCGTGATGCCCATTTCATTCCTTTACTCCTCAAATGAATCATTCCTGCAATAAACATCAAATAGCGAAAGTATCGACATTTTAACATAAAAGACATGTAATTAATATAATTTAGCACGAAATCGTATCAAAAGTAATTAAGGGGAGGCATAAATATATATATAGTTATGACTCATCAGTAAATTATCTAATTTAGTGAATGACGATATTGTGAATCAGATTACTAACATCTCACTGCCACATAATGATATTCCAGATACTCTCATCTGGGGGCTGTCCGTGGATAGAAATTTCTCTACCAAAACAGCAACTTGGCTAGCGCAAGGTTTGTTCGATCAAGCTCTTGACAAGTGTGAATTTCAGTGGATTTGGAAATTGAATATTCCTTCAAAATTGAATTTTTTTCTTTGGAAACCTGTGTTGACGACCTTCCAACGAAAGGTAGACTTCTCAAGAGTCATATTGATGTCTCACCTCATTGTGTTCTGTGCAACAATTCTATTGAAAACAAAGATCATTTTTTTCGAATGTCTCTTGATTGGGTCTGTTATCCAAGACCTGAACATTATTGGTTTCAGCGAGTTTTTGTCAAGTTATGATAATATTACAAGTCAAAATTTTCTAATGAAACTTAATTATCTCAAAGACTTAATTTCAAAGATGAGTTCATTAAGATTATTTTTATTTGGTGGAATGCATGCTTTCATAGAAATGACATTATCTTTAATAATGTTCATTTCAATATCAACAAACTTATTACTTTATGTAATAATAGCATTACGACCTGAAATATGACTAGATTTAAGGATCTCAACAATCCCGAGATAGAAAAGTCAGCTAGAAACAACTCTAGTATGGAAGAAATCTGGTGGGAAAAACCTAGAAACGGTTTCCTAAAGCTAAATTTTGACGGATCGAGAATAGAAGGTAATAGAGCCGCGTTAGGATATTCTATAAGAGATCACAATGGTAAAGTCATTTTGTTAGGAGCAAAAAAGTGTAGATCCAATAATATCTTTTTTGCGGAAGCTCTCGCTTTAAATGAAGGTATTTTAGCAGTTAAATACTTAGGAATCTCAAAGTTAATTGTGGAGAGTGATAATTTATGCGTTATTAACTCAATTCGAGGTACTTGACAAATTATTTGGGAAATTTCTAGTATTATTAAGGATGTAAAATTAGACATTCATTATTTAGATGAAGTGATAATTAAACATTGTTTTCGTGAAACCAACAAGGTTGTTGACTCTATGACTTCTATTGGACATTCATGTCCAACTCTTTCGAGGTAATTTGATAGTCAGTGACTTCAACTTCAATTTATGGACTATACAACCAGTTGTACATGTTGTACGGTGTAGAATCTGAGTTTTGTGATAAAGTATATGGGCTTTATGTTAAAGAATATGAGCTTTATTAGAAAACTAGTATTGGTGCCCGGCTTCGCCCGGGCTACCTCTACTTACCATTATTTTTTTTTCATTAAATAAAATTACTTAAAGTTGCATAACCCATAAATTTATCATTAATATATTTTTATAACGTATTCTAAATAAAATTACGATGAAATAAATTTTGACATAAATTCACTACTCTCGCTATTAAAATTTTACTCCTATTAATGAAATAATAGTAATAACATTTCATTACTTGCCCGTAATCATTGTTACTTTCACTACTCCCGCCGTAATTATTGTTACTGTCGCATTAATATTGATAATTTCACTACTCTCGCCGTAATTATTGTTACTTTCACAATTGTGGCATTAATATTGATTATTTCACTACTCCCGTTGTTGTTTCTACCATTCTCACTAATCTCGTTGATAACTTTATCCAATGTTACTACAATTTTTTTATTTACCGACGAAATTACTTTTACTATTTAGGCATGCAATTTTAAGAGAATTATATATTTATATAAATCAAATCGAAAGAATTGTGGAATATTATATATTATGGATTATGAATTCTAACTTGAATTATTTATAATCTACTTATTGTATTTTTTTATGTTAAATAATTAATATCTCTATACATCTAATAAACTATAAAGTTTAATAAAATTACATAGATTTTAAATTTAATATATAATTTTATGATGATAATAATTAATACCATAAGTGTGCATGCTTATACTAATTAATTATTTTATTTTAAGGAAATTGACCATCTTCTAGTCTTCTATTATTTAGGAAAATTACAGGCATCTTTTTTCTTTTAGTTTCCTTGAAATTGACCATCTTAATTAAATATTTTATTTTAAGGAAATTGACAATCTTATTTAATTGAAATTGACCATGTTTAGGAAAGTTTTCAAGCTTCTATATAATTTAATTTAAATCCAAACTATGTAATATTTGCATTGAGATCCCTTAATCGGGTCCACCACACGGTGCTATTAATTTAAAACTATATAGTATAATTAATTTGTATAACTTTCTTTAATTACATTAAAGTCCCTTGGTTTCTGGATTTAATATATAGTATTGATATTGAGTTAATCCATTTACACATCTATATTATCTATATTATAAGTATATAATAGAAGAACCACTAATGACTCTACTAGACACGTGTCATCTTCTCATTAACTTTTTTCCCGCCTACTTTTACAAACCCTACTCCAGCCTTAAATTACATAAGGTCCTATTGAATTTTTACTTTTCAAATAGCCGTCATTCATCTTCTTCCCATCATCATCTCATCTTTATTAAATCAGTATCTTCATCAAAAGCATTATAAATTTTTCATCAACCCTAGAATCAGTCTCGCATACATTTCTGATTTCACCAACCAACATACTGCCGCTTAAATCAATTCCGAATCGATTTACGCGTTTCACTGATCATCTAGATTAATAGCGTTTGGTTCTCCTTATGAATATGCAAGTCTAATTTACAGAACATAATTATCGATTAAGTGCGGTATAATTACAATTAGTACTCCATATTGCTGTCATGAGGTGATTAGATTATCGCTTTAAGGATGTGCTGTGGATTTCTTAATTATATTCTTTCAAATTTATGCAAATAAAATTATACAATTGTTTTTCTTTTTGTTAATTATATCTTTAGTTTTCAGATCGTTTTTAATTTGAGGTTTGTTATTCACAGTACCTCATATAGCCACAAACTCGCAATTATTACAAGACTTAATCTTGACATAATGATCATGGATTATTGATTATATTTCTATTTACAAGGAATCAAACATGAACCTATTCTCTTTAGTATTTTTTATCCCCAATTTATGATACTATAGCATCTCTCAAATCACTCAACTTTCAGTTTGATTTGATGTCGAATTCTGTATTCTATCTCTTGAATTGAAATGCAGATTACTCGATATTCGATAATTTTAATTGATGTTTGCTTTAATCTAAATTTTGTGATTCATATTTTGCAGATATGTTAGCTTTTAAGGAGTAATAGATACTTTGACATAGGAGAGACAAATTTCTCCATAAGGTGACTATTCTTTCTATTCGTTTTGTTATCGACAATTTGAATCATGGTGTATCTGATGCATTTATGAATTTGTGGTTTGCCTAAAAATAAAGCTTATTTGTTTGGTTTTAAATTGAAAGTGAGAAATTGCAGCTTTCAAATCATGTATATATTGTCGGTTTGCTTACAATCCTACATATAGACCTTATCTAGGCAAGTATATTCTTTTGTTGATTTTATATAAATGTTGAAATTACAATAGTGTTAGCATTGTGTACCGGTGGAATAGAAGAAGCATTTACAATATTAAACCATTGTTTCGAAACAAATTAAAATGAAAAAGGAAGGCAGGAGAAGAGACTGGGGGGGGGGGGGGGGTTGGTAAATGGGAGCAATGCCATTTTCAGTCATACTGTTTTTGTTTTAAAGGAAGTTTGCAATACTCTCTCAAAGACTCAAACTACAAAAATAAACTCTAAGACCGTCGTGCCTTACATGATACAACAGTCATTGCAAATATAGGTTTTCCATGGATTTTTTTTTATTTTACCGTCAGTTTTGTCAAATGTCATTTTGTCATGGTATAACAACGTCATTGCTAATATGGGTGAGCTTCTTAGGTCCATTTCCTAAAAAGAAATGGAGAGTCCATTTCCTATCAACGGACGAGATTGGATTCTATCAACATCGAATGGTTCACGATTTATGCATAGAAATAAAGGGTTAATAGAGTATGGAGATAATAATATTATTAAATGGGTCTGTGAGACGAAATGGAGAGAAAGCAAATAGAGAGTATCCTAATTGCAAGTCTACATACTCTACACATTGGTTACAAGTTGATTAGAGGAGCTACCTCCTAAAAACACGGAAATTTCTTTCTTGCCAAAGAGTATAGATGGTCGTAATTCCGTAAACAAAGCACATCGATTTCTTGGACCAGGTATTCAACCTTGAGGGAATGATCAGAGGCCAAAGAGTATAGATGGTCGTAAACAAATGTTAGAAATTAGCAGGTGCACCCATTTTTAGGACCATAAGGAATATGTAAATTGATATGCAATATGCTAAATAGTTGAGTAACTAGGTCTAAATACAACTCCACTTAAAGTGTATTTTGATATTGCGGAATATAATAAGTTTATACGAGTCCAGCTTTAAGAGTGTAATATACTTATCTCTCTACGCAATTTTGGCCTGTTTTCTCTTATATAATTCATCCCTTTTTTTCAACTGTTGAGATTAATCTAAAGCAACGACTTTTTTCTCCTTTGTGTGCAGATTGTTAATGACGGGTTAATAAGGGAGTTCGTTACAAGATTATAATACCAGAATATGGCTAGATTGCTGCCAAGTGAATTTTAATGAGTCTGGAATATAGTTTTTCCAATATACACTATGTAGTACTGGGGTTACGTCTAATTACTAGAGTATAATTTATAGCTTTAGATCCATAACTTTCATTAAGTTAGAACATTTTTCTACATTAGAATACGTAAAAACTTTTGGCTAGATTATGACCGGAACCTATCTTGACAACCATATTCAATGCTCCGTCCAAAACAAAATGGAATGAACACAAGATTATTCCGTGACAGAGGTTAATTTACTTGTACATTTAGACGTTAGTTATTATTATATCTATACAATATTAAATGGCTATTATATATGCCCGTGCATTTTGCACGGGTATTAAACTAGTTAAAAACATAAACTTTGAATTAGCTCAGAAAAAATACATATAAGTTCGGATTCTTATACCTTGGTTGTACAATGCTTATAGTACAACTGGATGTATAATCCTATTTGTGCTTCAACTTTCCCTCATTCAAAAAAATGAGATATATTGATCCTACTCCTAAGATCATCCTAATTTTCTTACCGGAAAAAAAAAATTGAGCTGATTTAAAAAAATAAATTTCACAACCGGGAGTGGGGGAGTGAGAAAGACTGACAGCGGGACTTAACCGTAATAATCCAAAGCTTCCAAGCGTAGAACACAAACCACCTCCTCCCATCCCTCTCTCCTTTCTTCTTTTCGTGAACCTTTTTTCAAAAAGAAAGCCGCTCTCTATTTTTAACCATTAATTAAATATTTCAAAATTCATTTTCATTCCTCACTAATTTTAATTTTAATAATATTACCAGTTTTTTCCCCATTTCTCTCTCTTCATTTTCAAAATTTCCCCAAAAGTTTCCACATTCTCCCTCATCGGAATTTTGAATTGAATTCTCCCCTTTCCTCATATCAAGCTCTAATTTTATTTCCAATAATTACAAATTCTAGGTTATTTTATTTTAACGGTAAAAATTGATTGATAGTAATGTCGACAGAAGATGAGAAATTATTGAAGGAAGCGAAGAAACTTCCATGGGAAGATCGATTGTCGCATAAGAATTGGAAGGTTCGCAATGACGCCAACATCGACCTTGCTTCCTTATGTGACTCCATTACTGATCCTAAGGACCCTCGCCTTCGTGAATTTGGTAATTTTGTTTGATTTGTTAGATTCTAGGGTTTTGATTTTGTTGATTTTATTGGTTTAGATCTGCTTTATTTGTGTTATATTGTGTATTATTGTACTGCATTTTGTTTTTTTGATGTATAGAGGGATCTGATGTTAGAATAATGTTGTGGTAGGGCATTACTTTAGGAAGACGGTGGCGGATTCTAATGCGCCCGTGCAAGATAAGGCGTTGGACGCGCTGATAGCGTATTTAAAAGCCGCTGATTCTGATGTCGGAAGGTAGTGGTTTTAGTGAAGTTGTTAAGTCTGTTAAAATTGCATTCAGTATGTTATTATGGTGTCATGTATGTGTGTGGTTATGTGCAAATAGGTATGGCAAAGAAGTGTGTGATGCAATTGTGGCGAAATGTCTTACGGGGAGGCCGAAGACAGTGGAGAAGGCGCAAGCGGTGTTCATGCTGTGGATTGAGTTGGAGGCTGTTGATGCATTCCTGGTAATTAGAATTAAATTTGTTTTTAATCATGTATATGGCTGTTTAAGTTATGTTAGTTGCATTTTGAGCTAGAAAATAGGACTCAGGAACTTTGTCCATTATGCTTGTGGAAAGGTATTTGTAATCGCACTTTGAAACTTGTTGCTGAAGTTGGTTAATGACACAGTTACATTTTAAAGATGGTGGGCCGTGGGTGTGCTGGTGGCACCATGATGGGGCTGGTGGTGGCGGCAGGGGTGGTTGCAGAAATATAGGTAATTGGGGTTGTGTTTTAAGGAGAGAAAATAAAATAATGGAAGGATGAAAGATATTGTTAGTGTCGTGGAATCATTAAATGGTCTTATAGGGTAAGATATGTTCACTCTTACCCTAGAATTTTTCAAGATGGAATCCTTTGCATAACGGGGTGCTGAAGACTTATCACTAGATTGCAGAACAATCAAGGAGCTTGTTGGGTATTTTTGAAGCATCTTACTATATGCCCTCCATCTTTTTTCATTTTCATCTATTCCATTCATATAGCCTTAAGCCCTTAACAGTTAAGGAAGTAGGGATTTTCAGTAAAGCTAAATGTCATGGAGATACTTTTTAGCTAGTGATAAGTGGTAACTTGAGTTAGACTGCTAGAGAGGGCAGATCAAGTGTTACCAAAATTGTAATACAAGAAATTCGAATTTGTAATACAAAATGCAATTCGCTTAAATTAGAGCATAAATCAAAATAGTTAACTAAACACCATAATCCAAATACATAATTCGTGCTACTCGATTCACGATTTAGTAGGTGACTAAGCGAATCTGGTAATCACGCAATTTCGTACTTTCTTCAAAATACAACTGATGAAATCTATTCAAGATTTATTTACTCTTGTTGTGATGCTTTGTTCTTCCCACTTGTTTTTTTCCTTTTTGGAAAGCTCTTAGATACAAATATACTGTAGTGTCCTGGTATCTCGCCCATATTTACAGGATTGCGCTGACTAATTAGTTAGATTAGATGCCCAATCAAACACATTAGTATCTTGATCAACTAACTAGAATATCTTATTTACTAATCTTAATACCTAAATCATAAACCCCATAAGCCTCCTTTGCCCCTAACCAACCATCAATACATTTTCTCCTCCTTCATCAACTGTGCCATCGATGGCCAACCACTACTTTCAGCCCACGGGCACACACCTTTGACACCTCTTGTTTCTCGACCTTCCTTAGCCGCTGGCCACAACCTGTCCTCCTACTGATTGATGTGACCAGTTCGCAACACGACCTCCGGCCGACCCTTCTCCCATTAGTGATATGACTGCTCTTCTCCAAGCACGTTCCCTCGTGATGGGCATATTTTTGCTTCTCTTTTTTTGCCGTTCCTCAAGCGTTGATCAGAGGATTGTTACTGTATTCAAAGTCACGGGCCCGAGTAGTGAGCAAGTGGTTGGTAGCAGCCGTGAGTGGGTTGGTGGGTGGTGAGGAATCTGAGGATTGTTACTGTGGATTGTTGGAGTTGTGATGGGAGTGGTTGGTGGCGATTTAGGTGTTAGAAGGTACGGAGTAATCCAATTTCTTTTTAATATCCCACTTCTCTCTTTTTATTTGTTGGTTATATAATACCCAATCTTTTTGCCAACAAGAAGTGGGGCGGACAATGAGTTACGGAGGGAGTATTCTTTTTCTCAAATGGATTACTTTCAAGTACCTGCGGTTTCTTTTAATTTTGCTCCTACTTGTGTCTTCTTTTGGTATATTATACGCTCTTTTTGATCTTTGCACCACACAAGTAGTTGGATTAAAGAAAAAATTACATAGGGAGTATTGTTTTTTGTCTAATGGAAAGTGATTTTGAAGGTTGAACTGTGATAGGAATTTGGGCACTCGAATCCTTTTGATAGATATTTCCTTTGTATAAGAATCATAATAATTTATAATACAAGTCTTTGAGATTGCTTCTGTAAAAATTCTCATGTAGTCATGTGTAGAGTGATCCGTTGTTTTGGCCTTTGAGATGGATACTAGAAACGGTTGAACAGTGGCTAAACAAAATCTTAAACTTCAGAATGATAAGAATCTAGCTTCAGATATGTGTTGGACCAAAGCATAGCTATGCTCCTGCAATATCATACTTTTCCCTATATCTGTACATTCTGCTAATACTGACCGCTTTGCTCTATTTCTTACACATTTAGTAGTCTTTTAATTGATACGCAAAATTTCTCACTCTTCTAGGATGCTATGGAGAAAGCTATCAAAAATAAAGTAGCAAAAGCTGTTGTACCTGCGATTGATGTCATGTTTCAAGCACTTAGGTTTGATGTCCATTTTTCATGCTTCTGTTGCTTGAGTATTTTACTTAAATATTCTTTCAGCTTGTTGCTGATGTTACTTGTACTTATATGTGCTTTGCCTTTTCTTTTTTTTTTCTGTCTTTTCCTTCTTGATGTGTATAGCGAGTTTGGGGCTAAGGTTGTACCTCCTAAAAGAATTCTCAAGATGTTACCTGAACTTTTTGATCATCAAGACCAAAATGTCCGTGCCTCCTCTAAAGGGTTGACTCTTGAATTATGTCGCTGGATTGGGAAGGACCCAGTGAAATCAATTTTGTTTGAGAAGATGAGGGATACAATGGTATGTTAGTAATTTATTTTATTTTATTTTATTTCAGTCTTCTTAGCATATAATATTGCTGCTCGCCTAATATGTTGATGATATGAGATTTAATTTTCTGTTTTCAAGAAAAAAGAGCTAGAGGCAGAACTTGCCAATGTTTCTGGAACAGCCAAGCCCACTCGAAAAATAAGGTAATTTTCAGGTTTAATATTTTGACTTATTTTTTGGTCAGGGGTGGGCTGGGGTTCTGTTAAATAGAAGTAACGATCTTTTAAGTATACGAATGACCTTGTTTCAAGTATGATTCAATTTTTTCATTACTTAAAGCATCCGGTAGATTGATAGCAGTGTTTGGTAGAACTTGCCAATTTTTTCATTGTTTTCGTAATTTTGATCTATATTTGATGCCATTCCTAAGCCTGGTGCTCTGTAAAAGCTTAACATGCGCTTTATATAATATTAATTGATTTATAAGAAATATGGTTTGAGCTTGTATCCATGATTCCATGCGGCGTGGGTTTTGCTTTGCTCCCCGTTGCCTTGACAGTTGGCAGTGCATTGCACACCTTCCAAAATTAAGGGATTCAGGATCAAAGTTTAATTTATAGACACCATTTTTTGGGTACCCTATCTGTAATCTTATAGTCCTGTGGTATTTTACATTTTGACTACTGAATTAGATCGGAACAAGATAAAGAACCAGAACCAGAGGTTGTGACGGAAACAACAGGCGACAATCCTGCAGAAGAATCTACTTCTGATGGTATGTAACTCGAGAAGCAAAACTTAACAGTTGTTTCTGTATGCATTGCTCTATTAGAAGAGCACAAATAATAGCGTGATATCTAAAAGTCCTGGAATGGTGGCGTTTGTTTGATTTCCTAGTTCTCTTTCAGGGACTGTTTAGTTGGAAGATTTTGAGTTAGGAAAAGGGAACTCAGACCCCCACTATTCCCTTTGTGTTTTTGGTCATATTTTTTTTCTGCCTTTAAACCTCTCTTCCTCACTCACTTACACTCTGGTTCTGAAGATTCCCCAATTTGGGATTTCATTTTGTCAAAAATATGTGCTACAATTAACTTGCACCATTTATTCCATACCTCCATAATTAACATGTTTGGGACTCTCTTCCGTCAACACCTCCGTAGAAATGGAGTCCCAGTGTTCAGCTATCCCATCTCTTTCAGTCATCCGCTTTCTTCACTGCCATCAACCATCCATTCCTTAACATAGAATAATAAGAGGACGAAGCAGTCGCGGCTCACCTAAGCGTTGTGCAAGACTTAGATTCAGCTCTCTGAAGGCTGATCTTGGGATTCTTGGCCACTAAACATCCAGATCTGGAAGTTCTATCAAATTTTAACATCATCGCTATACCATATCAAGTGTAGATGACACATAGTAGTGGTCTGTCACTGCTACAGTGAGTTTTAATATTTTACGGGTTGGCTAGATAAAAAAACAAAAAGATTAGTGTGTGTGGGTCAGTCCGAAATATGATTGTCTGGTGTGGCAAGACTCAAGAGGATAAGAGATCTTTCCCTTTCCTCTAGATATTGAATAAAAAAATTAATAGCCTGTTTGGGAACACGCATTTCACTTACAAATTCATATTTGGCAAATGTTAAAATTTGGATTTGGATTTCACCCAAATCCAACCAAATACAATTGTTCATAAAACAAGCTCATTTCAAATGACTTCTTAAACCTAGGTATTCCGGAATTTTTCAATCAGCAACTTCTCTATTCTCTCTCCTCTCCAATACTCTGCTTATGCTTTATTCATTGTCTTATCTTCATCCATTCAATTTCTTCTCTCCACCATTTTTACAATATTCACTGGACATTTTTATGGCATTTTCTACCACATTTTAGTACTTAGAATTTTTCAAGAATTTTTCTCAATAGATTAGGTATTGATTTTGATAATGATGAAGGAAAAGAATGGAGGTGATTTTTTTTTTAAAAAAAAGAGGAAACAGGAGTTACGAGGGAGCTGGGAGTGTGATATATAAATTGTGAAAAGCAGTTGTTTGATGACTTTTTTATATTATGGAGCTCCATCATTGTATTCAATTTCACCTAAATTCTGATTTTTTAGGGTCCATGTTTATTTAGGGGCTAATTTTTAATGATATTTAAATCTGAAGTTTCTAAAACTTTTTCTCAAGAAACAATATATGGAGCTAATGAATGAAGTACAATTCTAATCCTACCCAAACACCGGATTTGAATTTGAAATTTTGCATTTGACAATACATATTTTAAATGGAGCTTTTCAGATAAAATGATGGTTTCCAGACACTGTTAGGAAATTTAGGATGTTTCCTCTGCGTTCCTGACTTTACCCTTTCTTGGTTCCTTCCCTTTTCCTTAGTTGAGCCAGTTATCCCCTTAGTATACTTGATTCAACATTATTTGGTGTCATGTAGTATAGAATAATTGGGTAATTTTCTCGGTTCTTTTTAAATGTCCTGCCATATTTATTTGATTCTATTATGAGCTGAAAGTTATGGTTTTGTTTCAGCTCCACTGGAAGTAGATGAATACGAGCTGGTTGATCCAGTTGACATATTAACACCATTGGAGAAGTCAGGATTTTGGGCCGGAGTGGTTAGTTACCACCTTTGACCACTTTATTTACCTTTTAAAACATATTTATGTTGTTTCAGTGATAGAATTTGCTTTTGTCTCTTTGCAAGTTGAAAACATATTAATATATACTCCAAATCATGCGAAGCGGTTTACTTGCGCTTCTCTTCGTGATGGAGGCTGTTCATTCATTTTTCCTCCTGATTTTTCTATTCTATTATTAGAAAGCCACCAAGTGGTCTGAGCGAAAGGAGGGTGTTGCTGAACTGACTAAACTTGCTTCCACAAAGAAAATCGCACCAGGTGACTTTACTGAAGTTTGTCGAACCCTTAAAAAGGTAACTTTTATCGTGCTGTTTTCAATTGTGGAACTCTCTTATTTGATTTTACTTTTCCTTGTGCTTCTTTCATAATAGCTGATTGTTCTATGTGATTGCAGCTTGTCACAGATGTAAACATCGCAGTTTCAGTTGAAGCCATACAGGCTATTGGGAATCTTGCTTGTGGCCTACGTGCTCACTTTTCTGGAAGCTCACGCTTTTTGCTCCCTGTTTTACTTGTAAGTTATTACCATGCTTTTTAAAAAGTTGTGAATGTAATATGTTGTCTCCTTTATCTGTATTTTATCCCTCTTATCTGTCTCTAAAGAATGAACAGAACTTGAAATTTGAAAGACCCCTTTTGACAAAGCAAACAAACCATTAGTCCTTTACACATAATATGTTGTTATTATGCTTCTGTGCTTCTGTGTGCTCCCTTTTTTTTAAAAAAATTATGCTCTCTCTATCTCTTGAAGTAAACTCAAAATCTCAAATACCAATTGTCGTTAAATTAAAACATTTTTTTCTCTGCTAAATGACTAATCTTGCACTTTCAATGCTTATCTTTTGAAATAAATTGTTGACATTATTTTCTTATCTTGTGTTAATATAGTAACTTGTTTGTATCCTACAGGAAAAACTCAAAGAGAAAAAGCCTACTTTGACAGATGCCTTAACTCAAACTCTTCAGGCCATGTACAAGTCTGGTTGTATAAATCTTATTGATATAGTGGAAGGTAAATGTGTTTCTCTTCTAGCTTACTTTTATGTCACATGCTAGTTCATGTGTCCTTTAAGTTTGAAACTTTAATTATCATAGCTACTTGGAAGTTGGAACTTGGCACATCACATGCAAAAGTGAGTATTTGCTCTCCGACGTGGCTGTGAAGTGTTGTTTATTCTGTTCCATGTTGATTGCAGAGAGTTGTTATCTTGGGATTCGTTCCATGACTTTTTTTTTTGCATTTAATTCATGGATGGGTGGACCATGATTTTCATATTCGATGTCACATAATATCCGATCATACTGAGTGCCTGAATATGGTTTTTGTATGGAGGTTTGCAAGTTCCATTTCGGTGCTAGATGAGGTGATCAACATGAGGGGAAAAAAGAAAATTTTTGTAACCTACATAGGATATTTGACTGATTAATATGGTGGTTGTTTCTATCGCGTCTTGAATGTTAGAACCAAGAGACAGATTTGGTGATCAGCATATGTTAGACCTGACATTCTTAGTTTAAAAAAGCACGCTCTGAGTGCGCCTAAGCACCGCCTTGGATGGGGCACTAGTCAAAACGCCTTGGTGCATTTTAGGTGCGCCTTTTAGACAAGGCTCACCTAACAAGGCTAACTAGTACGAACTTTCCATATCTTTTTCTTCTAGACCTTAATTATGCTATTTCTTCCCCACTATTGTTAACTTTTACTCCTTCACGTGTTAGCCAACTTGAAAACTCTTAAAAAGGGTATTGTTACCCAAAATTTTTATTTGGAAAATATATAAAACTTAGGGCGCTTCTCGTCCAAAAGGCGCATGCCTTCACTTTGCGCCATGGTCCCGTAACGCCTCGGTGCGCCTTGCGCCTTTTTAAACTAGCCATTAGACTAACAAAGTGCTACTCCCTCTGTTTTTTATATGTGACGTTTTTCATTTTCGAGACAAATTGACTGATATATTTACAAAAATATATTTTTCCAGAAATTATAAAATGTTATCATTAAATTCCTTACGAAAAGCTCTTTCATATGAGTTTACATATCATGGTATTTAGTCTTATAGTTTAAGAGATATTAAAGAGAGAAGTGATTGTCTCGAAATGTGAGAAAGCTATAAATTAAAAAACAGAGGGAGTATTACATCTTGCTCCCTCCATACCAATAGATTGTTCACTTTTCAAAATACCCGTCACATATTTTGATAATGTAAACTATTCATTGGAATTTGGACTGGTGTATTTTCTTACATTGGGGATTTATTACCTGTGTGAATGTCTGCATTATTATGCTTGTGCGAAGCTTATGTTGTGCCTTGTTATTATTGTATGCATTAAACTTCATAAGCCGTTTAAAATTTATCAGCTGTTCCAATCAATCTCTATATTTTGTTTTTCCTCCTTTTTCCTATTTATCGTACTCTTTGTTGAGATTTTTGTTAATTTGTGTATCTGTTTGTTTAGCATCTGCTATTGTAACAAAGTTTTATCTTTTTGAGTTATACTTCCTCCATAGTCCATACTTCTTTTATCTTCCCACGTTACTTTAGAGAAGTTTCCAAAGACTTTTGCTGAAGTTGTGCTTATTACAACCTACTAATTGCATAAAAGTAAATGCTACAATTCTCTCCATCATCCCTTTTTAACCCAGCAACCTCCCGACCACTCACCATCCACCCCATGAAATGGCCACCCTCTTTCACGGCCTGACCAGCCATCCCTCCACTCTCTCTGACCCACTTGACACCTTCATACAGCGGTTGATCGAGTTGTATGGTGGTCGTGGGGGTGTTTTATGGTGGTTGGTTGGGTTGTATGGTGGTCGTGGGATTATGTGTAATGGTCTCTTGGTCGAGTGGTGGGGCATGGGTTGTCAAGAAAGGGAAGTGGAGTTGTTAGAAGAGGAGCTGGCATGGGATATCAGAGGAGAGTAGGAGACGAAAGAAGTGAGGTTGGTTAGACAGGGTTAGTGACGGCCCCTGAGGGGTGATGTGGTCATTTTCTTACTTCTCTTAAAAACTGTGTTGAGCTAAATGAGAAGAAAAAAGAAGTCTGGAGAGAGTATTCATTTCAACATGACGCCTTGTCATTGGGGTGTAAGATATGGGTAAAATCTTTCTTAAATCTAGCGGATTTATTGTGATAGATTGCCTCCATGCTGATGTGATTATTTATGTATAGTTGCTGGTTATATTGGAGGACCATTTTTAATGGTAATTTGCCTCCCTTCTGTTTCTTCTTTGATTGTGTTGTTATGTCAATGCAAGTAGATTTTTCGTTTACCATGGTAGCATCAATAGTAGCCTGTCTACTATCCTTATTAGAGAAGTCGAGAACAATTATAATTGTTGAGCTGTTCTGTTGAAGGTTCCGTTATTTTGCTCTGAATTTTTTCTTATAGAATTGCGGTTAATACTCCTAATAGTTGGTTTGCTACTTTGCTGTCATGTCATGGACTTATACTCCTTGCTTGATTTCTTTCTTCAGATATTAAGACAGCCGTTAAAAATAAAGTGCCACTGGTGAGGTCGTTGACTCTGACTTGGCTCACATTTTGTCTCGAGACGAGTAATAAAACCGTTATTCAAAAAGTTCACAAGGAATACGTCCCTATTTGTATGGAGGTTTGTAAGTTTCTTTTAGCTACTCTTCTGAACCTTAACCATCACCTTAAGGTTTTGGTTGAGATGGTTCATCTATCATATTTATTCCTATTATCTTCATTCTGATCTCTTGTGTGATAGATTGATCAAGTCATTTCTCAGTGCTTAATTGTGTTGTAATATAAGTTAACCCACAAAGTCCCACATTGGTGGTAAGTAGAGAGTTTATCAGTTTATAAGGCCTAGGGGTTCTCTTCCTATTGCCAATTGGTTTTAGGAAAGATGGAGTTCTATTGGGCTTGTGAATTAGTCTCTCTCTCTCTCTCTCTCTCTCTCTCTCTCTCTCTCTGGCATGGCCAGGCCCATTTCTAATTCTAACAAATTGCATGTGTGGCGATTTGGGCAAACTAAATGACTGTGTTTTCACTATGTAGTGCCTTCAAGATGGAACTCCAGATGTGAGAGATGCAGCCTTTTCTGCTTTGACAGCCATAGCCAAGGCAATAATCTAAAGTTTATAAGTTCTCTTAAGTATTTATAAATATTTGGTTGGTTTATTATTACTTCCCATTATCTTAATTCCTTGTAAATTAAAATAATTCAGAAAATGAAGATAAATTAAAATGTTAAGATTAAACAAATAGTGTACGTTCAGTGATAGGTTCACTCAACCTTTTTCTGGGAGATATGACCATGGTTACATGATTCGGAGTTCGCACCCCCGATTCCCGAACCAGGTTCGTCGTACCCGAACCGGGGTCGTTCGCGAACCAGGTCGCCGGAGTTCGCGACCCAGGCCGGTCAGAGCCACGAACTGTGTTGACAGAGAGAGTTAAGACCATATAGCTTCACCGGAGAAGGACTTACCACGGTGGGTTTGGTGGCTGGAGGTGAAGGGAGGGAACGCGCTTAATATTTTATTGAGTGATTGTAAAAAGTAGATGGGGAATAATTGGTAGGTAAGATTTTATTAAAATACATCTTTACTCCCTTAAAAGAGTGGGGGCAGCTGACTACTAGGTTACTTTTTAGAAGGGTGGTTTGGTCTTTTGCAACACTTACTTTTAAGACTCTTCCAAAGTGTAATACGGAGTATTTATGATAGTGTTACTTTATTTTACACAACTTCCAAAGACAGAAATATAAGACTTCCTATTTTCAATACGGTAATTCTTTGAATGTATTTAATTTTAAAAAAAAAAAAAAAGCTTAACTTGTATAAAAAAAAGTTTAGTTTTACGAATTAAATTATAGACTATTTATTTGCACCTCGAACCCAGTTCAGTAGACATAGCGAATCACGAATTACGAACTCGAACTCGAACTCGAACCGAATCGAACCCCGAACCATGTAACCTTGGATATGACATATATGCAGAAGAACTTTACAAGAAACTTCTGACCTCTAGGAACTATATTGGAGTGGCAGACTAAATTTTTTTTTTTCTATATTTCAGTCTGTTGGAATGAGGCCACTAGAGAGGTCGTTAGAGAAACTTGATGATGTTCGGAGAAAAAAGCTGAATGATATGATTGGTAGTTCAGGGAGTGGCGCACCTGGTGGTGGAAGCTCAGGTTTATATCTACTTTCAAATTTGGAGTTTTTGAAAGCTGATTCTATGCATGTTCTAATACTATCATTATTGTGTCAGTTATTGTGCAAACATCTACTGGAGCTGCGTCGGAGGTACATCTTATTGTTATTATGATTGCTATGTCGTAGCTTGTGCAATTATGGTATTGCTTCTCAGTTGTCAATATTCGTCTGACTTCTCAAAAAAGCTGCTGTCCTTAAAATTTTACTAATAATTTGTGACTTATGCGACAGTATGAGTTTCCTCTGCTGCTTTACTGTAAAGCCTAAGTCAAGAGGGAAATGTATTAACATGCAAAAAAGCACATTGGCGATAAATCATTCTCTGTTTGACTGTTGCTTTTTTCATGATGAATCCCTTGTATGTCATAATCTTTCTTGTATGTGCGGTTCATCTTATGCCTATCTAAGCAATTAATGGACTCCTTTCAACAAATCTTTCAACCTTTACTCTGTTTAGCACTACATCTCATTGCCAATCAATGGGGTATCTGTTGTGTTGGTATGACTAAGTTGATTCTCTCATGTGTTTAAGTTTCATAGTTGGCTTTCCTTGTTCTCTAAGATGAAGAAACCAATGATATCTTCAAGGGAAAGATATTCACTCATCCTGTTGGAGTTAATGTTGATCTATTGATGTAATTATTACATGTAGATTGGCGCTTGTCATTTGCAGATTATGTAGATGTGATATTTTATGCTAGTGTAAAGACTCGATTGCTTTTTATTTATTCTTTTTGTTACCTAATAAAATGTTTTTCTGCTCGCTGTTAACGGTAGATGCGCCTTTATTAGATCTTTCCAATTTTTCTAAAGTATATATCGTTGGATCCCTGTGAAGTTTATGCATGTTGGAGGTGTGTACTTTACTTTGATCTCCTGTAATCTGGCTGAGTTAATATTTGATTGTGGTGTTCACAGTCCTCAGGCAGTGTGTTTGTAAAGAAATCTGCTGCAAGTATGCTAAGTGGTAAAAAGCCTGTCCAGGCAATCGTAAGTTTGTTTCTCTCAAGATTGAGTTTTGAAATCCGTGAAGCTGTTACTATTTTCTTTATTCTAATTTTTTCGTGCCTGGTCTTTTCATCTGTCAGCCTTCTAACAAGAAAGGTACGTCAGCGAAGCCTGCACCTAGCAAAAAAGGAGATCAGCAAAAAGCCATGAAAACTGTCGAGCATGAAGATGTCGAGGTAATTTCACGTGGCCTTTTCATGTTATGATGGCGAAGTTTCCTTTGTATTGGGTCTTATGTTACCTTTTGAAACAGCCTTCAGACATGAGTCTTGATGAAATTGAGAGCAGAATAAGCTCCCTTATTCAAGGGGAAACTATATCTCAGCTGAAGAGTACGGCATGGAAAGAACGTCTTGAAGGTTTAAGTGATTTCCGTTTTCTTTGGTGCCATATATTAGTTACACTCTCGTATGCCTTTCGTTGAATTGTTTTTCTTTCAAGTTAGACAAATGTAAGTGAAACGTTGTTCAGGGCCTCATGCTCTCAGTCTGTCATGTTTTTGAATCATTCTTATATTGGATCTCTGCTTATATAGGCATGAGTCAGTAAATTTTGTCATATTTTTTTTTTATATTCATGCAGCAATTTCTTCATTGAAAGAGCAAGTGGAGGGTATCAAGGAACTTGACAAGTCAGTTGAGATTTTAGTACGTTTGTTATGCGCTATCCCTGGATGGAGTGATAAAAATGTTCAGGTGTGCTTTCGTTTTTCTTTTCTGGGGTGGCTACTTGGATGGCTTTCAGTGTTTCATTTAAGATTTTGGCAAATTCAGGACTTTTTTTGGGTTCTTGAAATATGCCAAGCTTGCATTACATGTGTGCATCAGTGCATGTGCCTCTGACTGATGACAAGCCTAGAATCAAACTTTGGTGAATGCCACTGGTATCTGTTGGTCTTTTACTGATTGGATACCCAATTTGGAAGGAAAGGGAAAGGATGGAAAATGTTGGAATAGAAAGGGAGGGGAGTGAAAAGAGAGCAAGATGTTCTGGACTTCTTGTGAACTAAACTGTTTAGGATAGGTGTTTATAGGTAGTTCACAAGGTGTAGTCGGTCAATTCCTATAATTCTTTATTCAGCGAATAGTTATTTATTGCAGAAAAAGAACCTATTTTGTTGAAGTGACTGAAGCTGGAGGAATTCCTTGTCCAAATAACTTTTCGAAAGTTGTTTTGAATTTTGTCCTTGTCCACTGCCATATTGCAGTGGAACTAATGAGTTGTTTTTTTAATTTTGCAGGTCCAGCAGCAAACAATTGAAGTTATCTCTTATATAGCAACTACTGCAACAAAGTTTCCCAAAAAGTGTGTTGTCCTCTGTCTTCTTGGTGGGTATCTTTTCTATTTGTTTGGTTTTGGCTTATAGATTTTTAAACTGTCGCTTCTTTAGTTAGAGGAAAGCTTGATTCATTACTCTCGTTTCCTACTTATGCCGTATAGTGTGGTCCCGTGTTTCTCAGGCTTAAGTGAAAGGGTAGCAGATATTAAAACCAGAGTCCAGGCTATGAAATGCCTTACTACATTTTCAGAAGCAGTGGGACCAGGGTTCATTTTTGAGAGGGTAATTTATTTATTTATTTATTTTGTTTTTCTTCTTTCATGTTCTCTTTCCCCGTACTTTCTCGATCTGCTTGTGTTTTCCTAGTGAATCAAGTTACCCAAGTACAATAACTACATCAGAGCACTTTCCCGAAATGGTTTGGGTTCGCTAATATGAGTCATCTTTTGAAACTATCAACGTCCTGTTTACATAGATACAATAAATGAGGAAAAAGGGAGGAAAAAGATAAGAGGAATATGATGAGTTCAAGTTTTTTTTCCCTTTTAGAAAGAGAAAATTTAACTTCAGTTTTTGCAATTCTTCTGGATTTAGCATTGTACATTAATGACTTATCATAATAAAAATATTTATATTTAGAATAATAAATAAATGAATGAAAATACCAAGTGTGAAGAATAAAACAAATCTCATTAAAGAAAAAAATCATTCAAGTTTTTATTTAAAGATAAAATCTAAATAAGTTTTTGCAATTCTTCTGGTTTAGCATTGTACATTAGTGACTATCATTTGCTGCAGCTATACAAGATCATGAAAGAGCACAAGAATCCCAAGGTCTTAAGCGAAGGCATTACATGGATGGTTTCAGCGGTGGAAGACTTTGGTGTTTCCTACTTGAACATGAAGGTAATAGTAGTTTGTCCATGAACATTTGAGCCCCTATCTTTGTTGTCTGAAAATACCATATCAACTATCATTTCCCTTTTCTTTTGAAGGATCTAATTGATTTCTGCAAGGAGACTGGACTTCAGTCAAGTGCAGCTGCCACTAGAAATGCCACAATCAAGTTAATTGGCATCTTACATAAATTTGTTGGGCCAGGTGAAACAAATTTATGTGCTTCTGTAATAAGATTTTATCTTTATGGAATGGTATTAATCCTTTTTCTCGCAGACATCAAGGGATTTCTTATGGATGTTAAACCTGCCCTTCTTAGTGCACTTGATGCGGAGTATGATAAAAATCCATACGAGGTTCTGGAATCTAACTCTACATGATGCTGATAGGTTGTTCTTGGTTTCTCATTATTTAGATTATTACTTTGGATCCTGCAGGGTCCCGCAGCACCTAAGAAAACAGTCAAAGCATCTGATTCATCAGCTATGCCTGCTGGTGGCACTGATGGCCTGCCACGTGAAGATATCAGTAGCAAGATTACACCCGCGCTGCTAAAGAATTTCGAAAGCCCTGATTGGAAGGTAGTTATTTTTCTAAAATGTGAACTTAAAACTATAGTCTTAACAAAGGAATTGAAAGAGAACTGTATCACAATTTTGATCGTGTATAAATAAAATATGCTGACTCAGTTGCGTTGTTATTTAGACTCGTCTGGAGTCCATTGAAGCTGTACAAAAGATATTGGAGGATGCCAATAAGCGTATCCAACCCACAGGAACTGGTATATCTTTTTTGGGTTTTCCCCATTTGTACCCTTGTGTTTTTACGTTTTCTCATTTAATCTCAAACGTGACATTTTTACCTTTTGTCTACCACTCAAGTCTGTTAGTTGCTTTCCTCTACCATGACCAACCTAAGTTAACCTCATCAACCTCCATGACTTACTCTTCACCATGGAAAAACATGAACTCTTCAATCAACTATAGCACAACCAACACCATCCTTCCCTTCACCTTCAACAACTGTCCTCACCCATCAAAGAACAACATCCATAGCCCCCTTCTCCATCACCAACCCGAACCATCCTGGTAACAACTTACAAACATGAGCCACCCTTGCACAACTTAAGTGTTGCTCATTACCGCCATCTAAAATCTAGAACACCCTTGCTTCCACTCACTTCATACACCACCATAACCAAACCCCTAGTTCGAATCAACCGAGCTGCAGTCGGAGACCACTAGAAACGGCCCTTCTCCATCATGCCAGTTTTGCTAAGACTGATTCCACTTAAGGAACCACCTGCTGGTTAGCACCACCGTTCGCAGCCAAGAGGGTCGTGATGGGTTGTCGACAACGGCGAGTCGAATTGGGCTGCTGGAGAAGGAGTTGCCACGGCTGTGCAAATCTTTTTGAGAGTAGCTTGTGGTGTTTGAAGATTGATGATGATGTCGAAATGGTAATGATGAGATCGGTGATGGTAGTTTAGTGGTGGGATGGAGCTATGGTGTGGTGGTTCTAAGATTTGGAAATTGGGTCTGGTTTTAAGTGATGTATAGGAATTTAGGATATGGTGAATGTGTGGGAATTTGGTTGTGGGATGTTTCTAATTGGGTTATGTGATTTAGATGGTGATCTTGGAAATGCGGTTGATGGAGATGAATTAAAATGGTGAGATTTGGTGAGGATGGTGATAAGTTGATGATGGTCGTGTTATAGTGGAGGGAAGCAAGTAATGGATTTAAGTGACGAAAAATGGTTGTTTCGGAGTAAGTGGGAAAGTACGGGGTACAGCTGGGGATAAGAATAAAACAGGGAGGCAACTAAGAAAATGCTAAAACACAGGGGTACAAAAGGGAAAAACCCTTCTTTTTTTACTCACACATAAGATTCTAGCCGCTTCTTGAATTCTTGTTCTTTTGTTGCTTGTTCGCCTCATCAAATCTCTCTCATCTGTTTCAAAATCAGCGGAGTTGTTTGGTGCTCTTCGAGGGCGTTTGTGCGACAGTAATAAGAAGCTCGTGATGGAATCTTTATTGACCATAGGTGGCTTCGCTTCTGCCATGGGCCCCGCAGTTGAGAAGGCGAGCAAGGTATTGTTGATTCCTAACTTGCTATACTCTTCCATCGAATTTGTTTATCACTTCCCCCTATCCTATTACTTTGAATGAATTTATGTTGGAGGTAATGTTTCAGGGTATTCTTACTGATGTCTTGAAATGCCTTGGTGATAATAAAAAACAAATGAGAGAATGTGTTTTGGCAACTATAGACTTGTGGCACGCTGCTGTTCATCTTGATAAAATGGTTCGTCCTCATTTGAGCTTCTTGTCATTGTTGAATTAATAAGTTAAGGATGTGTATGTTGTGCTCATTGCTGTTATTTTATTGTTACGTTTATGTAGATTCCCTATATCACTGCTGCTCTCTCCGAACCAAAGCTTGGCGCAGAAGGCCGTAAAGATATGTTTGAGTGGTTGTCTAGGCAACTTTCCAGGTTAAATGACTTTTCTGATGCAGTGCATCTGCTGAAACCAACTTCTGTTGCCATGACGGTATTCTTCAATTAGCTTGATCCCCTTTTCTGTTAAAAAAATCTGCTTTCTCTTATTTCTTTCTAAGGGTGTGTTTGGATTGATTGATTTGGAGGTAAAAGAAAGGGAGGGGGAGTAGGGGATTTAAAATCCCTTGTTTGGATAGCAAATGAGGGTGAAGGGAAATGGAAGGGGAGAGATTTGGAGGGATCCAATTTCCCTCCTCCAAGCCTAATGAAAATCTCTCAACAATAGGCAAGATTTGGAGGGAAATTGTATCAAATCACCCACACTCCATTCCCCCTCGCATTCCCTTCCCTCCCTTTCTCTTCCCTCCTTCCCCCTCCCCTCTCTTTCCCTCCGCTTTTGCTATCCAAACACACCCTAAATCCTAACAGAAGTCCTTGATACAATTGTGTCCTTCTCGTTCTGGGTGTTCCATTGTTTGCAGGATAAGTCAGCAGATGTCCGGAAAGCAGCTGAAACATGTCTTGCTGAAATTGTGAAGGCTTGTGGTGCAGAAATAGTGCGTTTCCGAGCTTTATCCCGATCATTTTATGAATTAGAGTCATCAAAAATTACACATATGCCCTTCTACGTAGCTAACGTTGTCCATTTCCTGTCCTTAGGTGACCAAAAACCTGAAAGATATTCAAGGCCCTGCTTTGGCTTTAGTTGCTGAGAAACTGAAAAATTATGGCCCTGTGCCTGGTACGTCATTTTTGTTTTTGGCACTTATTGAGTATCGTCACCTTTGAGACATGCTGTACTTATTTGGATATGTCTGGTAGATTTATATGATTCAAGTCAGACATCAACTGCCGCATTACTCGCCAAGAGCAGCACCAAGGTCGTCAGAACTACTTCAAGCGCTCCTGGTGATCGACCTCCGAAACAAGGAGCAAAATCTCTATCCTCGGTGTGTTTCTTTTTTTGAGATTTATTTTCATTAGATTATTATTCACTGTAGCTGGATGAAATTGAATTGTGATGTTAACAGAGAGCTAATTCAACGAGGAGCTCGAGGGCAGAGTCCATCCTATCTGTTCATGATATTGCTATTCAGACTCAGCCAGTACTTAATGTTAAGGATTCGAATAAGGTATTATTTGCACTATTTAAATATGCTTTTCAATTACCAGAGAAGTGTAATGCTTCGGGTGGCTCTCTTTGCATTTCCAGGAAGATCGAGAGAGGTTGGTCGTACGCCGTTTTAAGTTCGAAGAGCCTCGCTTGGAACAAATTCAAGATCTTGAGGTTTGAAATGGTTATTCTTGTATATAGAGCATGACACCTGTGTCTTGGCATTCTTTAATCTTTTTGGTTTTCACAGAGCTGGATTATGAGATATTTTAGGGAAGATTTGAGCAAGAGGCTCCTGACTGCAGACTTTAAAAGGCAGGTGGAAGGAATAGAAATGCTACATAAGGTAATTTTTGGTCTGATATATTTCCCTGCATGTTTCTTGGGGCGCGCTATCATGTTTTTAATATGTTTAACAGGCACTTCCTTCTCTCGGAAAAGATATTATTGAAGTTATGGACATACTTCTAAGGTGGTTTGTATTGCGGATTTGTGAATCCAACACAACATGTTTATTGAAGGTACTTTTCTTTTTCCATTGAAGATTTTTACTTTAGCATGTAGCACTGTGTCATATATATAATTTTTGTTTTGTTGAAGGTCTTGGAATTTCTTCCTGAGCTTTTTGAGGCTTTGAGAAGTGAGGGCTATGCACTTACTGAAGCAGAGGCTGCCATCTTTCTACCGTGCTTCGTAGAGAAGGTTTGAATTTTCTTTTTCACATCCAAGATGCTTAAATACGGTAAAAGCCATCCAGTTTGATGTTGTCTGTACAGGAACCATTGAGAAATATGCAAGCTTTATTTGCGGTGTGACTGAGTTGTCCTTTTAGTTTGCTGGCTGTTACTGTATCAGCCAGAAATGTGAATCATCCCCTACAGAAAATCGAAAGAAAACTAAATCTACCTGTGTGTCTATTAAATTAAACAATGTATATGTGGCGTGGCCTGCAGTTGCTAACTTCAAAGCACAGCATTTTTGTCGTTAATACTTTGAATTTGTATGATGTTGTAGTCTGGGCATAACATTGAGAAACTACGAGAAAAGATGCGGGAGCTGACCAAACGGATTATTAATGTATATTCAGCTGCAAAACTTTTTCCTTTTGTTGTGGAGGGTTTACGTTCCAAAAATAACCGAACACGGATAGAATGCGCAGATCTTGTCGGTTTTCTTCTTGAACATCATGGATCAGAGGTTAGTTAGAGAGATCTGCATCGCTGTAATAATAACATTCTGAACTATACTGACACTTTTGTATACCTTTTTACTCAGATAAGTGGACAGTTGAAAAGCTTACAGATTGTTGCTAGTCTAACAGCTGAACGAGATGGTGAAATTCGAAAAGCTGCTTTGAACACTCTAGCTACCGGTTACAAGATTTTAGGTATGTAATAATTACTTTGCTTTCTGCCTTTTAAGTTTTATCCTTTCTTGTTACTCTTATGTTCTTTGTTGTTTGGTTGAAATCCTAGTTAATGTGCATGGTGGTGCAAAAACAAACTACTGACTCTGTCCTTAGAAATTATCTCTACTGGGAACACACGCATATTTTTATTTCCTAACCCAAATTTCTCTTACCGCGTTGATAACTGATGGAAATATAGGGGGTGTTGGCATTTACTTATCCAAATTAATGCAAAACATTATTATTTGTGGACATCATAATATGCATTTGACACCAAAAAAACAATAGGTAGTACTCCCTCGTATTCACTATATTCTTCCCCTTTACTTTTTACCCAAGAAATAAGGAAGTGAATTTGGACCACACAAAATACACTACCCCACATGCCATTGAATTTTGACCACACAAATCAACCCAAAAAAAGGAAATAGGGAAGAAAACCCGAATAACCGAATAAGGAAATAGGGAAGAAAACCCTGAATAGGAGGGAGTAGTATTATTTCCTTATTTAAACTTGGCACTTTGGAGGGAAAATTTCCAAGGAGACTTAATCTCTTTGTATATAGGGGATATAGGGGATTGTGGATTCATCATTGAAAAAGTTGGACAATTTTGTTACTAGGACACAGGAGAGAACTTATAAATTGGCGGACTGTTTTTTTTTTTTTTTTTGGTATTGATTCATAGGTCGAAGCAGGATGAGTTTTTTCTTGACTTTGTTTATCATATTTACAGGTGAGGATATTTGGAGATTTGTTGGGAAGCTCACAGATGCGCAGAGAAGTATGATTGATGAAAAATTTAAATCAAAGGTATTGTCTGTTACCCATATATGTATTGCTTCTGCTTTTTGTTTGAACTTATCAAATGCTACCTCTTTGTAGGCCCGCGAAATGGACAGGAGAAGAGAGGGACGACCTGGAGATATATGGGGAGCTTTACGACGTCCAATTAGGGATAATGGGTGCGTGCCTATCTAGTTAATTGTTCACCGTCTCAAAAAAAGTTATTTGATTGTTTTGTTGCTTATAGTATTTCTGTCCCGTGTTGAATGCTCGGACTAGTCAAAATTACCTCACATACCCGTGTCTCGGACACTCTAGTGTCGGACATGGGTAGGACACTCCGGACATCTCATTTTATACCAAAAACGTGGATTTTTTTTCACTTGAACACGCATCTGTGTCGGATACTTCTAACCGAGTCCGAGCAACATAGGTTGAAATTGTTCCACTTATTACTACTATGGAGTTGGTATGTGTTTGGCCTAATTCTACAGTATATATATTTTAAAGGAGTGGCAATCTGACCTTTATTTCAGGACAGGCAATACTAGTCAGTTTTGTCTTTCGTGTAACTTTGTGCTACCTGCTCGCTTTGTTACATCTTTGAAGATATAAGCTTCAGTTTGCCCATTAACCGTTTAAAATGGACTCTTTCATTATTATCATTATGGTCACACAAATTAAGAGCAGTGCTTAAGATTTTTGTTTCTTTTTTTAGTTTGTTTAATTGCTATTAACTGTAGCTTGTCTTTTACTGGTCACTACTTTAGCACCCGTGCCAGCACTGTATTTGGAGTTCATTGGATAGAAACAGTTAATGTAAATAATAATTACTTTTTGTAAAGATCATTTTTAACCGAATGTTGATAAGTAATTAAATATCTAATTTATTTTCTTAAAGAAAATATGTTATAATCTCAAGAACTAATATAAAATACATTTACCAATAAGGTAAGTTTCAAAGTCATATCGGCTACTAAATTATTTATAATGAAATTAAACTCTTTTTCATATTATCATATATTACACGGAGTTATAGTTTCTTATTAAAACGTATATTAACTCTCTTATAAAACCATCTCATGGTATAAAGCAGGCTAAAAGAGAATTTCAGAAAAGAAAATATATTTTTAACAAAATGCATTTCAATTTAATATAAGATGCTTAGTTGATAAATGTGCTACGCACTAGATCAAATGTAGAAAGTAATGTGCAATTGTTTACCTTAGATTAAAATACCACACAGAGAATATAAAAAAGATAAACAAATAATTGGTACGGAAGGAGTATGAAGTATTCCCTCCATTCGGTTGCAGTTTGCTAATGTACCAATTTTTTGTGTTTTTTTCCTTTTTTTCTTGTTGAATTAAGTAACTTTGTGGTTTAGATTTCCGATGGAGCCAAAGATTCATTACTCTTTGGTTCTGGATTATGATGGAATAAAGCAAAATGGCTCACTAAAGCGGCTACGCTTCTTTCTCTTGTGAAGTAGTGGTCATTCGATGCAGTTCTCAACGCAATTTTCATCTTGGGTCATTCGGAAACAGCCTCTTTGTGTTGCTAACACAAGGGTAAGGCTGCATGCATCCGTGACGACCCCCCCTTCTCTTTTAGCCATTGAGGCACTGGGGTAATGTTGTTGTGGTTTAGATTTCCCATATACATTAGGTTTCTTAAATTAAAGTTTTATTTTTTTTATTCTTATGTTCATAAGAGGCAGTAAGCAGTTTTAGGAAATGATCAATTTTTCAAGGAAAATATATCTTGTTACCTAATATTGGTCTACGCATGGCATGCACAAGGGCGCCCATGGGCTAGGCATTGCATGTCCATGGCCTGGGCTGCTGACCTCAAAATGCCCCATGGCCTAGTAGTCAAGTTAAGAATTTAAGACCAACACTGATTATAGATTATGGCTTACAAAATATTATTAAGTCAGAGACAGAATATTATATATGGCTAAATGAATATTAGAAAGTCTTAGTAGGAAATAGAACTAGCATGATACATCAGCAAGGATGATGTCAGCGGCTTCTCATTTAGTATAAGAAAAAAAAAAAAGATTTTCTAGCTTCAATCCTGGTAACTTATCTGTCATAGTTGTTAAATATGTTTAATTTCATTTTTAAAAAATTAGTTGAACAGTTTGACACCATCTTCTGTTTCTTTGTAAATACACAGGACGGAAGTTGCAGAACAGAGTGGAGATCTGTCAAGATCAATGGCTGGTCCTGTTTTTGCTAGGTATTTTTCTGTCCTTTCGTTCTTCACTGTCAGTTTATCTCGATTTCAGTTCCTTGTAATACAATTGTGTGAAATGTAATATCCAGGGAACACTATGCCCATCCTGAGCTCCACATTGAGAGAAATCCATTACCCAGGGTAAATGTGGGTGTTAGCGGTCCAACAGACTGGAATGAAGCTATCGATGTCATCACATATGGTGCTCCTGAGCAGGTATAGGTTTATACTATGTAAATAATGATAATGCGTGCTTACTATGTTTGTTCGTTGATAAAGAATCAGCATTTTCTCATACTTTGGATACTCTCTCCAATATTGTATTATTATCCTTTTTTCCTTTTCACTCTGATTTCTTAGAGTTTTAGTGCAGTGCATTTTCTTTTCTTTTTTTCCCCGTCTATTCTGATCTTACCACAATTTCCAAAACCTACCTGTCTGTCTGTCTGTTTTACTTTGTTTATTCTTGGGCCAAGAATCCTAGTTTTCTGAACTGATTCATTTTAATTTACTCAGTCTGTGGAAGGGATGAAGGTTGTGTGCCATGAGGTGGCTCAGGCAACAAACGATCCTGAAGGAATTGCGATGAACGACATTGTCAAAGATGCTGACCGTCTCGTCTCAGTCTTAGCCAATAAGGCACATATTTTGCTTTTTTTTTTTTTTTTCATTTCTTGATTTAGTTATCTCATTAATTTCTATGATGCTAATATTTTCATGATTACACAGGTAGCAAAGACTTTTGATTTTAGCCTGACTGGGGCTTCTTCTAGGTCTTGTAAATATGTCTTGAACACACTCATGCAGGTATCTTCTCTTTGTCATCTTGTGAGTTGTTATGGTGTGTGTCTTAGTCAGCAACCATAAGCTTCTCAGCCTATGTTACTTTTGTAAGTTTTGATGGTAGAACACGTTTAACAGATATTTCAAAATAGAACTCTGGCTCATGCCGTCAAAGAGAGTACACTTGATATTCTAATTACCGAGCTTCTGCTTTGGCTTTTGGATGAACGGGTCCCTCGCATGGTTGAAGGTGACCAACTATTGAAAGCTTTGAACGTGTTGATGCTCAAGATCTTGGTAAATCTAACTGGCCTCGAGTGACTATTATTATCTCTCAACTTCTGCGACGTCTGTGCAAACTTGTTTAAAAGAAATAATGCTAATTACAGGATAATGCCGATCGAACGTCGTCCTTTGTGGTGCTTATCAATTTATTACGCCCATTGGATCCCTCTAAATGGCCTGCTACAGCATCAAATGAGGCCATTTCTGTTAGAAGCCAGAAATTTTCTGATCTAGTGGTTAAATGTCTGATTAAGTTAACAAAGGTAATTCTTCATATGACATGGTTGTTCATCCATGGCTATCTTAGCCCTACTACATCTGTTTCATTCATTTGGCAGCCCATTTCCCATTTTGGGGAGTTTCATTTTTTCTTTTCCTAAAACTTTGTGCTGAACCCCAATAGGGCTATATGAGTGAACTGGAGAAAATATAGATAATGAGGTGTTTGAGACCTGCAGGTTGTAATTTACCAAATTACTGTTAACATAATTTGGCTTTTATCTTTATACGATACTGGTACACTAGATGAGCCAAGTTGGGAATTGACAAAGTTTGACATGATATGCCTGAAGAACTGGCCTTTGAATAATTTGACAATCTACTGTGATTGCAGGTTCTTCAAAGCACTATTTATGATGTAGACCTGGATCGAATTCTCCAAAGCATTCATGTATACCTGCAAGAATTGGGCATGGAAGAAATAAGGAGAAGGTACCTTTTGAGCTTAATGCCAGAATTGTGGATGGTTTATTCTCTCACTATCTTTTGTCATTACTTGCTGATTTCTTTAACTGACCCAGACTTACTTTGTTCTTGTTCTCTTGTCATTTAATATCAATCAAATTAAAGAGCTGGAGCAGATGACAAACCATTGCGTATGGTCAAAACTGTCCTTCACGAACTTGTAAAGCTTCGGGGTACAGCTATTAAAGGTCATCTTTCTCTGGTTCCTATAGATGCAGAGCCTCAACCCATTATTCTGGCATACATTGATTTGAATCTTCAGGTATCAGAGGATGACAATGTGTAATTATCTGGTTATAATTGTATTATGTGAATCTAAGTCTGTCATTTCATCTAATCATGTTATTGTCGTCATAGACATTGGCAGCAGCGAGAATGCTTACTCCTACTGGACCTGTGGGCCAAACTCATTGGGGTGATTCGACAGCTAATAATCCATCCTCAACCACTCATTCTGCGGATGCTCAGTTGAAGGTTATCAGTTACTAGGGCAATTAACGGCCAACAGTCTTTGACTCTTTTGTCGGCTATGTTTCACCAGTAGATTATCTTTTCCTGACTATTGTTGTGCTATATTCACTTGCAGCAAGAACTTGCTGCAATTTTTAAGAAAATTGGAGATAAGCAAACATGCAGTATTGGTCTTTACGAGCTTTATCGTATCACACAACTATACCCTAAGGTAACTACGCATATCCCTAGGAACACTCTTTTGTGATGATATATTTGACCGTCTCTGAATAGGCTACAGTTGGCCTTTAGTAATGAATGCCTGTGAAGTGAACTTTATTCTTCTTAATGCACTGTCATATGCAGGTTGATATCTTTGCTCAGCTCCAAAATGCAAGTGAAGCATTTCGAACTTACATAAGAGATGGGTTATCCCAGGTACGTAGTAGGCTATGTCTTGGACGTTTCATTCCTCAAAAGTAGACTATGCAAATGGGTCATTTTGGTGCCCCAGTTCTCGTATTATTTTGGGTGTTGAATTGATGTTTCTGCTACAAATGATTCATCGTAGGTTAAGCCATATTCAGGTCGAGTCAATCTATCTCTGCTCAAAGGTGGCGTGTAGCTATGTACTGAACGTTGTATTTTTTTTTCAGATGGAAAAGAATGCTGCTGCTGGGAGGACACCGTCTAGTGTCCCATTATCAACGCCCCCTCCAGCTTCCCTGACTCTTTCTTCACCAAAACTGGCACCATTATCCCCTGTAAATACAAACAAACCAAATGATGCAAAATCACATTATAGCAGAGTCGAGCCTTCCAATTTTACGTTACCATCCTTTGGTGACGATGAGAGAGCAAGGAATGCTGCATCCCGAGGTCCAGTTTTTGACCACCCACAGGTTCTAGGAGATCAAAGAAATGAGAGATTAACTTCAGGAGGTAACTATTCTGTGCTTATATTTCCTTTGCATTGTAGCCGAAGACCCAAATACTGTTTGCCTTTTGAACGTGATGAAATAATGAAAAATGCCTCGTTTAACTGCTTGTTGGTGGCACGGCATAACTTATAGTTTGTAGCAGGAGCCATATGCAATTCTCTACCTATGCATTTATCACGGGGGAACTGTATTTGTTTTTTAACGTAGTGGTAAGGCTGTATACGCCGGTGGGAGCCCTTGAGGCATTGGGTTAATATTTTCTGCTTCTATTTCATGTGCTCGTAGCATTCAAATGAGTCCATTTTGACCTTGCTTTTGTATGCCGGCAGTACCCACGGGAACACTAGATGCCATTAGAGAAAGGATGAAGAGCATCCAGTTAGCTGCATCAGGTACAAACCCTGATTCTGGAAATAGGCCACTAATGCCAATGAATGGTAATATCGATCATAACCAAGCTCAGCATGTACCAGATGATACTGGTGTCGAGAACCCCGTTCACAATGGGGTTCTTCCCATGGATGAAAAAGCACTATCTGGTCTTCAAGCTCGGATGCAAAGACTTAAGAGTGGATCATTTGATCAAGCCTAGATTGGAGAACTGGGGTCATGATGCCGACAATTTTCTCAAGCATGCATTCGAGGGATTGGTATATATTTCGAAGTGCTCAAATTGTGTAAATAGGGATACATCGTTAATGAAAAGCTTTAGGTTATCTTGGAAACCTTGTTTCTGAAGGTTGTACTTAGCTGTGGTATATTCATTCACATGGAAGGCAATTTCATGACTTGAGAGATAAATTAGAATCTTGTCGTGGAGAGGTATGTTTGCTCTTGATTTATTGAAGCCATTGATCTTGTCACCTGTAATTGACGGCGTATTCGTTTGCAAGATGTAACCTTGGCTGTAATTTGGGGAAAATTTTGTTAGCATGGCTTCTTGCTGCATATTATCTTTTGTTCTTGGCTTTGAACAAGTATAAGCATTTATTGAGTAATGTTGGTATTTAATACCAGGTGTATTTCTTTCCACGTTCTCTAGTTGAAATGAATTCCTTTGGAAAGATGACAAACCTCAACAAATCCTTAATTATCACCCTTGTTGAAATGAATTTAATCCGAATTTTTATGCTACATTTTGACTGAGCAAATAACCGCAATAATCTTAGGGGTTGTTTAATTGCCTTTTAAATTCATGGGGATTGGAAAATCATGGGAAGAAGTTAAATGAAACCTTGTTTGGTTGCACAATTCATGGGAAGTTACTTATCTACCACCCAGGTAAGTGGGAGTTTTCACATGAATTGAAATTTCCACATTCCACCTAACAACATTTTTATACAATTCACATGATTTTGATATTTAATTTTCTCGGAAATTCTATCTTCCTATGGTGAACCAAGCGACTTCTTAATGTAATCGAATTTTTATGATACATTTTGACTCGGCAAATAACCAAAGGACTTCCAATTTTATAAAAACAAATTCGTCATCTCGACCCATACCTGTCATGCTAATCTAATTCCAATTCCAAAGATTTTCCAAACACCATTTGAGAAGCTGAAATTTGGAATCGACTTTCACATAATTTCCAAACAAACATTTGGAATTGGATTTGAAACTAAGATCAAACATTTTGATTTCTACAACTCCAAACACCAGCTTAGGTAATGTGACTTTTTACGCAAAATTTTCTACATACGAATTCTCATGGATATTCTGATGACCATATTCAAGGTAAATTGTGACCGGATTAGTTTTCAGGCAAGGCAGGCTCTCCCAAGGATACCAGAAAGAGTTCATCTGAATGTTAAAATGTTTAGAGCAACTGATGAAATAGTGAATAAGAAAAGGCTATGTTGAATCCCCATGTTACAAAGAAGAGATGCAGTGAACAGTGGAATACAGTTGCTGCTATCAGTTTCGTATACTTTCATCCCCAAAGAAGTTGGAATGCAATATGAGCTATTTACTTTCAATGTGCTATTACAAAAATAACAGATTAAAAACATGAACAAAAGAATAACAAGACGCGAAAAAAAAAAAAAAAAAAAAAAAAAAAAAAAAAAAGAGCCCGAGAAATGGAAGCAGCTACCAAGGCTACTAATCTAAATATGCTACAATTCAACCACGGTTGACCATCCTTAAACCAGCTAATCCAGGACTCCGGCATGCACATACCAAGTCCAGGAGACTTTTATCATATGTACAGACAGCTCTGGTTCCTCGTTCTTTCACGGAACCCTACATGATTCGATTACTTCACTCACCGTTTTATGGGTCTCAGGCGAGATCATGTTCAATGTCAGATGAAATGTCTGGCAATAAAAAAAATTCAGAAAATCAATCAACGTCATGGCATGGCAGCAATACAAAAAAAATATCAGGAAAATCGGGTTTACTCACCACAAATCTATCAAGCACAGGTACCAGAGCTTTCAAGTTCCGATCCGGGAGGTAATTAGCAATAGCATTCCGTGTGTTCTTACTGATAATGTCGGGAATAAAATATTTCAATTAGAAAGGAAACTGGGGAGGGGGAGGGGCAGGATGAGGATAATGAGAAATAATCTAAAAAGAAATAAGTATAAACCTCTCAGTGGAAAGAAATGCTAACAAAAGAGCGGCGTAGGCTTCTACAATCATCTTCTCGGCTTCTTTCTCGCCTTGCAAGACCGCCTCATCATCATCATCATCATCATCCTGTTCATCATATCCGGAACATTTCATTGGTGTCTTAAGAATGCAGCTTGTGACTTTGTGTTATTTAAGTAGATAACACATTGTCCAGAGATAAACAGCTTATTGAATAAGAAACAGAAATTATGTGCAGATATAGTAAATAGAAAGATGCCAAGTTAACTGGTCGAGGCGTATAAGAATCTTCTATCAAAACCATTCATAAATGTACACCACCAACCCCGTCCCAATTCCCGACAACTGTCATCGTCTTATATGAGAATCGGAAGAAATTATAGAAAAACAAAGAAAATAGCGCTACTCACACAAGACTGAACTTCTTCTGCAGCCTCACCAGCTCCACTGTTGGACAAAAAGATGGAACACAGTAGCGGTATCACCCCCGTTTGAACTTCAGTTAGCTCACCGGAGCAGACAAATGATATTTTAGCAGCAGCAAGCCGTGATCTGCAGGGAATATCAAGCTTAAGTCTAAAGATTGAAGATAGAATCAAGTCACTTAGCTACACAAAACCAGCAATAATTGTTTTTGCAGGAACAGATAGGGTTAAGCCATAAATATAAGTTTAATTATTTGAATGGTAACCAATAAAGCGGTGCATGATTCCAGTATTCCACCATTAAACATAACACATAACCTGCAATAATTGTTCCTGTTTTGCATGATTCCAGTATTCCACCATTAAACATTAATATACCAATTTGACTGTATTGCTAGACATAACACTAACACATCATGGCAGCAACCTACACCCAAATTCAGCAGCAAGAGCCCATAATCGATAATGCAATTTTAGTTGTGTATCGCCATATAAGCTCCCCTATTTTTCAAACCTGATAATTGATAAAATCAAATGTCCTATCATGTTACATAATGGTATCACAAGAGGTCAGAGGGTCAATATCTTATGGTGCTCCCCCTTGAATAGATTAACAACTTTCAGAATCTAAATTGCAGTGTTTCTCAAGCAAAAGTTGCTAGAGCATGTTTTTTCCCTTTCTAAAAGCAAGTTATCAAATTGGAGATGGCGAGGTGATATAAATTAAGAGCCAAACTTTTTCCGAAAAAAAAAAGTAACAGAGTGGGGTTACTTGGATTGAGGGGAAAAGGGTGGATAAAAATAAGGGAGTAATAATTTTGGGTTATTTTAGTGAGTTTGGTACGAGGGTGATTATTCATCCAGGTAACTTATTACTCCCATAAGTTAAAACAGAAAAAGAGAAATCTCTAGGATAAAGACAGGCGTGAACAAATAAAAGAGTGAAGGCTAAGAGTAAAACTTCACCAAACTCACCTGTTATCACCATCATTCTCTACCAAATTCACCAGCAAGCCCAAAATACTAACAAGAAAATCTAGCTCTTGATCACTGAAATGGCCATCTTTCTCGCTCCCGAGACCTGAAATATTGGGCAACGGCATATTTTCTTTCCTCTGACCAGATGAAGAAAGACTGAACGCAGGAAAGTGCCTTGCTATCAGAAAGGACAGAGTTTCGAGGCCGCCACAGGCAGCAATTTGTTGACAACCCAAGGAATTGTCATTTGTCAGGTTCATGAGTACCTGCAGCAAAATCAATATTGCTGCCTTGTAAAACATCAACATATTACCAGATCGTAACAATCCAATCAACATGTATGTTTCACTCACTGAAGGATTCACATAAACACTACTCAAATAAGAGTAAGAATCCCTACATGTCAGCTAGTCCACATTCAACAAGGAACAAAAGTGCTTAGGCAAAATCAAACTGACAGCAAATCAGGTTTCTCCGAGCTATAAACAGAATTAAGCTTCAAAATTTCTTGAGTAAGAAACTGAAATCATAAGAATGGCATCACAGCCATATCCATAAAAGTAACACAAAAGTGACAAGAGATTCCTAATATAAAATGTCAGGCCATGAAGTGAAGGAAGAAAGTTATCGCATGCTCAGAAAATGCAACTCTACAAATTTAAGCAAGTTAGCAAAAAAAAAATTTATAGCAAAGATATATCTTCCAGAACTATATGGAAAGTCAACAAATCAAAATCTACCTTGATTACAGTCATCAGACAATCAGCCATCAAATTGCAATTCTCTTTGTCAATAGTTGTGCATGAGTTGTCACTCAACAGATGACTGCTCCCATTTTGTTGATCGTTGTGAAGCCCATCTTCGTTTGGCATTGGATGCAGAGTTTGATAATTTTCCTGACTCGATATTTGCTGAGATGAGCAGTCTGCCTGGCTCAGTATCAGATGTGATAGAGTCATATCGTCAACATCACTTAACAAGGGCCTTCTTTTTTGTTTTCGCCGCCCTTTCTTTCCCCCAGGAAGATTGTCCCACTTTGAGGGTGCGTAATCATCTTCATCAAAGGCAAACGGGTCTTGACTATCATCTAGATCTATAACCATGTCGTCAATGTTATCATTATCATAAGGTCCCTTACTAAGATCAATTATTGCGTTTGAGCCATTGCCATTTGTGTGCAGCCCACTATTGTAACTGCTCGATGTGAGACTGCATGAACCAGATCCGACTGAGCTACTGATCTCTATCAATGATTTTCCCAGCCAAGACCTTGCTGTAGGTCCAGAGGATTGAGGTAATGATCTAGATTCGGATGTAAAGGACCGCTGACTGCTCTGAGATGTACTCAGACTTGTCTGTGAAGAATATCTAGCCATGCTAGCACACTCTTTAGAAAAGTGCGGGGAGAAAACACCACAGTCCGCTGAAAAGATAAGAAATTATATAAGCCACAATGCCGAAACCAGGGCAACTGATAGATTATATTACAACACAATGGTATCCAACAGCAGATCTCTCATGTAATATCGGAAATCCGTCCACTTTATTATCAACTAACTAATAGCTAAACGCTAATAAGCCAATGAACACCTTAGGTGGCTCGCTCCCACAACAACTACTATCATGGTTAAGAGAAAAAAGACAACCTAGAATTTAGAGTGCAAAGTATTAACCTTGTTTTGAGCTAAAATCAGCTGCAGGACAATGAACTGCTCCATTTGAATGAACTGCAGGCGCTTCAGGACTGGAAGTTGCAGACGAAATTCTCAGCAAAGAGAGCTCTGTAGGAGGAATGAGCAGAAGAGTAGTAACTTGAGAAACAACAAAAACACTCTCAACAACTTGTGCACCAAATAGGTGATCCGTGATCTGCGATTAAAGATTTTCTAACAGCAAATTTTAAGAAAGTACCTGAGAGAATCTTGATGAAATTGACCATGAGTTTTACAAAGGACAAAGATCCTAGACCGGCCACATTCCCTTTCAGTCTAAGAAGATGCCTCTGTGATTAGAAAGATGAAGCGATAAACAAGAATGTCAACTACACAGCGACTGCGTCATGTCAAGACAAGCCTCATAATTCAAAAGATCTGAATTCATTTACCTGGTTTTCCTTGCTTAGAAACGTTGCGTTCTCCATTATTTTCAAACACTTTAACAGCAGTGGCAGACATTCCGCTTTGCCATCTTTGGACACGCTACTTGCACGTGCAACATGCTCAGTTAAGCCCTGGGGGAGGCATCCGTAGATCAGGTTTTATACAGACAATGAAACAAAATAGTGGAAAACCATGCATAATCATGATCAAGATACTAAACAACCAATGCCAGTAAAAGCATACATCATATGCTGATAGCTTGCACAATTAGTTTCTTGTTTCGGCTAATAGACAAGATTTCCTATTAGTGCTTGTTTTTTTAATACAAGAGTGCTCGATCACAATATACACACTTAAAAGCGTAGTCAAACATAGCCTCGGAACCATGGAAATTTTATGTCAGACAAAAGTTTTAAATTTTGCTTTCATCAAACACACCATATCTTCTCCAGTTACTACTAAAAAATAATTAGCATAGAAAAATATTGATGTTTCAACGTATCTCATTCACTTTACACTCCGTAGTATCTTCAACTCTGAACTCTCTACCTAGAACCAGGGGAGAATAACCAACACTATAAGGGGTTTGTAACTAAGAGATAGTACTAATTACCACATAATGTGCAGAAAGATGAAAGAGCAGTAATCACATGCATCTCACTCACATCAAAAATTAAAATACAATCCTCACTCATGACATTGTGCTGTTCAAAATAACAAGACTCAACAGTGATGACATGCATATGTCTCAGTTGTTTCGAAAAGAAAACATTCAAGGTACTTCATTAGCATGCTAGCAGTTATAAACTATAAAATTAGAAGAGGAAAAAAATTCTCTACTACTAAACAAACTACAAGGTCACACCTCCAAAGTGGAATGAAACTTTACTGCAAGCTCAAATACTTCATCAAGTCCTCCTAACTCCCGTAATTTATCCTTGAAGTTACCGCCTGTTTTTCTTACTGTGCCAGTGGTGTCTGAGAAAAATACAAAGAGCAAAGGGTCAACATAAACATACATTACTTGAAACTACAGAATAGACAACACAGAGATGTACTTTCACTTAGGGGTAAGACTCCATACATACTATCATTCTTACTCCGTGATAGGCAAGAACCTTTGAGGCACACTGTTATGTTGTTGTAATGGATAGCAGAGAAATGAAGGGTGAAGATAAATGGCTGAATACATTAACGGGGGTAAAACTAGATTTAAATACGGTTAAATGGCGGAATGCTTCTCAATAAAGCTAAAGGCATTCGATCAGTACCACAAAATAAAGTTTGCAAAGAGCTCGTTGCATGCCAATCAACTGCTATTTGTATTTTCAATTGTTAAATGAACTTCTGTGCATTCAATAGTTTAATGAACTTCGACTTTCAATATGTAACTTCAATTATTTTTATTATGCCATTATGGCATGGCATAATACACAAGAAAGTACCAATTCATGATATATTGATTCTGAATGTCCCCTATGCCTAATATATGTGCTAGAAACAGAACTAAACATTAAAAAATACTAGTTAAATTTTAATCAGGAAAACACAGCCTTAACATATGTCTTACCTTCAATAGAAATTGTTGACAAGCATGCTTTTTCCATAGTTAATAAGGACACCCAGTTTGAATTTAACTCGGGCCTGGACATGTTGCCCTTCTCTGCAATGCTTGCCTTCAAGTCCTTGAAACTAACAAGGGACTCCAGAACCTTTTCAGCTATAGCAGTAGAGCTTGTATCGATCTTTCCGGGTATATCATGTGGAATAAGCATGTCTTTTCGCAATCCAAGAAGTTTCTGGCTGATGCTTGGCGCTTTGTTAGCAACGGTTTCAGGTACTACCGGTTTCAGCAATTTCAGCAGAAACCGTATAGATGGTGTTGAATCCACAAGATAACTATCCTGACTCTGAAAAAAAAAATATTCGACTCTTGAAAAGGAACATGGAGGTGACTAAAACAATATATCCAATTTAACAACATTGATGAGCACTGTGAAAAACTAGTACTTAAACGATTGCGTGCATGTGAGGGTGTGACCTCATGTGCACTGGGGTGCACTATAATATATGGACACAGTGGAATGTAGCTCAATAAAGTACAACAAGCTTCTGGAGTTCAGACTTTTTGTGAATAAAAATACAACTACTATTATGGAGGCTAGGGAAAGTCACAACTACATACATCATTCGCTAGAGTGTAGAAGAGAGTGGCAGCAGCCAAGTTACTTGGTGAATCGTCAAGGCTAAGATCCAGAATTGCATCAATGATTGTCTTTGCCATGCTGAAAACAAAACAACCATTAATAGACATAATCAACACAAATTTCCATGAGAAAGCAGTTTGAGAAAAAATTTCATAAAGGTTAGACCATAAAGAAAAAGTCAATAAATTGCCAAACAGTTATAGACAGTACAAAGATGAAAAATCAATCAACAGGAGCTACATAATTTCGAGTGGGATCAAACAACCAAAAATCAGACAATCAAGCACTTGGATTAATTCATACTAGAAAGGAGGAAGCTTGGTTACTCGAGCAGTCTGTGTGTAGACCAATTTCGTCACAACTCACACAAACTGGAGCCAATAGGACACAGCTTTGATACAAACCGCAAAAGTAATAAAAATTAAAGCAGTACAGACTACAGAGTGAAGTCGTGGCAGAGGAAGTTATGACAGATGTAGTTATGTTTCTAAGATGGAAGATTCACAAACATACTTTGCCACATCACCCACAAGAACTAGGCTATAATAACGTCATGAGCATACTTAGAGCCACATTTACTTAAAAAGGAGTATAAGTCCAAGCTTTAATATCACCCTGTCTTTAATAGTGTTTTCAACACAATGGTAAGTCAACAATATCTGCATACGTTGGACCCTACTCGCCTGCCACAATACCAGGGTAATGTTGTCATTGTTGGTGCTCGAGATAAAAGTGCACAAGTATATGAGTATGTCATCAATGATCACCTCAATGACAAAGCTTGGGATGGTATCACAACTTCGACTAAAACCCAACAACACAATGGTCCTTGACATGCAAATATCCCATTTACAAATTCCAACACCAACCAAATTAATACTCCGTACATTCTGGGAGGTTTCGATTATCCCAGTTAAGTTGACCTCATATGACTAAGGATTATTAGATAAGCAGTCCTTAAGGCCTTGTTTGAATACCAAAATAGGGGGGAAAGGGAGGGAATGGGAAGGGAGGGAAGGGGAGGGGAGGGAGAATGGAGTGATTTTCCCTTCAAATCTTTCCTTTGTTGGTGGAGAAATAATTTGACTTGGAGGAGGGAAATGGAGGGGCTCCAAATCCCTCCACCTCCATTTTGCTAACCAAATAATGGATTTCTCATCCCTTCAAATCCCTCCCCTTCCTTTTCCTCAAATCCTTTAATCCAAACACCCTAAGGCTTTGTTGTACCAAAAGAGGAGGGAAAGGGAGGGGAGGGGGAAGGAGGGAAGGGGGAATAGGGAGTAGATGTTTGGATACAATTTCCCCCCAAATATTTGCTATGGTGGGGGGATTTTGATTAGGCTTGAAGGAGGGAAAATAGATCCCTCCAAATCCCTCCTACCCCAAATGTTATCCAAACAAGCAATTTTAAATCCCTCCCTTCCCCTCCCTTTCCTTTCCACCAAAACCCCCCATCCAAACAAGCCCTAAATACGAAATTTTTTGCCTTTGATTTACAAGTGGCTAACTAGGAAGTTCCTAATTGTCAATATTCACACCCTAAATGCCAATGAAGTAGGAAGTCATTGTTTTACTTTGAATGACTTCCATAATCACAAAAGCACATCATACACACTATAATGCTTTCCAAAGAAACAATCCCAAACATTTCAATGAAGAATACCAACATCATTAAAAAGAAACTTGAAAAATCGAAATGTACCCTTGAGCTTTGAGAAGGCGACGCTGCTGAGAAGAAGAACAAACATTCAACAAAGCCAATAAACTGGCCCGTCGAACCTTAACCCCTTTTTGCCCTTTCCTCAACCCATCCAATGCAAACTCAACCTCATCCACACACTCCATCATCTCCCCACACTCTTGTGTCTCCATCAACGACGTCGTTTTCGCCGTCTCCCTCCTCCCATCGTTCAATTTCCTAGCTTTCTCTCTCCTTCTGGGCTTCAACAGCTGCAACGGGGACCCCAAATTAGTATCATTTTCCGCCGAATCGAGAAATCGCGTTGAATCTTGGGAAGAAAACGTGAAATTGAAGGTTTCCTGGGAATTATTTCGGAATTCTAGGGTTTCTTGAGAAAAAGAGGAATTATTATTATAATAGGAAGAAGAAGAAGAGGGTAGTTGTTGTTGGTCGTTGTCGTCTTCCTTGAAGGCAAAAGGGTCGTAAACGTCGTCGTTTAGTGAAGAAGGTGGTGTTTCCGAAAATGCCCTTCCGGTAGTACCCCTGCTCCGACGTCCGTACGTTCGTACAATCATTTTTGAATTCAACGGGGAATTGAATTACATGGAGAAAGGGCAACGAACGGGGAAGTAAGATTGAATTTGAATTCAAGAACGGATAGAATTTGAATTTGAATATCTGGGTTTTAAGTTGAAAGAGGAAGAAGAAGATCTTCGAGCTGAAAGAGAGGAGGAAGAGAGAGGGTGTGTCAGATTTGTAATTTGGGAAATGTGAGTTGATTTTTGTTTCATTGGTTTGGTTTGAATTTCTAGATATATTCACCTCCATTTCGTATGTATTTTTGTTTGGGTATTAAATTACGTAATTTATCTTTGCGTACATATTTTTTATTTCAATGATGTCGCTAAGAAATTAATTAACCTATCCTCTCCTTTCCTAGCAATTCAACTCGCAAATTCAACAAAGTTATTCAAACATACACCCTAATTTGAATGTAAATTAAATATTCATTAATGGTAAATAATTCCCTCCAATCCAATCTAAACTACCTACTTGCTTTTGGGTGGTCTTCGAGACGATACTTTAACCGCATTTTTCTTCCTTTGTATATAATTTTTTTTTGCAAAAAATATAATTTATGAAAGATATTTTCATAATACAACTAAATATGTAAATTTTATCGTTCAAAGTTTTATATTTTTCCGTGTATTAGCGGTCAAACTTTTCAAAAGCAAGTGGGTAGTTTGGATTGGATTGAAGGGAGTATTAAACTAACCAGTGTCCTCCTTCATTTTTTTTATTTAATTTGTAGTTTTACTAGTTTAGACTTGTGCAATAAATGCACGGTATATATAATTTTTTTTTATAAATAAATTATTTATAAAATAGTGATATTTCATTAATCGTCTATATTTTTTTGTTATTGTATTTTGCTTTGTTGATAATTAATCAAGAGGATTGGGTAATGTGCTGAAATGTAATTTAAACAAAATATTTTTTTATCCACAAAGCTAATAATTTCAATTTTTTAATTCTCTCAATTTTTTTGTCACGAAAGTAATAATAATGATTTACAATTTTGTTTCATATGTAGTATGTATGAAGTCATTCTCAAATAATAGTATATAAAAGATTTAGCAATTTATCATTTTATATAAATTGTATTTATAGTTTAATTAAGAGATTATAATTTAGAGTTAGTGAAAATAATATAATTTGATGAAAAATTAATTTTAATTAAAAGATAACAATTAATCAATCAATCAATACATCTATCTATATTAATAAAGGAAGCTTTTTTCGAGCGTTTATAGAGTCTCCAACTTTTACGTACCACTCCATATTAAAAAAAATAAAAAAATTCTATCCTTCTACAAGAAATTCGACTATGAATTTTAATAACAATAAGAACTCAAATTCTCAAATAGTCAAAAGATAAAGATGTCATTTGCATCCTAATTGAAATAAAATTCCCAAATCTCATCGTATCTACCACTTCCTCTATATATATATTTGATCATATTGCATCTTGCATATCACACAGACCCCTGTTTGAAACAATCCCCTTCCTTCTATGATGTTTTAATATTTTTTTATTTAATTAGTTAGCCAAGAATATTGAATACAATGATTTTACTGACATTATTCGTTAATTTTATTTATGATGAAGGTTAAGAATAAATAGATCTCGGAAGAATATATTGAAGACCATACATATACACGATGGCATTAATACACTATCTACTTACAGTAAGAGACAATGTCTATTTATAATTAGAAAAGTTTCTTACCTTACAATTGGAAATTAGCAATTTCATGACATGATCAACATGGGGTATGATACTTATGTTATACTCCGTATAATTGTGTGTAGCAAATTTTGTGTACTCCGTGTGTATTGCAATTATGTTTCAACTACAAGTAATATATTCTCCAATAGCAGTGAGTAGACTATACAACCAGTTATATTGGTTGTATATTAAATAATTCGAGCTTTATAATGAATTATTTGATCTTAAACCTATACATTACGAGCTTTATTAGAAAAAACTTGAGCTTCATTATAAAAATATTGATTTTAAAAAATTATAATGAAATTCAAGAATAGTATATATAAGCTCAACTAGAATTTAATTTTGACAAAAAAAAAATTTAAATATAAATCAAAAGTTATAAAAGCTCAAAAAAAATACAAATAAGCTCAATTAAATTTATGATGGTTGTACAATACTCTTGTACAACAGGTTGTATAGTAGTATTTGTGCTCCAATAGTCCAACACGTAGATGGAGATGACGTGGGTTAGATTTACTAAAGTATGCTCCCGTCAGCTTATTTACATAAGGTATTGTATTGCGTTATTTCGAGCTTGATTTGTAAAATATATTTATGGCCACATTCCTCTGATTTTTTTTTTAGTTATCCTCTACTATGTATGGTTAATTTTGTTACAATAATAAACTAATAATATATATTATTCTGTAAAAGTTTAGGTATTATGTAATGTATCTTGCATTGAAATCAATGTTTGTTTTTTGGGATGAAGCATTTGACGAGTGTCCAACTATCCTATAATGATCTACCAAAAAAAATGCATAGATGCTATCCATAGTAAAATATTGCTACGTAATTTAACAAAATATACTAAATATATTGATGGAGCAATAATAACCGATTTTAGCATTAAGATTGTGAGTCTTGATATGAAACTTTATGGTACTTATTGCAAATTTCATGCTAAATTGCTAATGCAAATACATGACTTGATTTATTATATAAATTAAAGTTTTTTTTATGAAGGATATGCAATTCAACTCTTAAAACAAGCTTTGAGCAATAGTCTAACGGCAATAAAGTTCTATCATAAAAAGAGATTAATTGGCTAAAATTTGAATGTTATCAAAATTCGGGAGGTGCAGTTCGAGAATTGGTTTTGCGGTAGGATAAATAATCTAAACTAAACTAAACTGAATAAGATTAACTGAATTGAAATAAGCTGAAATTAAGTCCAAAAGAACAGGACCTAAATAATAAAAACTCGTTTCTTTACTTTTGTTTATTGGGTGTACTACATACCAAGATATGAATCCCTATCCATGGTATACTACGTATTTGGATTCCGTAAACGAGTGTATACTTTTATGCATGTCTTTTAAAATCGAAAAATGGGATGATTAATAGTCTATGTGTATGAGAGGATTGCAATGCATTCACACTTTAAACTTAAAAGGATATTTTTGTGAGGGAGTTGTGTTAGAGTATAACTTGACATTCAACGATAGTTCAAGAGACCGAATATTACAAGTGGCCCGTGCATCGCACGGGCATTAAATCTAGTATATATAAAGCAAAAAGTTTTCGAGCGATATTAAAGAGTCCAATGTTTTTAGAATTCCTATTAAGTGTAGATCTAACTTTTTCCTCTTAATAATTTATGAGAAAATTATCCTAATTAAAGTAGATATAATAATTTATGAGAAAGTAATCCTAATAGAAGTAAATCTAATAATTTATAAGAAAAATAATACTAATAGAAGTGGATCTATAATTTATCGATTATATAACATAATAACAGAAAAATAATGTTATAAAGCATATTTATTTTAGAAATATTTATAAAGCAAAAAAAAAGTCATATAATAAACGTATAAAAGTGTTAAAATTGTATATGTTATAAACATATAATTAATCTTTGTGAGAAAAAAAAAAGATCCTAATTTCTTACAAATATAAAATATTGTCAAAAATCTAAGTTGTTCGATTTTAACTACTTGGTGAAATTCGTGTAGTAATAAAGATAATTTTATTTGGAAACTTTTTTGAATATTTAAAAGATTTACAAAAGATTCGAGTTAGTAATTATAACCAAACCTGTAATTGTCTTACAAATACCAATGCTGAACTTTATTTAAAAAAAAAATACTTCATGAAAAAGTAACATGTTATAATTGGAAAAGGAGGTAAAGAATGACATTTACTTAGCATTTGACAGAGACAAATTTCTGCAATGACAATATTAGAAATAAACAACTTCAACGATGTCATGAAATAGTTCTAACTCTAACTTTCTATAACGTATCAAATGTGTATGATTAGATTACCAATAATATTCACATAAGATTGAAAAAAATTGAGCTACTATTTAAAAATATTAAATCATTCTCATATCGATTTTGTCAAATGAGCCAAAAAATTAAATACAAATGAACAAAGTCAAGAATTTCGATTTTATGCGGACTAATAATTCAAGAACCAGCTAACTATGAATAAATCAGTGTAAATATATATACAAATTGCGAGAACTATATATAATCTACTATTATATCACCGATTTGTTTTTTCAAACTATTTTCAAATCCATATCAAATCCATAATAGAAGTTAAAAATGTATTGAACTGCCAAATATACAAAATTATGCGGTTACACCAATTTTACTTTCTAAATTCCAATTCTTCTATGTGTTTTTATTCACTTAATTATTTACCGCAGTTTGCGAATGGCTGGTTATTACTTTGTCATGTACTGATTGTATATTTAAAAGTGCAATAGTTCACGGTAGCTTTTCAAAGGTGTTTTTCTTCTTGGAAAAATTCCACTTTGCTAACCTAAGTTTAAAAATTTCATTTTGGTGGCTTAAAACATTTAATAGTCAACTTTAATCTTAAGTAATTATATTTTCAGTAAAATGCAGTGCAAAATTGGATATTAAACAGCATACAAAATAGTAATATTGCAAAAAATGAGTGATTTGTTATGTTCAAAATATTTTTTTAGTACTCCCTCCATTACCTTTTATCTTCTCATTTCAATAAAATTCTCTCACATATATTAGAGAAGTGGCGGGGGAATAAAAGATGATGGAGGGAGTATAAAATATTAAGAATGTTATGTATAGGTCACTTAAGTGTGAAGTAGACCTGAAGGCACCAAAATGGAATTATGCAAACCTCATGACACTAAAATGAAATTGGGCTAAACCTCAGGGTATCAAAGTGGAAATAATCATTTTTTTTGTTAATAGTTAACTATGGGGTATCACATAAGGGTTTAGTTGAATATAAAGTACTCCTTTGTGTAATAAATTAGGTAATTGCATATATAAAAGGTAATTGCATATATATTGGTTAAGAAGTGAAACGATTGTACGTATATATTTAGTAATTTGAAGACATTTTCTTAAAATTGAAACTCTTTCTGAAAATTTGTTCATTTTGTTATTATAAATAAAGAGTAGAATAACAATGTAAGATAATGAGACTTGATCATTTTGTGAATAGATAACATTTCAAATAAACAAAAATGATTTACAATATAATTTTAATAGAACTAATCTAAAACTAATCGACTTTAAGAGTAGTATCATAATATCCTACTCCCTCGAATCCACACAAAACCCCTGATTTGTTTTTCGGTGGTCAAACTTTGAAAAATTTGACCGTCAATTCACTTAAAAACATATATCACATCTAAAAAATTAAATTTCGTATTATATATTTTACATGAAGTTCATAGGGAACAACCCATCTTAATGGTTAATAGTTAAAAACAAATTTTTATTGTTTAGAGATCTAACAAAAATCCTTCAAACAGGCTACATATATAATTGAGATACATGTTTTGCGTACCACCATTCAACATTTACACGGTCGTATTCTTACAAAATGGAATATTCGTAATGTTGTAAGTTAATCTAATTTACGAATCTTATAAAATCGGCCTCAGTTATCACGTGTTCATTTTATAGAATTAAACCACATTTTTGGGAATGACGTTTTAAATAACTAAAATTGGTGGTGCGTACAACAATAAAAGTAGGTAATTACATAATACAACGGTGCCTTCGGATGCTATACAACTGATATAATTAATACCAAAAGGAGTAGATTTTAAGTTAAAGGGACTGCTGATCCATTAATAATCAACTAAATCAACCCAAAAGTTTTCTATGTTCCGATTTTCAAGATAGTTGGACTTTTTTTTAATCAACTTAATTGACTTCTACTATCAAACCATGACAATGTAAACCAACGTTTGCAATCTGTTGTTCCCCAAAATCTTAGAACATTCAACATGCATATTGTTAAAGATGATCCTAATGGGAGCTTCATGCATTCTATTTAACAGAATATATTTTTGTACTGTTGTTTAGTGACTACTAATTTTATTGGAATTCAGTATAAATTTGATTTTACGAGAAGGTATATAAAGAGCAAAACAGTCTCTTGATTGTAAATAGTTAAGGTAAACTTTTGCTATAGGAGATCTAACATTTTCTCTAAACACACTAAATATAGATAATTATGATACTTGTTGCTTTACGTAACATCATTTAGTTTACGTAATTTTTATAGGTTAAAATAATTTGCAAAACTCATAAAGGTCTGTCTTAGTTATTAAGGGCGGTTCATTTGGTGAGCTGCGCTATATTCTTCATATGTTACTTAATGTTTTACAACTGAAATAATAAGTACTAAATGACAACTCCTATGCTAAAAGCACTAATAGTTCATTGATCAACTATATCAACCACGAACTTTTGTTTATCAATGATTTAAACATAATTGAACTTCTTTTATCAACTATAGAATATATTTATACAGATGATCCTAATGGGAGCCCCGTGTATCGCACGGGCTTTTCAACTAGTTTAATGTAATAAAAATGTAATTATTAATTTCCTTGTTTAGTGAATGCACATAATTGTAGTTACCTTCCTTATTTTAAAAGATGATTTTTGGAGCGAAAAAGTGAGAATTTCTATTGTTTTAGTAGATAGGGGATGATAGATTTTACGGTTTGCAAGATCCGAGCAGTCTGAATCAGTGGTTTGAGTTGTCTGAAATGGTGAAGCAATTTCCGGGCATAAATGCTTAGACGTCAACACAATATCGAGAATAGTGGTCGAATTTCTCATAGTAGACGGTTGGGGAGGTTGTTTCTGGGCTGGAGATTCATGAGCCGTGGTGGCTCCATCATCATGGCCTCATGGGAGATGCAGGTGGTAGGGGTGTTGGAGGTTGGTGATTGGTTGGGTGGGGTAGTCGGGTAGGGATAGGGTGATGTATTACGGGAGTGTATAATGCATTTCAAGCTTTTTTTTGTATTTACATTATGTAGTACAAATGGTAAAGAAGAGAGAGAAGGGAAGAGCATCCTCTCTCACATAAATATCTTTCCTTGGATTCCTTCCGAGGGAAGACACTTACATAGAGACAAAAGATCCTTGTAAGGAAAGACAACGACATTCAGTCAATCAATCACAACAACAACAACAACTTCATTCTCTCTCTAGAAGTAAGACTAGCTAAAACATCTAAGAGAAAGACAGACAACGAGCCTCACGCCAAAGGTCCCGGCTATACATCTGAAGATACCATACTGACTTAGGCATCGGAGAGGTCCCCATCGAGACACCCTCCCTGAGGTAGAGGGGCACCATCTCATCCAACTTTCGAAAAGAGCGCGTTGACCTAACCCAAGCTTGGGTGACGCTAACTTGATTATTTTCAACAAGAAACAATGGCGCCGTCTGTGGGGAACTTTACATAAAAGTCTTACAAGAATCACCCTAAAAATGTCTCGATCGTAAAACGTCGGAGAAGGACATTCCAAGCGTTCTAAGTACTCTCACAACCTAGCACCGTCAAGATTTCATTCAGCCCGATCTACCACTCAGCTATAGATCCAAGCGGTGACGCCTGATGCCACTACCCTTCGTGACGCTGACATCCGCCTTAAGGGGGTAGCGACTCACGATGACACGCCAGACCACCCAAGGCCACGGCTAATCAAAACATAACTCTGAGCCCAAACGAGTTAGCCACAATGATCACGGCTTTACAACAAGCCCATGTTGTTCTCTCAACCCCTCCAAGAAAGGAGAACGTTGAGAAAAGTCCAACCCGTATCACTCCCAAACAGTTGTTCAGTGACAAGACTTCAATGGAGGTGGATAATAGCATGCGTCATGAGAAGACCCGTACTCACACAGTGCAGGAGTTGACCGCATCATCATATGACGATCACACTCCCCGAGCGCTTCCAAGAGAAGTTAGATGCCAAGTTACTTCTTAACTTAGATTAAGATGGTCTTATTTTTTTTTTTGGGGTAAAATGTAAGAATATATTAATAAAAGGATATCATAGTACAAGGGCCATATATAATAATTACAAGAGATTCATGCTATCTAGCCATTCAAGAACATCATGTTTCAAATGTTGAATATCCCTACTCCTAATCCTAGCTTTCACCTCCTGCTCTATCACTTTACTAAGCATTTCAGGCCTGAGAATAGTCAGCTCCACCCTACTCTTATTCCTTTGCTGCCAGACCTGATAGATCATGCACATAAGCACAACAAAATACACCCTTTTCTGGACTTTGGTACCATTTTTATGCAAACACCAATCCATCAGATCATTTGTAGTAAAAGCTCCCCCAATAATCTGATTCACAGACTGTATAATTCTCCTGCTATAAACACATGAAAAAAAGAGATGTTCCTGAGATTCAGTGTCTTGCCCACACAGAAGACAGTCTGCATCACTGGCAACCCCATACTGCAGAAGCTTATTCTTAGTCTACAGTGAGCCCATAACCATCCCATAAAATTATTCTTAGGTATGTTCCAAGGATTCCAAACCACATTCATCCAACAAACTTGAGGCCTGATCCCTCCCAGCCACCTGTAGCAGCCAGCAGGAGAGTATCCCTCTGGTTGATCATGCCATCTGCCAGTAGAATAGCCTGCTGCAAGCTCCTGTTTGACCCTGCATATACGCCTCCAAACCCAGCTGGAATTGGTAGTAGGCTTATAATCAGGCCAAGCCCTTCCTTTGAGATAATTACATTCCACCTAGTGAACCCAGACAGTGTCCCTTCCCTCATAGACCCAGTCCACAAGTCTCCCTACTAGAGCTTTATTCCACAACTCCATTTCCTTAAGCCCTATACCCCCTTCCTCTTTAGGTCTGCACACTTTGTCCCAAGCCACCAAAGAAGCTTTCCTATAATCAGTACCCCCATCCCATAAGAAGTTCCTGCAAGTAGCTTCTACTCTTTGAATTATCCCTTTGGGAAGAATAAACAATGAGGCCCAGTAGGAACAAAGACTCTTTAACACAGCCTGTACCAAGACCATTCTTCCTGCATATGAGAATTTCCTAGCCCCAAAGCTATGGATTTTAGAGCAAATTTTTTCTACCAAACAGTCACAATGTCTCTTCTGCAATCTAGTAGTTTGGATAGGCAAGCCTAAGTATTTGAAAGGAAGCTCCCCTTCCCTGAACCCAGAAACACTTAGAATCTCCTGCTTGAGTTGATCAGATACCCCACAGAAGTAAGCATTGGATTTTGAAGCACTTACTTTTAGACCAGTAGCTTTTGAGAAAGTAGAGAATGACCTCGGTAATAGCATCATTGACTCTGCATCCCCTCTAATGAACATAAGGACATCATCAGCAAACATCAGATTAGTGAGCCCTAATTTTTTGCACATTAGATAAAATCCAAACTCATATTTAGCAGCTGCATATTTGAGGGTTCTGGTAAGGTATTCCATACACAGAGTAAAAATGAGGGGTGAAAGAGGGTCTCCCTGCCTCAGACCCCTCTTCCCTGGAAAGAAACCAAATATCTCACCATTCAAAGAAATAGAAAAGGAAGTTGTAGTAATGCATTGCATTACCATATTCTTAAATCTTAAGGGAAAGTTCAACATGATCAGCAGCTTGTCCACAAACTCCCACTTTACAGTGTCATAAGCTTTCTGTAGATCAATTTTAAACATACACCTGGGAGAAGAAGAAGGTCTTTCATACAGTCTAATCAGATCCTGACATATCAGAATGTTCTCTTGAATACTTCTGTGTTGGATAAAAGCTCCCTGGTTTTGGTCCACTATATGAGGGAGGACATCAGCCAACCTAGCAGACAAAGTCTTTGAGATTACCTTATAAATTACATTGCAGCAAGCAATGGGACGATATTCCATAACAGTCTGAGGTCTATCACACTTAGGTACCATGGTAAGATTAGTAGCATTTATTTGATTCAAAATTTTACCATGTTGGAAGAAATCTAGAACAGCTATGATAACATCCTTGCATATCTCTCCCCAAGCATCTTTGAAAAACCTACTATTATACCCATCTGGTCTTGGGGATTTGACATCAGGGATACTAAAAAGAGTGTCCCTGACCTCTTCACCAGTGACAGGTATGAGTAGTAGGACATTATGAGCTTCAGAACACCTAGGGCCTTGATCAATGATCTTCTTGTGAATTCTTTGTACCCTTTGGTTAGAGCCTAAGAGATGCTTATAATAATCCAGAAAAGCATTTTGCATTAGTCCAGGAGTATCACACATGTTGCCATCCATGTCTTCTATCATAATCACTATATTCTTATTCCTTCTCTGCTTGATTGTATTATGAAAATAAGCACTGTTAGAGTCACCATCCTTAATCCAGACACTCTTTGCCTTTTGATAAAGGAAGTTGTCTCTAGCCAAACTCTTAATTTTAAGCTCCAGGGAGGCCTCATACTCCTGCTGTTGTAGCTGCTGATTATCAGGATCCACGCCTAGTTGCTTTTATAAACCCTCAACCTCCTGCTGCAGTTTGGCAGTTGCTTTCTCAATATCACTAAAAGCATCCCTATTCAGCTGAAGCAGTCCTGCCTTAAGTCTCTTCAGATTTGTGTTCAGTTTATAGAGAGGAGTGCCCTCTATGCTCCTGTCCCGGCTATTCTTAACAATAATGAGAAAATCCTTAGAGCTGCCCCACATATTCAGATATTTAAAGCTGCTCTTACCATGCACACTATTAGTACTTCTTACTAGACATGGAGAATGATCAAATAATCCCTCTGGCAAGAAATGAGCATATTTATCAGGGTATAATTCACACCAGTCTTTATTCACCAAAAACTTATCAATCCTGCTATAAATTCTCTCCTCAGGCCTCTACTTATTATTCCAGGTATATAAAGATCCAGTAGCAGCTATATCCACCACCTCACAGTCTTCTACACACCTCCTAAAAGGCTCCATTTCTGCAGCAGTAGAAGCACCTCCATATCTCTCATTAGCAGCCAAAACACAGTTAAAATCACCTGCTATGGCCCATGGCCCTTGTAGCTGGCCAGCAAGCTTCCTCAGATGATCCTACAAGGGAGCTCTCTCTTGGATTCCATTAAATGCATAGACCATATTTAAGTAGTAGCATATGCCTTTGTCTAGCAGGGATTATATCTTCATGTGGATAAATTGGGCATTGTATTCAATAAAATGCACTCTAAATAACTTTGGTTGCCATAAGATCCATATATGACCCCCACTATGATATCCATTATTTGTAGATATACACCACCCATTATTGAAACTATTAACAGCTTTTGAAAAAATTTTATTCTTAATTTTTGTTTCCAAAAGACCAAATAATCCTATGCCTTTATTCTGTAAAAAATAATTGATACTTTTCTGTTTCCCTACTATATTCATACCCCTAATGTTCGAGAACCCTATACTACCTATGTGAATGTGTAGGGGAAGATTCATTACCATTTGCAACAGACTGTTTACTTGAAGGTGGAGAAGATAAAACCTCCTTATAGGAGTGTGCTCCAAATTCCTCCTTACTGTAGCCACATGTCTCTTCCCCCCTCCTAGTCAATATAGTCAATCTCTTGACTGAGGGAGTTTTGGTTTGAATACTTCTAACTGGAGCCCTACTTGTTGTTTGTGCTACCTGGACTGTTGTAGCAGCAGTTCCCTGTACCAGCTCATCAGAAGTTTTCTTCTTCTTTTGCTCTCCTCGTTTACAATGTATCCCTTTATGACCCATCCCATGGCAAATGTTGCATGTAACCGGCCTCCACTCATACTCTACCTCCACTTTAACCACATCTCCTTTCTTATCTTTGAACGAAACATTTGCTGGGAGGTGCTGGTCCACCATCATCTCCACCATCACTCTTGCAAACCCCAACCTCGTCCTCTCATCCGTTGCTTGATCACTTTTGACATAATTGCCTACCAAACTAGATATCTTTGGCAGGTTCTTACCCCAAAATTTAATTGGCAAATTATGCAATCGTATCCATGCTGGAACAGACTTTACATCCGCTTTTGATAATTCCAAATCCTTTGTCCATTCTTTGACTATCATTGGCTTGTTATCAAATAGGTAGTGCCCTGATGATAGTACTTTCTCCTTCATCTCCATAGATTTAAACATGACCAGAAAAACACCATTTGGCAGAAAGGAAATTTTATCGATGTTGAACTTTGTCCAAATGCGCCTGATAAAGCCCTCCACCACCTCCCATGGTGAGTTAGCCCCCAGGATGAAGCACATAACCGCCTGATTCCAGTACTCAATCTCTTCCTCCACATCTTCTGGTTGAATTTGGAGCATCTCATCACACTCTATTTTTGCATCATCTTCCATCCGTGTCTCTGTTTCCTGCGTTTCAGTCACTATGGTTTCCTCCTCTTCATGAACAGAGTCACCGTCCTCATGCATAGATTCGTCCTCACTTTCAGTTTCAACAACCAATTCAGGGATTCCAACAACTTCATTAATCTTTCTCGTCTTTCCTCCCTCATCAACATCAGGGCCATTATGAATCTCAGTAGGGTTTTCCTCATTGCTTAATTCCGTTTCAGAGTCATTGCAGGACGTCTCAGTTTGCTGTGCAGGGATGTTCCGTCCTCGTAGAGACATCTCCCGCTGTCGTTGAAGGTTAGATTTCCTTGCCATAGGCGCGGAATCTAGGTCAAACTTAAGATGGTCTTATTACATGCATGCAAAAGGTAAGCTAGAAATTAGTAGAGAAAAAAACATTTCCTCACATTGCAGAAATGGCCAATATATATGGGCACAACAAGGACGCCTTCCTTTGTTGGTCTTGAGCTTAATTGGAATAAAATAAGGAGGTGGTCCTTAATAAGCCCAAAATAAGCCACAAAAATGTTGAAGTATGTGTCCTCAACAATAGTGCGATCACATAATCAAATCTCATAATAAGAATACGTAAGGGATGATTTAATATATATAGTCAACTGATCAACATTAATCGGTAATGATTGGATAACTAGAGTTTGACGTTACTGTTGTTTGACGGTGGTGGTCAGTTGATCCCTTAAGGTCACACCTAAAGAACGATTCCCTCAATTGTAAAATTAATCGATTGTATGACGATACAGATTGATTAAATCCTTAAATTGAATAAATTAATGTATAAGAGAGAATTTTATATCTTATTGTAATTTGATTAAATAAGATTCAATTTAGTAATTAATATGTTATATTACTAAAATTGATTAATGTTTATGAAACAATTAAGAGAGAATGGTTAATCTTAATTTCAAAGTGTTGTAGATTATATTAATATGATCCATTTTATGATATGTAATTGTGAATTACCTTTTAATTAGTTAAAATTGATTTGTCCATTTTGTGAATAACATTTAATTTGTTAAATGTAAATTAGTGAGACTAATAACATGTGAATTATCACATGTCACACAATATTACAAAATGACAATTGACAAAAATAAAATGGGTGTACACATTATGGATGGACCGAAATAATGGGTGGGTTATGGTTATTATAAGATGTTTTTAAATTGTTTAAAAGACATGATGATGACCTAACCTTGTGTAGACTACACCCTATACATTTTGGTAAGAGAAAAAGAAAAAAAAAAGGTGAAGGCCATGCATTGGCCTTGTATGGCTTCCCAAACCGGCACACCCTTAACAAAATAAGGAAATTGGTTTTCTAATTTTGTACAATTCATTCATCTCTTTTTCACTTCCTCTCTCCTTCTCTTTAAACTCTCTAAAATAATTTTAGTACAAAATTGTTCACAAATCTAATAAACCTAACATGTTACTAGTGTAGTAATAATCCTAATATTAGATTTATATTTAAGGTAATTAGTATTATTATCTAGTTAATGATAATATTAATATTGAGGGATAGTCTTGGTGCAACTAAGAGGAGAGTTCCTAATATGGAGCTTGGGTTTTTGGAGGATCATCCTTTTACTAATAGCTCAAGATCTACAAGAGAAGGGGTCTCTTGTGGTGCCCTATTTTGAACCATACAATAATGTAAGGAGAAATGTTATTCCTTCTTAATTTTCTTATTTTGTATAATTTCATTTTGCATGCAACTAGATCCATGAGATAAATTAATGAGTAATTTATAAAGTTTATTAAATAAGTTTAATAGGGGCTTAAGAAACTTTCAATTGGCATCAAGAGCTTTGGTGTTGCATGCATATCATTTTATTGTTTTTTATGAGTTATTTGATAACAAAATAAAAACTAAAATTTGTGATTTATAAGAATAAAGTCACGAAAATTTTTGCATGTTATACATTCTGGTTCTAAAATATTTTTAGGTCATTTTGATGATTTATGGATGATTATTGCTTATTTCAATAATTTTTAATGAAATAATTACATTTCATTAAGTAAAATGAACTTTTATTTACTAAAAATAGTTAAACTTCACCTCTGGCCATGAAATTTTAGTATGACCTCACATGAATATTTTGCATATTGTATATAAAATTCGGATCATTGTGATTAGTTTTGCATGTTTTATGATTTTTATGTGAAAAATGGTATAAATGGAGGTCAAATGACTAAAAATAGTTAAACTTCGAAACAGGCCATGAAATTTTAATATGATGTTACATGTATATTTTATAGATTGTATGTAAAATTTGAGATAAATATGATTTATTATGCATGATTTATAATTTTAATGGTTAAAATGATATAAATAGTGACTATTTTTTTAGCAAAAATAGCTAAAATGAATTTTATGGCATGAAATTTTCCTTAATGTTGTATATATGATATGGACATCATATATAAAGTTTCATAATTAATTTATGATTGATTTGGAATGTTTATTGATTTTTATGTGATAAAATCGATAAAAAAACAACTTTATTGGCCATTTTCAGATTCTGGAAATTATTCAAGAATGTTTAAAATTTTTATTTTTATTTTTTTTCATAATTTTTATGTTTAATTTGGAATTAAATGGTAAAAGTTATGATTTATACGATTTATTAATCAAGTAAATAGTAAATATTTTGTGGGCAAATTTTATTGAGTTTTTGAAATATTTATAATATTCCAGTATTTACAAAAATATGATTTCAAATTTTTCCAAATTGTTATGATTTATTGGGAATTATTTCATAATTATTATGATTAAGAGAAGTTTAATAAGCAATAATACAAAACCAAGTTGAATTATTGTCAAATATTTAGTGAAGACTAATTTTTGAGCCCTAAGAAGGTTAGGATAATTAACTTGGGCTTAAATTTGATTTAGGTATTGATTTGTGATTTTAATAAGTTATTATCACGCATTTCCATAAAATCGGATTATATACGTTATAAGTTTTTAGTAGGGCGATTTGACACATTAATTTGGTATGTTAGACACATATATTTATGCTGCAATTTTTATTGATGAATTTCATATTTTATTTATATATAATTTTGAATTATGTAATTTTATCTTAGTATGGCCTTAGTTTTAATCGGTAGTACCCGTAATGTAAAGGATTACCGATTCGGTTGTAATTTTAATGTGATCTCGTATCACTTTTATTTTTACTAGTTTTTCATATTATAAATGTATAATAGGAATAGCCATGTATTTTATTATATTTGTTATTCCGGAGTTCCTTCAAGACGGTGCCAATCGGGAAGGTGTTCTGATCAAGACGGAGTCCTTGGGAAGCGTGTCACTTGAAGTTCAACGGACCAATGGAGTTGGTTTCCGAATTTGTAATGATTATTAGATTTTCTATTTTAGGAAAGGTCATACTAGGAAATTTATTTATTGCTTTGCATTTTTCTTTATATGTTACATGCATTGCCAAATCGCCATTAGTATCACATGTATTTTTATACATTTACATTGTCTTTTCGACCGTGTTGATTATAATTATTGTCAGTTCACTAATATAGTTCACATAAAAGTTAGGAAAATTTAACAAGAATAATCCAACCTATAGGCGGTCTTCTCATATTAATCCCAACCTCACTTTAACCCACAATAAACCTAACAACCACCCCACTTATCTCACACTAAACTTGACATTTTTTTTACCTGAAATTTCCGGTGAAGTGCCAATTTAGGGCCCACTGTCTTATTTAATCAGTCTTCTTCTTCAATTCTTTATCCTCCATTATCAAACCTTCAATTTTCCCTTCATTATTCCTTCCTTTTCACTTACCAATCTCTCATCTTAATTAGCTTCCTCTTCTTTTATTTATTTCCCTGATTTTCCATTATGAAAGCTTGGTCTAAAATAATGCTCTCCTCATTATAAAACAAATAAACTAGATCTAAACCATTAAAATCAACAAAATTCACAAAACCAAAACCTTAGAATATAGAAAATCAAACAAATTTACCAAATCATAAACACCATCATAATCATCGCTCACTTCAAGCACAACCACCACTCCCTTTAATCAAACAATAGCAGACGAGATTTCAGGAAAATTGGGGTCGAGATCAATGACAGAATTGGAGTCGAGATTGAAGGTGTTTATGCGGGTGAGTTTTGATTCCAGGCGACGTTTCCGGCAAACTGGTGGTGTTTCTACGAGGGAGGTCGATTCCACGCGAGTTTGAGTGGTTGAATGGGGGTGGTGGTGGTGGGTGTCAGACTGTCAGGTGTGGTGGGGGACTGGGGGTGATGGATAATAAGTAGTAATAAGTAATACTTCTAATGATAGGGATAAACAAGTGGATTATGAATTAATATGGGTATTAATGTATTATTAATGTATTATATTATTAAGAAAATACAGAAATTTGGAAACTAACCTGTTAAACAGGTATCCGGTTACCTTAGTCTATTTTGAGAATAATACATCTAATGTATGGTTTATTGTGGGTTAAACTGAAGTTGGGATTAATATGAGAAGACCGCCTATAGGTTGGATTATTCTTGTTAAATTTTCCTAAAAGTTATAGATAATAAATCGACAAGACCTCTCACATATTTAAAATTGAGATTAGCCTTCCGAAATAGTAGGACCCATAAATCCCTTTGACATTTGGGGTAGATTTCGGGGTACTTTCATTTTTCATTGGGTAAGTGGGGTAATAACAATTACATGCGAAATTTGGTTGGACTCAACGGGACATGAAGACTAGTCTTATGTTCCGGGGCTAGAGATGAATTTAACGTAATTTCATCGACTGAGAGTTCTAATTGTAGAATCGGTTAAAAAGTTAACCCATCAAGTTATATTAGTGAGGGATGTATCGGTTTCCCCGTGCCCGAGTAAATATGGATTTGGATCTCGGAATCATTTATATAATTGGGTGGAGGTCATTATATAAATGCTAAAACATGCTAAAATGTTTTCATATATTAACGATGAATGTTTCTTTTCCCATTATTTCGTTATTTTATGTTGTTCTTTATCATTTCTCCTATTAATATATGATATCAATTCGATTGTAACACGAGTCTCCGCTAAACCACTATTACTAACGACAAATAGAATCTCTTTCTAAATCCTCGAATGAACCGTTTTAATAGGGCATTGACTACTTCCATGGGAATCGTTCTATTCCATAGAACTCCATAGGAGTTGTCCTATGTCATATATGATTAGCATCTTAAAATTCCTAACATGTCTTTGTATGATTTCTTGTGAAGAAATATATATGACTAGAGGTAATGATTAGTCAAAATATGTTTTGATAATTCTTCTATGCATTCATGGTTCAACAGTCTTATTGCTCAACCTAAACACTTGTCATCAAACACTTAAGTTGTTAAGAACATGACAATGTTAAATTGGTAAATTAATTTGGTAGAAATTTTGATTAACCAAAAACCACAATAGAATTAACCCTTGTGAAGGATTAACTAGGAATTTATATGAAGATAAGTCTTCATTAAGTAGAAATTCTTGAAGTCAGTGGGAGCAGTAAGAAGCACCTATCTTAATCGTTAAGGATAAGACTTGGTAAGAAAGAGAAGGTGTTAGACACTAAAATAGAGACAAACTCTAAATAAGTAAAGATCTAGGAAGTTGGTCGTGTGACTCCAACATATTCCTTCCTGAATATCTATGACATTGCATTCTTGCTAATTACCACATGATGAGTATTTGATACAAATTTGTGTATTGCCACATTTCATGATTATGAAATATGGCAAAATGATGTTAAAACCACCTTTCTAAATGGGTATTTAGATGAGCATGTGTTCATAACACAATCCGAGGGTTTTGTAAATCCTTAGAATCCTAATATTGAATAATCGTATGACGACTAGCAAGAATAAGTTCAGAAATTTGCATGAAAGGAAATAGGGTAGTTGCCATTTCATCCATGAACATATGAATGTTGTAGCGTACTTATTTTAGTTTCATATTTAGAAATGTACCTCAATAATTGTTATGATGTACACTAACTCTAAATAAGAATATAATTCAGGTTTTTGTAGAAAACTGCAAAAGGATTTCTCTATTATAAAATTAAAACAAGCGTTGTGCCCTAACATACCACGATTAAGTTTATGGTGGGACCATACAAATCAAGGTAATTATATTCAAACTAGAAATAAAATGTCATATATACAAGACTCAAGTTGGTGACCCCAATCCTTTCTCAATTTTCGATTGAAAATCAAATTAAGAAACTAGTTTTGACTAGTCTCCCAAACCATTTGATTGGGAATCTTTTGGTGTATGCGAATCATGTATTCAAAGCAAGTTAATTCATGACTTTTTCTGAAAAAGGATTATGAATAGAGCAAGATATTCACCCAATCTACACTTTGAAGTGTATGGTCGAATACAATTTCAATCAGAAAAGGTTATTACTTCTTCATCTCTTTTACCAACGAACTAGGTAGATACTTGATATCCACTTAATAAGGTAAGAAGAGAAATTCTTTGAATAAATTCAATGAATTCTTCTTATGAAGTATAAAAACCAAAGTATTAGTACTTTGCTAAAATGGGAAACTATAAAGTGATGACTTTTATCTGCACCAGAAGGAGTGTGATATGGTATCACAAGTTCACTTTCATTACGATATGATTGAATATTTACATTATAGTTGGAGGTAGTTTCTGTTATAAAATTTGTCTGGCATTTAAATTTTCCACTAAATAAAACATGATTAAAGCAATCATCTACTTTTCATATGAGATATGGTTAGGCATGGTACCTAAATTGTAGCTTGTTTTGATAGTAAATATGTGCTCTCTCTTCCTACATGATCACGAGAACAAAGGGTTTGTGGCTCGTAATGCTGTCTATTAAAGAAATGAGGAGTATTTCTTAAAGACAGAGTGGGAGAAAATGTTCAAGAGCCACAAATTGAGAATAAGACGTAGGAAGATGTTCCTTCTTGGTCAAAATCAGTAATTATTTCTTCGAAATCTAAAGTGGACAGGAGTCATGTTATTTCTTTGAAGGTAACAAGCCTGTAACTTATTAAAATGCTTTATCTAGTTTCAACTCCGCAAAATTCCGAAATGAGCATAAACATGAAAATGTCTATTAAGCTTGGTTGATTGGTGGCAAAGGGCTTTAATTTGCACGCAACAACAACGCTTCATTGTATTCGGATATGATTTGATGTAGTTGGATTTTAAAAACATCTTGCATGAGTTTTGTAAATCGCAACTATCCTAAGGTAGGATACGAACTTAAGAAGAAATCTTAAGTAAATGTCAAGGAGTTGAATGGTATGGTTCAGTCATGTAATAAACGTTTCTCGAGTTGTCGACTAGTTTTGTTTATACATGAAATTTAGTGGGAGTGCGGTGTTATTACTAGTCTTATATGTGAATGACATATTGATCACTGTGAGTGATGAAATAATTAGGAGAAGAATAATACATCTCTAAGGTATCCAGACCAATAAAGATAAGTTCTAAGAGGATATTAGCGTTAAATGAATATTCTTATGTTGATAAGAGTCTAGACAAGTTCAAAGGTGTTGAACATATAAAAATTTAATCCACTTGCTCCCGCTGCGGGATTAATTCATTACGCTAAGATGTATTACCATTCTTAAAACCTCGTATACTTGGAGTATGACGAGATGTTACAAATAGAATCTTTGAGAGAAGTCTCTATATAGCCACATAGTTCATTAGTTAGTACTCATAAAGTACTAAGGATATGAAGATAAGCATTTAGAAATGAGATGGATTTATGTGCAAGGAGTTACACAAAAACCATATTCTAAACACATAAGGATGGTTAGAGAACCATCTTGGCTATATTATTTAAGGAGGATATCTGCTAGAAACATCCTAGGCAGTTGAACAATAAGATATACACAACGAAAATTGAGTACACTTGCAATAATGAAATATGGAAGAAGGAAGGGATGATATTAGGATTCGGTTTTGTGAATTGGAGGAACGATGGTAGTTCGTTCCAATAACCTAAGATCCTATCCCATTCACTGTGAGGACAGTGGGAGCTATTCTAAGGCAAGAGAGTCTATGTCTAGATTAGATCTATACACATACTCAAAAGTTTTATAATAAAGATTATACATAATAAAGGGAAGAAGTATATTGTAAAGTTAGTTAAGTGCAAAGTGCTGCTGAGACTTACTAACCAAAGCCTTCTCAAGGGCTTAACGTGACAAGATAAGTCATGTCATTTCAATTCAGTTGAAATTTACAACCATATACAAAATTAAATATGGATTATACATTATGTAGTAATTGATATTGTATCAATTTTACATATGTGATATTACATTCGTCGTTAGAGTTTAATTACAAACTCTTTTATTACCTTGTTATATCCAAATAGGTTGTTGAGACAATATCGAACCCTATTAAAGTGAACTGGATTAACATAGTATTGGCCCCTAGTTGCTTATATGAGGTGACGTCTCCAAGTGACTAGAGTGTGATGCGATTTATGGCAAGTTCAAGTGCAATAGAGTCATAAGAGATGACTAATAGATCACATAGGCAGACTGTATGAGACACTCTGTCGGGTAGTGACCGCTTATAAAGTTCTGGAAATTTTATATAGCCTGGTCGTGGCAAAAGCTACTATAGTATTCTTTTGAGTCGATTTTTTTACTAGAGACTGTTCGCCCAAGTCAACACAGTTTCTGATTGACTTTGATTTTGCCCCAAGCCATTCTATCAAAAAGGGTGAGTGTGCAACTTTTGGGTCATGATGAACTGTGGGTGTACGAAGGGAATAATGCGATAGAAGTTGCCCACCCCCTTGTCAGGGTTATCTAAAATCTCAGGGCCACTCGAGGAGTAGTAAACTGAAAATGCGTGGCCATGCTTGGAAAGTATCAACGACAGATAATTCCAGTCAGATAATAACTCTCCAGATCAAGGAAACCACTCTTGATATGATCACATGCAAGTACGACCTACAAGACACCTTGCATTGAGTGGGAGATGATGTAATAGGACAAGAGAATTGGTGACGCACACATGTCTCGGACAAGTGGGAGATTGTTGGAGTATGTGTCCTCAACAATAGTGCGATCACATAATCAAATCTCATAATAAGAATATGTAAGGGATGATTTAATATAAATAGTCAACTGATCAACATTAATCGGTAATGATTGGCTAACTAGAGTTTGACATTACTATCGTTTGACGGTGGTGGTCAGTTGATCCCTTAAGGTCACACCTAAAGGACGATGCCCTCAATTGTGAAGTTAATCGATTGTATGACGATACAGATTGATTAAATCCTTAAATTGAACAAATTGATGTATAAGAGAGAATTTTATATCTTATGTAATTTGAATAAATAAGATTCAATTTAGTAATTAATATGTTATATTACTAAAATTGATTAATGTTTATGAAACAATTAAGAGAGAATGGTTAATCTTAATTACAAAGTGTTGTAGATTATATTAACATGATCCATTATATGATATGTAATTGTGAATTAACTTTTAATTAGTTAAATTTGATTTGTCCATTTTGTGAATAACATTTAATTTGTAAAATGTAAATTAGTGAGACTAATAACATGTGAATTGTCATATGTCACACAATATTACAAAATGACAATTGACAAAAATAAAATAGGTGTACACATTATTGATGGACCGAAATAATGGGTGGGTTATGGTTATTATAAGATGTTTTTAAATTGTTTAAAAGACATGATGATGACCTAACCTTGTGTAGACTACACCCTATACATTTTGGTAAGAGAAGAAGAAAAAAAAAAGGTGAAGGCTATGCATTGGTCTTGTGTGGCTTCCCAAACCGGCACACCCTTAACAAAATAAGGAAATTGGTTTTCTTATTTTGTAAAATTCATTCATCTCTTTTTCACTTCCTCTCGCCTTCTCTCTAAACTCTCTAAAATAGTTTTAGACAAAATTGTTCACAAATGTAATAAATCTAACATATTACTAGTGTAGTTGATGCGTGCCTTTTGTATGCGTTTATTCACATATTTGACACGCATTTCTATGAGCTTATTTTATTATTTTATTCTATTTCCTCCCGTATTTGCTACTTGGGTGTGTTTCACGTCTCTTGCAGGTTTTGAGACTCATTTATGCATTTGGGAGCCAAATCTGTTTGGTAAAGGAACAGAATAAAATTCTAGACGAGCTTAGGAGAGCAAATACTAAAGATTTATACACGCTGTCTATAGACAGAGTGTCAGTTGTTGATAGACAGAGGTCTATATGTCGATAGACATAGTCAATCGACATAGGGAGGTTGCGTTGGAGAGCTTTCAGCTAAGTCTATCGACACCCATTGCCTTGTCGATCGACTTCTATACATGGTGTCGATCGATACTCTACCTATGTCGATCGACAATAGCACATATGTCGTTAGACATTGTCGTTAGACACAGGAGCTTTGTTTTTGGAGTATTTACTAGTCTGTCGAACGACAATCCTATCTATGTCGATCGACCAACTCTATACGGATAGACTTCTTATGTTTAGCTTATTTCTTTTATTTGGGCTTGGTATAAAAGCTCTTGTAATCTTTTAATTAGGTTACACTTTTACACTTATTTTTTATGCAAGCAGACAGTTAGAAACATTACTACGTAGAAACTTTCTCAAACTTTTAGATCTAGAATTTCTCCCTTTTTCTCTATTGCTCAGACTCGGATTCATTTGGTAATTTTAATTCCTCTTTCCTTTGTTCTTCTTTATTAATTATTTCTACTTTTCTTACTAGTCTTATTAGTTTAATTTATGCTTATTAGTCTTTCAATTAATTTCATAATGAATTCTTCCCCTTTATCGTCTTATTAAATTGTTATTGCAAATTCCATTATGAGTAGCTAAACCTCTTTTTGCTAGGATTTAGGGGAGCCATGGATTGAGACGGTCTTAGTTTGGTTATCAGATTGGTCGATATAATTGGTCTATGTTGTTAATTGTCATTTTCAATTGCTTTTAATTAGTTAAGTCGACATAATTGATTAATTATACTGGTAAGGCCCGACCTAAGATCGAAAGCCTGGAAAGGGTTAGACCTGTGACACACATTAGAGTGCCCTAGTAAGTTGCGAGAGCCCGCTAGAAGCATTATAGGGCGAATAACGGACCGAGAGGACCTTTTCACTGCCCTGTAGACCGTTAATTGAGACTGACCTTTGACCCTACCTATGACCCGTAATAATCCATGGTGAACCGATGTCCTAGCTCCTTTCTCTTATATTTTTCCCGACTTAATTTCTCTCTTTAAACCTTTAATTTTATTGTTTTAGTTTAGAACACAAATCAAACAAACCCCATTTGATTAATTAGACAGACTTGAATTAGCAATTAGATCACAATTAGCCTCCCTGTGGATACGATCCCGGCTTCCCTGACTATATTAGTTAGAGACCTAGTTGGTTATTTTTGATAGGTTGCGACAACCGTATCAAATTTTGGCGCCGTTGCCGGGGAGGCGACACATTTTTTCTATTTGTTTAATTTTATTTTGTCTTTTGTCTCAGGGAACTTTAGTTCCTTGAGACCGTTTTCATGCTACTTACCATCAGGTCTTCGCAGGATGAGAATGAGTCTTTTGGTGCATATATAGACAGGTTATTTCTTTGGCTCGATACAATAAATCATGAAAATTTGTCTGCCTTTCAGATTTGTTTGTCTATTATCCAGGGTATAAATGGCCCTACATGAGCATACCTCAATTCAATAGGTAAGGGAGACTTCAGTGGGAAACCTGTCAATGTGGTTTTGGAATTCTTTGACTGGTTTGCCACTGAGAGCATTAAACCCACTTTCTCAATTCAGTCAGACATGGATGCATGAGGGCGTGGGAGAGACCATAGAAACTGTTTTAAAGAATGAAAAAGATATTAACGGGAACATAGAGAAGGAGACCATATGCTCAGTTGATAAACCCTTCTTTGGGGGTAATCTAGAACCCCTCTATGATAATTTTACAGATAGTGAGCCACAAGAGGAAGACTTAACGGACTCCCTAAAGAACCCCTTTTGTGATGAGTCCTGTGTTAAGGAGAATGAGGATGTGCTATTGGAAGGTCTCGAGGTCAAATGGGACACATATGATGATATAATAGATGAGCTTATCATGGGAGACCCCGTTGACGCAATTGACTTTACCACCCCTTGCATTTGGGATGATTACCCACCTTCTCCTACTTTGCACTTGACTCCCCCATTTCACATAGAAAACCTGTCTAGCAGGTTATTTCTACTTGTGTGTCTTCAATTTTATATGCTTCTGTGCTCCCTAATTCTACGCCTTCCTTTGACAGTAGTAGAGGTAGACCTCCCGACCCATATGAATTAGTGATGAAAAATACTAATATGTTGGTTGTCGACGTGGGAGTTGATTGTTTGTCTTTTTTGACCTATGATTTGAGCTTTGATGTTCCACCCTTAGCTAATGAGTGGAATAATTTGGTGGATTATTACGAGAGCTGTCAAAGAAAGTTCAACAAGTTGAGACAGTTTTTAACTTTGTTTTTATATGCTCCTATTATATGTTGGTGCTACTTATGCTTTTTTGTAGCACATGAGCAGATTTTCGACCGACTTTTGAGAGCTCTGAGTTGTTTTGATTATGCACATTTGTGGGTAATTATTTGGTAAGCTAAGCAAGGTCGTGCGGGACCTATCTGAAACCAGCGCTGACCGGGAGGCAACCCGGGTTGTACGACCTCCCCTTGTTGTTGGCTGGTTTGGGGAGGTCCGTATTGTATAAATCTTTAAGTTTGCTTTCATCTGCTTTATTTCATTTGCATTCATCTTGTTCGTATATCCCTTTCCCCTATATGTTTGATGCTGCTGTTGTTTGCTGAATACAATGAGGGCATTCTATGATTTGGTTTGGGGAGGGTATACATATGTCTGTGTTGCATCCATATGCATATTTCTTTCATTTACACATGCATTTATTTCAAAAAACCAAAAAAATTGAAAAATTTCAGAAAAATACAAAAATATGTTTGCATTTAGGTAAAGTCTTAGGTTGAGTCGGAGTGGCTACATAACGATGATGACATTGCTTTTATACTCTTGTTAACTCGTTTAAGCCTTGTATTTTTGACACCCTATTTTGAGAAATTCATTTGCATAATCTACGAGTTTTTGATAATTTCTACCAAACAAATAGACTTGACTTATATGTTGGCAAACTACTTACAAATTCTAAGGTTTAGAGCTTAATAAATCGGTGACATTCATGATCAGTTTCATTTAAGATGTGAGTAGTACTCCTTACATGGCATGTAACATCAATTTGCATAAGCATGAAATTTGTCTCTTATTGCCTACATACACTCGGGTTTGTGGCGGTGACACGTGTGGAGAGGCGACCCTTCCTTTATGTTTCACCCCTATTAGCCTCACATTAGCCAAATTTGCCTTGTTTTGACCAACTTATTCAACTACATTCCTATATGGCCTACCCTTGTCAAGCTAGTCTTGTTGGTAAGTTTTTGAAGCCTTGTTGTGGTCCTTTTCTGAAGAATGCTTTTGTGTTGGAAGAAAGGTGAAGAAAGAGAACCAAAAAAAAAAAAAATTTGTGAAAAAAATATGACAAAGAAAGAAAAAATGAAAATGAAAAAAAGGAAAAGAAATGAAGTTGAAAAAGAAAAAAAAAAGGAGTGACATTCTTTTTACTCATATGTTGATTATATTCATTATTTGAGGAGTATTGTTGATATTGTGCGTGAGTTTATGCCACACTTGGCATTATGCTTAATTTTTGATGTTGGATTAGAAGTGGAATATCCTTACTTTTGATTGTGTTTGGTGCTAGCATGGCTTTTACCTCCACATATCCAAATCATTTTGCCCATTCTTACCCAATTACCTCACCTCACATTCATATGTAAGTCCTCGGCATGTGTTTTGGACCTCGTTTGGTTGGAGTGTATGTGTACGGTAGCTATAGATATCTATCATGTTAGATTGCATGCATGCTTTTGTAGGTCGTAGTTAGGTGAGTGGCTATTTTCCTTCTCTCTTAAAAAAATTGTTTTCACCATGTTCTTGAATGAGAGATGAGTGACCCGTGAGAGTCCGACATAGATGGTCTTGCGAGGTCGACGGTTTGGTAGTTTTCGGTCATTAGTTTAACTCGTTTGCATTTGGATTTTTGTGCTTTATAGCTTTGGAATTCATTCCTTAGCATGGGTGGTCTCTTGCATTAAATTGGTTTAACCAGTCTTTTGTATAGCAAGCTCTGAGTTATATGCCGCTCCATTAGTTCCAATTACTTGTCTTATGTCTATTTCTTGCTTGGGGACAAGCAAGGGTTTGGTTTGGGGAGGTTTGATGCATGCCTTTTGTATGCGTTTATTCACATGTTTGGCACGTATTTCTATGAGCTTATTTTATTATTTCATTCTATTTCCTCCCGTATTTTCTACTTGGGTGTGTTTCATGTCTCTTGCAGGTTTTGAGACTCATTTATGCATTTGGGAGCCAAATCCGTTTGGTAAAGGAACAGAATAAAAGTCTAGACGAGCTTAGGAGAGCAAATACTAAAGATTTATACACGCTGTCTATAGACAGAGTGTCAGTTGTCGATAGACAGAGGTCTATATGTCGATAGACATAGTCAATCGACACAGGGAGATTGCGTTGGAGAGCTTTCAGCTAAGTCTATCGACACCCATTGCCTTGTCGATCGACTTCTATACATGGTGTCGATCGACACTCTACCTATGTCGATCGACAATAGCACATATGTCGTTAGACACATGAGCTTTGTTTTTGGAGTATTTACTAGTCTGTCGATCGACAATCCTATCTATGTCGAATGACCAACTCTATACGGATAGACTTCTTATGTTTAGCTTATTTCTTTTATTTGGGCTTGGTATAAAAGCTCTTGTAATCTTTTAATTAGGTTACACTTTTACACTTATTTTTTATGCAAGCAGACAGTTAGAAACATTACTACGTAGAAACTTTCTCAAACTTTTAGATCTAGAATTTCTCCCTTTTTCTCTATTGCTCAGACTCGGATTCATTTGGTAATTTTAATTCCTCTTTTCCTTTGTTCTTCTTTATTAATTATTTCTACTTTTCTTACTAGTCTTATTAGTTTAATTTATGCTTATTAGTCTTTCAATTAATTTCATCATGAATTCTTCCCCTTTATCGTCTTATTCAATTGTTATTGCAAATTCCATTATGAGTAGCTAAACCACTTTTTGCTAGGATTTAGGAGAGCCATGAATTGAGACGGTCTTAATTTGGTGATTAGATTGATCGATATAATTAGTCTATGTTGTTAATTGTGATTTTCAATTGCTTTTAATTAGTTAAGTCGACGTAATTGATTAATTGTACTGGTAAGGCCCGACCTAAGATCGAAAGCCTGGAAAGGGTTAGACCTGTGACACACATTAGAGTACCCTAGTAAGTTGCGAGAGCCTGCTAGAAGCATTCTAGGGCGAATAGCGGACCAAGAGGACCTTTTCATTTCCCTGTAGACCGGTAATTGAGACTGACCTTTGACCCTACCTATGGCCCGTTATAATCCATGGTGAACCGATGTCCTAGCTCCTTTTTCTTATATTTTTCTTGACTTAATTTCTCTTTTTAAACCTTTTATTTTATTGTTTTAGTTTAGAACACAAATCAAACAAACCCCATTTGGTTATTTAGACAGACTTGAGTTAGAAAATAGATGGCAATTAGCCTCCCTGTGGATACGATCCCGACTTCCCTGACTATATTAGTTAGAGACCTAGTTGGTTATTTTTGATAGGTTGCGACAGCCGCATCTATAGTAATAATCCTAATATTAGATTTATATTTAAGGGATAGTCTTGGTGCAACTAAGAGGAGAGTTCCTAATATGGAGCTTGGGTTTTTGGAAGATCATCCTTTTACTAATAGCTCAAGATCTACAAGAGAAGGAGTCTCTTGCGGTGCCCTATTTCGAACCATATAACAATTTAAGGAGAATTGTTTTTCCTTCTTTATCTTCTTATTTTGTATAATTTCATTTTGCATGCAACTAGATCCATGAGATAAATTAATGAGTAATTTATAAAATCTATTAAATAAGTTTAATAGGGGTTTAAGAAACTTTCAAAAAATGCAGCAAGAACAACAACAATTGCAACATAATTTAAGACCGTCACAAATGACCCAAAAACAAGAATAAAAGAGACCTAAAACCGGGATAAGAATAGGACGGTCCCGGAAACCGTTTAGCTCTTCCTCAACCTTGCATTAGCATGAGCAAACGCGACATGGAGGTGGAGCTCGACCCAACAACAAACCCAACAAACAAGCGACACAATACAAGACCCAAAATGACAAAAGTAACAGTCAGGCGGACTGTTGCTTATGACACAAAAATTAAAAATTTAAAACCCACATAAAAACGTGACAAAAGAGTGTATAAACATTCGGTTGGACTATTTAAACTCGGCTGAAACAGGCTGTTTTTGATGTGTTTGTATTGTTTCGGTTTTGGGTTATTTTGTGAGGATTTATTTGAACAACATAAAATGAAAAGGATATGACTTAAACAAGATCATGAAGCATGTTTAAGCCTAAGAGATCGTCCAAGATCACGAAGCATGGACTAACTCCCTCGTGTGTTCGTCCAGATCACAAAGCAAGACGAGACACTCGACATCTCCAAGCACTAAGCAATGAACTAAAGAAAGGGTTATCAAAACCTCTCATATTCTCATTCTCATAATCTGACTTTTACAAGGGATAAGTGAGCTCTTTATATAGAGACTCAAGTTGCATCTTGGCCATACATCTAACATTAAATCCTAGGGCCATAATCAAAAGAGAAACAACTAAATCCTAGCCATCCATCTAAGACTTAATCTAAGGGCTTACAAAAGTCTTCTAATGGGACATAAAGCACACAGCTCCAAGGCCTTACAAGCTGAAAATTAAAGACTAAAAACAAAGGACAATAAAGTAAGTTGTTAACAAGACAAAATACAAAGTTGAAATATTGTAAAAACAAGACAAGAATGGACATCCTTGGCAGTTTTAGGCATGTCATTTGGCTTCCATATTGTTGTTTCAATGTTCCTTCCTTGCTTGGCAGTTTGCTTGTACAAAAAGGGGACCATTTGGTGTCATTTTCTCTTGGAATATTTATAATTGTGCTCTTCAAATTGCTTGGTAAAACCAGCTGTTTTAACATAATAATCTGGCCAACCACATTTGTTTCAAACTCCCTTTGTTAAGAAAAATTTATACTCAAACTTTCACGATTAAGAACATGGTACTACAAAAGACGATTTCAAAAACAAATACAATTTCAGAAAAAAAAAATGTAGTAGATGTTAAAGAGGGAGACAACAAGAGCCCATTCTAAGCAAGCACACAACAAATACTTAGAACCCCCTTGTTAGCCAACTCGATTCAAGCATCACACAAGTTCTTGAACCAAAGCCAACACCCACAAATCAAGCCACACACAGATTTGCGGTGTCACACCCTAAAACACCAAGGACCACCTTTTCCCAAGATCGTCTTGGTTTAAGAAAACGCAAGAGCCGAAGCTCTGATACCACATTCGAATAAAATAAGGAGATAGTCCTTAATAAGCCCAAAACAGGCCACAAAAACGCAGCAAGAACAACAACAATTGCAAAATAATTTACGACCGTAAAAAATGACCCAAAAACCAGAATAAAAGAGACCTAAAACCGGGCTAAGGATAGGACGGTCCCGAAAACCGTTTAGCTCTTCCTCAACCTTGCATTAGCATGAGCAAACGGGACATGGAGGTGGAGCTCGACCCAACAACAAACCCCAACAAACATGCGACATAATACAAGACCCAAAATGACAAAAGTAACAGTCAGGTGGACTATTGCTTATGACACAAAAAATTAAAAATTTAAAAACCACATAAAAACGTGACAAAAGAGTGTATAAACATTCGGTTGGACTATTTAAACTCGGCTGAAACAGGCTGTTTTTAATGTGTTTGTATTGTTTCGGTTTTGGGTTGTTTTGTGAGGATTTATTTGAATAACATAAAATGAAAAGGATATGACTTAAACAAGATCACGAAGCATGTTTAAGCCTAAGAGATCGTCCAAGATCACGAAGCAAGGATTAACTCCCTCGTGTGTTCGTCCAGATCACAAAGCAAGACGAGACACTCGACATCTCCAAGCACTAAGCAAAGGAGGTTGTTCAAGCACTAAGCAATGAACTAAAGAAAGGGTTATAAAAAACTCTCATATTCTCATTCTCATAATCTGATTTTTACAAGGGATAAGTGAGCTCTTTATATAAAGACTCAAGTTGCATCTTGGCCATATATCTAACATTAAATCCCAGAGCCATAATCAAAAGAGAAGCAACTAAATCATTGCCATCCATCTAAGACTTAATCTAAGAGCTTATAAAAGTCTTCTAATGGGACATAAAGCACACAGCCCCAAGGCCTTACAAGCAGAAAATTAATGACTAAAAACAAAGGACAATAAAGTGAGTTGTTAACAAGACAAAATACAAAGTTGAAATATTGTAAAAACAAGACAAGAATGGACAGCCTTGGCAGTTTTAGGCATGTCATTTGGCTGCCATATTGTTGTTTCAATGTTCCTTCCTTGCTTGGCATTTTGCTTGTACAAAAGGGGACCATTTGGTGTCATTTTCTCTTGGAATATTTTTAATTTTGCTCTTCAAATTGCTTGGTAAAACCAGCAGTTTCAACACAATAATCTGGCCAACCAAATTTTTTTCATTAATGATAGATGGATACTCCTCCATATCCAAATTTCCCAAAGTAGGAAACCTCCTTCAAGTGCAAACCCAAGACTAGCGCAAAATACTTTGCTTTATTAACTAGATAAATACTAAGTACAACCTCTAAATTATATTTGTAATAATACTACTCTTAGTATAATACATGATTCATATTATTTTAGGTGACTTTTGATGTGTATATAAGTTGAAAAATGAAAAACAATTTTCTCCCTTTTCCTCCTTTTTTTTACACGGACCAAGTGGCTCTTTGAAGACCAATTTTTGTCTCTCAAAATCTTACATGCATATGTGTGTGGTAGGTGGTTTATATAGAATCTCAAATATAAACAATTGAGAGAGTAATGACAAAATGAGCAAATGAAGAGGAATTTTTTGTCAACAATTTGACAAAAATATGGAGTGTAAAACACTCTATGCCAACCGGTCACATGGTGTCATTTTGGCTCCATTTTGATTTTTGCCATTTGTCCCATAAATACTTATTAGTCTTATATTTAATTATCCTATATAACTAAACATTAATTTAATTATTTAACACTTAAATAATATAAATTAACAATTAACACGCACTTGACTTTTAAGTGTCATTTGACTACTTTATCAATATATAAAGTGTCATATAAAACCCAATTAGTTAATATTACAACCCTTTGTAACTTTAACTAGTTTTGTTGCCCGCGAATTTCGCTGAGCGGTTACAACATGTGAATTTTTCTCCTTCATTGTTCTCCGTACATCTATTTTATTTATACCCTCGACTTTTTGTATACAATGCTCCAAATTGGAACAATTGTTGCATATGATACTAAAATTTTTCTTTTCCTTTGTCTTTTCCCGTACAAAGTACATGTGCTATTAAAAATCCATACTATTAATATGACAATACTAAACCAAAACTCAAACTCAACTTGATGGTGAAAAGACAAGAATTCTTAGCCCAAAAATTAATTATTTTATATTATATATCTGTATTGCCCTCGTATATAATGCCATGGGAGTTCAGGTTGAGACTCACATTAACTACAAAATATATAAAATCTCAACATTTTAAATTAAAACACCTCTCACAAAGAATAAAGAAGCTAAACAAATAATCATGATGTAGGGAATCATTAAGCATTATTCATTATGACCCAATATTTGATCACTAATAGTGTAAGAAAAAGTTCAACTACATGATTTTATGATAATGTCAAAGCGAAGAGAATTGATGAAATTTAAATGAGCTTGCGGAGCGCACATTGATGAATATAACTAAGCTCTAAGTTGGTCTAGTTTAACTTTATTGTAAGAAATTGATTACATAGCACAAAGACCATTATAGTCTCCAAATTGTCCTTCCATAAGGAAATAAATTCCTAAATTTCGGGCATAAAATAAATCTCCAAACTGTTTTTGAATATGTTGCTAATAGTAGCATATTGCATTAGCATATTCAATTTATTCATGAAACCATTCTAATTATCCTAAAATCTGCTAATTACCAAACACCTTTGACTACTTATGCTAATTTATTTGATAGTCAAACCTGCTACTAAAATCTGCTAACCGTATTCTGCTAAGATTGTCTGCTATCATGAATCTGTTTATATTCTTTGCCA